>NC_092339.1:349202500-349842500 GCF_046630445.1 Rutidosis leptorrhynchoides | reverse complement strand
TGTATATGTATATATGATAAATATATATTATGTTTGTGGACAGAAACAAAAGAAGAAGTACAGTAACTATAACAAACTTATCAATTAAGCACAGTTATCTCTAACAACTTTATCAATTATGCACAGTGTTGGTCGATGTAATTAGTTGCAAGTAGGAAGTGATGGTAGATTGGCGGTTTGCAGGGTAAGAGAAAGAAAGATAGATATAGTGATGGGTTTGCTTAGTGGGTGTCTCTTTGAATGCATAAGTGGATGTATATAAAAATTTAGAACGTACTAATTCAAATAAACAATTGTTCAAGTGGAGTGTGTGTAATTACAAAAGAAGAAAAGATGGAATAGTTTTGCAATTTGTCCAAATTGAAAAGTAGTGTGTTCGTATATGTGTGGAATCTATATATATCACTTTAATAATAACAAGAATAATATAATATTAATCAACTTAATGAATCGTGTGCAGATGTTTGATGAAATGAATCTTACATAGTAAAGCAGCCAGGAGTTTAACATTATGTACCGACAGTTTACACGGAGTGCTATATAGTGCTTTGTGATTAATTTAGTGGCGGATAAAAGTAAAAAAAAAAAATCATATTTTTATTTTAGTCATTATTGTATAATTAGGGTCATTAATTGTTTTAAAATTATTAAATAATAATTAAATTAATTCTTATCTCTTAACCCTAAGTAATATATACTAAATGTAAAAATTTAACAAATAGTTACTAAATATACTTTTAATAAGCCAGTAATTTATATAACTCATTTTTCGGATCACAGTTTATTTTTAAAATCATATAAGTTTGAATTTAATTTCTCTAAATAATAATCGAAACGTCCAACGAGTATTATAGTTATTAATTAATTATAATTGATATACTCTATATATGTATATGTATATATATATATATATATATATATATATATATATATATATATATATATATATATTTATTTTCATAATAATTTAATTATATTGTATCTTATTTTCTACTTTCAGTTCTAATGATTAAATCATTATTATTATTTCAAGTTATTATATATATATATATATATATATATATATATATATATATATATATAAATATTTATATTTATATTTATATGTAGCCACATTTATTTACAAATAATGGTTCGTGAATCGTCGGGAATGGTCGAAGTTAAATTAATGCATTTCAAAAATTTTGAGATTCAACTTTATAGACATTGCCTATCGTATCGAAATCATATAAAGATTAAGTTTAAATTTGGTCGGATATTTCCCGGTTGTCACAATATCTAAACGGGAAACAAAAAAATTTCGTGCGAGAAGGCATCATAATAATCATGATGTTACTCTTACTACCATTCATCAGGTACATTATTTAATCATTGTGTAAACCATTGAATTATTGAATTTTATAGTTTTTTTTTTTTTTTAATTTCATTCTTTTGTTGCTTGGTAGTCAAAAGGATTGGAGTGGGACACTGTCTTCATCGTGAAGGTATTGAAACACTTTTAGTTATGCATAAAGGTAGCAAGATGGGCGGGTCCAGTTAAGGGTCAATTGGGTCTAGATTTGTGTGAATTGACCAGCAAACAACTTTTAAACCTTCTTATTAAACTGTTAATATCAAATAACTAATATACCAGTTATAAGTATAGGTATAGAAAGATATGAGAGATTATGTTTGTATGCATAAAAAATAATACACTTTAGGTAGTTTTCAACATCTTTGAACATTTATATGAGGAAATGCGCTTATTATATGTGGCAATGACTCGTGCAAGAAAGAAACTTTTTATTTTATATATCGCAATGGACTCAAATTGGCAGGTAAAGCATAATTACCTCTAGGTGTGTCAAATATTTACTAAAGTTATATTGTTCAAATGATAATTCAGTCACTTGGGGTCAAATGACCCGTTCTAATATGATTATACTTTGGGAGACTTTCTACCCATTGACTTCTGTTCGACTCATATGACCCGTTCATAAGTAGATGGATAAAAATGTAAAATCACCACCCTAAAATCAACTTTGCGTTTCTTAGGTTCTTCAACCTTCACGTTTCTTAAGAGAAATTCCAAATCATCTTCTTGAAATCCAAATGCGTTTCTCATTTAATTTTCAAGATAATGTCTAATATGTGCTTCAAGCACATCTAATGATATATGATATATAACATCATAGTAAAGGTCAAAGGTCAATGTGGGTTCTATATAGTTGACTTTTTTGTTTATAGGACGAGTTAAGTTCATTAGATCTTCAATCAAAGCATCCGGAAGATTTTCATGTTTTAATACAGTATCACTTTGAATATGTACCATTTTTTATTTTACCTATTTACATAATTTACATGTATACATTCTATATTTAAGAACTTTGTATTTATGGAAATTATTACACATATGAATTTAATCGTGGAACCAATTATTTGAAAGAAAAAATCTATTTTAAAATAAATTGTAATAGAATTCATAATAATAAGGAGTTTCAAATCAATCAATATATTGATTTTCAAATTAATGATAACGCCATATCAATCATCATAACTATTTCCACAATTATGGTCAACCCTGGTGATTATATATAGGTTAGACATTACTCATTTGTATTCACAATCATAATACAAACTCAACAATAACACTAAAAAAAAAAAAAAAAACTCATTAGTGGATGCCATCGAAGATATCACCCCTCTCAACGAACTCATAAAGGGTAACCATTTTTGAAGTCTTTTGTAATATAAATGTACAACAGTTTTTTTTTTAAATAATCATTGACAGTTTCTACGTTTAATGGCTATTATATACTTATTTATGACGTAGAATTGCTTTTTACCCAAAGTTTCATACATCTCGAGTTGAGAAAGAAAGACTTGCCATATTATCAGAGCTGCAAATGATGAAGACAATTGAGTACCGTGTCGATTTCTAGGTATTTTTTATCTGCATTGTGAAGTTTGTTACTGTTGCCAATATTTCTCATCCTTTTGTTGTTCCGTAAGCACAGTTGTTGCAACCTTTACATTCTGAGAATAAGCTAAGCAAAGGATTCCGAATTAGACTTAAAGAGCAAATTAAGCTTCTCTTAATACAAGTATATATGTGTGTGTGTGTGTATGTGTGTGTGTGTGTGTATATATATATATATATATATATATATATATATATATATATATATATATATATATATATATATATATATATATATATATATATATATATATGAGAAATTTCTCATGTATTTATATGATATTTTCTATAATCTATTGAAGTTGCTAACATAATTTTCATTTGATAGATTTGGGTGAACAAGGTTCAAACGTACTATAACAACCCTCATTTTTCCATTATGTAATGACTAAAATACCCTAAGGGTTTTCATTTGTCCTTCTGTGTATTCGATTTAGGGTTGTTATCCACTAACGATTAATGAACTATAATTAATACTCGTAATAAATGATCCTAATTATTACTCTAACCCTAACCCTAAGTATTAAATATAAACCCTAATATTTATTATTATTATTACCATTACTATTATTATTATTATTATTATTATTACTATTATTATTATTATTATTATTATTATTATTATTATTATTATTATTATTATTATTCTTATTACTAATATTATTATTATTATAAATGTACAAGTATGTACATGTATAAATACTTATAAGTATAGGGTATATAAATAAATAAAATGAACTATAAGTATTTTTATAAAATACTAAATAATATATAAATAATTATATATATATTCAGTAAAAAAAGAAAAGAAAAGTGAAAATACAATTTAAATGTATGAATTCTAGAACTTTCTTAAAAAAAAGAATATATATATAAATAGGTCGGCCGAAAAAGAAAAAGAAAAAAAAATAGGTCGGCCAAAAAAGAAAAAGAAAAAAATTTAATTAAATTTGTATTTATAAAAGGAATGTAGTTTCTTGTTCACCAAGTATTTTTCAAGTATAAATACACCCCTAAAACTCATTATTTTTCATCACAAAATTTTGGGAGCTTCTTTCACAAACCCTAAAATTTAACTTGTAAGTTTTTTTTTTCTTTTCCTCTTTCTTTCTTTCGATTTTTTTTTTGTTCGGCCGAAAGTAAACAACAACAACTATAATTTTTTTTTATTTATTTTACAAGCTTAATTTTTGCATGATAATTATTAACATGAAGAATGAGATTTATAAAAATTGATTTTACAGAAAAACAATTCGTTTTTATATTTTTAAAATTTTTGTTTGTTGTTCTTTTTCAGCCGATGCATAAATAAATATGTAATAAATATATAACTAGTTTTATAAATTATATATTGTGCATGATAATTACAAATAAGTAATATAAGATCTAGGACAAAGAGTTTTACTGATTATTAATTCGTTTTTATATTTTTAATTAATTAAAAATAGTTTAATTAAGTATATATATATATATATATATATATATATATATACGGTATATGTATTTATTTATAAAAAATAGGAAAAAGGCTATATAAATTATATTATTATTTTTCCAGTAAAGTGGAGTATCAAACTTAATTATTTAGGTCAGTACATATTTTATAAAAATTTAATTCGAATTTATATATATTAATATTGCTTTTGTGAACCGAAAATTAAAAAAAATTGGAATAAATAGAAAACGAATATAATAAATATATATCTACTAATGAAAACTTTTTTTATTAATATTCTAAGGTAAAATATATTTTTATATATTATTTTGATCAATAGAATAATTATTTTCATTATTATGTATATGGAGTATATATATATATATATGTATAAAGAATAGGATTTAAATAATTTAAACATATAAAAATTTTAAAAATAATTTTTACAGAATGTATTTAGTTTATAAAAGTTATTAGAGTCGAAAATTTGAATTATATATATTATTATAGGTATTTAATCTATATTTACTTGTTATTCGGTTATTATAAATATAAATAAAAGGATAGAAATTGTGTAAAACGTCAAAAATAATAATAAATTTATAAAAATTGTTTAGAAGAGTGTTAGGAACTATAAAAATAATTTTTGTAATTATTGGAATATTATTTATATTTAAATACGAATTATCTAGTAATTAATTTTGTAAAAGGGATAAAATTCGTAATAAATATATAGAAGAATAATAAAAAATATATAAAATTTTTCTAAGTTTAATAAACTTTTAGAAATCTATAAAAATTATAAAATTATATTTTTGGGTCGAATTTATATTTGTTCCATAATTAAACTTGTATTAGATGTAAACCGAAAATAAATAAGGAAATAAATACATAAATAAATATTAAATAAGATAAAATCTTATCTAAAGTTTTTATATGATTATATTACCTATTTTTATTAGTAGAAAAATAAGGTATATTATTTTTAAAGTAATTTAGATATTTACTTAATTTAAAAGTAATTAAAGATAATAAGATAATTATAAATTATAAATAAATAAAATAAATATGATAATTACATTTAATTATTAATAAAATACTTTGGTTATTATATAATAATTAAAAATTAATAATACTAATGATATTACTCAAATTAGTCATATCTTTACTCGTAATATCACGTCCTATTGTTGTTTATTTCGTATGTAAACATAGTAATTCCGTTTGTATTTCATATTATTGTAATATAGTCTAGAATCATTGTAAACTTGAAGAAATATGGAAGATTATGTGTGATACAGCTCAGTGATCGAAACAAAGACCAGAAAGCCAAAGACAGAAGGGTGCGCTCAGCGCACCACAAAGGGTGCGCTCAGCGCATAAGGCATAATTTTGATCAGAAGATTTTTTGGCCAAAACCAAAGTGAGCCAAGCTTTGTGCGCGCCGCGCACAGTAGTGCGCTCAGCGCACCCCTACGCGCACTTTTACCAGAAAAGCAGATTTTAACGTGCGATGTCGAGCTGTAAAGAAAAAGTGGTTTAGGTGAAGAGTGCGCTCAGCGCACCATTACTGTGCGCGGCGCGCACAGTGCTTTTCACCAACTGTTAGCTTATTTAATTCCATTTCCAGCTTCAATTCTTGAAGACCAGTTTCTTTTCTGTTCAGAGACGAAAACATACTATTCAAAGCTGTTCTTGGGCTTATCAAAGTGCATCTAAGCACTCAAATCATTGAAGAATCCAAGATCATTCAAGAGCTTTGTTTAAGATTACTTCTAAAAGGTTAATCTTGTATTTACAATGAATTCTATCTTTGTTACTGTTGTGTTTTAGTTTTCAAGCATGATTGTTGGCTAGTCCATTTTATGTTCATCTAGATAAATAGCCGAGATGTTGAATGTTTACTTTTGATTGATTGTTATTATGCACGATAGTTTGATGTTTGAATACAAGAACCATTCTTGTTAAGTTTAATCCTTTCGATTCAACTAGTTGATATGTTCATTTGATTAAGAAACATCATCTTGTTAAGTTAATGTATTGATTTACACCTAGTGACATGTGTTTATCTGTCTTTTACCAAAAGGGATAAGTTGTGTTCAAATGGTTAATTTACATAAGAATGTAAGAACGAACTTGTAGATACTTTGGAATAGCTTAATTAGTATGTGTAATTGTCTAGGAGAATGACCAATTCCTTAGAATCTGTTATACACACTTTCAATTACCTAGTTCCATTAATTAACATGTGTTAGTGATTTGCCTTATCTAGTGACATTTATAGGGATCTTATTATAACACTTAGTTAATTATTTGGGTTGGGTGAATTGAGCATTTAACCGGACCAAGAGAATGAACTAAGTTAAACCTTTAGTTGATATAGGAGTGGCTCATGTACAACACACCATTGACTTGATCATTCTTCAAGTCTTCAAACTAGTTGAATTAGTTGATTACAAATAGGAGGTCTTAGATGACAAGAACATCACATGCATCGTGTAATCCCGTTTGAGTGTTTGCGCAAGACTACTCTTGGTGAACCAATTAATTAGTTCTCGTGCATAACCAATCAATCCGATCTTAATTCTAAATAACATTCAACATTAAGGGTAAAAAGTCTAGATGAGCATATTTCCTTAATTTGATATCAAAACTATCTTTCTGTTTTCATAAACTTAAAATACCAAAAATATTGTCTTTTTAATCTTATTCATCACTTGATTCGCCCATCGTAAAAGGGCAAACCAAAATATCTTGTAATTGTAATTTTATTAGTTAATCACAATTTAGTTTATAATCCTAATTTGACTTAGATATTGTCTTTGGAACGATACACGGATTTTACCATTTACTATACTACTACACGATCGGGTACACTGCCCGTTAGTGTGTAGCAATCTTTAATCGGTATTTTTCCATACTATTTCATACAACAATTCATATGCCCAAAGATTCTGATTTCAGTGTTCCGTTGAACAAAAATGATGAACCGGTTAAGGAGCCGGAACAAGTGGTTGAGAAGGAAGAACGTGAGAAACCCGTAGTGAAGCCATATCAACCACCGCTCCCATACCCAAGGAAACAACAACAAGAAAGGCTCGAAGCCGAAAGGTCAAAATTTCTAGATATGTTTAAACAAATTAACATAAATATGCCTTTCATTGATGTGATTTCATGTATGCCCAAGTATGCTAAGTTCTTAAAAGACTTACTTACTAATCGGAAGAAAATGGAGGAACTTTCATCCATCACCATGAATGCTAATTGTTCCGCAATTTTGATGAACAAAATACCAAAGAAGTTAGCAGATCCTGGGAGTTTTACCATACCATGTCTCCTAGGAGATTTGGAATGCATTAAAGCATTAGTGGATTTAGGGGCTAGCATAAATTTAATGCCTTATTCATTGTATGTTAAGCTAGACCCCGGGGTACTAAAACCAACCCGAATGGCAATTCAACTAGCGGACCACTCCGTTAAATTCCCTCGTGGAATTTTAGAGAATATGCTAGTGAAAGTGGGTACCTTAGTATTTTCGGCCGATTTTGTAATTTTGGACATGGAGGAGGACACACGTGTGCCTCTTATATTGGGTCGACCTTTCCTCAATATCGCTAGAGCTATGATAGATGTTCATGGGCAGAAATTGACCCTTAGCATTGAGAATATTAAAGTTACCTTTTTTGTTGACCATGCCTTGCAATACCCTGAGTCTACTGATGATAAATGTTATTATTTACAAACTGTAGACACGTATTCAGAGTTGTTGCGGGAATTTCCATAATTGCAAGGTTCGGGAGAATGCATTTTGGCAGAAGGAGATGAAGAGAACATAGTGGAAGAAATGGAGATGTTGACCACCTTGATGGCTAACGGTTATGAGCCAAATGATGAAGAATACAGAAAGTTGGATTTAAAAAATGAGTACCGATGTAAAACATCGATTGAAGAACCTCCCGTTTTGGAACTAAAGCCACTTCTAAATCACTTGGAATATGCTTACCTTCAAGAGGATTCTACTCTCCCGGTTATCATTTCATCTGAACTCTCTATAAGTAAGAAGTCTAAACTTGTTTCCATGTTAAAAGCCCATAAACCGGCTCTAGCATGGAAAATTCATGACATCAAGGGTATAAGTCCCTCTTATTGTACACATAAGATATTAATGGAAGATAACTATAAGCCATGTGTACAAAGACAAAGGCGGCTGAACCCTAATATGCAAGAAGTCGTTAAAAAGGAGATTGTCAAACTCCATGATGCGGGTCTTATTTACCTAATTTCGGATAGTCCTTGGGTGAGTCCGGTCCAATGTGTACCCAAAAGGGTGGCATGACCGTTATCATCAACGAAAACGATCAATTAATTTCCACTAGGACTGTCACGGGTTGGAGGGTATGTATTGATTATAGAAAATTAAATGATGCTACCCAAAAAGACCACTTTCCCCTTCCTTACATTGATCAAATGCTGGAAAGGTTAGCAGGAAAGAACTTTTATTGTTTTCTTGACGGTTTCTTGGGATATTTCCAAATCCCTATAGCACCCGAGGACCAAGAGAAAACCACCTTTACATGCCCTTATGGTACTTTCTCTTATCGACGTATGCCCTTTGGCTTATGCAATGCTCCTGTCACCTTCCAAAGGTGTATGGTAGCTATTTTTCATGATATGATTGAAGACTTTATGGAAGTATTCATGGATGAATTTTCAGTCTTCGGTAATTCTTTTGACTCATGTCTTAATAATCTTGAGCGTATGTTGATTAGGTGTGAAGAATCTAATCTTGTACTTAACTGAAAAAATGCCATTTTATGGTAAGAGAGGGCATTGTATTAGGTCATAAAATTTCTTGTGCATGTGTGGAGGTGGATAGAGCTAAAGTGGAAGTCATAGCCAAATTACCACCACCGTCGAATGTGAAAGGTGTAAGAAGTTTTCTGGGGCACGTCGGTTTTTACCGTCGATTCATTAAATATTTTTCTAAAATTGCAACCCCGATGAACAAACTTCTTGAGAAAGACGCTCCATTTGTCTTTATGAACGAGTGTCTTAACGCCTTTAATCTTCTTAAAGCAAAGCTCACACAATCACCCATTCTCATATCACCGAATTGGTCACTTCCATTCGAACTTATGTGTGATGCGAGTGACTTTGCTATTGGTGCCGTCTTGGGGCAAAGAATTTAAAAAAATTTCCAGCCCATTTATTATGCTAGTAAAACATTGCAAGGAGCCCAACTTAATTACACTACCACCGAGAAGGAACTTCTGGCAATTATCTTTTCATTTGACAAATTCCGATCTTACTTGGTACTAGCAAAGACGGTTGTCTACACGGAACTCTCGGCCTTAAAGTACTTGCTTACTAAGCAAGATGCTAAACTCCGATTAATACGTTGGGTCTTGCTTTTGCAGGAATTCGACATTGATATTAAAGACAAAAAGGGGGCCGAAAACCTAGCAGCCGATCACCTCTCTCGCCTTGAGAACCCAAATATTGAGGTTCTCCATGAGACCGTTATTCAAGATAATTTTCCTGATGAAAATCTCATGAGAATTAAGAAAATTGATGATCCTTGGTTTGTAGACATAGCCAACTATCTTGCGGGTGGATTCCTAGAAACCGGTATGTCACATCAAAAACAGAAGAAATTTTTCAGTGACTTGAAATACTATTTTTGGGAAAACCCGTATCTCTTTAGACGGTGTCCCGATGGGATAATCCGTCGATGTGTCTCCAGGGAAGAATGCAATCAAATTCTTCTCCAATATCATCTTGGTCCCACTGGTGGACATTTCGGACCCCAAATCACGGGGAGAAAATTCTATGAGGCCGGTTTTTATTGGCCTACCATCTTTAAAGATGCCGACCAAATATGTAAATCATACGATTCTTGCCAAAGGGCAGGAAAGATTAGTCAAAGAGACGAAATGCCTCAAACCATAATCCAAGTTTGTGAGGTTTTCGATATTTGAGGCATTGATTTCATGGGATCATTCCCAAAATCTCATTCCAACCAATACATACTCGTTGCCGTTGACTACGTATCAAAATGGGCAGAGGTAAAGGCTCTCCCAACAAACGATGCACGAGTTGTTGTAACTTTTCTTAAAGAGCTTTTTGCCCAGTTTGGTACCCCGAAGGCTTTAATTAGTGATCGTGGTACCCATTTTTGCAACACCCAATTAGAAAAGGTGTTGAAACTCTATGGGATAACCCATAAAATTTCTACATCTTATCACCCACAAACAAGTGGGCAAGTTGAAAATACGAATCGGGCACTTAAAAGGATCCTTGAGAAAACTGTTGGATCAAATCCTAAGGTGTGGTCAAAGAAGCTTGACGATGCTTTGTGGGCATTTAGAACTGCCTACAAAACTCCTATTGGAACCACACCTTACCGCCTAGTCTATGGGAAGGCATGTCATCTCCCTTTGGAGATAGAGCACAAATCACATTGGGCTCTTAAGATATGTAATCTCGATCTTGAAGAAGCAGGAGACCTTCGTTTAAACCAACTAAATGAGTTGGATGAGTTGAGACATAACGCCTATGAAAACTCGCTCATATACAAGGAAAAGACCAAAATTTGGCACGATAACCGTCTTAAGAATCCGAAAGATTTTAAAGAGGGTGATCGTGTTTTGTTATTCAACTCACGATTTAAACTTTTCCCTGTAAAACTCAAGTCCCGATGGATGGGACCATTTGTTGTTAACAAGGTTTTTCCGTATGGAACGGTGGAATTACGGAATGCGAAGGGTGATACGTTTAAGGTAAATGGACACAGGGTCAAACTATATGTTGATGGACCCATGAACATTGAAGATGAGGTAAAGCTCATTTTCAACCCCAAAGCTACCTAAAGTTTGGGGGAGATTCGGGTGAAGCGACTCGTTTTTAAAACCTTTACAAATGTTAAAAATAGGTTTTTGTGTGAATTACATGATTTTGAGTGATTTTTAATTTTTGTTGAATGCCATTACGATCACCAATCTGTTACCAACCTCCCTGTACTGACCAAAACGCGAAAAAACCAGAAAAACAACTGTGCGCATCGCGCACCCCTCATATGTGCGCTCAGCGCACTTTGTAAAAACTTGGTCAGTAGGTTTTTCAGCTTGGAGCACTAGTTCGCGCCGCGCACCCATAAGTGTGCGCTCGGCGCACTCTCCCAATTTGTTCGGATCTGCTTCAAATTTTTGTGGGGTCCATAATTTTATCTGCTCTTTAACACCACACACTCGATTTCATTCATTCGTTACCCAAAAATTGCAGATCCATTTGCTCTCTTTCACTAAAACACTCCAAATCCTAATTTCAATTCTTCAAATTTTAACCAATTCTTCTCAAATCAAAGCCTAAATCAAGATGCCTAGGGTATGTTCATATGATTCCACTTAATTTTCTTTCCAATAATTCAATTTTATGCTTAATTTTTCGGATTGTTTAAGAAATTTATGTGAGTTTTCTTGAATTGATAATTGTTATAAACATTAACATGCTTTAGGTTGTTATAATTGCCTTGTATGCCTTGAAATCATATTACATTGTGTTTTTAGGGTATATTCATGATTCTAGGGTTTATGTAAAATTTAAACCCGAATTTTGCCTTTGAATTTGGTTCCTAGCTAAATGTTTGTGAATGTTTGAGATAATTTGTGTACTTCATAAATATGTATCACATTTTGAGCATGACATGGTTCATGTTTTGGAAATCTAACATGTTTTGTTTCTTAATTGATATAAATTCTTGAAAATGGTTAAGTTTCCATTACTTTGTGTCTAATGTGAAAGGGATGAAAATGATATGAGGTTCATGTTCAAATTTGGTTTCTAAAACGCTAGACTAGTTATGTTAATCTTGGATCTTTTGAGAAAATGTTTACATGAATGATTAACATAATTATGTGTTATATGTATTTTTGAACATATACTTGATTTATGATAAACTCACACTAATGCATACTATTCTATGCGCCTCTTTTGTTTTGGTGTATGTCTTATGTGTGCAGTACAACTTTAGATCAAGGGAAAATCAATGACAAGAAGAACCCTCACACCGGTACCAAGAAGAACAAGATTCTTCAGATGAGCAAAATTCTCCACCAAATGAACGACAACCTTCACCCGAAGGATCACCGGATCAAAATGATCCAAGGATTTGGTTAGCTTATGTCCGAGACCATCCGGATTAGGCAAGTGCATGTAATTGGGTAGCGAATAAATCATGTGATGCCACGTGGTATTTTGACCCGGCTCCATTGGTAGAAGCACGGGAATATGATAGAGTGTCGAGAATGTTGGAGGTCAAATACCGAATTTTAACGGGCAGGTTAATAACAATCAGGGCATGGGAAAGAATTATGCGGTTCAATGATGTCATATACCTGCAATTATGCAAAGAGTTCATAGCATCTTTACGTTTTGATCTCATTATGGACCCGACAAATCAAAACTTCATGAGATTTCATTTAGGTGGGATTGATCAGGCACTTAGTCAAATTGAGCTTGCTCAAATATTTGAGCTGTATATCGAACTAGATGATGACCAACTCAATGCTTATTTACGGTCATCTGAGTATTATGACGATTCTTATGATCCACGCCCGTTTTGGAACGATATGAGCGACACTCAATTCTCCTCTAGCCGAAGCAAGTTTACCTATATAAATGATAAAGACAAAAGAATGCTTCATCGGCTAGTTGCATGTACGTTTAATGCAAGAAAACATGGCACAAATAAGGTAACACGTCTCGATGTTTTTCTTGTAGACAAAATCTACAAACAAAGCAGTGTCGACATTCCATCTACGTTGACGGGTTATCTTGATAATTCGAGGGGAGATAGAGGGTTGAATCAGATTGTTGGTGGGCATTACATCACCCAGATTGCTAGGCATTTTGGTGTCGATTTATCTCGATTGATTCCAAACAGTGCAACAATGAAGCCTTTAAACAAGACTTATATTTGAATGTAGAATTTTTGAGCTATAATAATCATCAAAGGCTTATTCCATTTGTCCCGAGGGTAAACGAACCACCACGTGCCCATGATCATGAAGCGGGTGGTAGCGGTGTTGGAAGAGATGATGTGGAGGAAGAGGTTCGCATGGAAGAACCTAAAACTGAAGAAGAGTTACCACAGGATCAAAGGCGAAGGCATAGGCGGACACAAAGGTCAAGGGAAGAAGAGTTGGAGGAAGTTATTTCTAGGTTTCATGACATGCATGTAGGTTATCAACACAGGGATGACCAATATGAGCAACAAAGGCAACAATTCAACCAATATCATGAAGAGTAGCGCGAGCATAATAGGGCTGTAAGGTATGACCAAAGGTGGGGGAATTACAGGGGAGATTGGCTTCACCATAATGTTGGTTTATATATGCAAAACCCACAAGAATATTATGCTACTTCCTACCAACATCCGACCTATTACCACACACCAAACCGAATTCCTAGTCCTCCGTTATATGAGGAACAAGCGGCCATGCAAGATGCACAAAGACGCTTTGAGGAGCAATACCCGTAGGGAAGACCTAGGAATGATGGTTCGGGCACCTACTCCGGCTGGCCTTTTGGTAACTTCTTTGGTGACAATTAGAGGGCTCATGTGCCCTATTTGGTAACATTTTGGTAATTTTCAGAATTGTTTCTTTTAAAACAATGGTGTGTAATAATTAGAATATTTATGTTGTACGCTTGACGTTTGTGGTGGTTGTGTTAAATACACCACTTTTATCTATTTTATTTTGTGTGTTTGTTTATTTCTTATTGTTAAGGTTTAGTGATGCTGGCATTAAGTTCAGCGAAGTACAATCAATTTGGAATTTGTGATAGAGATCAAGGAATGAACGATGTTCTTATGCTGGCATTAAGTTCAGCGCCATCGCTCACCTACATTTCACGATCTTCGGCTTTATGCCAAGGTTTTCGAACTCTTTTCACACTAATGCCCTCGTGAATTTTTAAATTATTTCTGATTTTAAGTAATGAGGGCCTTACTTAATCTTAAGTGTGGGGGAGGGGGTAATTCTCTCGGATATGCAATGCAACTTGGCTTATTGTCGCATTTTATGAAATTTTTAAAATTTTTGAACTAAAAGTATTAGAGAAAAAGTCAAGTGTGGAGGATGTTACTAATCTTTTCCAATTATTATCACAAAGTTTTGCAAAGTTAAAACGATTAAAGTACTTTTGGCTTGGAAATAAAAGAAATAAAAGTCACTAAACGGAAAGGATGCATCTAGTCCATCCTTGTAGGAAGTAAAGTCTTCCGAATGTCGCCTTACTTGATATAGCAAACTTCCTAAACTATGTCATTTCATACCAATATCATTTCACGATATAAGGTACAGTGGGAAGGGAAAGTCCTGAACTTTCAAACCCGAAAATAAACTTGGTAGGGTAAATCCAAGGAGCTGTCCAGTGTAAAATCGATTACGGTATATAAGCTGGAGCAGGATCTGTCCCGCGCGATAGTTAGTCTTCGCAATTTTAACCCTTGATCTAAATTGTACAAATGGACATGCAAGACCGATATTTATATCGCGTCAGGGGGCGCCCGGTTAAGAGTTCCATGATACTACAATCATGGGGGCGGATAGCTTGCTAATCGCCGACTGAGACTTCGGTTTTCAGTTACCCTCAACCGAAATTTGAGGTTAAAATCGGAAAACGTGTCTAGTTTAAAAACTAGCATTGACATTTTCAAAATCTTAAAACGTTTTCTCAAAGATCCAATTTTCCATAAGGATCCAAACTTTTAAAGAACTTTCACCAAAGTTCGTCTCTCCCAAATAATCCAAATGTGTGCGTGTGTTTCATAAATTGTGTGTGTACCTCAACGAGTGTGTATTCCAATTGTGTAAATATGTGTTCATAAAAGTGTGAGTGTGTATTCCAATTGTGTAAATATGTGTTCATAAAAGTGTGAGTGTGTATTCTATTTGTGTTTTATGGGTTTCATATAGCATGAGTTTGAGTGTGTTTTGCGTAATTCGTGTAATATGCACTTCAAATAATGCGTGTGATTCATTTATGTTTGTGTTTTGTATACGAATGATTAGAACAAGACTTGCTTGAGGAAAAGAAAGAGTTAAGTATGGGGGATTTTGATATTACTCAAATTAGTCATATCTTTAGTCGTAATATCACGTCCCATTGTTCTTTATTTCGTATGTAAACATAGTAATTTCGTTTGTATTTCATATTATTGTAATATAGTCTAGAATCATTGTAAACTTGAAGAAATATGGAAGATTATGTGTGATACAGCTCAGAGATTGAAACCAAGACCAGAAAGCCAAAGACAGAAGGGTGCACTCAGCGCACCACAAAGGGTGCGCTCAGCGCACAAGGCATAATTTTGATCAGAAGATTTTTTGGCCAAAACCAAAGTGCGCCGCGCACAGTAGTGCGCTCAGCGCACCCCTACACGCACTTTTACCAGAAAAGCAGATTTTAACGTGCGATGTTGAGCTGTAAAGAAAAAGTGGGTTAGGTGAAGAGTGCGCTCAGCGCAACCTTACTGTGCGCACCGCGCACAGTGCTTTTCACCAACTGTTCAGCTTATTTAATTCCATTTCCAGCTTCATTTCTTGAAGACCAGTTTCCTTTCTGTTCAGAGACAAAAACATACGCTTCAAAGCAGTTCTTGGGCTTATCAAAGTGCATATAAGCACTCAAATCATTGAAGAATCCAAGATCATTCAAGAGCTTCGTTCAAGATTACTTCTAAAAGGTTAATCTTGTATTTACAATGAATTCTATCTTTGTTACTGTTGTGTTTAAGTTTTCAAGCATGATTGTTGGCTAGTTCATTTTATATTCATCTAGATAAACAACCGAGATGTTGAATGTTTACTTTTGATTGATTGTTATTATGCACGATAGTTTGATGTTTGAATACAAGAAACATTCTTGTTAAGTTTAATCCTTTCGATTCAACTAGTTGATATGTTCATTTGATTAAGAAACATCATCTTGTTAAGTTAATGTATTGATTTACACCTAGTGACATATGTTTATCCGTCTTTTACCAAAAGGGGTAAGTTGAGTTCAAATGGTTAATTTACATAAGAATGTAATAACGACTCTTGTAGATACTTTGGAATAGCTTAATTAGTATGTGTAATTGTCTAGGAGAATGACCAATTCCTTAGAATCTGTTATACACACTTTCAATTACCTAGTTCCATTAATTAACATGTGTTAGTAATTTGCCTTATCTAGTGACATTTATAGGGATCTTATTATAACACTTAGTTAATTATTTGGGTTGGGTGAATTGAGCATTTAACCGAACCAAGGGAATGAACTAAGTTAAACCTTTAGTTGATATAGGAGTGGATCATGTACAACACATCATTGACTTGATCATTCTTCAAGTCTTCAAACTAGTTGAATTTGTTGATTACAAATAGGAGGTCTTAGATGACAAGAACATCACTTGCGTCGTGTAATCCCGTTTGAGTGTTTGCGCAAAACTACTCTTGGTTATTCAATTAATTAGTTCTCGTGCATAACCAATCAATCCGATCTTAATCCTAAATAACATTCAACATTAAGGGTAAAAAGTCTAGATGAGCATATTTCCTTAATTTGATATCAAAACTATCTTTCTGTGTTCATAAACTTAAAATACCAAAAATATTGTCTTTTTAATCTTATTCATCACTTGATTCGCCCATCGTAAAAGGGCAAACCAAAATATCTTGTAATTGTAATTTTATTAGTTAATCACAATTTAGTTTATAATCCTAATTTGACTTAGATATTGTCTTTGGAACGATACATGAATTTTACCATTTACTATACTACTACACGATCGGGTACACTGCCCGTTAATGTGTAGCAATCTTTAATCGGTATTTTTCCATACTATTTCATACAACAATTCATATACCACGTTTTGCACATCAACTAACTACAGTAATACATTATTAATAAATAATTATAGGGTAATTATTAATACTTTTATTATAATATGATTTAAATAAATATTGAGTCATTAATAAATAAATATAATATAATAATAACATAGATTAAGACTTAAACTTAAAGTGAAAGTTATAATCGAAAGATAACGTGCACTATATACGAACCTCACCGCTACTTACGGCCTAGGGTGGTCGTTGTTGCCTTATGGGAACCGCTTGTGGATCTCGAATGCTAAGACTTAGATTCTGGTCAAGAGTCCTGGGCCCCCGGTAACAACAGATCATCAGAGTGACTTATCTAATAGCAACGAGGTTTGGGTAAAGGTGTACAACGTCTTGCTAAAGATTTTTGAAAGGACCCGTCCTAATCCATCTGGACGAAGTCACCAACAACTGGTTCCATTGCGATGATCGACTCCAAATACTGTCTTTAAAATGAGCAAATGCACAGCGGAATGTTTCTTTCATACTTGAGAATAAACATGCTTTCAAGTGTCAACCAAAAGGTTGGTGAGTTCATAAGTTTATCATAAAATAATAAAATTCATCATTTTGATAGACCACAATATTTAAATCTTGCATGGTACAAATGGGCCCGAATCCTATACCCACCTGTAATGTACATGCGATATCTTTTAAATACAGTACACCTTTCTCGTGTACAAAACCATTTTTCATAAATCTTAGTAACTGTACACATATCTTGTGCACAAAATAATATACACATAACTTGTGTATAAAAATCATTCTCTCGATACATAACATTCATATCAATTGGTGGCAATTATCATGTCCACATAATTCAATGGTGGCAATTATCATGTCCACATAATTCAACAATAATCCGCAGAACTTCTGTCTGCATAATAATTCATTCGAGGAATGTTTTGCTTGTGTCTATCTCGTCAAACATTTATAAAAGCATTTCATGTATTCGCAGTTCAAAATATATTTCAAAAGCATTTAATAAAGCAGTTGTAAAATCAGCGCATGTATTCTCAGTCCCAAAAATGTAAAGAGTAAAAGGGAATCAAATGAACTCACCATACTGTATTTTGTAGTAAAAATACATATGACGTCATTTAACAAGTGTAGGGTTGACCTCGGATTTACGAACCTATATCATTTATGTATATATTAACATCCATAATGTAATCGAACAAATTTATATCATTTTTATGTTAATAACCTATATGTTTTCATATATTCATTTTATGTATTTAAAATAAATAAAATTATCAATTTTGTTATGTTATGTGTATCAAATATATTTTTGTATATATTTATATTACAATAATACTAAAATAATATTAGTAATGATAAAAATAATAATAATGATAATAGAGTTAAACTTTATACTTTTAGTATTAATAATAAAGATGGTAACTTTAGTAAAAATGATACTTTTAATTAAAATGTTAATTTTAATAATAATGAACACTAATAACAATAACTATAGAAAAATAATAATTTTACTAATAATAATAATGATACTTTTAGTAACACTAGAAATTTTATGAAAAGATAAGTTTTAATAATAATGATACTACTAATAGTTTTACTAATATCAATAATCCTAATCATATTACTAATAACCCTTACTCTAATACTAGTTATAATAATAATAATGATAATAATAATGATAAGAATAATACGAAATAATAATACTTGATACTAATAATAATAATCATAACATTCTTAATAATTAACAATAATAATAATAATAATATAATAACAATAATAATAAGATAACAAAATTACTACCTCACATAAAATAGGCTTCAAAAAGAATGAAATGGCATTGCCCGGACTCGAACCCGCAACCTCCCGCTAACCCGATACAACGCATAACCATTACTCCATCTTGTTTCTTTATGAAATTATTACCACTTTTTTTTATATTTGATCCGTTTTATTATTATAATCAACCTTATTTTTGTGATCATATTTATCACCCGAATCATTATCATGACACTCATATTCATAATCATCACATCCAAAATCATCGTTATCATCCTCATCCTAGATCATTTATGTATCATTAACACGTTTTCATGACCATCGTTAACCACTTATGTCATCTTCTTCACCTCATTATCAATTATCATAATCATGTTATCATCTTATCTATCATCCATTTTAAACATTATTGTTTTTATATCATCATGAATTGTTACTTCCGTTATGCTCAACCTTTACTTCCTTATATCCCGTTATCTAAACCGAATTATCCTGGATCTAAAGTGGATCAAATGTTTGAAGTAATAAGCCCAACCCTTATAGTCCAACCTAATAAATGAACTAAGCCCATTAAGGAAAGACAGTCCAGCTCGTTTTAATGAATACTTGATGAGTTCGTGAAGTTCAATTACAAAAAAAAATATCATGGTTTTGATATTTTTTTGTAACTAGATTTCCATTCTATTTAATAATCAACAAGTGGGGTTCAATCAAATAAAAGCTTTACCTAATAAAAATATGGCACGATCCCCCCCCCCCCTTTTTTTTTTTCTAATTCCCTTTGGTCGGTTATGGAAGGGAAATAAAGAACACGCATAAAGTATCACGTATTAACATCTCCTATTCGAAAACATCATCATACATCATGATCCTCATCATTTTCGTCCATTACCATCATCATCAAAGTATCACGTATTAACATCTTCCATCATCTAATTATCATCATTCATTATATACGTACATCATCATCAATCTTCTTAATCTCATCTCATCATCACATATCAATCCTAAGGCAATTCATACGTCGAATAAATAATCAGGGAGTAGGTGAATTTTTTGTGGGTGTGGGGTTCAATCGAATACAGGAAAATAAACAAACAGCATGATAGCACGTCCACTTGGTAGGCCTCACAACTTATTCTACCTAATACTAATGTGTTGTAAAGCAGCATTGACTCCTTATATTAACGATTAGAAAGAATGAAAAAGAAAGCCAATATCATCATCATTTTATTATTCCATCATCCTCTTTATTCATTCTTTATTTAAAATAGACAGCTACATACAGCTGTGGTAGCACTAGAATAGCATCGAGAAGAAGATCAAGAAGTAAGGTGGTTTGGTTGAGAGTTTATAGTGACGGCAGAAGCAGTAATAAAGGTAAAATAGCAGCAGGTTTCAGCAGGGTTTTGATCGAATAAAAGGAAATAATTAAACGTACGGTAGTCTTTTACCTTAACATGAAGAATGTTTGAATATGGCTGTACGAACAAGATCCCATTTGCAGCAGCAAAACATTAGTAATACATTGGGTTTAATCGTGACAAAATCATGAAGCAATAACAAGTAGGTATTTGGATAACAATCGGTAATGGTGGCGATTTGAGCTACAAAACAGGAGACGAGCAGGTGTTCTCTTTGGTTGTGGTTTAGACAGGAAATAAGAAGGAAAGAAGGAAAGAATCACAAGCATAAAAGTGGTGTCTAGTGGGTTTGTTAGTCGGCAGAATATAATACAGGAAGAAGGATACAAAAAAAAAAAGTAAAAAGGGAAAAAGACTCCTAACAGATTTCAACCTCATCTATGAATAAAAAATTGTTTTGTGATCAGATTAGGTATAAGAGATCGAATCTAGAATAGTTTGATTGAACTCCTAATTGATACTAATTGGAGACAAGAAAATCAATTAAGCTATAGACTGAAAATGATTACAACTGGTTACCAATTTTCCTGTATTTATTTATTTATTATAAACCGTAAATGTAGTTATGTATATATAGCAGTATAAATATTTGTATAT
Source organism: Rutidosis leptorrhynchoides (assembly GCF_046630445.1). Lineage (NCBI taxonomy): Eukaryota > Viridiplantae > Streptophyta > Magnoliopsida > Asterales > Asteraceae > Rutidosis > Rutidosis leptorrhynchoides. Next base: position 349,821,398 of record NC_092339.1, on the reverse strand, counting down.
AATATAACAGTATTTAGTATACCTATATGTGTTTATATGTAACTGAATTTGTATGGCAGTATAACAAGTATATTTATATCTATATAATAAATTTATAATGAAAACATGATAAGGTTAATTACACATGTATTAATTTTTAATATTAATTTTGTTAATAATAGTGAAACTAACAATAATAATAATAATAATATCAATAATAATAATTACACTAAACAAGTTTCATATATATTAAGAATAATAATAATAAACAACAATGATAATAATAAAAATGATAATAATATTATTAATGATGATAATAATACTAATTATAATAGTACTAATTAATGATAATAATAATATTAGTAATAATAATACAAAAACTTCTACTTATCAAATTTCATATGTATATATATACTTGATATATTAATATTAGTGATACAAATATTAATATTAATATTAATATTAATAATATATTAATGAAATTAGTGATAATAATATTAATATAGAAATCAACATTTTAACTTGTAATTACATATATACATATCAATGTTCGTAAATCGTCAAGCACAGTCCAAGGGTACTTAATTATATGAATGTTGTTCCAAAAGTTTTAAGACTCAATATATATAGACTTTGCTTATCGTGTCGGAAACATATAAGTATAAAGTTTAAATTTGGTCGAAAATTGCCGGGTCGTCACAGTACCTACCCGTTAAAGAAATTTCGTCCCGAAATTTGAATGAGGTGGTCATGGTTAACCATAATAAATGTTTTCCTGACGAATATGAAATGATAAATAGAGTTTTATCATTATTGAATAATACAGATAAAATAATTCGATTATTCGAAGAGCACGAATGAAGTTAACACAAAAGGGTGAGATGAGGAAAGTCAAGGTTGCATTAACTTTTGACGTAGTCACTGTTGAATTTAGAAAGTAAGGTTCGTCTTAACTTTTGACGCTGTCTTGATTGAATTCAGAGAATAAGGTTTGTCTTAACTTTTGAGAGAGTCAAGGTTGAATTCCGGAATTCAAGGGATTTAAAGAAGAGCTTCGGAATCTAAAAGATTTGATTCTTCGGCGAATAAGTAAATTAAGATCTCTATAATTAAATACGGTGATCTGCCTTGATTACTCGATCTGATATTTCCATTATAAATTAAACTTTTTCCGTTCTATTATTTTCCACCACTCCCATTTTCTATATTTTGATTCATACTTTCAAATCATCAGTCAATATGTTTCCTCCAGTTTTAATTATGGATATATTCCTGACTTTCATATTGATCATTCTCCTTTTTCATCTACCACCGGAGGAATCTGTTTACTTCTACTATGCTCTTGGAATTATAGTGTTTTTCATACTCCCGTGTCTTTATATTGTTATTCGTATTAATGTAAACAGTTTGTGATTTCTGTGTTGTTGTCGAGTTTTATATCTTCTTTTATGTTTCGGAGCTCTTTGCCTTTTTCTTCTCTTCTCGATCTCTAGTAAAGCGAGTAATTGTAACATCCCGCATTTTTCCGTTAAATTATTTTAACGCCCGTCTTTTTCTTTTTAAATAATACCCTTCGTATCTAGATTCGTATCCTTTGTTATGTAACATTTTAAATATTCTCGTTGTTGGAAGATAACGTCTCCCGTACTCTCGTGGAATTTAAAATAATTCGTTTGGTTAATTCACGCACCCGCACCCGAACTAGAGGGACCATTTTTGCCAAGTGATCAAAGGTGTGACTAGGTCAACTAGTCAACACCCTTTCTCATCCATTCATTCATTTCCATTTTCATTTCCATTTTCCTTTAACACTTTCAACTTTTCTTTCAATCTTCATCATCAAGATTCATCATCCATTCATGATCTAGCAAGCTTCAATCAAAACAAAATACATATTTGGAATCCTCTCTTCATCCTCTTCAATTTGATACCAACTTCATCTCTTTTGGGTAACTTTCTAAAATCACTAATTTTATGTGTTCTTGAGATTTTTGAGTTATAAAGTTGTTAATTAGTGTCTATGGCTCATTGTGATGTCGTGTATGTAATTTGTATGCTCGATTCGTTGTTTTTGGTGTAACTAGTTCAATATGAAAATTACTTGCTAAATCCTTGATTTTGGATGATCAAATGTTGTTAGATTGTTAAAGTGCATGTTTTAAAAGTGTTACTAGTATCATTAGTTTCGTTTTGATGTATAGGTTGATTAAGGAAACTCCAAAAACATGATTATTGATTTTGTGATGCTTGATTAGGGTTTGCTAGTTCTTGAGATGAATTTTTGGATGCTTGAATGCCATGGAATGTTAATTGTTAGTGTTTTGTTGCAACGTGTGTTTGATTACCTTCGAAACGGCATAACATACATGTAAGTTGGTTGCCCGAATCATAAAATGCGTTTTTGGAACTTGAACTTTGATTATGAGTATTTAATTGCGGTTTTTGGTTGTTTAAAGTGAAAGTTTGATTGATGATATGTGTTTAGTTGCATTCCTCGTCAAAATACCTTTCCAACGATGTATAATAGGCGTTATAAGCGTTTGCGGGTCAAGTGTTGTGTTAGAATAGGTTTTGGCTCGTGTACACTTTTGAAAAACAGAAAATGCCTGCACAGAGGGTGGCGCGGCGCGCCCCTTCCCCGCGCGGCGCGCAATCTGGCCTGGCCAGATTCTGTCCACTTTGTCCCTTTTCACGTAAAATGTTTGACTAGCTATCGACCTCCGGTTCACATGAAACTTGTTCTAATATACTTGTATATGAATAATTAGCATAGAAAAATAGTTCGGGACCCGACCCGAATGCGTTGACTTTTTCGTTGACTTTGACCAAGTTTGACTTTTAGTCAAACTTAACCAAACTTTTATACAATCATTCTAACATGCTTTTATACTTGTTTCTTGTATGAAACTTGACAACGTGATTCACATGCTATACTTAATCGAGTCGTAACGAGCCATAGGACTAATTGAACACATTTCACCCGACCTTGTGTCGTAATCGGTTAATTGATATAACTTACTTGTTTAGGTCAAGGCTAAGCAACTTTCATGCACACGTTTACTTGTTGAAGTACCTTTATACTCGTGCACTCGAGGTGAGATCATAGTCCCACCTTTTCAACAACTTTTATACTTTTAAATCGTGGGCTGAGAAAACATATACTTTGTTACATCTTGTACTACTTACTTTTATGTTTTGAACACAAGTGTGAAAACAAACATTCCACGTGCGAGTTAGAACAAAAATGCCTCAATTCGATTATCATTAGTTACACTTGCAGGGTGTAAGCGAGAACTTATATTGTGTGGCCATACGGGTTTAACAAACCCTCATTCGGACGGTTCGCTACCGTTATGCGGATGAAATATATTTTTGTGTTTTAGTGTGGGTTCTAGCACTGTGTGATGGGGTAACGTTGGTTAAGTTTTGATAATTGAGTGCTCGCGTATAACAACACTTTTGGAATGCAAATGATTTGGATAATCTACGTTATGGAAATACAAAATCTTGTGGTTCAAAAACAACGTTTAATACTTACTAAACCTATGATTTCACCAACGTTTTCGTTGACAGATTTCTATGTTTTTCTCAGGTCTTGCACGATATGTGATACATGCTTCCGCTCACTATTTGATACTTGCATCCGATGTCGAGTATACATGCATTTCATGGAGCGTCTTTTGACTTTACTTTAAACCGTGTCGCCTAGATTTCAATCGTACTTATAACGTTGTAACTTAACTTTTGGTTGAACAATTCTTGTAAACTTTGAAACAATCTTTATTTTGAAATGAAGGCGACATATTTTGGTCAAACGTTATCTTAAAGACTTATAATCAGGTAATGGGACCCACGTAGCCGACGCCGTCACTTGACGATTTGTCGGGGTCGCTACAAGTGGTATCAGAGCCTTGGTTGTAGGGATTTAGAGTTCATTTGTGTCCACCCCGAGTCATAGGGTACATAGGTGAATCTAGACTACAACCGGCATATAGACTGAAGTAGGGATTACTTGACTAATTGTGCATTTATACTCGAACTCTTCTATCATATCTAACTCGTATTCGATCTTAATCTTAAGTTGATAAATTTTGTTGATGCGCCACCTTGACTTTATGAAGTAATGTTAAATGCACATGAGAATCAGGGTAATATAATTTCCGGGATTATATTACGGTGATTCACATGGACGTTCCGACATTATGACATAAAGAATTTAAGGCGAGTCAAGGAAAATTTTCTCTACATCATCTTTCCCTATCATGATTAGTATTATTGAGAATACTAATCAACGATATTCTTGTGTCTTGAAGGAACAATGCTTCCCCGTCGCGGACCACGTAATGAAACTTCCGAACAAGCTTTTCAACGCATGATAGCCACCGCCATAGGTGCGGCTATGGCTAGTATCTCCTCCGACATCAATAACAACCACAACCACAACAACCATGGAGCCGGTAATTCAAACGAGGGTTGCTCCTACAAAACTTTCATGGGGTGCAAACCTCACACCTTCGATGGGACCGGAGGACCGGTTGTGCTCACCCGATGGTTTGAGCAAACAGAAGCCGTTTTTAGCATAAGCGGTTGTCGGGACCAAGACAAAGTCAAATATTCCACCCACACTTTTGCCGGTATCGCCCTCACATGGTGGAATACGTATGTGCTGTCGGTGGGTATCGATGAAGCCCACACACTCTCATGGGCCGACTTAAAGAAAAAGATGATCACCGAATACTTCCCGCGCGAAGAGACCCGTAAGCTCGAACACGAACTAAGAACTTTAAAAGCGGTCGGGAATGCCCTAAAGGCATATAATCAACGATTTTCTGAGCTATCCTTGATGTGTCCAAACCTCGTGACCCCCGAACCTCTAAGGGTTGAACTTTACATGGATGGTCTTCCCAAGAGCATCAAACAAGGAGTAATGTCATCCAAACCCAGTAATCACCAAGAGGCCCTGAATATGGCCCGTCAATTGATCGAAACGGTAGACGAGATTGAAGTGCCGGCACCTAAAGCCGAGGATGAGTCGGGTGACAACAAAAGAAAATGGGAAGCCCCCCAATCGAGTAACTACAACAACAACTTTTCCAAGGAACCTCTCACCCCCGTCGGCAAGAAAAGTTATGCCGGGACACGACCTTTTTGCAACAAATGCCACAAGCATCATTTTGGTGAATGTGGCAAGCTAATTTGCCATCGGTGCCAAGGTAGTGGTCATATTGCCAAGTATTGTGGAAGTACCGCCCCCGTCACTCAAAAGGGGCCCGACGCACCAAAGCCGAGTATTTGCTACAAATGTGGCCAATCGGGTCATTTTAGGAATGAATGCCCAAAGAATAAAGCAAAAACCAACGCGCGCCGTTGAACTTACAACATCGACACCTAGGATGCCCGAGACGATGATGGACTAGTCACGGGTACGTTTCTTCACAACAAACCGTATATTTCATACTTATTCGATTCGAGTACCGTTAGACGTTTTATAACCAAGGATTTGACTCGTGCTCTTTATATTCCACCTCTTTCCCCCAGATACTACTTAGACGATTTAAGCGACCAACGGAAAAATATTGTGTGCCTATAAATATTATCGGAGGATATACGTTAAGAAATTGAACTCGACACCAATAGAACTAAGGAACTCAAAACCTATTCATTAAGGAGAAATTGTTGCCCTACATTTATGTATAGATTATTGTGAACTAAGTAACTTTCAGTTGGAAACCAATACTCTCTTCCTCGTATCCATTACCTCATGATTATTTGCGTGGATCCCGTGTATTCCAAATCGACCTCCGTTCTGGTTATCATCAATTGGGGGTTAAGGGAGACGATGTCTCCTAAGCCATTTCCGAACTCGCAACATTAGTTGTAAATCTCTCTTAGTACCGTTTGATTTATTTAGGACTCCGTCCGTATTCATGAACCTCCTAAACCGCGTATGCAAATTCATATAGACTAATCTGTTATCGTATTTATAGATGACATCTTAACTTATTCAAGTAAAGAAGGAAAACGAACAACATCACCATCTTAAGCTCGAACTTTTGAGAAAAGAGCAACTCTATACCAAATTCTCCGAGTGAGAATTTCTGTTGAACGAAGTCCAATTTTCTAGACCATGATGTTAATGGTCAAGGCATTACGATCAATCTCGAAATCAAGCCACATGTAATCAGGAAACTCTCCCAACTCAGACTTATATTCGTAAAAATATTAGATCTCACCGGTTGTTACCGAAGATTAATTTCTGACTTTTCTCGTGTGTTATCGCCAAGAAAAAAAAAAAGCCGTGCGCCTGCGGGCAAAGCGGACAATATTGTGGTCATGTTAAGCTGGGGTGTTACAGAATGGTATCACACGGTGTCACACGACTTTTAAACTCGTTAACTCACTAAGGAAAACTCTAAACCTCTCCGTGTTCGAACCTTGAGCGTGATTCTTCACACCAATATTTCTAGTTAAAATCGTATAGCAACAGATGGAACTCGAACATGGAAATATTTCTATTTGAACGCCGAAAGGCATACTCTCTCGACAAAAAAAAAAAAAAAAAAAAAAAAAAAAAAAAAAACATAACTAAAATTCGTTATTTTACACGGAGAATTCGAATACTAAATTGTGGATCCGATCAAACTTCTCGTCATCACGTACCACACTACATACCTCTGTTATTTCACCGTCACCGTCTAATATTACTGGAATTTAAGATAACACACAATCCAACGATACTTCACTCTTCTTTGACTTAACGCCCTTGTGTTTCTGATAATCGGTCAACTATTATTCAACCCCGAACTATACAACTACGTGTACTACCTCGTTTCTCTTTCAGACTTCAACTTTTGACAACTAGAGGCACGTTATGGCAACCTCGAGATGCAAGCTCATCCTATTCTAAGTCCTCATTTCACTCCTATCTTTATCGCTCGCATTTTCGTTTAAAGAAATTCCTCATATTACCTAAGTATTCGCCACGAGGGTGAATAGTCCTAACGAACATTTTTTCGAACCCTAACTAACTTGTTCAAACGTATCTTAAGAGATTCTATTCCAACACGGCGTATCTTTGTCAATTATTCCGTATCGAAATACTCGTTTCACTTCTAGTTTTACAAGAAACCCTGGAGACCCGCTTAGACATGAGTACCACGTACCACCCACAAACCGATGAACCGAGCAAACGAACGATTTACGTCTTGGAAAGACATGTCACAAACTCGTATTGTCACCTTTAGTAGATCACTCGTACAACAGTAGTTACCACTCGTGTGTTCACACGCACTTTCCGAAACCCTATATGACCGCTAATGTCATACCCCTGTTCATTTAACCAAAGCATGTGGCAAGCAAATCACCGAATCTGAACTCCATCAAGAAACAACAATTGAGATCGTTCAAGTCCGAGAAGGGCTCGAGACAACCCATTGTCGCCAGAAGAGTTATACCAAACTTAGAGGAGAACCTCACCAAACCCAGTGTGTAACCGCGTAATATTGGGAAACCGCACCTTGGAAGGGTGTAATCCATTTTGGGAAATCGAGAAAGACTATATCCGCAATATTGAACCTTCTGAAACCTTGGGGCGTATTGGAACCGCTTCCTACCGTTTAGAACTCCCGACTCAATTAAGTTTCCGTTTACCCTACATTTCGTGTAACAAACTTAGAAACGTGTCCTGCGGAACAGGAGCGTGCAATCCTGCTAGATACATCAACTATCGATGACAACTTCTCTTCATAGGGAAAACCAGTTGAAACCGGGGATCGTAAAACCAAACCCAAATACAACGTAAAACCCTAACTATCCAACTCATGAGAACACTCAAGGACGTACTTTCACTTATTCATTGCATGGACAACGTAAAGTCTCGAGTAAGAGATATCGACTACTACTTCCAACTAAATTTCGGGACGAAATTTCTTTTGAGGTGTGGATAATGTAACATCCCGCATTTTTCCGTTAAATTATTTTAACGCCCGTCTTTTTCTTTTTAAATAATACCCTTCGTATCTAGATTCGTATCCTTTGTTATGTAACATTTTAAATATTCTCGTTGTTGGAAGATAACGTCTCCCGTACTCTCGTGGAATTTAAAATAATTCGTTTGGTTAATTCACGCACCCGCACCCGAACTAGAGGGACCATTTTTGCCAAGTGATCAAAGGTGTGACTAGGTCAACTAGTCAACACCCTTTCTCATCCATTCATTCATTTCCATTTTCATTTCCATTTTCCTTTAACACTTTCAACTTTTCTTTCAATCTTCATCATCAAGATTCATCATCCATTCATGATCTAGCAAGCTTCAATCAAAACAAAATACATATTTGGAATCCTCTCTTCATCCTCTTCAATTTGATACCAACTTCATCTCTTTTGGGTAACTTTCTAAAATCACTAATTTTATGTGTTCTTGAGATTTTTGAGTTATAAAGTTGTTAATTAGTGTCTATGGCTCATTGTGATGTCGTGTATGTAATTTGTATGCTCGATTCGTTGTTTTTGGTGTAACTAGTTCAATATGAAAATTACTTGCTAAATCCTTGATTTTGGATGATCAAATGTTGTTAGATTGTTAAAGTGCATGTTTTAAAAGTGTTACTAGTATCATTAGTTTCGTTTTGATGTATAGGTTGATTAAGGAAACTCCAAAAACATGATTATTGATTTTGTGATGCTTGATTAGGGTTTGCTAGTTCTTGAGATGAATTTTTGGATGCTTGAATGCCATGGAATGTTAATTGTTAGTGTTTTGTTGCAACGTGTGTTTGATTACCTTCGAAACGGCATAACATACATGTAAGTTGGTTGCCCGAATCATAAAATGCGTTTTTGGAACTTGAACTTTGATTATGAGTATTTAATTTCGGTTTTTGGTTGTTTAAAGTGAAAGTTTGATTGATGATATGTGTTTAGTTGCATTCCTCGTCAAAATACCTTTCCAACGATGTATAATAGGCGTTATAAGCGTTTGCGGGTCAAGTGTTGTGTTAGAATAGGTTTTGGCTCGTGTACACTTTTGAAAAACAGAAAATGCCTGCACAGAGGGTGGCGCGGCGCGCCCCTTCCCCGCGCGGCGCGCAATCTGGCCTGGCCAGATTCTGCCCACTTTGTCCCTTTTCACGTAAAATGTTTGACTAGCTATCGACCTCCGGTTCACATGAAACTTGTTCTAATATACTTGTATATGAATAATTAGCATAGAAAAATAGTTCGGGACCCGACCCGAACGCGTTGACTTTTTCGTTGACTTTGACCAAGTTTGACTTTTAGTCAAACTTAACCAAACTTTTATACAATCATTCTAACATGCTTTTATACTTGTTTCTTGTATGAAACTTGACAACGTGATTCACATGCTATACTTAATCGAGTCGTAACGAGCCATAGGACTAATTGAACACATTTCACCCGACCTTGTGTCGTAACCGGTTAATTGATATAACTTACTTGTTTAGGTCAAGGCTAAGCAACTTTCATGCACACGTTTACTTGTTGAAGTACCTTTATACTCGTGCACTCGAGGTGAGATCATAGTCCCACCTTTTCAACAACTTTTATACTTTTAAATCGTGGGCTGAGAAAACATATACTTTGTTACATCTTGTACTACTTACTTTTATGTTTTGAACACAAGTGTGAAAACAAACATTCCACGTGCGAGTTAGAACAAAAATGCCTCAATTCGATTATCATTAGTTACACTTGCAGGGTGTAAGCGAGAACTTATATTGTGTGGCCATACGGGTTTAACAAACCCTCATTCGGACGGTTCGCTACCGTTATGCGGATGAAATATATTTTTGTGTTTTAGTGTGGGTTCTAGCACTGTGTGATGGGGTAACGTTGGTTAAGTTTTGATAATTGAGTGCTCGCGTATAACAACACTTTTGGAATGCAAATGATTTGGATAATCTACGTTATGGAAATACAAAATCTTGTGGTTCAAAAACAACGTTTAATACTTACTAAACCTATGATTTCACCAACGTTTTCGTTGACAGATTTCTATGTTTTTCTCAGGTCTTGCACGATATGTGATACATGCTTCCGCTCACTATTTGATACTTGCATCCGATGTCGAGTATACATGCATTTCATGGAGCGTCTTTTGACTTTACTTTAAACCGTGTCGCCTAGATTTCAATCGTACTTATAACGTTGTAACTAACTTTTGGTTGAACAATTCTTGTAAACTTTGAAACAATCTTTATTTTGAAATGAAGGCGACATATTTTGGTCAAACGTTATCTTAAAGACTTATAATCAGGTAATGGGACCCACGTAGCCGACGCCGTCACTTGACGATTTGTCGGGGTCGCTACAGTAATGGTCCAGAATTCGTAAGTATGGAGTTTTGAATGAACTTAATGTTCTAAACAGGAAGGAATGTAATAGCACGAATTGATTTGTCAAATTACCAGAATATCCAGGAAAGATAGAACTATCAGGAAGCTATGTTCTCGATTTGTTTAGAGATTAGGTAGAATATAAGAGTCGTGTAAATGGCACATGATGACGTTATAGTCTGTGAATCATCACGTTCCCTTAGAAACTCAGCATGACTTACTGTAATATAATCACGTTGATCAAGTGTCATTATATTATACTAACTCATGCTTCAGTTCCCAACATTACTTCAATAACATTCTTATTTTAAGCTCGAAAGTTTACAGAATATAGAAACTAACAGTTTCTATATGATGTAACACTGATAGCACGAAGAGATTAATGATTTCAGATAAGAATAGTTATGAAAATTTATTCAGAAATATCGAGGATATTTATAACGAAAGATACGATAACATCTTTGAATATCTAAGTTCAGAGGATGATGGAGACTATTGTCCGCAAGGGTTTAGAGTAAGGAGCAAGATATTTGCTAAAGACTTCAGCAGGCATTGAGTCATTTGAATTCTTTGAAGTCAAACTTATTCTTTGTGATTTATCCACGGCTTCCTTCATAGTTTCGCATAATCTGCTTTTCAGTACTAAATTTTCTACTGGGTGTTTCTAATACTACATTCTTTATCATCAAACTTTCGACAGTTGAGGTTGTATACAGTTTTTGCTGCTGTATTCAGCTTTTTCAGAATTTCAGAATTGAAGATCATAATTCTAGGAGATAGATGTTATATGTATACATATAACTGTTGATGTAGAAACGTTGCGTGATTCTAAATACTAATTGCTGATTCTCGATAATTGGTATGGAAATTCTCGTTACAAGATGTCGATGAGTATACGATTGGGTTTTAATGAATATAATGATCCTTCGGAAAGTCAAAGATCACTGAAGTTGTCGGTAAGTTTACTGCTAATGTGGTGGAATATAAACGGTTCCCTGATAACGATGACGACAGGCAAACTTATATATCGAGGTTATAAAAAGACTAATTCAAATGGAAGTCGAAATTGATTTGCTGAAGCTATGACAAAATTGGCTAATTGGAAAAAGGAGTTGAAATGTTATTTTCGGTAATAACAATGCCAAAGGAGCTAGAACAGACACGTGTTAAACGTTTACACAGGTTCCGAGTGTTTTCAGGTGCATAACTATATGCATCAATCTTTTCTTCCGTAGATGAAGTGCGGTTGGTCAATCCTTTCGATTGAGGTGTTTTCAAAAATCATGAAAGGTTTGAATGCAGATTGTAATCGTCAAGATACAAATGAGGCTTAAGATGAGATCAAGTGGCAAGCTTGAAGAAATGTTTAGTTTCATATGTTATAATCAATATTTTAATTCATTTTAATTGTCCAATTTTATTAGTCCACAGTCGATAGTCCACAGTAACAGTCCAATAATTCATATATAGTTTAATATATAATATTCGAATTAATTAATACGTATCGTGACCCGTATACGTCTCAGACTCTATCACAACTGAAAGTATATATATATTATTGTAGAATCAACCTCAACCCTGTATAGCTAACTCTCGCATTACTGCATATAGAGTGTCTATGGTTATTCCAAATAATATATATATATATATATATATATATATATATATATATATATATATATATATATATATATATATATATATATATATATATATATATATATATATATATATATATATGCGTCGATATGATATGTCAAAACCTTGTATACGTGTCCCAATATTTAAATGCATAAATAACAGTATTTAAATGACGATAAATAAAGTGCGTAAATTAAATAACAGGAATTAAATGAAGATAAATAAAATTGCGAGAATCGCGATAAATAAATTGCGATAATAAAATGTAATAAGGAATTAACAGTTAGCTAGGAACAGTTAGCTAGAATTTTGTTAGCGTGGTTTCTTAACAAAATTTCTCATAGTTAATTTGTTTGTTTCTAACAAATTTTATTTCGTCCAATGTTTTCTTCATTATGCCACTTGTTGAATTCTGATAGGTCAAAATCCAAATATAAAATTGAATGAAAATGGTTATTCTGCGGTGAGCGGATACGTATATCTGTGAATATAAGTAGGATAGTAAATGACTGTTGAATTAGATTTGAAGAACGTACAATGTAACTTATTAATTTGAAATTTAAATATTCCTCGGGTATTACCTACCCGTTAAAATATTTTCACCATTAACAGTTTGTACAAGAGAATTTTTAATTACAATCTTTATGAAAACATATATACATATATATTTTCTTCAGATGTATTCATGGATTTAATGAGTTAATATGATATTAAGCTCATTTGCTTTTCGGTTGGAACTAGAATAAATAATTTCTAAAACTTTAGAGATTACATATTCGCCATGTCGAACGAAGATAAATGAGGTAGAACGATACGTAGAACGAAGATCATACTCAAAGTACAGATGATGACATTGAAGCATGGATTGTTGATGGTACTAGTGCTGTTATTGATGGTACTGTTGGTGCCAGTGATGTTGCTGAAGCTGGTACATTTTGCACCATATTCTCCGAATTGATTATTCGAGCGCGAAGTTCATTGACTTATTACTCCAGGATGATTGTCGGTCGAAATGAGCGGATGAATAAGGTTCAGAATTGTGGATAGAATATAATCTTGTCGAGTTACCCTGGAAATGAGACTGAAAATGATGTCTCGAACAGGTTCGCCGCTAAATGCTTCTGGTTCATTGTCAAGAGGTGAATTCGGTTGGTGGAAGGGATTGCCTTCTGCACGTTTCCATTAATTAAGTCGACTACGAACCCATCAGATGAATTGATAATGGCTGATTGGTTGATTCATGCCGGTGACGCTGTTTTCGGAGCTTAGGTGAACATCTATGTCGGAATAGCTGTCAGAATAACTATCGGAATAGCTATCGGAATCTGAGGGACTCGAACTGGTTGTAGGATTCATCTCGTACGATCAGATGAAGGATTTTCGATAAGAAATAGATTATATGATGTAGATTAGTACCCTGCAATACATAATTTACATATGCATATATAATACTAAAATCCCATAAGTTACGGAGGAATCTACGGAAGTTGTCAGGCAAAGTTACAGTAACAGATACGCTAAGATATGAAGTAGCAGATACGCTAAGATATGAATTTTGTCTATACACTATTCATGCAGTCAATACAGTAAAACGTGCCTAGACTAAGAATGATAAGCAAATGATTCTCTAAGAATGATAAGCAGGTAATTTTTTTTTTTGACACGAAATGATAAGCAAAACTTTTGACATGCAGACACGGTCGAAGTCCAGACTCACTAATGCATCTTAACGACTATCAGTTAGACACACTAATGCAAGACCCGGTTCGCTAAGACCACCGCTCTGATACCAACTGAAAGGACCCGTCCTAATCCATCTGGACGAAGTCACCAACAACTGGTTCCATTGCGATGATCGACTCCAAATACTGTCTTTAAAATGAGCAAATGCACAGCGAAATGTTTCTTTCATAACTGAGAATAAACATGCTTTCAAGTGTCAACCTAAAGGTTGGTGAGTTCATAAGTTTATCATAAAATAATAAAATTCATCATTTTTATAGACCACAATATTTAAATCCTGCATGGTACAAATGGGCCCGAATCCTATACCCACCTGTAATGTACATGCGATATCTTTTAAATACAGTACACCTTTTTCGTGTACAAAACCATTTTTCATAAATCTTAGTAACTGTACACATATCTTGTGCACAAAATAACATACACATAACTTGTGTATAAAAATCATTCTCTCGATACATAACATTCTTATCAATTGGTGGCAATTATCATGTCCACATAATTCAATGGTGGAAATTATCATGTCCACATAATTCAATGGTGGCAATTATCATGTCCACATAATTCAACAATAATCCGCAGAACTTCTGTCTGCATAATAATTCATTCGAGGAATGTTTTGCTTGTGTCTATCTCGTCAAACATTTATAAAAGCATTTCATGTATTCGCAGTTCAAAATATATTTCAAAAGCATTTAATAAAGCAGTTGTAAAATCAGCGCATGTATTCTCAGTCCCAAAAATGTAAAGAGTAAAAGGGAATCAAATGAACTCACCATACTATATTTTGTAGTAAAAATACATTTGACGTCATTTAACAAGTGTAGGGTTGACCTCGGATTTACGAACCTATATCATTTATGTATATATTAACATCCATAATGTAATCGAACAAATTTATATCATTTTTATGTTAATAACCTATATGTTTTCATATATTCATTTTATGTATTTAAAATAAATAAAATTATCAATTTTGGTATGTTATGTGTATCAAATATATTTTTGTATATATTTATATTACAATAATACTAAAATAATATTAGTAATGATAAAAATAATAATAATGATAATAGAGTTAAACTTTATACTTTTAGTATTAATAATAAAGATGGTAACTTTAGTAAAAATGATACTTTTAATTAAAATGTTAATTTTAATAATAATGAACACTAATAACAATAACTATAGAAAAATAATAATTTTACTAATAATAATAATGATACTTTTAGTAACACTAGAAATTTTATGAAAAGATAAGTTTTAATAATAATGATACTACTAATAGTTTTACTAATATCAATAATCCTAATCATATTACAAATAACCCTTACTCTAATACTAGTTATAATAATAATAATGATAATAATAATGATAAGAATAATACGAAATAATAATACTTGATACTAATAATAATAATCATAACATTCTTAATAATTAACAATAATAATAATAATAATAATATAATAACAATAATAATAAGATAACAAAATTACTACCTCACATAAAATAGGCTTCAAAAAGAATGAAATGGCATTGCCCGGACTCGAACCCGCAACCTCCCGCTAACCCGATACAACGCATAACCATTACTCCATCTTGTTTCTTTCTGAAATTATTACCACTTTTTTTATATTTGATCCGTTTTATTATTATAATCAACCTTATTTTTGTGATCATATTTATCACCCGAATCATTATCATGACACTCATATTCATAATCATCACATCCAATATCATCGTTATCATCCTCATTCTAGATCATTTATGTAGCGACCCCGACAAATCGTCAAGTGACGGCGTCGTCTACGTATGGTCCCATTACATGGTTATAAGTATTTATAACAAAGTTTGACCGAAAATATGTCGCATACATTTCATAAAGGATGTTTCAATGTTTACGAAAGTAATTCCCAAGACAAGTACATAACAAAAGTTATTATTCATATGAAACACGCGCGACATAGTTTAAAATAGCCAAAAAGACGCTCCACGTATGCAAATATACTCGACATCCAATGCAAGTATCAAAAAGTATGTGCGGAAGCATGTATCACTTAAGTTCAAGGACCTGAGAAAAACATAGAGAATCTGTCAACGAAAACGTTGGTGAAATCATAGGTTTAAATAAGTAAATGAGTAAAAGTAAATTGAACCACAAGATTTGCAACATCGATAAAGCCATAGTACATTCTAAAAGTTAATATTCACGAGCACCCAATTATCAAAGCTTAACGTTCCGTCCGTTGAATACCCCATCAATTAGTGCTAGAACAACACTGTTCCCGAAAATATATTTCATTCGTAAACGGTAGCGAACCGTTTGAATGAGGGTTTGTCAAACCCATATGGCCATATAACATAAGTTCTCGCTTACACCATCTGATGTAACTAATGATAATCGGATTGAGGATTTTCGTTCTAAACTCGTATGTAGAATGTTTGTTTTCCCGTTCTTGTGTTCACTTAGTTCAAAAGAATCGTTTATGTTTTCTCATCCCAAAAGTAAGTTTAAAAGAGTAAAAGTGGGACTATGATCTCACCTCGAGTGCACGAGTATAAAAGTACTTCAACAAGTAAACGTGTGCATGAAAGTTGCTTAACCTTGACCTAAACAAGTAAGTTATATCAATTAACCGGTTACGACACAAGGTCGGGTGAAATGTGTTCAATTAGTCCTATGGCTCGTTACGACTCGAATAGTATAGCATGTGAATCACGTTGTCAAGTTTCATGCAAGAATCAAGTATAAAAGCATGTTAGAACGATTATAATAAAGTTTGAGTTGACATTTCAAAACCTTACCATTAGAAAGGAAATCTTATTACGTTTCCAACGATATTTGATTCATCGAAAACGGAGTTACGATCAAAAAGTTATGGCCAAAACAAGTTTGCTGAAGTTCGGATGAAACAGGCAATTGTCACGGCGCGACAAATTGCTCCGCGGCGCGACAAATGCCTATGTTGAAGGTCAGAAAGCCTGAAAAACATGTTCTAAAATCACCCTTTGGGCCACGGCGCGACAAATTGCTCCGCGGCGCGACAATGGCCGTGGCCTGGTCCCTGGCCTGTTTCACTTGTTCAAGGCTTGGTAAAATTTCAAACAAACGCAAAACTCAAACCGTAAACAATTAGGAAGCGTATCTTATACCGTTGGAAAGCTCTTTTGACAAGGAACACAACTAAACATGTTTCATCAAACAAAAACAACATTTTCCATAACCGATTTCTCGTCAAGTGATCGTTTAAAAGTCCACTTTCAAAGTTTCAAGTTCATCAATTGCATTTTAAGTTTCGGGAATCCAATTTACACATACGATATGCCGTTTCGAAGGTAATTAAGCATACATTACAACTAATCACTAACAATTAACATTCCATGGCATTCAAGCATCAAAAGTTCATGTCAAGAACTATCAAACCCTAGTCAAACATCACAAAATCAATATTCATGTTTTTGAAGTTTTCTTAATCAACCTACGCATCAAAACGAAGCTAGTGATACTAGTAACACAATTAAAACATGCACTTTAACAATCTAACAACATTAACTCATCCAAAATCAAGGATTAAGCAAACCCATTTCAAGTTCATGCTAGTTACTCCAAAAACAACAAATCGAGCAAACCAAACATATATTCATGTTAGACTTGAGCCATAGACACTAACTAACACCATTTCAAATCAAAAACACAAATTTAGAGAAATCTAGAGTTTTAGAAATGTTACCCAAACGAGATGAAGTTGGTATCAAATTGTAGAGGATGAAGAGAGGATTCCAAATATGTAATTTGTTTTGTTGTAAGCCTCCTAAATCGAATTTAGATGATGAATGATTGAATTGGGTGTTGTGTGTGTGTGTTCTTGCTAGAGAGAAAGAGAGATGAGGGAGATGGATGGAAATGGATGGAGGAGGTGAAGTGGTTGACTAGTTGACCTAGTCACCACTTTGCCCACTTGTCAACTTAAGTCCCTCATGTTTGTAGTCGGGTGCGGGAATTAACCAAACGAATATTTTTAAAACGCTCGAGTAAACGGGTGATGTCAAAATTAAATAGCGGGAATATAATGAACGTTACTCCCGGAAACTATTAATTTAAATACGAAAGATTATGTTTTTAAAAAAAAAGACGGTGTTAAAATTAAATTTAACGGAAAAACGCGGGATGTTACATTATCCACACCTCAAAAGAAATTTCGTCCCGAAATTTAGTTGGAAGTAGTAGTTGTTGAATCTTCCTCGAGATCTTGCGTTGCCAATTCTACGAGTGAGGGAGAAGTACGTTCTAGGGTATTTCAACGAATTTTGACGGTCGGGATCATACGATGTTTTAAGGTTTGGCTTCACGATTTATGGTTTCAACCGGTCCTCCTAGGAAGTGAGGGTTATCGTCGATAGTGAGTTCATCAAAGGAGATAACAAGTTCTCGTTTCGCAAAACACGTCTTTGAGTTGATACATCGAATGTAGGATAAACGGAGACCCAAAATGAGTCGGAAAAGTCTAAACGGCTAGCGACGGGTCCAAAACACCCCAAGAATTTAAAGGATCAAAATATCGCGGATTTAGCTTCCTACGTTTCCCGAAACGGATTGCACCTTTCCAAGGTGCGACTCTTAACGTGACGCGGTTTCCCACGTGGAATTTGAAATGTTTACGTCTAACATCGGCGTAGCTCTTGGTGATTACGAGTCGCGTAGGGTTTTACCTGAATATGAATAAATTTTCTCGGTTGCTCATGAACAACCTCGGCCCCGGTGAATTGATCATCGTTTACTTGGTTCGACAAGGGAGAATGACGTTTCCGGTCACATGTGGTTTCAAAAGGAGTGACGTTAAAACTTGAATGAAAATCATTGTAGTACGAGGATTCGGTTAAAGGAAAATACTTTTCTCAAGTAATTTGAAGTTGGTAATACAAACTTGTATTATGGTTTCCAAGGTTTAAATCACATGTTTGTTCGGTCCGTCGGGTTGTGGATGGTACGCGGTACTCATGTCTAAACGCGGTCCCGAGGCTTCTTGTAAAACTAGAAGTGAAACGAGTATTTCGATACGGGATAATTAACAAAGATACACCGTGTTGGAATAGAATCTCTTAAGATATGTTTGAACGAGTCAGTTAGGGTTCGAAAAAAAAATGTTCGTTAGGACTATTCACCCTCGTGGCGAATACTTATGTAATATGAGGAGTTTCTCTATCCATGGAGAAATGTTACAAGGAGTTTCTTTAAACGGAAATGCGAACGGTAAAGATAGTAGTGAAATGAGGACTTAGAATAGGATGAGTTTACATCTCGAGGTTGCCATAACGTGCCTCTAGTTGTCAAAAGTTGAAGTCTGAAAGAGAAACGAGGTAGTACACGTAGTTGTATAGTTCGGGGTTGAATAATAGTTGACCGATTATCAGAAACACAAGGGCGTTACGTCAAAGAAGAGTGAAGTATCGTTGGATTGTGTGTTATCTTAAATCCCAGTAATATCAGACGGTGACGGTGAAATAACAGAGGTAGGTAGTGTGGTACGGGATGACGAGAAAATTGATCGGATCCACAATTTAGTATTCGAATTCTTCGTGCAAAATAACGAATTTTAGTTATGTTGATTTTTGAGACGAGAGAGTATGCCTTTCGGCGTTCAAGTAGAAATATTTCCATGTTTGAGTTCCATCTAGCGCTATACGCATTTAGCTAGGAAGGTTGGTGTGAAGAATCACATTCAAGGCTCAGACATGAAGAGGTTTAAAGTTTTCCTTAGTGAGTTAATGAGTTTAAAAGTCGTGTAACACGAGAAAAGTCAGGAATGAATCTTCGGTAAAAATAGACGAGATCTAGGATTTTACGAATACAAGTCTGAGTTGAGAGAGTTTCATGATTACGTGTGGCTTGATTTCGAGATTGATTGTAATGCCTTGACCATTAACATCATGGTCTAGAAAATTTGACTTCGTTTAACAGAAATTCCCACTCGGAGAATTTGGTATAGAGTGGCTCTTTTCTCAAAAGTTCGAGACTAAGATGGTGATGTTGTTCGTTTTCCTTCTTTACTTGAATAAGTTAAGATGTCATCTATAAATACGATAACAGATTTGTCTAGATAAGTTTGCATACGTGGTTTAGGAGGTTCATGCATACGGACAGAGTCCTAAATAAATCGAATGGTACTAAGAGAGATTTACAACTAACGTTGCGAGTTCGGAAAACTCGTCTCCCTTAACCCCCAATTGTGGATACGAGGAAGAGGGTATCGGTTTCCAACCGAAAATTACTTAGTTCACAATATTCTATACATAATTGTAGGGGAAAAATTTCTCCTTAACAAATAGGTTTCGAGCTCCCTAGTTCTATAGGCGTCAAGTCATAATTCTTAACGTATATCCTCCAATAAAATTTATAGGCTCACAATATTTATCCATTGGTCGCTTAAATTGCCTAAGTAGTATCTAGGGGAAAAAGGTGGAATGTAAAGAGTACAAGTCAAAGCCTCGGTTGTAATACGTCTAGCGGTAACCGAATCGAATAAGTATGAAATATATGGTTTGTTGTGAAGGAACGTACCCGTGACTAGTCCATCGTCGTCTCGGGCATCCTAGGTGTCGATGTTGAAAGTTCAATGGCGTGCGTTGGGGTTGATTTTCTTATTTGGGCACACATTCCTAAAATGACCCGGTTGGCCACATTCGAAGCAAGCACCCGTTCTGTGTGCGTTGGGCATCTTTCGAGCGACGGGTCCTTGGCGCCGGTGGCGAAACCTGCCACATCCTTCAAAGTGATGCTTGTGGCATTCGTTACAAAAAGGTAGTTTTCCGGTATAGCCTTTCTTGTCGTTGGAGGCGAAAGGCTTCTTGGCGGGGTTGTTGTTATTGTTGTGGTTGCTTGATTGAGAGGCTTCCCATGTTCTTTTATTGCCGCTCGATTGGTTCTCGATCATGGGTGCCGGTGCTTCCATTTCAGTTACCGTTTCTAAAGTTTGGTGGGCCTTTGCTAAAGCCTCTTGTAGGTTAGTGGGTTGGGATGCCATTACCCCGTGTTGAATGCTCTTAGGGAGGCCATCCATGTAAAGTTCGACTCTTAGGGATTCGGGAGTCATGAGATTTGGACACATTGAGACTAGTTCGATAAACCGTTGATTATAAGCTCCGAGGTCATTCCCGACCGTTCTTAAATTCCTTAGCCCTTGCTCGAGCCTTCGAGTCTCATCGCGCGGGAAGTATTCGGTGATCATTCTTTCTCTTAATTCGGTCCAAGAGAGTGTAAGGGCTTCATCGATACCCACTGATTGTACATACGTGTTCCACCATGAGAGAGCGATACCGGTAAGAGTGAGGGTGGAAAACTTGACCTTATCTTGGTCCTGACAACCGCTTATGCTAAAAACGGATTCTGTTTGTTCAAACCATCGGGTGAGAGTAACCGGTCCCCCGGTTCCATCGAAAGTGGGAGGATTGTACTTCATGAAGTTCTTGTAGGAGCAACCTTCGCTTGAATTACCGGCTCCATGATTGTTGTTGTTAGAAAAGTGATCGGCCACGGCCGTACCCACGGCGGTGGTTATCATTCGTTGAAGAGTTTGTTCAAGAGTTTCGAGAGGAGTGTTGTGTTGACCTTGGTGAGCCATTGTTCCTTCATGACACAAGAATATCGTTGGTTAGTATTTTCAACAATACTAACCACAGTATGGAATAAGGATAGAGAGAAAATTTTCCTTGACTCGCCTTAAATTCTTTACGTCATAATGTCGGAACGTCCATGTGAATCACCGTAATATAATCCCGGAAATTATATTACCCTGATTCTCATGTGCATTTAACATTACTTCATAAAGTCAAGGTGGCGCATCAACAAAATTTATCAACGTAAGATCAAGATCGAATACGAGTTAGATATGATAGAAGAGTTCGAGTATAAATGCACAATTTGTCAAATAATTCCTACTTCAGTCTATATGCCGGTTGTAGTCTAGATTCACCTATGTACCCTATGACTCGGGGTGGACACAAATGAACTCTAAATCCCTACAACCAAGGCTCTGATACCACTTGTAGCGACCCCGACAAATCGTCAAGTGACGGCGTCGTCTACGTATGGTCCCATTACATGGTTATAAGTATTTATAACAAAGTTTGACCGAAAATATGTCGCATACATTTCATAAAGGATGTTTCAATGTTTACGAAAGTAATTCCCAAGACAAGTACATAACAAAAGTTATTATTCATATGAAACACGCGCGACATAGTTTAAAATAGCCAAAAAGACGCTCCACGTATGCAAATATACTCGACATCCAATGCAAGTATCAAAAAGTATGTGCGGAAGCATGTATCACTTAAGTTCAAGGACCTGAGAAAAACATAGAGAATCTGTCAACGAAAACGTTGGTGAAATCATAGGTTTAAATAAGTAAATGAGTAAAAGTAAATTGAACCACAAGATTTGCAACATCGATAAAGCCATAGTACATTCTAAAAGTTAATATTCACGAGCACCCAATTATCAAAGCTTAACGTTCCGTCCGTTGAATACCCCATCAATTAGTGCTAGAACAACACTGTTCCCGAAAATATATTTCATTCGTAAACGGTAGCGAACCGTTTGAATGAGGGTTTGTCAAACCCATATGGCCATATAACATAAGTTCTCGCTTACACCATCTGATGTAACTAATGATAATCGGATTGAGGATTTTCGTTCTAAACTCGTATGTAGAATGTTTGTTTTCCCGTTCTTGTGTTCACTTAGTTCAAAAGAATCGTTTATGTTTTCTCATCCCAAAAGTAAGTTTAAAAGAGTAAAAGTGGGACTATGATCTCACCTCGAGTGCACGAGTATAAAAGTACTTCAACAAGTAAACGTGTGCATGAAAGTTGCTTAGCCTTGACCTAAACAAGTAAGTTATATCAATTAACCGGTTACGACACAAGGTCGGGTGAAATGTGTTCAATTAGTCCTATGGCTCGTTACGACTCGAATAGTATAGCATGTGAATCACGTTGTCAAGTTTCATGCAAGAATCAAGTATAAAAGCATGTTAGAACGATTATAATAAAGTTTGAGTTGACATTTCAAAACCTTAGCATTAGAAAGGAAATCTTATTACGTTTCCAACGATATTTGATTCATCGAAAACGGAGTTACGGTCAAAAAGTTATGGCCAAAACAAGTTTGCTGAAGTTCGGATGAAACAGGCAATTGTCACGGCGCGACAAATTGCTCCGCGGCGCGACAAATGCCTATGTTGAAGGTCAGAAAGCCTGAAAAACATGTTCTAAAATCACCCTTTGGGCCACGGCGCGACAAATTGCTCCGCGGCGCGACAATGGCCGTGGCCTGGTCCCTGGCCTGTTTCACTTGTTCAAGGCTTGGTAAAATTTCAAACAAACGCAAAACTCAAACCGTAAACAATTAGGAAGCGTATCTTATACCGTTGGAAAGCTCTTTTGACAAGGAACACAACTAAACATGTTTCATCAAACAAAAACAACATTTTCCATAACCGATTTCTCGTCAAGTGATCGTTTAAAAGTCCACTTTCAAAGTTTCAAGTTCATCAATTGCATTTTAAGTTTCGGGAATCCAATTTACACATACGATATGCCGTTTCGAAGGTAATTAAGCATACATTACAACTAATCACTAACAATTAACATTCCATGGCATTCAAGCATCAAAAGTTCATGTCAAGAACTATCAAACCCTAGTCAAACATCACAAAATCAATATTCATGTTTTTGAAGTTTTCTTAATCAACCTACGCATCAAAACGAAGCTAGTGATACTAGTAACACAATTAAAACATGCACTTTAACAATCTAACAACATTAACTCATCCAAAATCAAGGATTAAGCAAACCCATTTCAAGTTCATGCTAGTTACTCCAAAAACAACAAATCGAGCAAACCAAACATATATTCATGTTAGACTTGAGCCATAGACACTAACTAACACCATTTCAAATCAAAAACACGAATTTAGAGAAATCTAGAGTTTTAGAAATGTTACCCAAACGAGATGAAGTTGGTATCAAATTGTAGAGGATGAAGAGAGGATTCCAAATATGTAATTTGTTTTGTTGTAAGCCTCCTAAATCGAATTTAGATGATGAATGATTGAATTGGGTGTTGTGTGTGTGTGTTCTTGCTAGAGAGAAAGAGAGATGAGGGAGATGGATGGAAATGGATGGAGGAGGTGAAGTGGTTGACTAGTTGACCTAGTCACCACTTTGCCCACTTGTCAACTTAAGTCCCTCATGTTTGTAGTCGGGTGCGGGAATTAACCAAACGAATATTTTTAAAACGCTCGAGTAAACGGGTGATGTCAAAATTAAATAGCGGGAATATAATGAACGTTACTCCCGGAAACTATTAATTTAAATACGAAAGATTATGTTTTTAAAAAAAAAGACGGTGTTAAAATTAAATTTAACGGAAAAACGCGGGATGTTACAATTTATGTATCATTAACACGTTTTCATGACCATCGTTAACCACTTATGTCATCTTCTTCACCTCATTATCAATTATCATAATCATGTTATCATCTTATCTATCATCCATTTTAAACATTATTGTTTTTATATCATCATGAATTGTTACTTCCATTATGCTCAACCTTTACTTCCTTATATCCCGTTATCTAAACCGAATTATCCTGGATCTAAAGTGGATCAAATGTTTGAAGTAATGAGCCCAACCCTTATAGTCCAACCTAATAAATGAACTAAGCCCATTAAGGAAAGACAGCCCAGCTCGTTTTAATGAATACTTGATGAGTTCGTGAAGTTCAATTACAAAAAAAATATCACGGTTTTGATATTTTTTTGTAACTAGATTTCCATTCTATTTAATAATCAACAAGTGGGGTTCAATCAAACAAAAGCTTTACCTAATAAAAATATGGCACGATCCCCTTTTTTTTTCTAATTCCCTTTGGTCGGTTATGGAAGGGAAATAAAGAACACGCATAAGGAATTTTAAATTCATTATTCTCTCCTATTCGAAAACATCATCATACATGATGATCCTCATCATTTTCGTCCATTACCATCATCATCAAAGTATCACGTATTAACATCTTCCATCATCTAATTATCATCATTCATTATATACGTACATCATCATCAATCTTCTTAATCTCATCTCATCATCACATATCAATCCTAAGGCAATTCATACATCGAATAAATAATCAGGGAGTAGGTGAATTTTTTGTGGGTGTGGGGTTCAATCGAATACAGGAAAATAAACAAACAGCATGATAGCACGTCCACTTGGTAGGCCTCACAACTTATTCTACCTAATACTAATGTGTTTTAAAGCAGCATTGACTCCTTATATTAACGATTAGAAAGAAAGAAAAAGAAAGCCAATATCATCATCATTTTATTATTCCATCATCCTCTTTATTCATTCTTTATTTAAAATGGACAGCTACATACAGCTGTGGTAGCACTAGAATAGCATCGAGAAGAAGATCAAGAAGTAAGGTGGTTTGGTTGAGAGTTTATAGTGACGGCAGAAGCAGTAATAAAGGTAAAATAGCAGCAGGTTTCAGCAGGGTTTTGATCGAATAAAAGGAAATAATTAAACGTACGGTAGTCTTTTACCTTAACATGAAGAATGTTTGAATATGGCTGTACGAACAGGATCCCATTTGCAGCAGCAAAACAGTAGTAATACATTGGGTTTAATCGTGACAAAATCATGAAGCAATAACAAGTAGGTATTTGGATAACAATCGGTAATGGTGGCGTTTTGAGCTACAAAACAGGAGAAGAGCAGGTGTTCTCTTTGGTTGTGGTTTAGACAGGAAATAAGAAGGAAAGAAGGAAAGAATCACAAGCATAAAAGTGGTGTCTAGTGGGTTTGTTAGTCGGCAGAATATAATACAGGAAGAAGGATACAAAAAAAAAAAAGTAAAAAGGGAAAAAGACTCCTAACAGATTTCAACCTCATCTATGAATAAAAAATTGTTTTGTGATCAGATTAGGTATAAGTGATCGAATCTAGAATAGTTTGATTGAACTCCTAATTGATACTAATTGGAGACAGGAAAATCAATTAAGCTATAGACTGAAAACGATTACAACTGGTTACCAATTTTCCTGTATTTATTTATTTATTATAAACCGTAAATGTAGTTATGTATATATAGCAATATAAATATTTGTATATAATATAACAGTATTTAGTATACCTATATGTATTTATATGTAACTGAATTTGTATGGCAGTATAACAAGTATATTTATATCTGTATAATAAATTTATAATGAAAACATGATAAGGTTAATTACACATGTATTAATTTTTAATATTAATTTTGTTAATAATAGTGAAACTAACAATAATAATAATAATATCAATAATAATAATTACACTAAACAAGTTTCATATATATTAAGAATAATAATAATAAACAACAATGATAATAATAAAAATGATAATAATATTATTAATGATGATAATAATACTAATTATAATAGTACTAATTAACGATAATAATAATATTAGTAATAATAATACAACAACTTCTACTTATCAAATTTCATATGTATATATATACTTGATATATTAATATTAGTGATACAAATATTAATATTAATATTAATATTAATAATAATATTAGTGAAATTAGTGATAATAATATTAATATAGAAATCAACATTTTAACTTGTAATTACATATATACATATCAATGTTCGTAAATCATCAAGCACAGTCCAAGGGAACTTAATTATATGAATGTTGTTCCAAAAGTTTTAAGACTCAATATATATAGACTTTGCTTATCGTGTCGGAAACATATAAGTATAAAGTTTAAATTTGGTCGGAAATTGCCGGGTCATCACAATTGTGACCCGAACTTTCTATAATTGGAAAGTTATTATAAGTGGAAGTTTTTCATAAATAGTAACCTTCCGAAAATGAAATTTCTTTTAGGAAACCGTTATCATTGGTATAGTTATTATACATATGGCTATTAGGCAATGTCTGATCATACGTTCTATCTCTAGGTTGAGATCTCGATCACGTTCGTTCCGTTCAATTCATTTCTTCTGTGGAATAACTCTTCTGTGCTATTAAGGTGAACTCATAGCCCCGCTTTTACATATTTTATTGAATTTTATAAATCTTGGGATGAGGCACATGCATGTTTTTAAATGATTTGCAATTTAGACACAAGTGCCTAAACTTTTTGATATGCAACTTCGTGAGACTTTGTTAACTTGTATTCTTACATGCAAATCCCCGCCATAATATCGTTAATTGCTGGAATTGAAATATTGCAAGCTTAATTATTGTGAGTAGGCTTATTGAGAGTGACGTCTCTATCCATTGACCTATCATCAAGGGGGTACATAATGATGATTACCGACACCCGTACAGTGTCAGGGTGAATGTTTAACTCGATATTATAACTCATGAAATATTGAATATTTTGATGTTTTGAACTAAATCTTGTGGTCTAAAACTTATTATGATAAAACCTACGATGTTCACTCAACCATTGTGTTGACATTTTAAGAATGTTTGTCTCAGGTGAAGATTAGCTTATGTGCTGCCCTATGTTGCTTGCTAGCTGATGCATTGGAGTCCACATATTTTAGAATTTATTATTTGTTAAACATTTATTACATTTGGATTTATCATGAAAAACATCTTCGTTTCCGCTGCTATTCAATTATTGATTTTATAAAACGTCTCATTTAGAGTCGTTCTCGCTTAGATAAATTTGTGTTGTGATACTGTGAAGTCATAATTACCCCTGGCCCTATTTACGGTGATTTGCATAATTTTCAAGTAAAGAGGATTTTTCTTTCGGTTTTACATTTTCGAATCAACTCAAGATATAAGGTGATGTACATGCACAATATTCAACCTACTGTCTAACACATTCATATTAATGTTCTTTTTTTTAATTGTTTTATTGATATTGATGTTAGATACATAATTTAAAATACCCTTAGTTATGTATGAAAATATTTATCTAATTAGGATTTCATTGCAGAGTTCTAGCCCTCCATTTACATCCATTGATTTGGATCATAGTGATTCGGGAAGATAACGATGCACTACGCTTACAGTAAGCGCTAAACCGAAGAATTGGTAAGGTGCAATTAAAGTGGCTACACAAGAGGTTTGTACTTTTTGTCGATTGCATATTACATCAACATGTTGATGATTTAAGTTTTATTAATGTTGATTAGAGGTAGGACAATCGGTGGGATGGGCAACTGGTCAAAATGGGTATCGATAGAATTGGCAATTTTTTTTGCACCATGGCTTGGGTCTACCAAGATTGCTTTCTGTCTAGATGATATGGGTTAATGCTCTAATTGTCCATTTCCTTATCAATTGAAACACTTGAGGCGCTACGAGCATCCAATCTATACGCATGTGATGTTCGTTTTAATTATATTCTCTTTGAATTTGGATATTATATAAAACCACCTTATATCTCTCTGAAGTTTAATTTGAAGTATAAAAGTGGAATTAGATGTAGAGTAATACCAATGAGGCCTTGAGGGTATTAATGGCCGTTTTAGTATATGGAAGTTAATTTGTATATACTGATTTTTCCCCTCATTAACTAACAAGTATCTTAAACGAACATTTCATAATAGTTTTTGTTATAGGTTTCAACTTTGAATGTGACTAACATTTTGGTAAGTGTCATTAAAAATAGAGTGATTCACCCAATTAATTATTTATTGATTTTTTGATTGGACCATGAAAAGAAAGAGACACTAAAAAATGACGTGTATAGTACAACATATTCTTTGTACACATACTTACTTTTGGTTGTGCATGTTTTTTAAATTTTTTGCAGGTATATACCTGATGTATCTTATTTCAAGACAATGGATAGTGGTAAGCTTCTGAGCATGTTTCTTAAAGCTAGGAACCCCAAGATCTACATGGTAAGATTCTGAGCAAGTTCTAATATACTGATCGTATCTTTGTGTTTATATAATACATCCAATTTCGAGTTTTAATTGTTCTAAAAATGGTGAGGATAGAAAAAAACATGCAGGCGTTGTTCGTGTATAACGATTCGTTTGTTACTTTTTTTTTAAGCTATTTGTTTTTAGGTAGATTTAGCCGTATTTGTTGCGTCTACTATGCACGATTGTTATTTTTATATAACGATAATTGTTTTTAGGTTGATTCATCATTTTAATATAACTGTTTGTAGTTACGTGGTCAATCAACATCAACATAATAGATAATAGAGCAATGCAAATATGTGGAATCCTGGCCTTAGATCTATAAACTTTTTTATTGTCTGAAACATGGAGACTAATGTTTATGATTTTTTTTTTCATAATATCTTGATGATGGAAAAGAAAATTTTACATTACTATCTATGCGATTATAAGTTTTGCTTATAAACTCCAGGTAAGAATTCAGCTTTTATAAAATATTTTTGTTATAAGCAGTTAACATGTGGAATATGATCGAAAAAAATGTTTGTTCAATAAGAAAGTATGATTTTAAAATAAATCAAGCATATTTTATGTCCTCTACTCCAAAGATGATGGTCTTTAAGAGGTAGTAGAATTGAACCTTTATAAGTAAACGAGTTGAATCAGGCCATACTTTCTTTTTAAAGGGTTATCGTGTACCATGACAATACCTTTTAGTTTGTATCTAAGGTCACGTTGTCTTTTCGGAATAAAGGCTATAGATATGTAGACAACTGCTGAGAAAGGACCGTAAATGAATGGGTCTGAATATCCCATTAGTTAAACTTATGTTAAATTTATGTTAAACTTTGTAACACACTAATTAAATAGGTTTGAATATCCCATTAGTGCTATGATTAAAGTGTGGATATGGTGCTACTGCTCAGTGAATATTTTATTGTTAGGGTTCATGAAATTGCAACACAAGCTTCTGAAACATTGAAATCACTCAAGGTATGCATAACTTCTGTTGGTGCATAATAAGTCCCTAGTTATATCAACCGACGCATTTTTGGAACAAGTATTAACATCCGCACGGATACAGAGTAGATCTGTACGGTTACATGTGCAACCGCACGGATCTGTAGTGCAACCGTACGGATCGGGCCCAGATAGTATAAAAGAAGTTCAAGGCTTCATTGTTAGGTTGATCACTCTCCATAACCCTAGCCGAATCCTCTCAATCAAATCAGTCCTAAAACCCAAACCAAGTCGAATAACGACTCTAGGCATCGTTCTAATCCGATCCGGTTTGACTAAATCGACAACCGAAAGTCATCGATTCGCTAGAACATCGATCCAAAGATCCGAATAGCTCCAACAAAGTGGTATCAGAGCTTTGAGTTGTAGGATCGATCTTCATCTCAGCGAATTCGTGTTTGAGTGGTTAGAATTTTTGATTTTTGTGTTTTTGTCACGTTTTTGCCCTAAAATTGCAATAATCGTTTTGGTATGTTAAAAGTTAAAATTAATTTGTGCAAAACGTTCCTTATCATCATACAAACCTTCTCCAATTTACGGATCTAATTTTCGTTGTGTAATCGTTGCGAAATCTTGATTTTGAAGTCGAAAAAGTCATTTTCTTATTTCAATCGGGTTTGTATGATTTAGCGTGTTTTTGGAAAAAGTAAAAGTGTAGAAATGTTAGGAATTGAAAAACGTTTCGATCTGCATCTTTTCATGTGTTAATTCGAAGTTTTGAGTCACCTCCGCCGTAGCACCACCACGAACCACCGCGAACCACCACCGGAATCACCAAAAACCCTCAAGAACGTAACGGTTGCACAATCAAACCGTACGGATTTAGGACGTAACCGTATGGGTACAAGCAATCGTATTGCGTAACCGTACGGATTCAAAATTTGAAAAAAAATTCAGCAATATTTAACGAAGAAGAAGAAGTTCTGTCAATTTTTAACGAGAAAGGACTGCTGGTGAAAAGTTTCTGTTAAGTAGAGGGGCTGTTTGTTAAAGATTTTGGACTGGCTGGGCAAAATATTCAATTCCCCAGGGACTGTTTTCGTTACTTTGCTAACCCACTAAAGGACAAAATAGTCGGGGGTATTTCTGCCAATTCTTGAAACTTGATCAAATTTTGTCATTTTTACCCCAAATTTGAGCAGATTTCATTTTTTACCCCCAAACTTCAAACCTTTGACTTTTTCATCCTAAATTTCAAGTTTGACTAATTTTTTACTGGGGTTGACCAGATTTGACTGTTTGACTATGACGTTGACCAAAAAGTCAACTTTTGACCAAAAAGTCAAATTTATCAGATTTTCGCGAATTTTTCAGATTTCACTGTTTTAATCAGTTTTTTGCGCTGAATTAATATTTAAAGTCCGATTTTGACCAGAAAGGAAACTCGTTGATCGAAAAGTCAAACTTTGACTTTTTCCAGAATTTCGCGGATTTTTTAGATATTCAGATTTTGTCAGGTTTTCAAGGGAAAACTTTATACGTTCATACAATTGACTCCGATAGTCAATTTTTGATCATTTTTATCGGTATTTCGCGTGCTTTTTGTCAGACTTCGAGCATTTTAAAGGTTTTATTCACTGTTATGGATAATAGAATGGACGGAAATAAGGATAAGGCTTTGAGAAAAGAATGAAAACATTTTGTTGCCTTTCCAAATGATAGTCTGGAGGATACAATAGCTAGGTATCGTCATTTATTGTCCGAGTTGAAGAATGTTGGGATTCAATTGTCAAATCGAGACATCGTGAGAGGTTTCAAAGATGGGCTACCAAAGAAGTGGGACCCTGTTATTATGATGCTTGAATCTAAATACTCTCTCGTAGATTACAGTCTCAGTTCAATTATATCAATGTTGAGGGAGAATGAACAAAAACATAGTGATGTTTCTACTAAGATTGAAAATCCGGCAAGGGATGAAGAGCTGGTTTGTAATGTTACTGAGGAGGAGAAAAGGAAAGAAGTTGATGATGCTGAGAAGTTGCAGGTTAGATCAGACGGTTCCGATTCCGAGTCAGAACCCAAGTCTTTATGCGCATTTATGGCTGACACGTCATCTAAGGCCCAGATATGTAATGAATCCTCTTTTGTTTGTGTTAAATGTCCTGAACTAAAAGAACAGGTTAAACAATTGACTGAGATTTGCCTAAACTGTAATAACTGTACTGCCTTTGAACAAGAAATTGAATTACTTAAGAAAGGTAATGAGACTCTTAAGAGACAGTATGAGGATAACATGTTCTATAGGAGTAAGGAGAAAGAGTTTAGCGAAATCATTAAAACTCTAGAGAACCAGGTGACTAATTTGAAGTCTAATGTGATGCTTAATACTCAGACCATAATGAAACAGATTGCTGAGATAGATGCCCTTAAGAAAGAAAAAGAATCTTTAAGGATTAGTTTTGAAACTGAAAGAGATAAGGCATATATCTTTGAGAGGTCTGCTTTTGTTTTAGAGTATTGTTAAAATGTAGGAGGAAATGAATCTATTGTAGACTATAAGCAGTGTCCTCCACCATTTGAATATGACTATAGTTTCTCTCCACCTGAGAAACAGTTCGGAGAGGACTATGTTCCGATTCAACCCATTGAGACTGAACATGATAAGGATAAGGGGATAGATAGTTCTGAGACTCCTAAAATAGGAGTAGAAAAGACTGATAAGGAAGAAACCTCGAAAAAGGATAGTACTGGCAAGCCAAATCTCAAACCAGTGACTATTTTGAAAAACCCTGTTAATCAGAGACCAATCAGAATTAGGAATCGTTCACCAATTAAGTATGTTAAAGGTCCTAGTTTTGAGGAGGAGGATTTCTTGAGACCATCATGTAATTAACCACCTAAGCTTATTGAGGGAAGTGTTGAGGATGTGACTTCTGAGGATGAGGTTAGTACTCTAGGTTTGGCATCAATACCTGAGTCCACCCCTGTGCCAAAACCTATTGACAAACCTGAGTCAAAATCGAGAAAAGCTTCTAAACCCAAATCCTCTAAGTCTAAATCAAAATCAAAGGTTAAGTCTGATCACAATCCAACGACCAAACCTGTCACTTCTCCTAAGAAAAAGGAACTAGAGTATCAAACTATTCCTGGTGTTCCCTTAAAGACTTCAAATCTCAAAAGTGCGTACATCCCACCACATAGACGAAAGGCTAAACATGAACTTATTTTCAAAGAGAGAAGGACTCGCCGTCCTAGAAAGTGTGTAAATCGTAGGATGTGTTTTGATTGTGGAGAATATGGACATGTTGCTTGGAAATGTCTGAACCATTTGCGTACACCACATAGGAAGGTTGGCATGAACCAAACGTTTGATGAAAATTCATCTAGATCAAAAAAGAGGAATAATAGATTTTTCAAAAATCGTTCAACTTCACCTGTTAAGAATCGTGTTTTTACTCCAATTGTTAAGATTTCCACGCCCATTGATGTTAATGAAACACCATTTTATCATAAACAAATGCCATCTAAACGTCATGTCTGGAGATCTAAATCTGAGGGAGGTGGTAGATGATGTGATTACGACACCGTCGGGATCCAGAGGAAAATGGGTGGATCTACATGTTATTGGTGCTGACGGGAAACCCATTTCCATTCGGGCTTGGGTTCCCACTTTGAACTAATCTTGTTTTTGAGATTGTGCAGGTCGCTATGTTTGTTTAACCTTGTTGATAGTACCTGGATTGTCGACAATGGGGCGGTCCAGCACATAACTGCACAGGAAAATGGCTTGCATATACTTTAGTGTGCGACCCGAAATGAAACGTATGTTGATGGTTTCTTCATAAGTCAGTGTAGAACCCGTGAAATAACGTCATTTGGTGTCAAAAATCAGTCTGATATTGTCTTCACACGAAACATCAAATGAGTAACCAATTTTTTATGTTTTGTTTTTGTTTTTTTTTTGTTTGCTTTGTTGCAACTGCATCTTTTTTGTTTGCATGATAATTAGGATTTGTACTGCTTTGCATGCTAATTTTATTTTATGTGTTGCATGTTTTCTTATGTTTCCGTATAGTTAAAATTCATAAATCCAAAAAGATTTTTGGTTTTAGTATTTTAGGGGGAGAAAATGAAAACATCAGAAAATAAAAAAAAAATAAAAAAAAAATAATAATAAATATAGAAAATCCTGAAAAGGAGTAGTTGATCTATCTGTGGGGAGACAATAGCATTACTGAATTTGCATGTTTATTGTTCTGCGTATTAGGTAAGCTGTACATGTTAAGTTCATGATGTATTGGTAGGCTATACTGACCAAATCCTATATTGAGATGATCACACTAAGAACTCGTAAATATCTGGATAAGGAAATAATGGACAGATTTACAGCGATTGAGGGTAGTCACCTAATTATCACTGAAAATGTATCTAGAAATGATTGTTGAAAAAATCAACAGTCGGTTGAGGATCTCCCCTACTACGACTTATAATCATTAGAGAAAGTTGATGTTGGATATCCCCAAGCAATAATCAAATGTTGCTCTACCATTCAGTGTAATTACTATGATGGGATATTCAAAAGATGAATACGGAGCTGAGGGTTGTCTGTTAAGTTGGTGCACACCAATTTCTATTGACCTTTAATGCTTTAATCGAAACTAATCACTTAAATAGTTAGTTTATCCAAAGGGGAGTGTCTTTCCTATGAACGGGTTGAAAAGTGCAATTCTGTATCACAGACAATGAATGATTTGAGTATGCGACATCACAACTAAGGAGATGATGTGACGACCCGGAAATTTCTGACCAAATTTAAACTTAACCTTTATATGTTTTCGACACGATAAGCAGAATTTGTAATGTTGAATCTCAAAAAGTTTGGAACTACATTCATGTAATCAATTACCCTTTAACCGTGTTCAACGATTCACGAACAATTATGTGTATATAGATATGTATATATAATATATAATATTAACTGAAAACATTAACAAAGTATTAGATATATGATACTTTACATGAACGTATTTGTTTCGATATATTTATCGACAAAATTAAGAGATAATATCAAATGATTGAATTATCAGATATATTATGATATGATTACGGGCCTATGTTATGAGGTCCACTGTGATTTAAGAAATCTATTCTTTTTGACAACATTCGGAAAATGGTAAAGTGATTTATAAGTAAGAACAAATGTGCAATTAACGGGAACTAGACAAGGGTTAGTGGAAATTTCTGTTTAATTTCCAAGGCATGTTTTATAATATTTTCCTCGTAACCTTGATAAGATAACTATGTTAACTTTCATTTTATTTAATATGAAAATAAGAACGTGGAGTGTAAATAACTTAGATGTTGGATATCAACAAGTTAAGTAACTCGATGTTTTTCATTGAGATAATTTCATACGTTTATTTAACCTTTGGACTTTATCCCGTGCTTCACCAACAGAGTAAAATTTAAAAACTTGAAACCTATTATGAATATATATAATCCTACTTTTCTAAAATGTTTTATGATATAACGATTTCCATTATTTTAACCTTTTAACAAAATGATTCTTAAATATATTTAGTTTTGGAAAACAAAATTATCATATTTATTTGATTTAGTTTCAAAAGTACAAAAAAAAAAACGTTTTCAGTTTAAAAAGAAATTAAAACGTATATATCTTTTATAAATATCTAGAACCACTTTTGACAACTCATTACTTAACCAGTATGATAAAGATAACGATATTTATATTTTATTTTATTAAATATATATAACTATTTAAATTAATATTATATATATTTATACGCGTATTATACGTACATAGTTTTATACTATTACTATACTTTAACTTTACATTTACTTTACTTTTACTTTAATAATTCATACTTTAATAATTTACTTTAATAATTCACTTTAATAATTCATACTTTAATAATTCACTTTAATAATTCACTTTAATAATTCATACTTTAAAAATTCACTTTAATAATTCATACTTTAATAATTCACTTTAATAATTCAAAAATCTATTATAAATAGAATTCTATAGGTTTCATTATTTCATAAAAACTTAAAAATATATTTCTCTAAACTCTCTCAATCGAATTACATATATATATTTACTTAGTATTATTTAAAGATATTATTAGTATACATAAAATACTACGACGGAGTTATATTCAGACGATTTCAAAATAAGTTTTCAAATGGGATAGAGCTAATGAAATTATGGGTTATAGCTATGGAGGTTATGGGTATTGATTGAGGGTATTGCTCGTGGGGTCAACCTAACGTTTATCATTTTCGTTGCGTCTACGTACTTTCCTGCAATATTGAATCACAATATTGATACGTTCGTGTATCCGAAACAAACCCTACACTTGTTCAGTGCCGTCATATACATAATTATTACGAAATACAGTATTGTGAGTTTCATTTGCTCCCTTTTTAATTGCTTTTGCAATATATATTTTTGAGCTTAGAATACATGCCCTGTTTTATAAATGTTTTACGAAATAGGAACAAGTACTAAAACAAATTCTACTTGGGTTTAAACCAAAAATATACCCTTAGCTTGGTGACATTAAACTACTTGTCTATGTACGGTAGGCGCGAATCGTAAAGATAGATCTATTGGGCCTGACAAACCCCATCCTGACTATGGGATGCTTTAGTACTTTGAAGTTATATTAAATACACCTGATCTGGTGTACTTCAGAGGGTAAAACATGAACGTTAAAGCTTGTTACCGGGTGCCTACAACTTATAGAATACTTTTATACACTTGCGAGTGTACGGATATTTATAGAAACTGAAATCTTGTGGTCTCTTACTATTATGGAAATGATTGATTATGATAAACTAATGAACTCACCAACCTTTTGGGTTACACTTTAAAGCATGTTTATTCTCAGGTATTAAAGAAATCTTACGCTGTGCATTAGCTCATTTTAAGGATATTACTTGGAGTCATTCATGACATACTTTGAAAGACGTTGCATTCTAGTCGTTGAGTTCATCAAGATTAATATTAAGTCAATTATAGTTGGATGTAATATGAAATGGTATGCATGCCGTCAATTTTTGATGTAAAGAAAGTTTGTATTTTAAAAACGAATGCAATGTTTGTAAAATGTATCATATAGAGGTCAAATACCTTGCGATGTAATCAACTATTGTGAATCGTTTATAATGTATATGAATGGGTCCTTTCAGTTGGTATCAGAGCAGTGGTCTTAGCGAACCAGGTCTTGCATTAGTGTGTCTAACTGATAGTTGTTAAGATGCATTAGTGAGTCTGGACTTCGACCGTGTCTGCATGTCAAAAGTTTTGCTTATCATTTTTAGTTGGAAATCATCTACTTACCATCCTTAGGAAATTACCTGCTTATCATTCTTAAGTCTAGACGCGTTTTCCTACATTTATTGCATAATAGTGTATAGACAAATTCTTATCTTAGCATATCTGTTACTGTGAACTTTGACTGACATCTTTCAAAGATTCCTCCGTAATTTATGAGATTTTGGTATTATATATACATATGTAAATTATGTATTGAAGAATACCAAATCTAAATTCTACAATCTATTTCATACCAAAAATTCTTTCCCTGATCATACAAGATGGATCCCTCAACCAGTTCAAGTTCCTCGGATTCCGACAGCTATGCCGATATGGATTTCCACATGAGCTCCGAAAGCAGCGTGACCGGAATGGATCAACCAATTAGCCATCATCTATTCTGGATGAATTGGGGATGAGTTCTTAATCTACTTAACCATTGGAGAAAAGAAGAAGGTGATCCCTTTCATCCACCACATTGCCCTCTTGGCAATGAACCTGAAGCACTTACCGGCGAACCTGTCCGAAACACCATTTTCTCTCTCATTTCCAGAGTACCTCGTCATGATTATATACTACACCAAATTCTAGATCTTATTTATCCGCTCGTCCGAACCGACAATCACCCCGGTTTAATAGAAGAAGTCAACGAGCTTCGCGCTCGGGTAGTGGCTTTGGAGAATATGGTGCAAAGGTTACAAACACCAGCAACAGCACCAGCAGCATAACCAGTACCACCATCAACAACATCAACAGTACCATTACCACCACCAACAACAACCACATCGCAAACTTCAACTTCACAATCTGTCCCACGAGCATCGACATCATACGCCATGTAGATACCAAGGAATACCACAACGATGAAGTATTGATTCATAACTTCATTGGGGAAACATTCTACGGCGATTTTGTAATTTCTAAAGTTTAGAAATTATCTATCCTAGCCTTAACCATAAATCAAATGAGTTTAATTTAATATTAACTCATTAAACCTATATTACATCTGAAGAAATATACACATATATATTTCCATAAAGACTGTCATAAAATTCTTTTGTACAAAATATTAATTGTGAATTTTTTTTAACGGGTAGGTAATACCCGAGAGATATATAAATTCACAATTAATATGTTACATTCTTCGAATCTGATTCAGCAAATCATCCATTATACTCCCTACTTTCACAACAATATACATTCTTTTATAGAAATCAAAACAACCATACTCATTCAAAATCTAATTACATATTCTGATTTTGAAATCTCAGAATTCGATTCAAGATATAACCGAAATCATCACTCTTAGATTCCTACATCTTTCAAAACTATATTTTGATTTCAAAACTGTCCTAGAACCTCATTTCTATTCATGGAACTCACAAAAATATGTGTATCATTCAAAATCTTAGAACATCATATGTATATTAACAATTACAATATATGTTCAAACACTTCGAAATTACTAAAGACATGCGAGATGATGATCCAACCACATATTACCCACTGTCATGCACCTGAAAAGCTCTCAAAACCAAAGTTATTGTTTAACACGTATCCGTGTCAGATCCTTTGATATTTATTACCAAATATAATTTTTCAATCTCTTTCCAAAATAGACAGTTTTGTCACAGCTCCAGCAAATCACCTTCATTTGTTTATACGAATAAACCTTATTATAACAATTACCCCTTCATCATTGTTACCGGGGAACCTTTCATATCTCGCCACATTAGTAGTAAACTTATCAACAACTTCATTAACCTTCGACTTAAGCCTCTTCGAAAAGCCACTATACTTATTCATTAAAACCCCATCATGTACTCACCTACATCCTGTAACAATAATTGTCACACCAACTACTGGGAATTAGCAATCAGTATTTTGAATTTCGCGACAATTTTACGTCAAAAGTTATATGTATACATATAACGTCTATCTCCTAGACTTACATACTTCGAATGTGAATTTTCTGAAAAACATCCCAAACTATGAACTAGTTCTCCGAAATTGAAAAAATACTGATGAAGCAGCAAAAACTGTAAACGACTTTAACAGTCCAATGTTTGATGATAAAGAATAGTATGGTGGTAAAGCTGAGAAAAAGAGAAGGTTTGAAACTGGAAAACGAATTGAGCAGACCATGAAGGAGGCTATGGACAAATCACAAAGACTAAACCTGCCTTCAAAGGATCCAAATGATTCAGTGTCTACTGAAATCATTAGCAAACACCTTACTTCTTATTCTAAACCTTCACAGACAATCGTTAGCAAACACCTTACTTCTTATTCTAAACCTTCACAGACAAATCTTCTTCGTCATCCATCTATGTTAAGAATTCTAAGATATTATCGTATCTTTTATTATAAATATCTTCGATATTCCTGAAGATATTTTCACAACTATTCTTATCCGAAATCTTTTATCTCTTCGCAATATCTGCGTTACAACATAAAAAGAAACTGTGTTAGTTTCTAAATTCTGAAGAAAAAAAAATCGAATTTAAAATAGGAATGTTTTTGAAGTAGTGTTGGGAACTGAAGCATGAGTTAGTATAATATAATGACACTTGATCAACGTGACTATATTACAGTAAGTCATGCTGAGTTTTTAATGGAACGTGATGATTCACAGAACATACCGTCATCATGTACTATTTACACGACTGTTACATTCTACCCAATTTTCGAACATATCATCTTGATAGCTCTATATTT
The DNA here is from genome assembly GCF_046630445.1 of Rutidosis leptorrhynchoides. Taxonomy (NCBI): domain Eukaryota; kingdom Viridiplantae; phylum Streptophyta; class Magnoliopsida; order Asterales; family Asteraceae; genus Rutidosis; species Rutidosis leptorrhynchoides. The sequence continues at coordinate 349,781,726 of NC_092339.1, read as the reverse complement.
TCAGATATTCTGGTAATTTGCCAAATCAAGATCATGCCATTACGATTTTCTTCTTGGAACATTAACTATGTTCATCCAAAAATTCATATCTACAAATTCTGGACCATTATCCGCTTGAATTAAGGTCGACGAAAGCATGAAGCTCCGAAATATAATGGAGAATATAAAGCCCGATAACAACCCCGAAATTAAAAACCATGTATATCAATGCGTATAGCAATATAAAGACACGGGAGAATAAAAAACATAATAACCCCAAGGTAATGGTAGAAGAAAATAACTTCCTCTGGTGGTAGATGAAAAAGAAGAATGGCAGATATGAAAGTTAAGAGTATATCAAGAATCAATTCTGGATGAAGCATATTAATGAATGCTTTAAAGTATGAGAAAGACTAGAAGGTGTGAGCTGTGGAAATAAAGAAACGAAGGGGGTGGATTTATAGTAAAATATCAGACAGAGAAATCGAGACAGATTATCGCATTTAATCAAAGAAGATCCTGATTTCCTTAATCGCCGAAGAATCAAATCTTATTGCAAAGATTTTCTTTAAATCCCATGAATTCCGGAAATCAATCATAACTACGTCATCGGTTAAAACGAATATACGTTTACTCATTTCACTCTCTTGCGATAGCTTCACTTATACTCTTCGCGTAATCAAATTATTTTATCTATATTACTCAATGATGATAAAACTCTATTTATCAACTCATATTCGTCATGAAAACATTTTTATAGTTAGCCATGACGACCTCGATCAAATTTCGGGACGAAATTTCTTTAACGGGTAGGTACTGTGACGACCCGGAAATTTCCGACCAAATTTAAACTTAACCTTTATATGTTTCCGACACGATAAGCAGAATTTGTAATGTTGAATCTCAAAAAGTTTGGAACTACATTCATGTAATTAATTACCATTTGACCGTATTCAACGATTCACGAACAATTATGTGTATATAGATATGTATATATAATATATAATATTAACTGAAAACATTAACAAAGTATTAGATATATGATACTTTACATGAACGTATTTGTTTCGATATATTTATCGACAGAATTAAGAGATAATATCAAATGATTGAATTATCAGATATATTATGATATGATTACGGGCCTATGTTATGAGGTCCACTGTGATTTAAGAAATCTATTCTTTTTTACAACATTCGAAAAATGGTAAAGTGATTTATAAGTAAGAACAAATGTGCAATTAACGGGAACTAGACAAGGGTTAGTGGAAATTCCTGTTTAATTTCCAAGGCATGTTTTATAATATTTTCCTCGTGACCTTGATAAGATAACTATGTTAACTTTCATTTTATTTAATATGAAAATAAGAACGTGGAGTGTAAATAACTTAGATGTTGGATATCAACAAGTTAAGTAACTCGACATTTTTCATTAAGATAATTTCATACGTTTATTTAACCTTTGGACTTTATCCCGTGCTTCACCAACAGACTAAAATTTAAAAACTTGAAACCTATTATGAATATATATAATCATACTTTTCTAAAATATTTTATGATATAACGATTTCCATTATTTTAACCTTTTAACAAAATGATTCTTAAATATATTTAGTTTTGGAAAAAAAAATTATCATATTTATTTGATTTAGTTTCAAAAGTACAAAAAAAAAACGTTTTCAGTTTAAAAAGAACTTTATTATTAAAATGTATATATCTTTTATAAATATCTAGAACCACTTTTGACAACTCATTACTTAATCAGTATGATAAAGATAACGATATTTATATTTATATTTTATTAAATATATATAACGATTTAAGTTAATATTATATATATTTATATGCGTATTATACGTACATAGTTTTATACTATTACTATACTTTAACTTTACCTTTACTTTACTTTTACTTTACTTTAACTTTAATAATTCATACTTTAATAATTCACTTTAATAATTCATACTTTAATACTTCACTTTAATAATTCATACTTTAATAATTCACTTTAATAATTCATACTTTAATAATTCACTTTAATAATTCATACTTTAATAATTCACTTTAATAATTCAAAAATCTATTATAAATAGAATTTAATAGGTTTCATTATTTCATAGAAACTTGAAAATATATTTCTCTAAACTCTCTCAATCGAATTACATATATATATTTACTTAGTATTATTTCAAGATATTATTAGTATACATAAAATACTACGACGAAGTTATATTCAGACGATTTCAAAATAAGTTTTCAAACGGGATAGAGCTAAGGAAATTATGGGTTATAGCTATGGAGGTTATGGGTATTGATCGAGGGTATTGCTCGTGGGGTCAACCTAACGTTTATCATTTTTGTTGCGTCTACGTACTTTCCTGCAATATTGAATCACAATATTGATACGTTCGTGTATCCGAGACAAACCCTGCACTTGTTCAGTGATGTCATATACATAATTACTACAAAATACAGTATTGTGAGTTTCATTTGCTCCCTTTTTAATTGCTTTTGCAATATATATTTTTGTGCTGAGAATACATGCGCTGTTTTATAAATGTTTTACGAAATAGGCACAAGTACTAAAACAAATTCTACGTGCGTTTAAACCAGAAATATACCCTTAGCTTGGTAACATTAAACTACTTGTCTATGTATGGTAGGCGCGAATCCTAAAGATAGATCTATTGGGCCTGACAAACCCCATCCTGACTATGGGATGCTTTAGTACTTCGAAGTTATATTAAATACACCTGATCTAGTGTACTTCAGAGGGTAAAACATGAACGTTAAGGCTTGTTACCGGGTGCCTACAACTTATAGAATACTTTTATACACTTGCGAGTGTACGGATATTTATAGAAACTGAAATCTTGTGGTCTCTTACTATTATGGAAATGATTGATTATGATAAACTAATGAACTCACCAACCTTTTGGTTGACACTTTAAAGCATGTTTATTCTCAGGTATTAAAGAAATCTTCCGCTGTGCATTATCTCATTTTAAGGATATTACTTGGAGTCATTCATGACATACTTTGAAAGACGTTGCATTCGAGTCGTTGAGTTCATCAAGATTAATATTAAGTCAATTATAGTTGGATGTAATATGAAATGGTATGCATGCCGTCAATTTTTGATGTAAAGAAAGTTTATCTTTTAAAAACGAATGCAATGTTTGTAAAACGTATCATATAGAGGTCAAATACCTCGCGATGTAATCAACTATTGTGAATCTTTTATAATGTATATGAACGGGTCCTTTCAGATGAGGTCAACACCAAAGTTTGAAGGCAGTCGAAAACTCTAGAATCTACTTAATGTCAAAGAGAGTGGTGCATCATCGCAACAATGAAAAAAAAATTGAAAAAAATGAAAAAATAAAAAAATAAAAAAAATGAAAAAATGAAAAAAATGAAAAGAATGTAAAATAGTTAAATAATTGTCTTTCGGGTTGATGCATCACGAATTCAAAGATAATGATGAACTGTATGTAATCTCAAGAATATATACAAGTCTGTGACAATGAAGTGTTTCAAGAACAGAAGATTGTTTATTCACATCACCATGGATGGAAGAATTTTCCTAAATTTGAAGAACTCAAATCATTCTATCCATAAAACTTCAAGTATAGCTGGACCTCTCATTATTGTCTGTGGTATGGGACTGTGCCCATTAAGTCCTAGATAGCGAGGGATACTTTCTGGAGGGTATTTCGACATCTCACTCATAAAGAAAGCACAGTCTTTCAAACATCTGTTTCCACCAATAACTTTAAGAATAATTACAAAGCATGGGGTCTTTAGCGATTGGTCATCAGGTATATCATTGCACTTTGATATACTCGAGGCAAGTAATGCGCCCATTCAGATGATTCGACATACTCTGAGATCTGACGAGTCAACTGGATTGAAAAGTATGAGTTTAATGTAGAAGCCAAAGGCTAACAGGGTTATTCGAAACGCCGTGAGAACCTTTCTGTTCAATTTGATCGAAAGTACATCGATATGATAACGGACATCGTCAATAGATTTGTGCTCAATTGACTACCTAATAAATCATGCGATCTCAAATGAGGACTAAGTCTTTAATTAAAATCTAGCATATCAATATGTTAAAGTAATTAAATCTCAACGTGATCATCAATATTTCTAAGAGGAAAGTCTGTGAATGTTTAATGAGGATTGATACCAATAATCAGAAACTTAACATGAAGGTACTTAATTTTAAGAAATGATTGGTGATAAGTGACTATTATTGTTCAGTATTGATCCCCGTTAAGATTAACAACTCGCAAAATATGTGAAGTTCAATATGTTTGATTTTAGTTCATTATGTTTGCTACATGTTTTAAATTTTCCGTTTATATATAGTTTATATTTTATTGTAGTTTAATTGCATGCATTTATATCTAAAAATACAAAAAGATTTTTGGTGTGTTTTAGCATAAAGTTTATATAATACAAAAATATTTTCGATTTTAGTTATTTTCTGGTTACTCATGTGAAATCAAATTGACGTATCAGACTGAAGCTAAGTTTTGTTCGAAAAGCTAAAGATGTTTTTGCTGATTGAAATTCATAATGTATTAGTGTTTAAACATTGTTTGAATTTTGAATGATTGTGAAAAATGTTGAGTCAAAATGGCCAATCCTGTGTGTGTTTGAAATAGATGTTTTATATGACCAACATTGTGTCAAGATGATATACGTACGAGCCATGTTAACTGAAAGAAGGAGTTAAAGTTGGAGCTTATGAAGTTCTGATGAATCTAAATGAATGGCGTACATGAGAGAAAGAAGAAAGCTGCTTAATGAATCATCTCGATGATTTTAATTGTTATGTAGTAAAGAAATGAGAGATTGATTATGTATACGTGCTCATGGTTATATATGTCATTGTACTTCGTGATGTTACCATGTGCAGGTTATGAAGCTTTAGAAGGAAACATAAGTTTCTGTGGGGTAATCAGAACCTTCTGATTATTTATAGGCCAAACAAAGTCAAATCTTAATTTTTGCTGCGTATATGAAGATGTGAAGAGATTGAAGAACCTAAAGTCATGACAGTCGTTAGTTATGGTTAATCTGATGACTTGTGAGCTTTGAAGATTGTGAGTATAAGTCTCCGAGTATCGAAAGAGATTTTACTTAAAGGTTCAAGAAATTGTATTACTTGATAATTGTGTCGAGTTACGATTATCACTGGAATATGATATGGATAAAGGTGAAGAGAAAAGAAATATGCTAAATAAGGGAGTTTATTGGTGCATAAAGGGAAATCAAGTGAAGCTAGATGTTACGCCACATCCAAGGGGGAGTGTGTTGCTCCCCTAAGAGAATTGATGGTGTATAAGTCTGGGTAACGAATGAATTTGATAGAACTAGGTTCTAGGGGGAGTTTGTTGGTGCATAATAAGTCCCTAATTATATCAACCAACGCGTTTTTGGAATAAGTATTAACATCCGCACGGATACATAGTGGATCTGTACGGTTACATGTTCAACTGCACGGATCCGTAGTGCAACCGTACGGATTAGGCCTAGATAGTATAAAAGGAGTTCAAGGCTTCATTGTTAGGTTGATCACTCTCCATAACCCTAGCCGAATCCTCTCAACCAAATCAGTCCTAAAACCTAACGACTCTAGGCATCGATCTAATCCGATCAATTCGATCCGGTTTGACTAAATCGACACCCGAAAGTCATCGATTCGCTAGAACATCGATCCGAAGATCCGAATAGCTCCAACAACTTCCTTATTTACTTGACAAGTTCTCATATTTGAAATAGATATAACTAACATTGTTGAATTTATGGATTAGTGATTCCAGATGGTGACATTTAATTGAAGCCTCTCAAATGGGATAAGCTAGTGGTTATTAAAGGTGGCATATAGGTTGATATTACAGTCTATCTCGAATGGCATAAGCTAATGGTTATAAAGGAATGGTTCAAATGGGCCGAGATTGTCCAAGTGTATTCAAATGGATAATAAGCTCGTGGGTTAACCTAACCGTAAAAGTTCCGTCAGTGACCTATTACCCGATCCACTTGGCCAATCTTGACCATCTCTAATTGTAATGTGTGAATATTTAAATTTAGTTGGTTAAATTGACTATAGGAAACACTAAATTCATATCTGCACATGTGAATGGAGATGTTGGGCAAGTGGGCATATGTATGGATTATTATGTTTTTTACATTGCGTATTTGTGGGAAACTTGACTAAAAAATTGCAAAGGCACTGACGGGTTATCATCAATATTATGTTTTTCAACTTCATGTTTGTTCATTTTTCGGGTTGTAATTTTCTTCTTATTATTATTATCATTAATTCAATAGTACTTTTGATATTGTTTTCGTTTCCATTCCACTTAACAAATAAGGAGTACTATATAAAATCTTATTATGTAACGACCCGACTTTTTCGACTTGCTTTTGTGCCTTGTGTTTTAGCGAAACTGCGTATTTGTGCATACTGTGCTACTTTATACTCTGGAACCTTTATATACATGGTTTACTTTCATTTATATGTTAAAACGTGCCTTAGAGTACGTAGGATACTTAACTTGATCACCGGATGCTTTATGACCGTTAGTGTCACTTGACGTTTCGAATAAACCGCGAACTGCGCGCTCGTTTAACTTTTGTCGTAACCGGAATATTACGACTACGAAATATTAATTATTATTTTATAATAATAATTACTTGGGCTTTTGGATGCTTAATTTTATTTAATTATTTACTAGATCACAATAGTTAGTCTTGTTGGACTTTCTACCTTATTGGACCTTAGCCCACCCTACACTAGCTAGTGGCCCAATTAATTAGCCCAAGTATTATTTATTGGTGACCCATAATAAATAAAATAAATGCCCATTTAATTAGATGAGTCATACTAGCATTTGGATAAGAATTATCCATATTGTTACATGGGATTCTAGCATAAGTACATGCTTTAGACAACCACTAACCAAAAAGTAAAATGGTGTCTCCCCCTCCCCCCTTTGAAAATCACGGCCAAGAGGCCCTTCCACCTCATCAATCCATGTCAAAATTTTGCTTATAAATACTAGCCATTTACCTCTCATTCAACCACTTGCTCATTTGATTTTCACACACACTTGCTCTTTCTTTCTTTCCTTTCTTGTATTACTTGTAAGTTTTCTTTTTCTTCTTCTTTTCCTTCATCATTTTCGTGGCATATCATCATCATCATGGAAGATCAAGCTCTTTAGCTTTGATCTTGATTATATCTTGTTGATTCAAGCATGAATCCTTCAAGAACATGGAAGATTCAAGCTTTCTAGCTTTGAATCTTCACCAACTTTGTAGATCTACTTCTTTTATGCTTTAATCTTGTTATTTTATGATAAAGATTCAAACTTTTGTTTGTAATCTTCATGTATCTTCAAGATCCAAGCTTTATGCTTCAAGATCTTCAAGAACAACCAAGATGCAAACTCTCTAGCTTGAATCTTCATATCTTGTTGTTGGATCTAAGTTTTCTAGCTTATGATCTTGTTATTTTGTTATAAAGATCAAAACTTGTATTTATAGTCTTCATGAAACTTAAAGATCCAAGCTTTATGCTTCAAGATCTTCAAGAACACTAAAGGTTCAGTCTTTCTAGCTTTGTGACCTTATAAATTGCGTGAAAGGGATCCAAGTGTGACAACCCGGAAATTTCCAACCAAATTTAAACTTTAATCTTTATATGTTTCCGACACGATAAGCAATATTTGTTAAGTTAAATTTCAAGAATTTTAAACTATGTTCGTACATTCATTCAACCTCGACCAAGTTCCAACGAGTCACGAACCATTAAACGAATATGATTATATATGTATATGTGTATATATATTATAACTTGAAACGTAAACAAAATATTAGATTAAATACTTTATATGATTGTATCTGTTTCAAAATGTTTATCAATGGAATTAGAAGATAAGATCAAATGATTAAATTATCAGATATATTGAATTATGATTACAAGTCTCTGTTGAAAGGCACAAGTTGATTTGAGAAATCTTTCCATTTTAACAATATTCGAAAAATGGTAAAGTGATTTATAAATAAGAACAAATTGTCAATCATTGAGAACTAGACAAAGGATAGTGGAAGATTGAATCTCATAAAGACTCGATTGATCTATTTAGTTTCAAACGTACAAAAACGTTTTCAGTTTAAAAAGAACTTTATTATTAAAACGTATATAACTTTTATAAATATCTAGAACCACTTTTGACAACTCATTACTTAACTAGTATGATAAAGATAACGATATTTAGATTTTATTTTATTAAATATATATAAAAATTTAAATTAATATTATATATATTTATACGCGTATTATACGTACATAGTTTTATACTTTTACTATACTTAAACTTTAACTTTACTTTATTTTTACTTTACTTTAACTTTAATAATTCACTTTAATAATTCATACTTTAATAATTCACTTTAATAATTCATACTTTAATAATTCAATTTAATAATTCATACTTTAATAATTCACTTTAATAATTTATACTTTAATAATTCACTTTAATAATTCAAAAATCTATTATAAATAGAATTCAATAGGTTTCATTATTTCATAGAAACTTGAAAATATTTTTCTCTAAACTCTCTCAATCGATTTACATATATATATATTTACTCCGTATTATTTCAAGATATTATTAGTATACATAAAATATTACGACGGAGTGCTCTCCGAGTGGTTTCGAAATTATTTTTCGAGTAGGATAGGATTAAGGAAATTATGGGTTATAGCTATGGAGGTGATTGAGTATGGTTCATGGGTAAGCTCGTGAGGTCAATATAGTATTTATCATTTCCGTTGCGTCTACGTACTTTTCCTGCAATATTGAATCTCAATATTGATACGTGAGTACTCATAATTTAACTTTTACATACTAATAGTGTATCCCTGACTAGTGCTCAAGTATTTAGGATTATGCATGCTTGTACTTTTGATATTGCCCTTAGACAGGTTAGGTTGGATCTTGAATTAGTTACACTTGCAGTTGAGATAAGGTATAAGATATGCATGTCCTTGGAAAGCTAGCGAAAAATTAAGAACTTTTCCTTTAGATATCGAATGGTTTCGATGAACGGATTAGAAGTTATAATCAATTGAATTTTCGATATTTTTATTAAAAATGATTATTATTATCGTCGTTTTTATCGTCGTTCTAGTTTTATCTTATTATTATGATTATTATTATCTTTATCAATAAAAGGGATTAATCATTAAAAATTGTTATTTTTTTATTATTACTATCTTTATTATCGTTAAAGTTATAATTATTATTATTATTATTATCCAATTATTATTATTATTATTATTATTATTATTAGTATTATTATTATTATTATTATTATCATTATTAATATATATATCATTATTTAAAAATGGTTATTGTTATTGTTATTATTATTATTACTATATTATCATTAAGATAATTATTAGTATTATCGTTAATAATGTTATAGTAACTATCATTATTAATATTAGTATAATTAAAACAAATATTTGTAACACCTAATTATTGTGATTACTATTATTATCATTATTATGAACACGATATAAAAGACGATTAAAAGCTATTAAACGAGACGATTAGGAAATAATGAGTAAGAGTATCATGATGAAATTAAAATATTATAAGATATTGATTTAGATAAAATTATCGTTCTTATTATTTTTATCATTACTATTATTATTAAAAGTATCGTTAGTATTAAAACTATCATTTTAACAAAAAATATCATTTTAATAGAAATGTCATTGTTACTATAAAATATCATTATTATTATTATTTTAAATAGAATTATTATTTTAAAGATAATATTAAAAATTATCGTAAATATTAAAGTTATCATAATTAGAATTATCGTTTTATCATAATGTCATCTTAGTAATTATAAATATTGATATTTTTATAATAATAATTATTATTACAAAATAATACAACTTTTACTTATTATCATTATAGATATTATTTTATCAAATAAATATGTGATACAAACATATTTTACTACATGTAATAACTTACTTTAATAATACCTATCATATTATCTTTATGATATTAAATGAACCCTATAAATTTTATTACTTAATATATATAAAAGTATATTTTATTATATAAATTTAATATAAAATTTTATTTATTAATAAATAAATTATATTATTTACTCTAATAAATCTTTTAAAAATATTTAAAAATATAAAACGACGATATTTAAACTATATATTAATCATGTATAGATTTTTGGAAATTATTTTGAGTCAAATTTACTTTTGTTGACTTTTGCATATTAGTCTCGAGCATTAGGATTGTGGTACACTATGACTTGACCTAATTTGTTAGACAAATATTGACCAACACATAAATATATATAATTAATTTAGATTCGCGAATCCGAGGCCAACCTTGCACTTGTTCAATGACGTTATATGTATTTTTACTACGAAATACAGTATGGTGAGTTTCATTTGCCTTTTTACCCTTTATATTTTTGGGACTGAGAATACATGCGCTTTTATAAATGTTTGACGAAATAGACACAAGTAATCGAAACTACATTCTATGGTTGAATTATCGAAATCGAATATGCCCCTTTTTATTAAAGTCTGGTAATCTAAGAATTAGGGAACAGACACCCTAATTGACGCGAATCCTAAAGATAGATCTTTTGGGCCTAACAAACCCCATCCAAAGTACCGGATGCTTTAGTACTTCGAAATTTATATCATGTCTGAAGGAGGATCCCGGAATGATAGGGGATATTCTTATATGTATCTAGTTAATGTCGGTTACCAGGTGTTCACCATATGAATGATTATTTTTGTCTCTATGCATGGGACGTATATTTATGAGAACTGGAAATGAAATTCTTGTGGTCTATTAAAATGATGGAAATAAATGATTATGATAAACTAATAAACTCACCAACCTTTTGGTTGACACTTTAAAGCATGTTTATTATCAGGTGTTAAAGAAATCTTCCACTGTGCATTTGCTCATTTTAAAGATATTACTTGGAGTCTTTCATAGCATATTTCGAAGAACATTGCATTCGAGTCATTGAGTTCTTCAATGATTATTATTAAATCAATTTATAGTTGAATAGTGGATATTATGAAATGGTATGCATGCCTGTCAATTTTCGATGTAAAGAAAGTTTGTCTTTTAAAAATGAATGCAATGTTTGTAAAATGTATCATATAGAGGTCAAATACCTCGCAATGTAATCAACTATTGTGAATCGTTTATAATGTATATGAACGGGTCCTTTCAGTTGGTATCAGAGCGATGGTCTTAGCGAACCAGGTCTGCATTAGTGTGTCTAACTGGTAAGTCGATATGATGCATTAGTGAGTCTGGACTTCGACCGTGTCTGCATGTCAAAAGTTTTGCTTATCATTTTGTATCGAAAATTAACTACTTATCATTTGCAGGAAATTACCTGCTTATCATTTTTAGTCTAAGACACGTCTTGCTGCGTTGATTGCATGAACAGTGTATAGACAAAAATTCATATCTTAGCATATCTGCTAAATCATATCTTATCGTATCTGTTACTTTAAACTTTGCCTGACATATCCCGCAAAGTCCTCCGTAATCTACGAAATCTTTTGATCTATATATATATATATATATATATATATATATATATATATATATATATATATATATATATATATATATATATATATATATATATATATATATATATATATATATATATATTCTATGTAATTAGAATATCATCCGTTAGCCAAAATCATTTCATATAAAAAAAAAAATTCCTTTATTCAATCGTACGAAATGGAATTCGTCATCAGTTCAAGTCACTCAGATTCCGAAATGGAATCCCATTCAAGCTCCGAAAGCAGTGTGACCGGAATAGATCAACCAATCAGTCATCACCTATTCTGGATGAATTGGGGATGGGTTCGTAGCCTCCTCAATCATTGGAGATAAGAAGAAGGAGATCCCTTCCATCCACCACATTTCCCTCTTGACGAAGAACCTGAAGCACTTACCGGCGAACCTGTCCGAAACACCATTTTCTCGCTCATTTTCAGAGTATCTCGTCACGATTATATATTACATCAAATTTTAGATTTTATTTATCCGCTCGTCCGAACCGACAATCACCCCGGTGTAATAGAAGAAGTCAACGAGCTTCGCGCTCGGGTAGTGGCTTTGGAGAATATGGTGCAGAGATCACAAACACCAGCAGCAGCATCAGCAGCATAACCAGTACCACCATCATCAACGCCAACAGTACCATTACCACCTCCAACCATAACCGCGTCGTAAACCTCAACTTCACAATCTGTCCCACGAGCATCAACGTCATACGCACCATACATATCAAGGAGTACCAACAACAATAACTGACGAAGTATTAATTCATACTTCATTGGAGAAACATTCCGCGGCGATTATGTAATCTCTAAAGTCTTAGAGATTATCTAATCTAGCCCTAACCATAAATCAGTTAAGCGACCCAAAATGATAGAAGGAAGAGTAGAAACCCTGACAAAAATGGTATGTGATTAACAAGCTAAACTTGCTTTACCAACAACATCAACAGTACCGTCAGCGTTACCAGCATCGTCAGTACAATCAACATCCGAATCAACAACACAGATAACATCACAAACTCCGTCAGTTCAAGAATCATTGTGGACATCATTACGAATCAATAACGTGTATATTGTATCAACGAGTTATGAAGAATTATCTCATTCCCTCTGAAGAAATTATATGTATATTATATATATATATATATATATATATATATATATATATATATATATATATATATATATATTGAAATAAATCTTTCCGTGCTAAGCTATTGTGTGTGAATCTTAACTACTCGCTTAATTCATATTACAAATATGCAATAATGTACGTCCTTCGGCCGCAACTTAACTAGCGTTAACTACAATCTCTGTCGCAATTCAACAAATTCCAATTCATCATAAATCAAGTATATATTTGATTTTACACTTTCATAATCGATGTACCCGAAACTTTTCAGATAACATCATTCGTACTTTGCGAAATTCACAAGAATTCCACGAACCGAACATCATACATCAACAAATAACGAAGTATTGATTCATAATTTCAATGTCATTAAAGAAATACTGCGTAAAAGTTATGTACTTTTTAAAGCCTTTAAGGATTATTCAATTCTATTTTCAACCGTAAATCAAATGAGTTTAATTTAACATTAACTCAGTAAATCTATGTTACATCTGAAGAAAATATACATATATATAGTTTCATAAAGACTATAATAAAATTCTTTTGTACAACATATTAATTGTGATATTTTTTTTAACGGGTAGGTAATACCCGAGAGATATATAAATTCACAATTAATATGTTACATTCTTCAAATCTGATTCAGCAAATTATCCATTATACTCCCTACTTTCACAACAATATACATTCTTTTATAGAAATCAAAACAACCATACTCATTCAAAATTTAATTACATATTCTGATTTTGAAATCTCAAAATTCAACTTGAGATATGACCAAAATCATCACTCTTGGATCCTTACATCTTTCACAAGCTATATTTTGACTTCAAAACTGTGTTAGACACATCAAATGTATGTTAACGATTACAATCTGTGTTCAAACCCTTCGAAAATTTCTGAAGACACTTCGAATGATGAGCAATCGAGATGATGATCCAACCACATGTTACCCACAGTTATGTACCCGAAAAACTCTTGAAACTAAAATAAAAGTTTAAACAACGTATCCGCGTAAGATTCTTTGGCATTTATTAGCAAAAATAACTTTGCGACTCCTATTCAAAGTAGCCAGTTTTGTCACAGCTCCAGCAAGTCAACTTCGATTTTTCAGTCAGACTAACCTTATTATAACCTTGAGATATACACCACCGTTACCAGGGAACCTTTTACATTCCACCACATTATTAGCAGATGTACCAACAACTTCATTACCCTTTGACTTTAGCCTTTCCAAAAATTCATTATAATTATTCATTGAAACCCCATCATTTACTCATTCGCATCTTGTAATGAGAATTGACATACGAATCATTGGGAATTAGCAATCAGTATTTTGAAATCTCGCAGCATGTCTACGCCAACAATTATATGTGTATATATAACGTCTATCTTCTGGACTTAATTTGAATGTGAAGTTTCTGAAAAACACTCCGAACTACGAATTGGTTCTCCGAAAAAAAATGCTGATGAAGCAGCAAAAACTATAAACGACTTTAAACGGTAAAAGCTGGATGATAATGATGAAGTGTGCTGGTAAAGCGCAGAAAAAGAGAAGTTTTGGAACTGGAAAACGGATTGAGCAAAGTAGGAAGGAGGCTGTGGACAAATTACAAAGACTTAACCTGACTTCAAAGGATCCAAATGATTCAGTACCTGCTAAAGTCATTAATGAATACCTTAATCCTGACTCTAAACCCCTGCGGATAATATTCTTCATCATCCTCTGATATTAGAAATTCTAAAATATCATCATATCTTTCATTATAAATATCCTCCATATTTCTGAAGATATTTTCTTAATTTTTCTTATTTGAAATCATTTACCTCTTCGCGCTATCTGTATTACATCATAAAAAAAACTATTTTAGTTTCTAAATTCTGAAACATTCAAGTTTAAAATAGGAATATTTTGAAGTAGTGTTGGGAACTGAAGCATGAATTAGTATAATATAATGACACTTGATCAATGTGATTATATTACAGTAAGTCGTGCTGAGTTTCTAAATGGAACGTGATGATTTACAGATCATAACATCATCATGTGCCATGTTATACGACTCTTGTATTCTATTTAACCTCTAAAATATCAAGAAAATATTTCTTGATGATTCGGCCTTTTCCAAGGTATTCTAGTAATTTGACAAGTCAAGATCGTGCCATCACAATTTCCTTCCTAGAACATTAACAATGTTCATTCCAAAATTCATATCTGTGAATTCTGGACCATTACAAGTGGTGCTTAATCGCAAGAAGAAGAAACAAAAGGACAAAACTCCGAAATAGAAATTGGGGTATAAATTGCAGCAAATAAAAGAGAGCATTAACTGTGAATGATAATGATTATAGAAGACAGAAGCAGAGACTTTGAAATATAAGGGAACATATAAAGCCCAACGACAAACCAGAAATTATAAACCATATATATCGATGCATATAGCAATATAAAGACACGGGAGAACTAGAAACACTATAAACCCAAGAGTATAGTAGAAGTAAATAGATTCTTCCGGCGGTAGATGAAAAAGAAGAATGACCGATATGAAAGTTAGAAGTATATCGAGAATCAGAACTGGATGGAGCATATTGATGAATACTTTAAAATATGAGTTGAGGGGGAAAGAATAGAAGGTGATGAAACATGACTAGGAACTTAGAAATCAACAGATTTAACTCACACAATGGCGGAATAAGTGAATCAAACCCTCTAGTGAATAGGTTAAGTTTTTTTTTTTTTTGATTAATTTAGTCAAACCACAACTAAATCAAGTGTGATTAGATCAACACCTAGAGCTATTATTCACCACCTGGGTGATTTGGACTGAGAGAGAATCGGAGGAGCTCACTAGATCTGAGTGTGTGTAACCAATGAGAGGCTTAACCTAAAATGAAGAACATAAGACTTTATATAACCCTGCTGTTGACTCACCCATACGATTAATTCATCACACGTACGAGTTGGCTTCATCAGCAGTACGGGTGATCACTCACTCGTGTCTTCTCATTTAGGTTGTAATTATGACTTAGCTCAGCATCAACCGTGCGTATGATCCTGTCAGCCGTACTAGTGAGACTTCACTCGTACGTCTGACTAAGTCTAACATAGTCAAACATCTAAATCTCGTTCCTGTAGTTCCTGTAACCACATACAAACACGGATAGGATAATAACGAGCAATCATGGTGGCCTGTAAATTGTTGTACCTGCAATGGACGTGGGTAGATGTCTAGGGACTTGCATAAAATGCATCAACAGAAGGTGTGAGTTGTAAGGAAATGAAGGAGGTGAATTTATAAGAAAATCTTCGACAGAACAATTAAAATGGACGATCGCATTTAAAGCAGATCCTAATTCCCTTGATTACCGGAGAGTCAAATCTTATTAAGAAGATTTTCTTCAAATCCCTTGAAATATGGGAATCAATCATATCTACGTCAAATGATAAGATGAATCTACTCTTACTCATTTCACTCTTCTATGTTAGCTTCATTCGTACTCTTCATATAAATGGATTGTTTATCCAAATTATTCGCTGATGATAAAACTCTAATTTTTAGCCCGTATGCATCATGAAAACATAATTATTATCATTCACGACCTTTCCACTCAAATTTCAGGACGAAATTTCTTTAACGGGTAGGTACTGTGACAACCCGGAAATTTCCAACCAAATTTAAACTTTAATCTTTATATGTTTCCGACACGATAAGCAATATTTGTTAAGTTAAATTTCAAGAATTTTAAACTATGTTCATACATTCATTCAACCTCGACCAAGTTCCAACGAGTCACGAACCATTAAACGAATATGATTATATATGTATATGTGTATATATATTATAACTTGAAACGTAAACAAAATATTAGATTAAATACTTTATATGATTGTATCTGTTTCAAAATGTTTATCAATGGAATTAGAAGATAAGATCAAATGATTGAATTATCAGATATATTGAATTATGATTACAAGTCTCTGTTGAAAGGCCCACGTTGATTTGAGAAATCTTTCCATTTTAACAATATTCGAAAAATGGTAAAGTGATTTATAAATAAGAACAAATTGTCAATTATTGAGAACTAGACAAAGGATAGTGGAAGATTGAATCTCATAAAGACTCGATTGATCTATTTAGTTTCAAACGTACAAAAACGTTTTCAGTTTAAAAAGAACTTTATTATTAAAATGTATAAAACTTTTATAAATATCTAGAACCACTTTTGACAATTCATTACTTAACTAGTATGATAAAGATAACGATATTTATATTTTATTTTATTAAATATATATAACGATTTAAATTAATATTATATATATTTATACGCGTATTATACGTACATAGTTTTATACTTTTACTATACTTAAACTTTACCTTTACTTTATTTTTACATTACTTTAACTTTAATAATTCACTTTAATAATTCATACTTTAATAATTCACTTTAATAATTCATACTTTAATAATTCACTTTAATAATTCATACTTTAATAATTCACTTTAATAATTCATACTTTAATAATTCACTTTAATAATTCAAAAATCTATTATAAATAGAATTCAATAGGTTTCATTATTTCATAGAAACTTGAAAATATTTTTCTCTAAACTCTCTCAATCGATTTATATATATATATATATATATATATATATATATATATATATATATATATTTACTCCGTATTATTTCAAGATATTATTAGTATACATAAAATATTACGACGGAGTGCTGTCCGAGTGGTTTCGAATTTTTTTTCCGAGTAGAATAGGATTAAAGAAATTATGGGTTATAGCTATGGAGGTGATTGAGTATGGTTCATGGGTATGCTCGTGAGGTCAATATAGTGTTTATCATTTCCGTTGCGTGTACGTACCTTTCCTGCAATATTGAATCTCAATATTGATACGTGAGTACTCATAATTTAACTTTTACATACTAATAGTGTATCCCTGACTAGTGCTCGAGTATTTAGGATTATGCATGCTTGTACTTTTGATATTGCCCTTAGACAAGTTAGGTTGGATCTTGAATTAGTTACACTTGCGGTTGAGATAAGGTATAAGATATGCATGTCCTTGAAAAGCTAGCGAAAAATTAAGAACTTTTCCTTTAGATATCGAATGGTTTCGATGAACGGATTAGAAGTTATAATCAATTGAATTTTCGATATTTTTATTAAAAATGATTATTATTATCGTCGTTTTTATCGTCGTTCTAGTTTTATCTTATTATTATGATTATTATTATCTTTATCAATAAAAGGGATTTATCATTAAAAATTGTTATTTTTTATTATTATTACTATCGTTATTATCGTTAAAGTTATAATTAGTATTATTATTATTATTATCCAATTATTATTATTATTATTATTATTATTATTATTATTATTATTATTATTATTATTATTATTATTAGTATTATTATTATTATTATTATCATTATTAATATATATATCATTATTTAAAAATGGTTATTGTTATTGTTATTATTATTATTACTATATTATCATTAAGATAATTATTAGTATTATCATTAATAATGTTATAGTAACTATCATTATTAATATTAGTATAATTAAAACAAATATTTGTAACACCTAATTATTTTGATTACTATTATTATCATTATTATGAACACGATATAAAAGACGATTAAAAGCTATTAAACGAAACGATTAGGAAATAATGAGTAAGAGTATCATGATGAAATTAAAATATTATAAGATATTGATTTAGATAAAATTATCATTCTTATTATTTTTATCATTACTATTATTATTAAAAGTATCGTTAGTATTAAAACTATCATTTTAACAAAAAATATCATTTTAATAGAAATGTCATTGTTACTATAAAATATCATTATTATTATTATTTAAAATAGAATTATTATTTTAAAGATAATATTAAAAATTATCGTAAATATTAAAGTTATCATAATTAGAATTATCGTTTTATCATAATGTCATCTTAGTAATTATAAATATTGATATTTTTATAATAATTATTATTATTACAAAATAATACAACTTTTACTTACTATCATTATAGATATTATTTTATCAAATAAATATGTGATACAAACATATTTTACTACGTGTAATAACTTACTTTAATAATACCTATCATATTATCTTTATGATATTAAATGAACCCTATAAATTTTATTACTTAATATATATAAAAGTATATTTTATTATATAAATTTAATATAAAATTTTATTTATTAATAAATAAATTATATTATTTACTCTAATAAATCTTTTAAAAATATAAAACGACGATATTTAAACTATATATTAATCATGTATAGATTTTTAGAAATTATTTTGAGTCAAATTTACTTTTGTTGACTTTTGCATATTAGTCTCGAGCATTAGGATTGTGGTACACTATGACTTGACCTAATTTGTTAGATAAATATTGACCAACACATAAATATATATAATTAATTTAGGTTCATGAATCCGAGGCCAACCTTGCACTTGTTCAATGACGTTATATGTATTTTTACTACGAAATACAGTATGGTGAGTTTCATTTTCCTTTTTACCCTTTATATTTTTGGGACTGAGAATACATGCGCTTTTATAAATGTTTGACGAAATAGACACAAGTAATTGAAACTACATTCTATGATTGAATTATCGAAATCGAATATGCCCCTTTTTATTAAAGTCTGGTAATCTAAGAATTAGGGAACAGACACCCTAATTGACGCGAATCCTAAAGATAGATCTATTGGGCCTAACAAACCCCATCCAAAGTACTGGATGCTTTAGTACTTCGAAATTTATATCATGTCCGAAGGAGGATCCCGGAATGATAGGGGATATTCTTATATGTATCTAGTTAATGTCGGTTACCAGGTGTTCACCATATGAATGATTATTTTTGTCTCTATGCATGGGACGTATATTTATGAGAACTGGAAATGAAATTCTTGTGGTCTATTAAAATGATGGAAATAAATGATTATGATAAACTAATGAACTCTCCAACCTTTTGGTTGACACTTTAAAGCATGTTTATTCTCAGGTGTTAAAGAAATCTTCCGCTGTGTATTTGCTCATTTTAAAGATATTACTTGGAGTCTTTCATAGCATATTTCGAAGAACGTTGCATTCGAGTCATTGAGTTCATCAAAGATTATTATTAAATCAATTTATAGTTGGATAGTGGATATTATGAAATGGTATGCATGCCTGTCAATTTTCCATGTAAAGAAAGTTTGTCTTTTAAAAACGAATGCAATGTTTGTAAAATGTATCATATAGAGGTCAAATACCTCGCAATATAATCAACTATTGTGAATCGTTTATAATGTATATGAACGGGTCCTTTCACCAAGCTCTCTAGTTTAGGGTTCCATCACTTCATTTGACTTAGATCATGTTCATACTTGTTTGATTGATGTAAAGTTGTAACTTTGTTTGTAAATAGGACTTGTAATTGTGTTAAGACTAAGGATATGATGTAACCTTGGTTATGCATATACTTTCAGGGGTGCCCACGGTTATGCATATACTTTTAATACTGTTTTGATACGCTGTTTGCAGCACTGAAATCTCGTGGCCTAACTTACGTTACTATTACAACTTAAACTATAGCTCACCAACATTCGTGTTGACTTTTTAAGCTTGTATTTCTCAGGTGCCTAGAGGTTTATTGCTTCCGCTGTTAGACTTGATGTCATGTTGTTATTGAATTGCTGTTAAGGACCTGCTGTATTAGTTATCCGCTGCATTACTAGAGATGTCTCAATCATGGAACTTTTCTTTTGCATTCATAGTTTATGTTAATTTCAAACAATGGCTTTGTAACGACCTTAGGGTCAAATAATTATGTTTATGCTCCTATACGTAGGATGCGCGCTATCCTTTGTAAAACACTATCTTTTTATGAATGCAAATCGGTTTTCAAACAGCATATAGTGTTTGACCATGTAATGATCCTGTTGTTTGATGATCCGTACACGATGGTTTTGTACGGGGTGTCACATTTGGTATCAGAGCATTGGTTGTAGGGAATTAGGTTGCATTAGTGAGTCTAGACCGACCCGAGTAGGATTCACTAATAGGACTAATCTACAATTTGCTCGTTTACTTGTTACTGCTTACTACTGCTGCATGTTACTGCATACTTATACTGCCATATGATCTGCTGCATGCTACTGCTTACTCTTACGGCTATGTGGACTCGCTGTATGCTATTGCTTATCCTCGCTACTGCATACTACTATCTGCTTTCGATTGCATGTTACTTCTGTTTAGTACTGTTAATACTGCCATGCTATATACTGCTGTAGATGATCTAGGTTGCTGTAGTGCCTGATTACGTGCTTACTTCATGCCTGCTATTCGCAGTACCGACTAGGAAAACTTACCTTTCCTAGTTCAGATGTTTTTCTGAACCCTTTTCCCACACGTCTAACCCTAAGGATTGGTATTGTAATCCGCCTGTTACTATCGTTCCACCGTTCTAGAGATCGAAACGATTCTTCACCAATCTAGGAGGAGTACCCCTCGGATTACACGCCCACTAAAGTTGATCCTCTGAGGAGGAGATATTGGAGGATTTGTCGGAGTAACCGCACCCCGATCTCACTCTAAATAGCCACGTATGACGTGTGAACATTCGAAGGTTGTTCAGTTCGCGCAAGATGGCTCGCATCTCGTACGCTTTCATGACCATCACTTATCTCTTTCGTTCTTCACCACTACTCGACGATCTAACGACATTTCTGGATTTAGGACCCTAACACTCTTAGGCATTGGAGAAGTCGGGAGGACATCTCCTTTCACAAGGTCAGAGTGCCTTCTACTGATGCTCAGCCATACCCAAAGACTTGGGAGTCGCCTCAAGACATATCGTATTACTACTTGCTACACATACAACTCGATGCGAGACCCAGATTGAATTTCTAGAAAGGAACCTAACGACGTTACCTGAACCTGAACATTTTGAAGAAATTTCTGGACATTTAGGCATTGGTGCATGACCTACGGAACTTACGCACCCATACCGAGAAACCGTGAGATTAATTATGTAGATTTTGTTTTGAGATAGCATAGATAAAGCACCGTTGGATGAAATTGAGTAGAACTGGAAGTGATCACGTTACATTGACCATATGGAGTGATATTGGAATGAACGTACGATTTAGTACAATATAATGACGCCAGGCCAGCATAATTATATTGAAGTGAATCATGCAGAAGTCCCAATGTTACTATATAAGGAATATGAAGTAATTCAGAGAAAATTTTGGTAGGAACCACTTGAGTATACGCATTATGGTCTATTAGAGGTAGAGAAAGAATAACCACTAGCCCAGATACTGTACAAGAAGGGCCTTGATTGCAGAAATGATAACCCGAAAATATGTTCTCAAATAGGAAAAACTTTGGACTTATCTGTGATAGAGCAATCATTACCTCAGTTATGGAGACTCGCATAGATCCTGATTTTAGTTAGGGTACATTTCTTCACAACGTTTACTGTCTCGAAGTTGTTTAATACTAGAGTGATAGAAACCTTATATCTAAGAACCTCAGTGTTATAACTAATAAGCCATTAACAACCATGAGAGTTAAGTATTCTATAGGACAAGCCAATGGTAAGCTGGCAGAGATAGAGGAGTAATTTAAGGTAGTACCTTAAAATTAACAGGTGGGTCATTTGGAGAAGACCTCATGCCAACAAAACTTGAAAGTTTTATAGTAGTAGTTGGAAAGGATTAGTTACCTGCGCACAAGCAGATGTTATTTGAGAAGGTTGATAAAAATTTTCACGACAGTATAATAAGATTTGGTTGGAATGGACTGGCTTTTAAGGATGAAAGTGAAAGTTATATATAGTAAGAAGATTATTCGTATACCTCACGAGGATGGTGAGCCAAAAGCCATCTGGGTTACTTCAACAACCCGAGATCCTACAATGGAAATGGGAAGGGATGACGATGGATTTTATCCTGAAAATACCGAAAACAATAGGCAGGTATGACACTATCTAGGTTATTGTTGACCGCCTCACCAAGTCTGCTCACTTTCTAACCATGAAAGAAACCGATACAATGGACAATGATACATAAAGGAAACTGTATCCCGTCACTTCAGCAATTCAAATTCTATACTACCCAAGAATCGTATTTGATGCTCATTCTTATGCGACACTGAATCCTAACTTAATCCGAGAGAATTCTTAATCAATGATAATCACACCATCACCCTTCATACGTCAATATTAGTCATACCAGTTCGAGATTTCCAAAATCAATGGGTAGTTAATTCCCACCCTCATACTCTCCCTTTCGTATCTCACTTATAAGCAACAACTTTACACTTAAGCATTTTTGGTCAAAGGACTTATGCCCTACTAATAGTCATAAACCACATTTAAATTCAACAGTTTTCATTACCTCGTGATATTGATGCTCAAATGTCACCCAAAATTTTCAAAAAAATCTTTTACTCGATTTTTTCCAACTTGTAACCTCCGAAATATGAAAACTTTTGTTGCCAAAATTTTTCACACACTATTTTACTGTGCGATCCTCCCAAGGTTTTATAAAAGTAAATTTATTTTATTTGTCATTCGTGCAAATTTTTGAAATCATATATGTTATATAAAATAAAGTAAATGATTACTTATTTTTGGCAAATACATATGAAATTTTACTTTCACTTTTACAAATCAAATCTTTTGTTCAAAAGATATTTTTCTTTGAATGGTACGGGTTGTACGTAACCCTAGTTTACTAAGAACTTCGTTTCTTTTCTTACATTGTCACCTTAAACAATTTTTATAAAATTTTTGTTGCTCATTATATAAAATTTTTAGTTGCTTATTCGTTTCTAAGTCATCATGAAGACAGACAACTGTCGAAATTGAGAGATTCATGTGTGTATGTACGTGATGAAGGCACTTACTACCACGTCATACAGAGCCTTTGGGCATCCACTAACACTTAAACCATTCAAAATTATTGCGTTACCCTAGGGATCTTATTTGTCACACCCGTTGGAGCGATGTTCTTTCTTACATAACTCTAAGTCCTGACTTATTCCAAGATATTCTCATCTAGCGATATTAACATCATCAGTACTCCGACTTTAAAATTGGCCATAACCTGTTTGGCATTTTGCAAAGTCAAGAAGCGATTAACTTCTCATCCTCATGCTCTATCCTTCATACCTCACTTTTTAGCAACGGCTTCGCACGTAAACATTTTTGGGCCAAAGACTTAAGTTCGGATAATCATCAAAACTACATTTAATTCATTAGTTTTTATTACCTAGTAACATGTCAACCGATGATTCAAAGATTTTTCACTCGACCTTTTTTAACTCGTAACCTCTGAAATAGGAAAAACTATGTTTATCAAAATTTTTACACGTTGATTTACACGTTGCTTATTTGTGCGGTCCTCACGAGATTTATGGACAAATGAAAGTACTAAAAACTTTTCTATCACTTACGCGATTTATAAAATCATATATGTATAATTTTACCCTTTCTTATTTTGGGTTAGTACATACTAAGTTATACCTTCAAGATGATTAAAAATCGCTCCTTTATTGAGTTGTTTTAAGTCAAATAATTTTGTGCAAATGGTACTCGTTATACACACTTTTAAATTTACCAAGAACTTCGTTCCATTTATGTTGTCGCATCAAATGTTTAAAGGTTTTTCAAAACTTCCTCGGTTGATTTTATTAAAGGTTTTCGTATTAGACTACACCATGTAGGGATCACACTTCTTCTCTCCCTCCGTTAGGGATGAAGCTTACTATTAAAATCCTTGTTAAAAACACTTGAGCCACTTTGAGTGGTAGATTTATAAAAATTTGTTAGGAAGTCTTTGTACTCGAAAAATGTTCCTTTTAAGGTTAAACATGGCAAAATCGCGGGTCGATAAATCAGTTTTCTAAGGTACACTCAATGGTCACCCCATTGTAGGAAGGGCACTAGGTGGGTTTCTATTCTCAATATTTCACGGCTAATCGCAACATTCTCGTAAACATCATCTCTATGAATCAGTAGGTTGAGGTACAAGGAATCATTTTGAGATTCTTTTCACTTAGAGTAAACCGTTCTTTATGACCAAGGGTCCACGTATCTTCTTGTCCTCGCATCTCCTTAAGTATAAGGATAAATTCAGAACAAACCGCTCGAAGAGTTCACCCTGGTTCAAAGATCACACCTTTCGTGCGATTCTCTTTCGGAAATGTAAAGTAACATACTTTAGGAATCTATGAATCTTGTTATCCTCTCGGAAGGGACTGCTTAAAACGTCTGTAATACGGATATGGTTACTCTACACATTCCTTCCTTCGTTGGTTGCAACTATATGTTGTTCTAGTTAATGTGTGATGACCCGAAAATTTCCGACCAAATTTAAACTTAACCTTTATATGTTTCCGACACGATAAGCAGAATTTGTAATGTTGAATCTCAAAAAGTTTGGAACTACATTCATGTAATCAATTACCCTTTGACCGTGTTCGACGATTCACGAACAATTATGAGTATATAGATATGTATATATAATATATAATATTAACTGAAAACATTAACAAAGTATTAGATATATGATACTTTACATGAACGTATTTGTTTCGATATATTTATCGACAGAATTAAGAGATAATATCAAATGATTGAATTATCAGACACATTATGATATGATTACGGGCCTATGTTATGAGGTCCACTGTGATTTAAGAAATCTATTTTTTTGACAACATTCGGAAAATGGTAAAGTGATTTATAAATAAGAACAAATGTGTCAATTAACGGGAACTAGACAAGGGTTAGTGAAAATTCCTGTTTAATTTCCAAGGCATGTTTTATAATATTTTCCTCGTGACCTTGATAAGATAACTATGTTAACTTTCATTTTATTTAATATGAAAATAAAAACGTAGAGTGTAAATAACTTAGATGTTGGATATCGACAAGTTAAGTAACTCGACATTTTCATTAAGATGATTTCATAAGTTTATTTAACCTTTGGACTTTATCTCATGCTTCACCAACAGACTGTAATTTAAAAACTTGAAACCTATTATGAATATATATAATTCTACTTTTCTAAAATGTTTTATGATATAACGATTACCATTATTTTAACCTTTTAACAAAATGATTCTTAAATATATTTAGTTTTGGAAAACAAAATTATCATATTTATTTGATTTAGTTTCAAAAGTACAAAAACGTTTTCAGTTTAAAAAGAACTTTATTATTAAAATGTATATATCTTTTATAAATATCTAGAACCACTTTTGACAACTCATTACTTAAACAGTATGATAAAGATAACGGTATTTTTATTTTATTTTATTAAATATATATAATGATTTAAATTAATATTATATATATTTATACGCGTATTATACGTATATAGTTTTATACTTTTACTACACTTTAACTTTACCTTTACTTTACTTTTACTTTACTTTAACTTTAATAATTCATACTTTAATAATTCACTTTAATAATTTATACTTTAATAATTCACTTTAATAATTCACTTTAATAATTCATACTTTAATAATTCACTTTAATAATTCACTTTAATAATTCATACTTTATTAATTCAATTTAATAATTCATACTTTAATAATTCACTTTAATAATTCAAAAATCTATTATAAATAGAATTCACTAGGTTTCATTATTTCATAAAAACTTGAAAATATATTTCTCTAAACTCTCTCAATCGAATTACATATATATATTTTCTTTGTATTATTTCAAGATATTATTAGTATACATAAAATACTACGACGGAGTTATACTCAGACGATTTCAAAATAAGTTTTTAAACGGGATAGAGCTAAGGAAATTATGGGTTATAGCTATGGAGGTTATGGGTATTGATCGAGGGTATTGCTCGTGAGGTCAACCTAACATTTATCATTTTCGTTGCATCTACGTACTTTCATGCAATATTGAATCACAATATTGATACGTTCGTGAATCCGAGACAAACCCTGCACTTGTTCAGTGCCGTCATATACATAATTGCTACGAAATACAGTATTGTGAGTTTCATTTGCTCCCTTTTTAATTGCTTTTGCAATATATATTTTTGGGCTGAGAATACATGCGCTGTTTTATAAATGTTTTACGAAGTAGGCACAAGTACTAAAACTAATTCTATGTGGGTTTAAACCAGAAATATACCCTTAGCTTGGTAACATTAAACTACTTGTCTATGTACGGTAGGCGCGAATCCTAAAGATAGATCTATTGGGCCTGACAAACCCCATCCTGACTATGGGATGCTTTAGTACTTCGAGGTTATTTTAAAACACACCTGATTTGGTGTACTTCAGAGGGTAAAACATGAATGTTAAGGCTTGTTACCGGGTGCCTACAACTTATAGAATACTTTTAAACACTTGCGAGTGTACGAATATTTATGGAAACTAAAATCTTGTGGTCTATTACTATTACGGAAATGATTGATTATGATAAACTAATGAACTCACCAACCTTTTGGTTGACACTTTAAAGCATGTTTATTCTCAGGTATTAAAGAAATCTTCCACTGTGCATTAGCTCATTTTAAGGATATTACCTGGAGTCATTCATGACATACTTTGAAAGACGTTGCATTCGAGTCGTTGAGTTCATCAAGATTAATATTAAGTCATTTATAGTTGGATGTAATATGAAATGGTATGCATGCCGTCAATTTTTGATGTAAAGAAAGTTTGTCTTTTAAAAACGAATGCAATGTTTGTAAAACGTATCATATAGAGGTTAAATACCTCGCGATGTAATCAACTATTGTGAATCGTTTATAATGTATATGAACGGGTCCTTTCAGTTGGTATCAGAGCGGTGGTCTTAGTGAACCAGGTCTTGCATTAGTGTGTCTAACTGATAGTTGTTAAGATGCATTAGTGAGTCTGGACTTCGACCGTGTCTGCATGTCAAAAGTTTTGTTTATCATTTTTAGTCGAAAATCATCTACTTACCATCCTTAGGAAATTACCTGCTTATCATTTTTAGTCTAGACACGTCTTACTGCATTGATTGCATGAATAGTGTATAGACAAAATTCATATCTTAGCGTATTTGCTAAATCATATCTTATCGTATCTATTACCGTAAACTTTGCCTGACATATTCCGTAAATTCCTCCATAATCTATGAAATCTTTTGATCTATATATATAGATATTCTATGTAGTTAGAATACCACCCGATAGTCGGAAAATCATTTTGTATCGAAAAATCCTTTATCAAATCGTACGAAATGGAATTCGTCATCAGTTCAAGTTCCTCGGATTCCAAAATGGAATCCCACTCAAGCTCCGAAAGCAGTGTGACTGGAATGGATCAACCAATCAGCCATCATCTATTCTGGATGAATTGGGGATGGGTTCGTAGCCTCCTTAATCATTGGAGACAAGAAGAAGGCGATCCTTTCCATCCACCACATTGCCCTCTTGGCAATGAACCTGAAGCACTTACCGACGAACCTGTCCGAAACACCATTTTCTCTCTCATTTCCAGAGTATCTCGTCATGATTATATACTACACCAAATTCTAGATCTTATTTATCCGCTCGTCCGAACCGACAATCACCCCGGTGTAATAGAAGAAGTCAACGAGCTTCTCACTCGGGTAGTGGCTTTGGAGAATATGGTGCAAAGGTTACAAACACCAACAGCAGCACCAGTAACATAACCAGTACCACCATCAACAACATCAACAGTACCATTACCACCACCAACAACAACCGCATCGCAAACCTCAACTTCACAATCTGTCCCATGAGCATCGACGTCATACGCCCTGTAGATACTAAGGAATACCACAACGATGAAGTATTGATTCATAACTTCATTGGGAAAACATTCTACGACGATTATGTAATTTCTGAAGTTTAGAAATTATCTATCCTAGCCTTAACCAAAAATCAAGTGAGTTTAATTTAATATTAACTCATTAAATCTATATTACATCTGAAGAAATATACACATATATTTCCATAAAGACTGTAATAAAATTCTTTTGTACAAAATATTAATTGTGACATTTTTTTTAACGGGTAGGTAATACCCGAGAGATATATAAATTCACAATTAATATGTTACATTCTTTGAATTCGATTCAGCAAATCATCCATTATACTCCCTACTTTCACAACAATATACATTCTTTTATAGAAATCAAAACAACCATACTCATTCAAAAATCTAATTACATATTCTGATTTTGAAATCGCCGAATTCAATTCAAGTTATAACCGGTATCATCACTCTTAGATTCTTACATCTTTCAAAGCTATACTTTAACTTCAAAACAGTGTTAGAACATCGTATGTATATTAACGATTATAATCTGTGTTCAAGCCCTTCGAAATACCTGAAGACACTTCAAATAATGAACAATCAAGATGATGATCCAACCATATGTTATCCACAGTTACGTACCTGAAAAACTCTTGAAACCAAAGTCATAATTTAACATGTATCCATGTCAGACCTTTTGGCATTTACTAGCTAAAATAACTTTTCAATCCCTTCTAAAAATAGACGGTTTTGTCACAGCTCCAGCAAACCAGCTTCAATTGTTCATTCGAATAAGCCTTATTATAATGATTACCCCTTCATCATTATTATCGGGGAACCTTTCATATCTCGCCACATTAGCAGTAAACTTATTAACAACTTCATTGATCTTTGACTTTCCGAAAAATCTTTATATTTATCAAAACCCCATCATTTACTCATCTGCATCTTGTATTGAGAATTGCCATACGAATCATCGGAAATTAGCAATCAGTATTTTGAAATCTCGCAGCATGTCTATGCCAACAATTATATGTGTCTATCTTCTGGACTTATATACTTTGAATGTGAAGTTTCCGAAAAATACCCTAAACTGCGAACTAGTTCTCAAAATACTGATGAAGCAGCAAAAACTATAAACGACCTTAACAGTAAAAAGTTTGATGATAAAGAGTAGTGTGTTGGCAAAGCTCAGAAAAAGAGAAGATTTGGTACTGAAAAATACGGATTGAGCAAACCATGAAGAAGGCTGTGGATAAATCACAAGGACGAAATCTACCTTCAAAGAATCCAAATGATTCCGTGTCTGCTGAAGTCATTATCGAATACCTTGCTCCTGACTCTAAACCCTTACGGACAATATTTTTCATCATCCTCTGATATTAGAAATTTTAAGATATCATCGTATCTTTCATTATAAATATCCTCCATATTTCTGAAGATATTTCCATAATTATTCTTATCTGAAATCATTTACCTCTTCGTGCTGTCTGTATTACATCATAAAAGAAACTATTTTAGTTTCTAAATTCTGAAACTTTCGAATTTAAAATAGGAATATTTTTGAAGTAGTGTTGGAAACTGAAACATGAACTAGTATAATATAATGACACTTGATCAACGTGATTATATTACAGTAAGTCATGCTGATTTTCTAAATGGAACGTGATGATTCACATATCATAACGTCATCATGTCCTATGTTACACGACTCTTATATTCTCTTTAACCTCTAAAATATCAAGAAAATATTTCTTGATGATTCGGCCTTTTTCGAGGTATTCTAGTAATTTGACAAGTCAAGATTGTGCCATTATAATTTCCTTCTTAGAACAATTAACAATGTTCATTCCGAAATTCATATATGAGAATTCTGGACCATTACAAGCGGTGCTTAATCGCAAGAAGAAGAAACGAAAGGACAAAACTCCGAAATAGAAATTGGGGTATAAATCGCAGCAAATAAAAGAGAGCATTAATTGGGGATGACAATGATTATAGAAGACAGAAGCAGGGACATCGAAATATAAGGGAAGATATAAAACCCAACAACAACCCAGAAACTATAAACCGTATATATCGATGCATATAGCAATATAAAGACACGGGAGAACTAAAAACACTATAAAACCAAGAGTATAGTAGAAGTAAATAGATTCTTCTGGAGGTAGATGAAAAAGAAGAACGACAGATATGAAAGTGAGGAGTATATCCAGAATCAGCACTGGATGAAGCATATTGACGAATAATTTTAAAGTAAGAATTGAGGGAGAAAGAATAGAAGGTGAGAATTAAAAGGAAACGAATGAGGTAGATTTATAGTGAAATATCCAACAGAAAAATCGAGATGAATCATCGCGTTAAATCGAAGAGGATCATAATTTCCTTAATCACCGAAGAATCAAATCCTATATAGATTACAAAGATTTTCTTTAATCTGGAGATCAACCGTGATGACGTCAAAAGATAAGACGAATCCCTATTTTCTCATTTTACTCTTTTACGATAGCTTCACTCATACGTTTCGAGTAATCGAATTATTTTATCCATATTTCTCAATCATGATAAAACCCTATGAATCAACTTATATTCGTCATAATAACATTCTTATTGTTAGCTATGACGACCTCGATCAAATTTCGGGACGAAATTTCTTTAACGGGTAGGTACTGTGACGACCCGAAAATTTCCGACCAAATTTAAACTTAACCTTTATATGTTTTCGACACGATAAGCAGAATTTGTAATGTTGAATCTCAAAAAGTTTGGAACTACATTCATGTAATCAATTACCCTTTGACCGTGTTCGACGATTCACGAACAATTATGAGTATATAGATATGTATATATAATATATAATATTAACTGAAAACATTAACAAAGTATTAGATATATGATACTTTACATGAACGTATTTGTTTCGATATATTTATCGACAGAATTAAGAGATAATATCAAATGATTGAATTATCAGACACATTATGATATGATTATGGGCCTATGTTATGAGGTCCACTGTGATTTAAGAAATCTATTTTTTTGACAACATTCGGAAAATGGTAAAGTGATTTATAAATAAGAACAAATGTGTCAATTAACGGGAACTAGATAAGGGTTAGTGGAAATTCCTGTTTAATTTCCAAGGCATGTTTTATAATATTTTCCTCGTGACCTTGATAAGATAACTATGTTAACTTTCATTTTATTTAATATGAAAATAAGAACGTGGAGTGTAAATAACTTAGATGTTGGATATCGACAAGTTAAGTAACTCGACATTTTCATTAAGATGATTTCATAAGTTTATTTAACCTTTGGACTTTATCTCATGCTTCACCAACAGACTGTAATTTAAAAACTTGAAACCTATTATGAATATATAAAATTCTACTTTTCTAAAATGTTTTATGATATAACGATTTCCATTATTTTAACCTTTTAACAAAATGATTCTTAAATATATTTAGTTTTGGAAAACAAAATTATCATATTTATTTGATTTAGTTTCAAAAGTACAAAAATGTTTTCAGTTTAAAAAGAACTTTATTATTAAAACGTATATATCTTTTATAAATATATAGAACCACTTTTGACAACTCATTACTTAACCAGTATGATAAAGATAACGGTATTTTTATTTTATTTTATTAAATATATATAACGATTTAAATTAATATTATATATATTTATACGCGTATTATACGTATATAGTTTTATACTTTTACTATACTTTAACTTTACCTTTACTTTACTTTTACTTTACTTTAACTTTAATAATTCATACTTTAATAATTCACTTTAATAATTCATACTTTAATAATTCACTTTAATAATTCATACTTTAATAATTCACTTTAATAATTCACTTTAATAATTCATACTTTAATAATTCACTTTAATAATTCACTTTAATAATTCATACTTTATTAATTCACTTTAATAATTCATACTTTAATAATTCACTTTAATAATTCAAAAATCTATTATAAATAGAATTCAATAGGTTTCATTATTTCATAAAAACTTGAAAATATATTTCTCTAAACTCTCTCAATCGAATTACATATACATATTTTCTTTGTATTATTTCAAGATATTATTAGTATACATAAAATACTACGACGGAGTTATACTCAGACGATTTCAAAATAAGTTTTCAAACGGGATAGAGCTAAGGAAATTATGGGTTATAGCTATGGAAGTTATGGGTATTGATCGAGGGTATTGCTCGTGAGGTCAACCTAACATTTATCATTTTCGGTGCATCTACGTACTTTCCTGCAATATTGAATCACAATATTGATACGTTCGTGAATCCGAGACAAACCCTGCACTTGTTCAGTGCCGTCATATACATAATTGCTACGAAATACAGTATTGTGAGTTTTATTTGCTCCCTTTTTAATTGCTTTTGCAATATATATTTTTGGGCCGAGAATACAAGCGCTGTTTTATAAATGTTTTACGAAGTAGGCACAAGTACTAAAACTAATTCTATGTGGGTTTAAACTAGAAATATACCCTTAGCTTGGTAACATTAAACTACTTGTTTATGTACGGTAGGCGCGAATCCTAAAGATAGATCTATTGGGCCTGACAAACCCCATCCTGACTATGGGATGCTTTAGTACTTCGAGGTTATTTTAAAACACACCTGATTTGGTGTACTTTAGAGGGTAAAACATGAACGTTAAGGCTTGTTACCGGGTGCCTACAACTTATAGAATACTTTTAAACACTTGCGAGTGTACGGATATTTATGGAAACTGAAATCTTGTGGTCTATTACTATTACGGAAATGATTGATTATGATAAACTAATGAACTCACCAACCTTTTGGTTGATACTTTAAAGCATGTTTATTCTCAGGTATTAAAGAAATCTTCCACTGTGCATTAGCTCATTTTAAGAATATTACCTGGAGTCATTCATGACATACTTTGAAAGATGTTGCATTCGAGTCGTTGAGTTCATCAAGATTAATATTAAGTCAATTATAGTTGGATGTAATATGAAATGGTATGCATTCCGTCAATTTTTGATGTAAAGAAAGTTTGTCTTTTAAAAACGAATGCAATGTTTGTAAAACGTATCATATAGAGGTCAAATACCTCGCGATGTAATCAACTATTGTGAATCGTTTATAATGTATATGAACGGGTCCTTTCATAATGTTAACCCTAACTTCAACATGTAACTGAAAGGATAAAGTTACATTATGGAACTGTTCTTTCATTCCATCTAAGGATAAGTTCACCTGCAGTATGGTAAACTGGGTGATATCCTTCATTGTTCGTTCAGACCGTCCTGAAGGCACTATAGATAATTATGGCTTGCATTGCATATAAGTCTGATTATTCACTTTCAGCAAAAGTTTCAATTCATATAGTCAAATGAAACGTTCTTAAATATCGAGTTCTTTATGCCTATGGTCTCCTTTCGAAATCAAGGGGTTAGTAAAATCCGTGGCTAACACTATCCAGACATCAAATCGCATGGTTATGATCACCATGTTTTCCATCCTACCTGTCAGCTTTGTATTGCGACATAAGCGCTTAATGTTTTAGATGAGGTTGGTAACGTTCATGATGCATTTCATGCATCCAGCTTACTGAAGATGCCTGTAAGGCTAAAAACATCATCTTTCCTATTGTGGGTATATATTTAGATGGCATACACATGTTAACCAGAAACGAAATCAATTTGTTGATCTCTTAGGACAAGAGACTTAATTAATGGCATATACCTATTCTTACTGTTATACGCCGAAGTACCTTTCAAGGCAATAGCTCACTTTTGAGCCAACGAATCTTTCAGAACTTTGATACGATACTTATTATTTAAATACGGTACCATTTTTAGTCACTCCTCAAATTTCGGGACGAAATTTCCATTAACAGGTGGGTAATGTAACGACCCGACTTTTTCGACTTGCTTTTGTGCCTTGTGTTTTAGCGAAACTGCGTATTTGTGCGTATTGTGCTACTTTATACTCTGGAACCTTTATATACATGGTTTACTTTCATTTATATGTTAAAACGTGCCTTAGAGTACGTAGGATACTTAACTTGATCACCGGATGCTTTATGACCGTTAGTGTCACTTGACGTTTCGAATAAACCGCGAACTGCGCGCTCGTTTAACTTTTTTCGTAACCGGAATATTACGACTACGAAATATTAATTATTATTTTATAATAATAATTACTTGGGCTTTTGGATGCTTAATTTTATTTAATTATTTACTAGATCACAATAGTTAGTCTTGTTGGACTTTCTACCTTATTGGACCTTAGCCCACCCTACACTAGCTAGTGGCCCAATTAATTAGCCCAAGTATTATTTATTGGTGACCCATAATAAATAAAATAAATGCCCATTTAATTAGATGATTCATACTAGCATTTGGATAAGAATTATCCATATTGTTACATGGGATTCTAGCATAAGTACATGCTTTAGACAACCACTAACCAAAAAGCAAAATGGTGTCTCCCCCTCCCCCCTTTGAAAATCACGGCCAAGAGGCCCTTCCACCTCATCAATCCATGTCAAAATTTTGCTTATAAATACTAGCCATTTACCTCTCATTCAACCACTTGCTTATTTGATTTTCACACACACTTGCTCTTTCTTTCTTTCTTTCTTTCCTTTCTTGTATTACTTGTAAGTTTTCTTTTTCTTCTTCTTTTCCTTCATCATTTTCGTGGCATATCATCATCATCATGGAAGATCAAGCTCTTTAGCTTTGATCTTGATTATATCTTGTTGATTCAAGCATGAATCCTTCAAGAACATGGAAGATTCAAGCTTTCTAGCTTTGAATCTTCACCAACTTTGTAGATCTACTTCTTTTATACTTTAATCTTGTTATTTTATGATAAAGATTCAAACTTTTGTTTGTAATCTTCATGTATCTTTAAGATCCAAGCTTTATGCTTCAAGATCTTCAAGAACAACCAAGATGCAAGCTCTCTAGCTTGAATCTTCATATCTTGTTGTTGGATCTAAGTTTTCTAGCTTATGATCTTGTTGTTTTGTTATAAAGATCAAAACTTGTGTTTATGGTCTTCATGAAACTTAAAGATCCAAGCTTTATGCTTCAAGATCTTCAAGAACACTAAAGGTTCAAGCTTTCTAGCTTTGTGACCTTATAAATTGTGTGAAAGGGATCTAAGCTCTCTAGCTTAGGGTTCCATCACTTCATTTGACTTAGATCATGTTCATACTTGTTTGATTGATGTAAAGTTGTAACTTTGTTTGTAAATAGGACTTGTAATTGTGTTAAGACTAAGGATATGATGTAACCTTGGTTCATCATCCATCTAAGACTCTTAAATGAGTTGTGTTACCACTTGGTCTTAACATATTGTGTATTGATGGTAGAATCTTGGTCAAAAATGATGCTAAACCATCAACGAGTTGTACACTTGAAGCTACAAGCATCAAGGATGAGAACCGTGATGAGCATCAAGCACCAAGAACCCCACCGGAGCACTTGTCCACTAATTTCCGTATCTGATAAAACCACCTGGGCTATTGGAAAGTTGATTTTCAGTTATTTCGGTTTGAGTAGATGATTTTCCGTTTAGGCCTCGTCTTAATCCGAGTTACGGTTTAGGATATATGGCCCTCCGAGAGTCACTACACCCTATTAACGTTGTGCTGAAATTTCTGACCTACTCGCACTTAAACCGTCGCCACGGTCAAACGAAGACGAGTTAGGTTCTGAAAATTGGTCAGAGGTTAGGGGACTCATATATGGAGCCAAAGCCACTGACTATGCATCTTTTCGATTTAGGTAGAGGTCGTAGCAGCTAACCGAATTCAGCCTATTGTTTCGATCTCTATTCTCGTCGAACTTACTTAGTTTTATGATGATGAATGATGATTATGATGACACTTAAACTTATTTTATGCACTATTAGAACTTATAAGGACAACCTACTGACCTAGTAACCTTTGATTTAGGTTGACGACCTTTCGGACCGACTTACTACTTGCGTACTTTCATTACCGACTTTACCGCTTTTATCACTGTGAGTTATAGCATCCCTTTTTACTTTAACTATTTTGGGACTGAGAATACATGCGCTTTTACGTTTTACATACTAGGCACGAGTACTTAAACTTTATATGTGTGTGGGTTATACAACGGCATAAACATTCCCCTTAGCACGGTAACGTTTAGTCATTGGTTTTTGAACTGGTGAACGCGAATCTTAGATATGGATCCATAGGGTTTGACATCCCCACTCCGGCTAGTCGCGCTAGCATTTATCGGGTGTTTAATACTTCGTGAACATATGCACTCGCCAAGTGTACTTTCAGGGGTGCCCACGGTTATGCATATACTTTTCATACTGTTTTGATACGCTGTTTGCAGCACTGAAATCTCATGGCCTAACTTACGTTACTATTACAACTTTAACTATAGCTCACCAACATTCGTGTTGACTTTTTAAGCGTGTATTTCTCAGGTGCCTAGAGGTTTATTGCTTTCGCTGTTAGACTTGATGTCATGCTGTTATTGAATTGCTGTTAAGGACCTGCTGTA
Organism: Rutidosis leptorrhynchoides; assembly: GCF_046630445.1. Lineage (NCBI taxonomy): Eukaryota > Viridiplantae > Streptophyta > Magnoliopsida > Asterales > Asteraceae > Rutidosis > Rutidosis leptorrhynchoides. The sequence goes on along the minus strand of NC_092339.1, from coordinate 349,744,568 downwards.
TTAGTTATCTGCTGCATTACTAGAGATGTCTCAATCATGGAACTTTTCTTTTGCATTCATAGTTTATGTTAATTTCAAACAATGGCTTTGTAACGACCTTAGGGTCAAATAATTATGTTTATGCTCCTATACGTAGGATGCACGCTATCCTTTGTAAAACGCTATCTTTTTATGAATGCAAATCGGTTTTCAAACGACATATAGTGTTTGACCATGTAATGATCCTGTTGTTTGATGATCTGTACACGATGGTTTTGTACGGGGCATCACATTTTATGTTGCCCACATCGGAAGTGGGTGGAAACCTAAGGATTGAGCTTCCACTATAAATAAAGCCTTTGGGCAAGTGCTCAAGTCCGAAGCATTCTTATTCCTCTTAGCCACAACATGAGCAAGTGTTCAAGTCCGAAGCATTATTTTGTGGGTTTCCTAGCCTCTTGTATTTAAAATATGCCAAAAATTCATTTTTAAAGAGTGTAGAGTGAATGATAATTTGAGCATTCTTATTCCGCTTAGTCGCAACATGGTCTCTCCGTTCCAGGTACTTTTCGAGCAAGTGTTCAAGTCCGGTAGTATACTGTTTCGGACCAGTGTACCCTGAGAATAAACAAAGAATCTGTTTAAGAGAATTGTTGTAAGGATTATAGGACCCAAACAATAGAGTAATTCCAGAGAATTACCCTTCCACAATCGAAAAACGAAAGACAATAATGAAAAATTAAAGAACGCGAGATTTAATGTGGTTATATGTAATCGAATGTCGATTATTTTAATCCACAGACCAACTAAGGATATTTTATTGATATAATTCGTATATATACATAAGGGTTACAATATGATGCTTGTATAGGCCAAAAACAAAAAGGAAACAACTTGGAGAATAAGAAAAACGTCAATATGGAAACTACTCGTCAGGCCTAGTCGCGCCGCGCCTATATTGGAGTGCGCCGCGCCTCCAAGGAAAAATCCAGGACAGTAGCTTTCTTCAATTTGATGCTCTGTTCATGTGTTAGGCCGCGACGCACCATTTAATGGTCGCGGCTCATCTCTTCTCTTGAACCGTTTTCTTCGTCTCGTTTTGATATCCTTCACATCCAACAATCTCCCACTTGAATAGTCAAAACCATGACTCACTTTGTCAACCCATCATATAAAAAAACTAACCAAGATCGCCAAAGAACCCTTTAACACCAAACTTCATTTGGGACACGCACACTCTATCACATACGCCGGATAAGCAGACTTTCAATACAAGGTCTTCAACACTTCTTGTTAGAATCGAATCATCATCTCTCTATCTCCTTAGTCGGTCACCACCTTCTCATTAGTTCATGAGAAGACCCGTTGAGGCTATACAAAACCTCAACTTGTCCATTGACACCACCTTAGTAAACATATCCGCGAGATTCTTCGTACCAAGGACTTTCTCCAATATCAAAGTACCATTCTCAATACGTTCTCGAATAAAATGATACCTCAAATCAATATGTTCGTACGATTATGAAACACCGAATTCTTAGCGATATTGATTGCACTTTGGTTGTCATAATTTATGATGCAATCGTCTTGTCTTTTTCCCAACTCACACAAGAAGTTCTTCAACCAAACAAGCTCTTTAGAAGCTTCCGCAATAGCCATATACTCGGCCTCGGTGGTCGACAAAGCAACACTCTTTTGTAGTCTAGACATCCAACTAACCGCTGTCTTACCAACTATGAACACATATCTCGTAGTACTCTTACAAGAATCACCAAATCCACCCAAATTTGCATCCGCATAACATCTAAGTACAACATTTCCCTTATTGAAACACAATCTCATATTAGAAGTACCTTTCAAATAATGAAGCAACCATTTGACCGCTTCCTAATGCTCTTTCCCCGGATTAGACATATAACGGCTTACGACTCCCAATGCATAGGCTACATCCGGTCTCGTACAAACCATGGCATACATAATACTTCCCACGGCCGATCGATATGGAACCTTTTCCATCTCTGCTTTGTCTTCTTCCGTTTTAGGTGATTGATTCTTTAATAACTTTATCGCGCAAGCCAAAGGCATAGAACGAACTTTTGCTTTATCAACATTAAATTTTTCTACTACTTTCTCAATATATTTGGATTGAGACAAGTATAGAACACCTTTAGCACAATCACGCACAATGCTCATTCCAAGTATTTGCTTAGCACTACCAAGATCCTTCATCTCGAACTCTTTTGAAAGCATATCTTTCAACTTATTGATCTCGGACATGTCGGAACCCGCAAGCAACATGTCATCAATGTATAACAATAAGATTTTGTAAGAAGACTTGAATTTCTTCAAGTAACAACAACGGTCCGCTTCATAAATTCATCAAATCTTAAGTACCATTGTCGAGGTGCTTGCTTCAATCCATACAAACTTTTCTTTAACATACAAACCCACTTCTCTTTACTCTTTACCTCAAAACCCTCGGGTTGAGTCATATAGATCTCTTCATCAAGATCCCCGGGTAAGAATGCGGTCTTCACATCTAGTTGTTGTAGATGTAAGTCCTCGGATGCGACTAACGAAAGTACCAAATGAATAGTAGTCATCTTTACCACCGGTGAAAATATCTCTTGGTAGTGAACCCCTTTCCTTTGTTGAAACCCTTTAACCACTAACTGTGCTTTGTACCTCTTCTTGCCATCCACCTCATTCTTTATTCTATACACCCATTTGTTTTGCAACGCCTTTTTATCATGAGGTAATTTCACTAGTGATCAAGTCTTGTTCTTCTCAAGTGACCGCATCTCTTCTTTCATATCAAGATCCCATTGTATGGATTCTTTGGACTTTCTTGCTTCAAAGTAATTTTCGGGTTCACCATTTGTGACGACCCCGTCAAAACACTTAACGGATCCGTCAGTTGGTCCCATAGCTTGATCGGACTTAAATGAATTAAATAAACAAAGTTGCATTCTTTTATTTCAAAATGTTCCCCAAAAAGGAAACAAACCAAATTAAGTAGTTTGAAAACCAACCAACCATAATATGAAACCAAAAGTTGACACAAAACATTGCCAACAATCCCACAATTTAAATTATCCAAAATAGAATGCAAACTTAAGTTTCATAAATTGTTTCATAAAATCTGCCCAAATGCATGCAGACTCTTCTAACGACAGCGGAAGCATCAAATAACTCAAGTACCTGTGAAAACATGCAAGTAAACTGTCAACACAAAGGTTGAGTGAATTATAGGTTTAAATAAATAAGTAAACTTTAGACCACAAGATTTAAAAATGTTAGAAAACATTAAACATTATTCCATTATCAATGAGCCACCTGGTAACCACTTAACCCTTTATTTACCCTTGCCAATCATAATAAAAATATACACTTGGACAGTGTATCTACAACAAATTACGAAGTACTAAACATTCCGATTATAAATTGCTAGCGCGACTAGCTCGAAATGGGGTTGTCAAACCCGATAGATCTATCCGTAGGATTCGCGTTCACCGGTAGAAACCAATGATTACAGTTACCAGACTAGGGAATATTTTTGTCCAACTCACAATGAATAATTAAATTTAACTGTTACTTGTGTCTAAACGTAAATAAAAATCTGCATGTAATCACATCCCAAAAATATACTTTGAAAAGTATGTAAAAACGGGACTATAACTCACCTTAAATAGCAACTGAAGAAATCTCACAAACAAGCGAACAGCACGTAAAGTAAAGTGATCAAGAAAGATCACAACGCCGACCTATAAATAAAGCAGGTCGAAATAAATAACTAACTTAGGCCAAGTCTTAGTATGATAGCTATTGTACATGTTGCAAGTAGGCATAGAACATTACTCAGTAAGCATCGGTTTGATTGGAACAGCATAAGGACACACACTTTCTATTTTTAGAAAGTTTCTATTTTTAGCAGGTTTCCATTTTTGGAAAGTTTTCTATTTTAGGAAAGTTTCTATTTTTGGAAAGTTTCTATTTTTGGAAAGTTTCTATTTTTGGAAAGTTTCCAAATTTAGAAAGTTCTATTTTTAGAAAGTTTTGAAGTTAGGAAAGTTTCCTTATTTAGAAAGTCAACAGAAGTCAACTGAAAGTCAAAGTCAACCGAAAGTCAACTCAAAAGTCAACCTTGGTCAAACATAATCAACATTAATTTTAAAAGTGTAAGTTATAATAATAACATAGGTTATAATGTTATTTAAAGTCAAAAGTGTATAATAATGTCTTAACATAAGTTTAATTAAATAAAATGAATTATTAAAGTTAATATAAGTTGAAATGTTATAATTAGTATAACATAAGTATTTAATTAATTAATTAAATGTCAATCATAATATAAATATTATTAATTTATAATAAATTTTAAATCATATCATAAGTATTATTAATTAATAATGAATTATTAATCATATCATAAGTTTCTAATTAAAATTATTAAATCATAAGTTTTTAATAATTAAGTCATAATTAAATAATAATTAAGTCTTATAATAATTAAATAATTATTTAATATTTATTATAAGTCTTATAATAATTTCTCAAAAATAAACTTAATACTTATCATAAGTATTTTCCTTTAATAATAAAAGTATTATTAATCATAAGTCTAATTAAAATGTTAATGAAATTATAATTAATAATTAAATGATATAATAAATATTTATATCATAAGTTTTAAATAATAATAATTACTTCTTTTATCTTAAGTAATTAATTAATAATGAATTCCATAAATTTTATCATAAGTTTAAATCATTAACCATAAGTATAAATTTAAAAGTTCGCCGGGTCGTATCTTGAGCCCCGGGTGTCGGTTTCGGGCAAGCCACATATGTAACTTCACCTACTCAAACCACCCGACACATTTATGAACTCAAGAACACTCCAAGAACAGTCCCTAAGTCGTGCATATCAGCCATGACTTCAATTGGGAAATCATTTTACTCAAAACAGTAATTCGGGCAAAACGGGTGAACCGTGGCTCGGATTTAGGTGACCCGAACATGAATATTCGTCTCACCATCAGTCCTAACCAAATGAGGCACCCTAAAGACACCAAGGATGGTCACAAAGTCGGACCCAACCTTGTTCATGCCAAGAACACCTTTCAATTTCAATCAAAACCAAATTAAGCATATCTAGGGCTCCGGGAATCGAAACGACATGAATCCGGAGTCTAAAATTAATGTCTTGATGAGAGGAACTCATTTATGTACTTTATTTTAACATTCATATCACTTATATAGTCAGAATATACGAATCAAACTGCTGTCCAAAATTTACAAACCGAAAACATGTACAAACGAGTAATTCTACGCATTCAAACAACATTACAACAACTTATACATATCATACTAATCATATAACATCAAAATACAGAAATATAAATAAATATGAAAAGATCTAGGGTTAGGGTTTATACCCTAATCAAGAATCAAAGTATATGATCGCGTAGAGAACGAGGAGAGTAATCCGATTGTATAAACGATTTAATGATCCAAGTATTATTTTGTTTGATGATGATGATGTTTATGGTGGTGGTGGGTCACGGCCAAAGAGGGAGAGGAGAGGAGAAGTTGGGAGAAAATTGCAAGTATTAGGTTTTAGGGAAAAAATAAGATTTTACAAAATAATAAAATAAATCTAAATATGGAAAACAAGGAAAGGCTCCCCCCTCCCCATGGGGTTCGGCCGAAAATTGCATGGGGGTGGGCCCCATGGGTCCATCTCACTCAAATGCTAAATTACTTGTGGCCCGAAAACCCGAACGAAGCCCGAAACGCGAAAACGCACTTACGCGATTTAAAATCCGGAGAGATAACAAACGCGCGACGAAAAATAAATATAAATACACTTATTAATAATATGACCTTAAAATATCATATTTAAAATAATTAGGATTTAAAAATCCAGAAAACTCGACCGTTGGTTTAAAAACCGAAAAGATTCGCCGGATGGAAATCCGCGGAACGTAGAAACGTATAATTTAAAATATGAATACATATATCCACATAACACATAATAATTATTATATATATATTATTACAAAAATAATAATATAGGTCATGGAAATGACGTGGCACACTAACAGTTAACGGTCGTTAAATAATTAACGGAAAAAGATAACGGAAAAAGTAGGGTCGTGACAGTACCTCCCCGTTACGGAAATTTCGTCCCGAAATTTAAGCAGGCGCAGGGGTTGACTCGGCATCTGAGAACAAATGCGGATACTTCTGCTTCATTTGGTCTTCACGCTCCCAAGTGAACTCGGGACCGCGTCTAGCGTTCCATCGGACCCGAACAATAGGAATTCTGCTCTGTTTAAGAGTCTTAACCTCTCGGTCCATGATCTCAACTGGCTCCTCAATAAAATGCAATTGCTTGTCAACTTGAAGTTCCTCCAAAGGAATAGTCTGATCAAATTCAGCCAAACACTTCTTTAAGTTCGAAATATGGAAAACATCGTGAACAGCACTGAGTTCTTGTGGCAACTTCAAACGATAAGCCACCGGTCCAACTCTTTCAATGATCTCAAACGGTCCCACGAAACGAGGACTTAACTTCCCTCTTTTACCAAAACGAATAACACCCTTCCAAGGCGAAACTTTTAACATAACACGATCACCAACTTGAAATTCAACATCTTTCCTTCCTTTGTCGGCATAACTCTTTTGCCGACTTCTAGCAGTTCTCAACCTTTCTTTAATTTGAACAATCTTCTCAGTAGTCTCGTGAATAATCTCTGGACCTGTAAGTTGAGCATCCCCAACCTCATTCCAACAAATAGGAGATCTACATTTCCTACCGTACAAAGCTTCAAACGGTGCGGCTTTAATACTTGCGTGGTAGCTGTTGTTATAAGAAAACTCAGCTAACGGCAAATACTTATCCCACCCATTTCCAAAATCAATCACACAAGCTCGCAACATATCTTCTAATGTCTGAATGGTCCTCTCACTTTGACCATCCGTTTGAGGATGATAAGCGGTGCTCATATCCAATCTAGTGCCCAAGGCTTCTTGCAACGATTGCCAAAATCTCGATACAAATCGACTATCTCTGTCGGAAATTATAGAAACGGGAACACCATGCCTCGAAACAATCTCTTTCAAATACAAACGGGTGAGTTTTTCCATGGAATCGGTTTCCCTAATCGGCAAAAAGTGAGCCGACTTAGTGAGTCGATCTACAATCACCCAAATCGCATCGTAGCCACCCGAAACTCTTGGTAACTTAGTGATAAAATCCATAGTGATACCTTCCCACTTCCACTCGGGAATTTCTGGTTGTACCAACAATCCGGACGGTTTTTGATGTTCAGCTTTGACCTTAGAACAGGTCAAACACTTAGCCACATACGTAGCCACATCACCTTTCAAATTTGGCCACCAATACAGCTCCTTAAGATCATGGTACATCTTCCCTGAACCAGGATGAATAGAGTACCTAGACTTATGAGCCTCATCCAAAACAAGTTATCGCAGTTCACCAAACTTCGGAACCCAAAGACGTCCTACAAAGTACCTAGTACCATCTGCTCGAATCTCGAATTTCTTAGCCATACCTCTTATGTTCTCTTTCACAAAATTCTCTTCCTTTAAGGCTTCTTGTTGTGCCTCAAGAATCTGCCTTGCGAGGTTTGATCTAACTGTCATATTCAAGGCCCTAACCCTGCGAGGTTCAGTCCTTTCTTTACGACTCAATGCATCAGCCACAACATTGGCCTTACCCGGGTGATACAAAAGGTCACAATCGTAATCATTCAACGTCTCAATCCATCTTCGTTGTCTCATGTTCAACTGTTTCTGATCGAGGATATGTTGAAGACTTTTGTGATCTGTGTACATAGTACTCTTGACCCCATACAAATAATGTCTCCAAATCTTAAGTGCAAAAACAACGGCCCCCAACTCTAAATCATGAGTTGTATAGTTCTGCTCGTGAATCTTCAACTGACGTGATGCGTACGCAATAACCTTCTTTCGTTGCATCAAAACGCAACCATAGCCTTGTCGTGATGCGTCACAATAAACAACAAAATCATCATTACCCTCCGGTAGAGACAATATCGGAGCGGTAGTCAGTTTCTTCTTCAAAATCTGAAAAGCATTCTCCTGTTCATCCTTCCACTCATACTTCTTCCCTTCATGCGTTAAAGCAGTCAGAGGTTTCGCTATACGAGAGAAATCCTGGATGAACCTTCGATAGTAACCTGCCAATCCTAAGAACTGACGAATTTGAGTAGGAGTTTTCGGGGTTTCCCACTTTTCAATCGCCTCAATTTTAGCAGGATCAACTTGTATTCCTTGTTTGCTAACAATGTGACCAAGGAACTGAACTTCTCTTAACCAAAAAGCACACTTAGAGAACTTAGCGTACAACTCTTCTTTCTTTAACAAATCAAGCACTAACCTCAAGTGTTCTTCGTGCTCTTCATCACTCTTAGAATAGATTAGAATGTCGTCGATGAAAACAATAACGAACTTGTCCAGATAGGGTCTACACACACGGTTCATGAGGTCCATGAACACAGCAGGTGCATTTGTCAATCCGAACGGCATAACAAGAAATTCAAAGTGACCGTAACGGGTGCGAAAAGCAGTTTTTGAAACATCAGATTCTTTAACACGCAACTGATGATAGCCAGAACGAAGATCAATTTTTGAATAAACAGAAGAACCCTGAAGCTGATCGAACAGATCATCAATTCTCGGAAGAGGATAACGATTTTTAACAGTGAGCTTATTCAGTTCACGATAATCAATGCATAAACGAAAAGAACCATCCTTCTTCTTAACAAACAGAACAGGAGCTCCCCAAGGGGACGAACTAGGACGAATAAAACCTTTGTCTATCAACTCACGGAGTTGACTTGACAATTCTTGAAGTTCAGAAGGCGCAAGACGATAAGGAGCACGTGCTACAGGAGCAGCACCGGGAACAAGATCAATTTGGAATTCTACCGCGCGTTGCGGCGGAAGGCCAGGTAAGTCATCGGGAAACACCTCGGGAAAATCCCTATCAATATGAACGTCATCAACGTTCTTTACTTCCTTACAAGGATCAACAACATGAGCAAGAATAGCATGACAGCCTTTGCGAAGATGTTTTCGAACTTTCATACAGCCAATAAGGTTTAACTGTGTGCATTTCTTATCTCCAAAGACCATCAGTGGCTCTCCAATCACATCAGTAATACGAACAGCCTTATCATAACAGACGATCTCGGCACGGTTCGCGGACAACCAATCCATACCAATAACAATATCAAAACTACCAAGTTCAATCGGTATCAAATCTATCTCGAAATCCCTACCACCCAGATTAATGTTACACTTACGATGTACAGTCTTAGCAGTAAGTTCCTTACCATTAGCTACTTCAATAACATAAGTATTGTCTAAGAGAGTTAACGGCGTTTTGATTCTCGGACTTAATTTACTCGACACGAAACTTAAATCAGCCCCTGAATCAAATAGAACATAAACTGATAAATCGTTGACTGAGAACGTACCAGTAACAAGCTTAGGATCTTCCTCCGCATCCTTAGCATTAATGTTGAACGCTCGGCCGCGTGCAGTCTCTGCAGTCTTCTTGTTGGGACAAGCATCTCGGAAATGCCCCGGCTTCCCACACTCATAACAAACCCTTGGATTACCTCCATTATTCGATTTCCCATTACCGTTACCGTTACCACCTCTATTACCAACATTATTATTATTACCACCAGTCGCGGAAGTAGCAGACCCCGGCAAAAGCACTGTACAATCTTTAGCAATGTGCCCTTGCTTAGAGCACCTCTTACAAGTAACTGTGCAGTAACCATCATGAACTTTATAGCAACGAGGACACACACGCTGATTTCTGTTGTTAGCACCTGAGGTATCCTGTTTCTTCTGCTGATTTTGGTTTTGATTGCGGTTGTTATCCCACTTTCGTTTCCCATTATCAGCCTTCTTGACAACCTCCTCACTACTTTCAACAACTGTAGTCTTGCTTCTTCTCAACACCTTGTCATTAAGTTTGTGGGCCATAGACATAGCGGCCTCAATAGTCTGGGGTTCACTGGACTCAACCCCGTGTTCAATCTTCTCGGACAAACCATCAATGTAAGCCTCAATTTTGCGGTCCTCATCCGCATAAACCCTAGGACACAGCAAAGTTAACTCGAAAAACCTTCGTTCATAGGCATCTAACTCGGTGCCATGCATTTTCAAATTCTTGAGCTCAACCTCTAGCTTCTTAAGCTCACCCCGAGGTCTATAGCGGGTGACCAATCTTTCCTTAAAATCATTCCAGGCCAAACCATAAGCTACATCGCTTCCCAAACTACTAACTAGATTGTTCCACCATGTCAAGGCACTATCCTTGAGAGTGCAACTAGCGAAACTAACTTTGTCCTCTTCACGGACCCGACTGACCCTGAAAATAGATTCGATTTTCTCGAACCAACGAGTAAGCCCTATTGGTCCTTCCGTACCACTGAATTCTTGAGGTCGACCAGCCATAAAAGTTTTGTGGGAGCATCCCACGTTGTTGTTCGCATTGGCGTTAACATCAGCATTTGCTGCCATAGCAGCAGCAATTCCTTCATTGATCAGGCGTTGCATACGCGCTTCAGTGGACTCTCTTGGAGGCATGATCTTCAAAATAGAATAACACATCCGTTAGTACCACGAATAATACTAGTGTCATAAAGGAATAGATCAAAACACGAAAAGACTAACCATTAAGATATTAGTCAACTAACACTATGAGTAATAACATGACAGTTATGATTGTTATAGAAATAACCATCACATGCATACATATTTTATGATAACATCATACAACATACATAGCACCTAACATACATGAACATATATTACGCATAATATAACATGCCAAGAGCCACAACATCAGAAATAAAACATGATACTGATAATAGATGTCATAAAAATAACCATCCATACATAATGAAAAATATCCCATAACAAAATCTTAATAAAATCCTCGGCAAAACGCCGTACATAACCCAAAATGTATGTATAAAAAGGACATTAAGTCTGATGAAATAGATAATCAATATGAATAATCACATCACATTCGCTTAGAGCGGGTGTGATAAGCTGGTCCAGCATGAGTCTCAGCAGGATCCTCATACTTACGCAACTTCCCTTTCACAACATCCAACTCTTCCTTCAACACACGAACAGTGCTCTCGAGAGCCTCGAACTTAGCATTAACTTCTCGATCACGCTTGCGGTTCGCATCCTCAACCCTATGCTTGAAAGTGATAAAGTTACCCATGTCGGCACGGATCTCGTCCATAACTTCATTATGTGGCAAGGTGCGCAAACAATCACTAAGGGCGTTAATACGTGTCACCTCATTATAAGCCCGGTTCATATGAGTAATGGTAGAAAAATAGTAATGAACAGGATCATCGATCTCCGGTTGATTAGCACGACGTCTAGCAGGAGACGGTGGAGCAGGAGCAGCAACAGAGTTATCGCTCGAAGTCGACATCTGCAAACAGCAAAACCGCAAACCATATACCAAAAGATATGAAAGCTAATAATATAACTTATACGAAATGAAATGCATAATAATGCTATAGCAAAATGGTCGGGCTGTAGACTAGACTCTAATGCACCCTAATAACCACGGGTTGACCACATTAAGACCGCCTAGTTCCCTACAACCAGAGCTCTGATACCACATGTGACGACCCCGTCAAAACACTTAACGGATCCGTCAGTTGGTCCCATAGCTTGATCGGACTTAAATGAATTAAATAAACAAAGTTGCATTCTTTTATTTCAAAATGTTCCCCAAAAAGGAAACAAACCAAATTAAGTAGTTTGAAAACCAACCAACCATAATATGAAACCAAAAGTTGACACAAAACATTGCCAACAATCCCACAATTTAAATTATCCAAAATAGAATGCAAACTTAAGTTTCATAAATTGTTTCATAAAATCTGCCCAAATGCATGCAGACTCTTCTAACGATAGCGGAAGCATCAAATAACTCAAGTACCTGTGAAAACATGCAAGTAAACTGTCAACACAAAGGTTGAGTGAATTATAGGTTTAAATAAATAAGTAAACTTTAGACCACAAGATTTAAAAATGTTAGAAAACATTAAACATTATTCCATTATCAATGAGCCACCTGGTAACCACTTAACCCTTTATTTACCCTTGCCAATCATAATAAAAATATACACTTGGACAGTGTATCTACAACAAATTACGAAGTACTAAACATTCCGATTATAAATTGCTAGCGCGACTAGCTCGAAATGGGGTTGTCAAACCCGATAGATCTATCCGTAGGATTCGCGTTCACCGGTAGAAACCAATGATTACAGTTACCAGACTAGGGAATATTTTTGTCCAACTCACAATGAATAATTAAATTTAACTGTTACTTGTGTCTAAACGTAAATAAAAATCTGCATGTAATCACATCCCAAAAATATACTTTGAAAAGTATGTAAAAACGGGACTATAACTCACCTTAAATAGCAACTGAAGAAATCTCACAAACAAGCGAACAGCACGTAAAGTAAAGTGATCAAGAAAGATCACAACGCCGACCTATAAATAAAGCAGGTCGAAATAAATAACTAACTTAGGCCAAGTCTTAGTATGATAGCTATTGTACATGTTGCAAGTAGGCATAGAACATTACTCAGTAAGCATCGGTTTGATTGGAACAGCATAAGGACACACACTTTCTATTTTTAGAAAGTTTCTATTTTTAGCAGGTTTCCATTTTTGGAAAGTTTTCTATTTTAGGAAAGTTTCTATTTTTGGAAAGTTTCTATTTTTGGAAAGTTTCTATTTTTGGAAAGTTTCCAAATTTAGAAAGTTCTATTTTTAGAAAGTTTTGAAGTTAGGAAAGTTTCCTTATTTAGAAAGTCAACAGAAGTCAACTGAAAGTCAAAGTCAACCGAAAGTCAACTCAAAAGTCAACCTTGGTCAAACATAATCAACATTAATTTTAAAAGTGTAAGTTATAATAATAACATAGGTTATAATGTTATTTAAAGTCAAAAGTGTATAATAATGTCTTAACATAAGTTTAATTAAATAAAATGAATTATTAAAGTTAATATAAGTTGAAATGTTATAATTAGTATAACATAAGTATTTAATTAATTAATTAAATGTCAATCATAATATAAATATTATTAATTTATAATAAATTTTAAATCATATCATAAGTATTATTAATTAATAATGAATTATTAATCATATCATAAGTTTCTAATTAAAATTATTAAATCATAAGTTTTTAATAATTAAGTCATAATTAAATAATAATTAAGTCTTATAATAATTAAATAATTATTTAATATTTATTATAAGTCTTATAATAATTTCTCAAAAATAAACTTAATACTTATCATAAGTATTTTCCTTTAATAATAAAAGTATTATTAATCATAAGTCTAATTAAAATGTTAATGAAATTATAATTAATAATTAAATGATATAATAAATATTTATATCATAAGTTTTAAATAATAATAATTACTTCTTTTATCTTAAGTAATTAATTAATAATGAATTCCATAAATTTTATCATAAGTTTAAATCATTAACCATAAGTATAAATTTAAAAGTTCGCCGGGTCGTATCTTGAGCCCCGGGTGTCGGTTTCGGGCAAGCCACATATGTAACTTCACCTACTCAAACCACCCGACACATTTATGAACTCAAGAACACTCCAAGAACAGTCCCTAAGTCGTGCATATCAGCCATGACTTCAATTGGGAAATCATTTTACTCAAAACAGTAATTCGGGCAAAACGGGTGAACCGTGGCTCGGATTTAGGTGACCCGAACATGAATATTCATCTCACCATCAGTCCTAACCAAATGAGGCACCCTAAAGACACCAAGGATGGTCACAAAGTCGGACCCAACCTTGTTCATGCCAAGAACACCTTTCAATTTCAATCAAAACCAAATTAAGCATATCTAGGGCTCCGGGAATCGAAACGACATGAATCCGGAGTCTAAAATTAATGTCTTGATGAGAGGAACTCATTTATGTACTTTATTTTAACATTCATATCAGTTATATAGTCAGAATATACGAATCAAACTGCTGTCCAAAATTTACAAACCGAAAACATGTACAAACGAGTAATTCTACGCATTCAAACAACATTACAACAACTTATACATATCATACTAATCATATAACATCAAAATACAGAAATATAAATAAATATGAAAAGATCTAGGGTTAGGGTTTATACCCTAATCAAGAATCAAAGTATATGATCGCGTAGAGAACGAGGAGAGTAATCCGATTGTATAAACGATTTAATGATCCAAGTATTATTTTGTTTGATGATGATGATGTTTATGGTGGTGGTGGGTCACGGCCAAAGAGGGAGAGGAGAGGAGAAGTTGGGAGAAAATTGCAAGTATTAGGTTTTAGGGAAAAAATAAGATTTTACAAAATAATAAAATAAATCTAAATATGGAAAACAAGGAAAGGCTCCCCCCTCCCCATGGGGTTCGGCCGAAAATTGCATGGGGGTGGGCCCCATGGGTCCATCTCACTCAAATGCTAAATTACTTGTGGCCCGAAAACCCGAACGAAGCCCGAAACGCGAAAACGCACTTACGCGATTTAAAATCCGGAGAGATAACAAACGCGCGACGAAAAATAAATATAAATACACCTATTAATAATATGACCTTAAAATATCATATTTAAAATAATTAGGATTTAAAAATCCAGAAAACTCGACCGTTGGTTTAAAAACCGAAAAGATTCGCCGGATGGAAATCCGCGGAACGTAGAAACGTATAATTTAAAATATGAATACATATATCCACATAACACATAATAATTATTATATATATATTATTACAAAAATAATAATATAGGTCATGGAAATGACGTGGCACACTAACAGTTAACGGTCGTTAAATAATTAACGGAAAAAGATAACGGAAAAAGTAGGGTCGTGACACCATTCTCGGTATAGAGCAAGTAGTTTATTGATGGAGAATACCTAGGATTAGGTTTGGGCACTCTAGTCGAGCGTCTAAGTATAGGAGTAACCGGTATGGTTGGACCGTTTCATAAGTAGTCTCCTCATCACTAGAACTCGCACTATGTTCGAAATTATCACCACTATCCGAACCATCCCCATCATTGTCAAGATTCGACCCATCACCATTAATCGGCAATTCATTGTTCCCTGAACTCCCACTAGAACCCGCAAGATCATCAAGAGAAACATCATCAAGAATAACTTGATCCGGTTTTGACTCTCCGTTTCCGGTTTTCCATAGACCGAATCTTCATCAAAGGTAACATCACGCGATCGAATAATTTTTCTAGCTTCATTATCCCAACAACGATAACCCATCTCATCCGAACCATAACCAATGAACGTACATTTCTTTGACTAAGCTTCAAGTTTATCTTTATCAATATCTTTGGTCTTCACATAAACATTATACCCAAAGATTCTAAGATGATCATAACTAACTCTTTAACCTATCCATTCTTCCTCGGGAATTCAGAAACCCAATGGTGTTGAGGGTCCCCTATTAATCAAATAAGCCGCCGTATTAACTGCATCTGTCCAAAACATCTTAGGCAAACTAACATGTAGTCTCATAATTCTAGCCCTTTCATTCAACGTACAATTCATACGTTCGGCGACTCCATTGTGTTGCGGTGTCTCCGGTACCGTTTTCAACATTCTAATACCAAGCTTTGCAAAATGGTCTTTAAACTCAAGACTACCATATTCTCCTCCATTGTCCGACCTTAAGCACTTGACCTTTAAATTTGTCTCATTCTAAACCATAGCTTTCCACTTTACAAAAGTACAAAATACTTCGGATTTAGCTTTGAGAAAGTAAACTCATACCTTTTGAGTGGAGTCGTCAATGAAGGTGATATAATAACGAGAACCTCCATGTGATTCTACATTCGTTGGCCCAAAAACATCCTTCGAAACTAGCTCCAATTTCTTTAACTTTGGTGTATTCCCCGATTTAATAAAAGTCACCTTCTTTTGCTTCCCATAAGTGCATGGTTCGCAAAACCCTAGCTCTATCTTTTTCAAATCCTGAATCCTCCCACTCGAACTAAGAACCTTCATACCATTCTCACCCATATGCCCGAGTCTTCGGTGCCATAGAGTAGCACTAGCCTCAACGTCAACCGTAGCAATCACCGTGTCTTCTTCAAACACCTCATCCATATAAAGAGTTCCCCTTTTATGTCCACGACCCACAACATTACAACCCTTAATCACCTCCCATTGGCAATTCTTGAAAGTAACCTCATTACCTTCTTCAACTAATTGACCACCTGGGATTAGCTTCCTTTTTAGCTTAGGAATAAACCTCACGTTTCTTAAAGTCCAATTAGAACCAAGAGTAGTCTTCAATACAACATCTCCTATACCTTTAATCTCGAGACCTTTGTTGTTTGCCAATCTAACTTTACCTTGATACGTCCGCAAATTTTTCATCACGATCTTAGTGGGTGTGGCGTGAAACGAAGCTCCCAAATCCAAGACCTAAGACTCCATCGAACTTTCAATACTACATAATAATGCATCCTCCGTATCTTCTGCGGTTAAGTTAACATCTTTAACTAGAGCATTCTTACAATTTCTTTGATAATGCCCCTTTTGATTGCGTCCCCAATAAATAGCTTCACTTCGGTCTTTAGATGGATACCTCTTCTTGAACTTCCCTTTACTCTTCTTTACACCGCGATCAATTTTCCTACCACATTTATCGGTACTTAACAAAGAACCGGATAACAATTTCCTCGAAATTCTCCTACGAGTGTCTTCACCGAGAATTAAATCCCTAATTACTTCATACGCAAGCTTAGTAACATCGGTAAAGATACTAATCGCGGTAACCGTATCCGACCAACTTTTCGGTAATGATGAAAGCAAGATTAGTGCTTTTAGTTGATCATCAAATTTGATTTCAACCGAATCTAATCTAAAAACAAGATTGTTGAATTCGTTGATATGATCCGTTGCACTCATACCTTCCTTCATCTTTGTATTGAACTATTGTGGCATAAGAAAAACCTTATTCACCGCCGTAGGTTTTTCATACATGTTGGAGAGTGCCTTTAAACAATTAAACGTTGTCTTTTTGTTCATAATATTACCAACAATATTCTTGGCGAGTGCAAGACGAACCGCACCCAAAGCTTGGTGATCCAAGAGCATCCAATCGGCATCATTCATGCCTTCGGGTTTGGTCTCCAACAAAGGTTGGTGAAGTTTCTTTTGATACAATTAGTCTTCTATTTGATCTTCCAAAAGGCGAAGTCTTTGCCATCAAACCGCTCAATCATCAATTTACTGTCTTTCGCCATCGATCCCAATTCGAACCTTCAGCTCTAGATACCAATTGTAAGGATTAAAGGACCCAAACAATAGAGTAATTCCAGAGAATTACCTTCCACAATCGACAAACGAAAAACCAATAATAAAAAATTAAAGAATACGAGATTTACCGTGGTTATATGTAATCGAATGTCGATTACTTTAATCCACGAACCAACTAAGGAGATTTTATTGATATAATTCGTATGTATACATTAGGGTTACAATAGGATGCTTATATAGGCTAAAATCAACAAGTAAACAACTTTGAGAACAAGAAAAATGTCAATATGGAAACTGCCCGTCAGGCCTAGCCACGTCGCGCCGCTCCTCCAAGGCAAAATCTAGGACAGTAGCTTTCTTCAATCTGATGCTCTGTTCATGTGTTACTTTAATGGCCGCAACGCGCCTCTTCCTTTGAACCGTTTTCTTTGTCTCGTTTTGATATCCTTCACATACAACAATCTTCCACTTGAGGATAGTCAAAACCATGACTCACTTTGTTAACCCATCACATCAATAAACTAACCAAGATCGCCAAAGCACCCTTTACTGCCAAACTCCATTTGAGACACGCACACTGCTATCACATACACCGGATAAGCAGACTTTCGATACAAGGTCTTCAACACTTCTTGTTAGAATCAAATCATCATCTCGATATCTCCCTAGTTGGTCACCACCTTCTCATTAGTTCATGAGAATACCTGTTAAGGCTATACACAATGTCCTGCAATATAAGCCCAAGGGTCCATCCTTATTCTAAAACCAATTGGTGATTGAATGACTTTCCCTTAGACTTATATACATACATTTGTTTTGTCCCATGACCGATGTGGGACTTTGGTTTGCACCCTTACAAACCTCCCCTCAAATCCAAGTCCATCTGGGCCTCCCATCCAATGATAGTTCGGATCCAACCTTTACCGCCGCCAACTCAGAACTCTCAACCTGGTGGGAGGGCAGGGAGATTTCGATACAAGGCTTCTAGGATCAACTCATCTTACCAGGGTCCCCTTGAATAATAGCTGGGTCTACTCATAGTTAGGTCTCACAGAGGGTGCGCCACGTAGCTGCGTGCGATCAGGGTGCACTCATTACGTCGTCCACCACACCGGGGCTATAGCCTAGCTCTGGTACCAGTTGTAAGGATCCATAGCCCAAACATAATGTCCTGTAATATAAGCCCAAGGGTCCATCCTTATTCTAAAACCAATTGGTGATAGAATGACTTTCCCTTAGACTTATATACATACATTTGTTTTGTCCGATGACCGATGTGGGACTTTGGTTTGCACCCTTACAATTGTGTCAAATACAAGCCGGTTCAACCTTTAATTTAGTTAGATCGTTTTAACTTTAAGTTTTTATTTTGATTATTTATCATCATATATCATATATCATATATGATTATGATTTGAATATCTTATTTGAGTAATATGTTATGGTTTTATTTACTCGTTTCAATTTCGTATATATTTTACTTCCAAAATTAAATAGATCCGTGTTCCACTTACAAGATTGACAAAATCTAAACCTTAAAAAGATTAACTCAATTTTTGATTCATTAAGTTGTTTATTAATCTATTAATCCGCGATCTATATGTGGTGTATGTATATAACTATGGTTTACAATTCTTTTGATTTATATAGAGAAATATTCAAATGAAACCTATTATTAAGTTGATATTGAAGGGACAACTCTCAGCCTTTAGATTAAGTTTCATCAATGGCTCGGATTAAAATTTACATTATATCATTATTTTGGGTAGAGGGGTATTTTCGTCCATTCATTACCAAAATATACCTTACACCTACAAACTCTAGATCTTCATTCGATCGATCTCATTCTTCACACATAAACACACAGTACGTTCTAGGGTTTTAACAACGATTGATATTTTCCTTCGATCAATACTAATCAAACATGCTGATATGGCCGAAACGAGCGGTTTATTTATGCGGTGTCGTCAGGATCAGCTTCCAAGAGGGGGAGTTAATAGTTTTAAATTTATATTTAGCGAGACCTAAATCGTACTACTCCTTATTATGAGTAAGGGAAGTATGACCTAGGGTCATATTTTTAAGATATCAGTAGAATCGAACCTATAAAAAAGATTAAGATAATCCTAAAGTGAAGGAGTAGTGGGTTATTCCTAAATTTTGGGTTTTCTAGTTTATATGTTAAAGTAAAGTAAATGCGATAAACTTTGTGATTCATATAAGTTTAAAACAAGTGCATACTATGGTTTCGTCAGTTACTCGGCCGAGATTATGGAATGCTGCCTCATGAATAGGTAATGACCTTGTATGCATTACACTGGTCCTAAACGCCCCTGTCATAAGACATGTCACTGGGTAATGCGTTAAGCTTGAAGATTCTGAATAGACAGCAATGTCCCTTACCCCCGACCGTACAGCCTGACTACAGGCATACACGTTCAGATGGCTCATCCAATTGAGCAACTCGGTTGGGTGACGTATTAACATTTCACAAAGGTCTAAATGTAACACCCCGTTTTTCAGTTACGCGTTATTTTAGACGTCATTAGAATTACGAGGCATGTAAGCGTATTTTTGGATCTCAAATAAAGTTTGAGTTGATGTTCTAAAACCTTACCATTGGATAGTAAATCTCATTATGTTTCCAACGATATTTGATTCTTCAAAAACGGAGTTACGGTTTGAAAGTTACGACCAAAACAAAATGATGTTTCAGTCCCAGTGCATTTGGACGCCGTATAGCCATTTTGGACGCCGTCCAAATGGCCTGACGGGCCAGTTGTTAGAATTTTAATGAATTAAAAGGGGTATTTGTGTCTTTTCACTTGAGGACGGATTTGTAGCCATAATATCAGTTTTCGATCCATTTTTGGATCATTTTCACATCTACAACTCTCTCATCTTCAAACCCTAGAGAGAGGGAGAGTTCTAGAGAGAGGAAGCTTCAAATGGTGATGAAGATGGTGATTCTTGCCCAAATTAGAGTGGTTCTTGGTGCTTGTTGGTGTTTCTAGCTACTAGAGCTCGTTTTGGTACTTGAGGTAAACCCTAATCCGAATTGTAGTGTTTGATTCTTGTTTGTGTTTAGGGTTTATGCTTGTTAGGGTTAAAAACCTAATTTATTGTGATATTTAGGGGTTTTAGGTATTGTTAGTGTAAGTGAACCCGATTATTGTGAGTTTAGGGTTTGATGACGAATTTGGAAGTGTTTGTCATGGTTTAGGTGTTAAATCACTAGATTGAAAGGTTGTTAGTAATTTTGATGTTCTTAAGAACAAGTTTGCTAGTCAAAATGAGTTTGAGTCAAGTTTTGGTGAATCAAGTATGTAAATACTTGGTTTAGGTGTTAATTGGTATTTTGGAAATATAATCACTAGCCGTCTAGTGATTATGGGTGTTTTTATGAATTGTGTCAAAATGGGTTGACTTTGATGGGTCAAAATTGGTAATGACACTAGTTTTGGTCAAATAGATGTTTAAACACGTGTGTTAAGTGTTAAATGGAATTTTTGGAAGTATTCACACATGAGAAGTGATTTTGAGTCAAAGTGTTGTTTTAACAAGTCGAACGTGGTTAAATGCAATATGGGTCAAGATTGCACATGATGTGGTTTTTGTGTAAATGGCGATTTAAAATGATTACTACCTAAGTAGTAAATTAGTGTTAAGACCTAGGTTGGTCTAATTGGTGTCAAGTATAATTTGGATTAAATTGTACTTTGTTGAGTGGGGTTAATTACCACCCGAAGTGGTAGTTGGTTTGTGTCCATTAGGTGTTAAATGGGCGGGTTTTGGCGAGCAAGGTATAATCCCTCGGTTAAGGGATGTTTGTGTCGGGTTCTCGTTTAGAGAATGACTATTTATGTGTATATTGTACCTATGTGTGATATAGGTGGTGACTTGCTCAGATTTGAGGACGGAGATCATAATACACGACTTGTGTGCGCATTCCAAGGTGAGTAGAATAATTATACATGTGTGTATGTAATGTATTTACTTGTACGAAATGCGATGTGGGTTTTAAGTTCGGGTATACGATACCACATCGTGTTGGCTTTGGATAAGGGTTTAAAGTTCGGGTATGCGATACCTCATCATCATGTGTGTGCGGGCGTGAAGTGTGGGCTTTAAGTTCGGGTATGCGATGCCACATTTTGCGTGACGGGTGGGTTTTAAGTTCGGGTATGCGATACCACCCAAGGGACTAGTGATGCATACTAGTGGCATCTGCGTGGCTAACGGTTCATTCGCGAGAATCGTTCCCTTTGTACGATTGGTTCACCGTTATGTGTTGTAGTGTAGCATATTATATTTCGGATTATATGCTATTGTTTGTGCTAGCTTGCGTATTGGAGAATTTAGCGTTATACTTTGCGATGGTATGCTAATTAAATTGCTAGTGTGTATGCAGTAATTGTGTAAATGATTGCAAGTAAGTAGATTATGTATATGTGTAATTATTGCATTCACTAAGCTTTATGCTTACCCCTCTCATTGTTTACCTTTTTGCAGGTATTGTGTTATGAAGCTAGCTAGTTGTTAGACTTGATGCGTAGGAGCGCTTGGGCTCGATGGGGTAGCTTTTGGATGTTTGGACGCGGATTGCGGATTTGGTAGTCCCCGGGATTATGCTCTTGGTATTGGGTTGGGTTATTGAGTCTTAACCCATATTCGTGGTGTAAACACTTTCATCTAATGTTTTGTTGATTTAAAACTTGAATTGGTTGTTACAAAGCGTTTGGTTGTTGATTTAAAGTGTTAAGTGTGTTTTGAAATGAACTGCTGGACGCCGTCCAGATTTGGTTGGATGCCGTCCAGTATAACGTGGGTTAGGTGAGTTCAGTCACGGAACATTTTAGTGTTACTGGACGTCATCCTGATTGTTGGACGCCGTCATGTCCTTTGTTACTGGACACTGTCCAGAGGTCTGGACGCCGTCCAGATTGTCTGTTAAAAAAAAATATAAGTCGTGTTTTTGGTAAAACGAAGTTGGGTCGTTACAAGTGGTATCAGAGCATAGTCTAAGGGAATTAGGTGACCTTGGAATAGGTGCCTTGTCTTAGACTTATTGGCAGTTGTGCGTTATTTGCGGGACTTGTAGGAATACGGGTCAGATTGAGGTTTGTTAGTGCCTTAGAGTATGTAACTAATTAGAACTTGCGTTTGTCCAAAGTGTGATGATGTGGGGCCTTATTTCGTGTGTAAATTAGTGCCTTAGATTGCTAGTGCCTAATGTAAGTAGGCGAACTTGGACGTTGTTTTAGTGATAGTCGCCTAGGTTGTAGGTTGACTTGTAGTTGCGGTGTACTTGTGTATACTATTATTATATTGTATATATGTGTTGTGTCCTAGAGACGAATCTATTGGAGAGATTCGTATGTTTGGCGGTTTGAGTGATCAAGTTCACGGTAAGGACTTTGGTCATTCGGGTACTAGGAGTTATCACGTGTTATTTTGTGTGAATGTCGCGTCAGTCCGGGTAAAGTACTTTGCGTGACCATGCGAAAATGGTAAGGTACGCAATTGAAATAGTGACTGATCACCATTATTACAACCGTGTATCTTGACACCAAGCATGACATGACGAGTACCGAGTGGAGGAAACGTGGCATGGTTGGGGTAGAATCGGGACGAGTTAGGAATCTTTTATTGGTTCCTAGGATATAGTGGTCTCGGATGATGTGCTTGTTGTCACATCGAATTTGTTGTGAGTCGGAAATTGTTACGGTGGATTCGGTTAGTTAAGCGAGTGAGCCAACTCACTAGTTCGGCGCATATTTAGTCACCCTACGTAGTGGGTGCATTATTTGAGATTGTCATTGGTTTTAGTTACCCATCGTAACTAGGATGACCGATTTACGTGTGCGTGTGTGCGACGAGGACTTGAATTCTATAATGGAATGCGACAAGTCTAATGATTGTAGTTTCGAGTTACACTCGGTAGAGTGAGTGGTTAGAGAATCGTGTTAGGATTCTTGTTGTGAGTCGCCTTGGAATTGGCGAATCGAGGACTCTTCGGGACGTTAAACTCATGGGAGTGGGACCCGTATAATGATGATTGCGTTAGTGTGTTGTGGATTATTGGGTAACATTCCTAACGGAATGTCCCTTGTTGTAGTGGTTTTATCGAGGTGTGGAAGGATGTAAGACTTGATGTTTCCAAGCATCTCTTTAGTGTTAGATGAAGGGCTTCGTGAGGCTATATCGTTTGGCCTTGTGGAAATTACGGGTAGTGTGTGATCGCTAGGAACTTTTGATAAGACAATAAACCGTAAGGTTTGTTGGGTAGGTATGACTTCGGGTCATTATTATAGAGAGATGGGTGACATAGGGTGTATGGAACCTAAAGATCGAGTTTCTAAAATTCGGTTGATTGTGGTAGGAGTCTGCATGACACTGAGTCAGGTGCCCCTTTATACCTGCTAGTGTAATGTTCAACTCCGGTAGTGGTGTGATCACTTTGTGCTTAGGGTAACCGTGAGATGCCCTTGGAAGCAGCGGAGATTACAATAATGATCAACGGGTGATAGAAATTCGACGGTTGCGAAATTTGAAGTTTAAGAGCATTGCGGTAAATACTTCATATGAAGGGACGGATGAGCGAATCTGGTTGCTCTTATGTGATAGACGGGTAAAGATGACTGGTGAACCGGTGATGAAGTTAATGGACGGTAAGGCCGAAGGTTATGATGAAGTGTTGATATTGCGGTCGACACAATTGTTATGTCAGATTGGTCATTCTTCTCCATCAGAGTGAGCAATTGTTGGTAAAGGTTCGTTGCGTGGAAGGTCGGGTGATCCCGACTGAAATGCACGACTGATTAAGCGGAGTGGCATATGCCTAGGCTTAGAGGCGTATGTGGAACTTTTGGTAGAGTTCGCTTTGCGAACAATGAAGGACTGTTAATTGTGATTTAAGGTATGAAGGTGCGATGCCGTCGTATGTACGATATCTCTAGTGATTGTGTATGATGGTTCTGAGAGCCTAAAGTAAATTTGTGGTGATTCGGTGATTATGATCATTGATGAAAATGATCATGTGTGTGTTGTGGAATGGTAATTTCCGCGGGATGTTATCATCTTGGCGGTGAGAATGTGGAGCTAAATTCCGAGTGGGGGAGTTTTACTGCCGCCCGAGGAAGCTCCGGTGGTATTATGTATAGTGAAGTGTCAGAGTGTACCGTGCTAAGCCTCGACTTGTATTCAGAGTTCCTAACGAGGGAGAGTGACGTGTTATTAATGTCGACTCGAGATCGTGCATTATGATTGTGAGTTACAATTTTGAAATGTTATCCGTGGATATTCTGATGATGGGGTGAAAGGAAGTGTAAGTCTTCTTATGTAAGGTGGTCGTGTAGTACCAATGTGCGGTATGAGATCAAATGTGAAGTTTGAGATTCCAGAGTGAGAGAGTGAAGCTGTCATTGCGGGTGCTCTCATAGTGGAAATTTGGGTTGTCGTGAAACTCGGATAGTATTATTGGATCGGTACGAGTTCGTTATCGCGAAGGATAATGTATTTTCCCTGTCGAGAAATGTAATCGTGGATATCGTCAGTGGATTATTCCACTATATGGACGATTGTGAGGTAGAGGGTGCCGATTCCGATTGTCTCACATAGAGACGTACAGATGTTGGCTGTGTGCGAGGGTGTATTCCCTAGTGATGCAACTCGTTAGTTGCATTAAAAGGTCGAGACCATCCTTAACGGACGGTCGAGGTAAGAGGATTCACCAGGCGTTGGTGGATATTTCGTGAGTCGTGGGGCAAATTGCGGAAATTTTGTGATGATAATTCGCCGTTGACAGGATTCTAGTATACGAATAGCTTCTATGCTAGAACTAGAAAGACGTATTGTATCGTTCAGAGGAGAAACCCAATGATGATGCGTTGATGTTTCGTCTAACTCGTGGTGTATTATTGTCGTCCTGGATTAATCCAGTGACGGATAGTCATGTGCGGATCTATCGGTGTGAAAGTAGTGCTTCTAAAGTGTTATTTTGGGGTTATTAGAATTTCTTCGTTGAAGGAATGATCCGGTGTGGAGCTGGAGAAAGTTGGGTTCTTGGTCCAGAGAATTTTCATGAATGACGGTTGAGTAGTACGTTTATGGACCGATGGAGTATGGAGTTTTAAGGAAGCATTAATCCCTCTCAATTTGGATTAATGCAAGTCATGGTTCACGACGTAGTGGATTTTAGTAGATCGCGTTGGGTGATGCGATTATTGATGTAACTTGTTGCGAATTTTAGCTGAAAGGACTTGGAAGAGATCTGTGGTGTTTATCGTATTTTCCTAAGCGCGAATTCTGGACGTTGAGTGTATGAGATATCGCTAGTTGCGGTAGTCCACACTAGTGATTATTAGCGTGTGATGAGATCTTAGAATTCACGGAAGATGTTATGGATGTCGGGCTTGGTTGTGTTTCGTAGGATCGTGAGGCATGACGACGATGATCGTCGGTGAATTGTTGTACTTTTAGGATGATTATGAAGTATATGGTACGAGTTTGGATACTCGGCGTAGGAGCGATAGTTGCGGTTGTTTTGGCTCATGGGTTGATTACCCGATATCATTGAAAATGACGGAATGGTAAGGCCATTGGAAGAATATTATGAAGTTTTCACGGTGTACTTCCGAGTGAGTGGTGGAAATTTTGGTCGAATGGAAGTGCGAAGTACGGTTGTTGTAATATGATGCGTTAGTGCACGAAGCGAGAATTCGAATGCGTGACTACTACATGTGTGACTCCGCGTTGGAAGCAGAAATTTTCGAGGGAGAAGTGCTTAACTTCTATTGTTGGTGCGGATCACGAGGACGTGATCCAATTTAAGTGGGGGAGAGTTGTAACACCCCGTTTTTTAGTTACGTGTTATTTTGGACGTCATTCGAATTACGAGGCATGTAAGCGTATTTTTGGATCCCAAATAAAGTTTGATTTGATGTTCTAAAACCTTACCATTGGATAGTAAATCTCATTACGTTTCCAATGATATTTGATTCTTCAAAAACGGAGTTAAGGTTTGAAAGTTACGACTAAAACAAAATGATGTTTCAGTCCCAGTGCATTTGGACGCCGTCCAGCCATTTTGGTCGCCGTCCAAATGGCCTGACGGTCCAGCAATTGGAATTTTAATGAATTAAAAGGGGTATTTGTGTCTTTTCACTTAAGGACGAATTTGTAGCCATAATATCAGTTTTAGATCCATTTTTGGATCATTTTCACATCCACAACTCTCTCATCTTCAAACCCTAGAGAGAGTCAGAGTTCTAGAGAGAGGAAGCTTCAAATGGTGATGAAGATGGTGATTCTTGCCCAAATTGGAGTGGTTCTTGGTGCTTGTTGGTGTTTTTAGCTACTAGAGCTCGTTTTGGTACTTGAGGTAAACCCTAATCCAAATTGTAGTGTTTGATTCTTGTTTGTGTTTAGGGTTTATGCTTATTAGGGTTATAAACTCAATTTATTGTGATATTTAGGGGTTTTGGGTATTGTTAGTGTAAGTGAACCTGATTATTGTGAGTTTAGGGTTTGATGATGAATTTGGAAGTGTTTGTCATGGTTTGGGTGTTAAATCACTAGATTGAAAGGTTGTTAGTAATTTTGATGTTCTTAAGAACAAGTTTGCTAGTCAAAATGAGTTTGAGTCAAGTTTTGGTGAATCAAGTATGTAAATACTTGGTTTAGATGTTAATTGGTATTTTGGAAATATAATCACTAGCCGTCTAGTGATTATGGGTATTTTTATGATTTGTGTTAAAATGGGTTGACTTTGATGGGTCAAAATTGGTAATGACACTAGTCTTGGTCAAATAGATGTTTAAACGCGTGTGTTAAGTGTTAAATGGCGTTTTCGGAAGTAATCACACATGAGAAGTGATTTTGAGTCAAAGTGATGTTTTAACAAGTCAAACGTGGTTAAATGCAATATGGGTCAAGATTGCACGTGATGTGGTTTTTGTGTAAATGGCGGTTTGAAATGATTACTACCTAAGTAGTAAATTAGTGTTAAGACCTAGGATGGTCTAATTGGTGTCAAGTATAATTTGGGTTAAATTGTACTTTGTTGAGTTGGTTTAAATTACCACCCGAAGTGGTAGTTGGTTTGTGTCCATTAGGTGTTAAATGGGCGGGTTTTGGCGAGCAAGGTGTAATCCCTCGGTTAAGGGATGTTTGTGTTGGGTTCTCGTTTAAAGAATGGCTATTTATGTGTATATTGTACCTATGTGTGATATAGGCGGCGACTTGCTCGGATTTGAAGACGGAGATCATAATACACGACTTGTGTGGGCATTCCAAGGTGAGTGAAATAATTATACATGTGTGTATGTAATGTATTTACTTGTGCGAAATGCGATGTGGGTTTTAAGTTCGGGTATGTGATACCACATCGTGTTGGCTTTGGATAAGGGTATAAAGTTCGGGTATGCGATACCTCATCATCATGTGTGTGCGGGCGTGAAGTGTGGGCTTTAAGTTCGGGTATGCGATGCCACATTTAGCGTGACGGGTGGGTTTTAAGTTCGGGTATGCGATACCACCCAAGGGACTAGTGATGCATACTAGTGGCGTCTGCATGGCTAACGGTTCATTCGCGAGAATCGTTCCCTTTGTACGATTGGTTCACCATTGTTATGTGTTGTAGTGTAGCATATTATATTTCAGATTATATGCTATTGTTTGTGCTAGCTTGCATAATGGAGAATTTAGCGTTATACTTTGCGATGGTATGCTAATTAAATTGCTAGCGTGTATGCAGTAATTGTGTAAGTGATTGCAAGTAAGCAGATTATATATGTATATGTGTAATTATTGCATTCACTAAGCTTTATGCTTAACCCTCTCGTTGTTTACCTTTTTACAGGTATTGTGTTATGAAGCTAGCTAGTTGTTAGACTTGATGCGTAGGAGAGCTTGGGCTTGATGGGGTAGCTTTTGGATGTTTGGACGCGGATTGCGGATTTGGTAGTCCCCGGGATTATGCTCTTGGTATTGAGTTGAGTTATTGAGTCTTAACCCGTATTTGTGGTATAAACACTTTCATCTAACGTTTTGTTGATGTAAAACTTGAATTGGTTGTTACAAAGCGTTTGGTTGTTGATTTAAAGTGTTAAGTGTGTTTTGAAATGAAATGGGGCTTATCAGGTCTGCTGGACGCCGTCCAGATTTTGTTGGACGCCGTCCAGTATAACGTGGGTTGGGTGAGTTCAGTCACAGAACATTCTAGTGTTACTGGACGCC
Organism: Rutidosis leptorrhynchoides; assembly: GCF_046630445.1. Taxonomy (NCBI): domain Eukaryota; kingdom Viridiplantae; phylum Streptophyta; class Magnoliopsida; order Asterales; family Asteraceae; genus Rutidosis; species Rutidosis leptorrhynchoides. The sequence goes on along the minus strand of NC_092339.1, from coordinate 349,715,944 downwards.
GTCCTGATTGTTGGACGCCGTCCTGTCTTTTGTTACTGAACGCCGTCCAGAGGTCTGTTAAAAAAAAAAATTAAGTCGTGTTTTCTGTGAAACGAAGTTGGGTCGTTACATTAAACTTTCTTAAGCATAATGGCATACAGAGTTTGCCATATCTGAGAGACGTGATGTGTTTTGATGCTTTTGTTAATGATTGGGTTTAAAAAGATAGTTAGGCCCTTAAAAGAGTTCAACCATAGAGAACACCATAGCCAAGTCAGGTTTGACTTCCATGAACACGTTCGGTTATCCGAACGGTCCAATCCTTTATGTGTTTAAACAAATAGTTCCTTAATTAACTAAGAATCCCTCAAGAAGGGTGCAATACTTGAGACCGCATTATGGTGAAGTGTACTAATCAGCACTGACTGGTTTCCATGGCCTTACTTAGCAGAGGTACAGCTTACAACAACGGTTGTGCTTCAGCATGTACTTATGAAGTTTATATGCTTGGTAAACTACACTGGCATGGTCTAGGACTAACAATGTACTAGGGGTCTAGTTAGATGTTTCACTACGAAAGAGTCCTCAGTCGAAATCCAAGGCTCGGTGGACTTACTACAATCGATGTACCTCAGTCAAACTTACGTTGTATCTGATAGACTTCTCTTACCAAGGGGTGACGCAGATAGTGTACTCTAAATTGGGGTTCGCGACTTCCAAATAACAGATCTGATAACTACGTTCTATTAGTTGGAAAAGCGATTGAGTTTAAAGCATAATCAGAGAGCATTTAGACAACATACACAAACCATAATATCATTATAACTGACTACATCATAGGATACACTAAAGATAACTACTCGTTAATCATGGTAACAATATCACAAAGCATAATAATGGAAAACATTATATAAAGACAAAGGATATAAGTACCAGTAGATTATACGAGTTTTGAATACAAAAGTGACAACTTTAAACTCCAGACCGCTCCTAATACAATCTTCAACGTTCTTCTCCGGGTACTAGGTTTCCCGCACGGAGTTGAAGACCTTGAAAGTATGACTAATATTGTAGAAAGAGAGAGAAAGAAATGAATTGAAGTGTGTGTAAAAATGGATGACAAAGAGCCTTTAAATAGAAGTGAATTTGGCCTGCATACGGCTGGCAAGCCGTATGGCAGGCCGTTTGCACTGGTCAGCCATTTTTCCTGGCCGTTTTCATGGCCCGTGTGGAAAGCCATTTTCTCTATAGGCAGGCCGTATGGCAAGCCGTATGGAAAGCCGTATGGTATGCTGATTTTACTGGATCGTAACTTGATTTCCATGATCGTAGCTTGGTTTCTCATCTTTCCCCATTTTCGCTCTAGAATCTTCGTTTTAACTCCGATTCTCGTGATTCTTTTTGTACCGTCTTCGTAATCATTTGATCTTCATTTGATCTTCGTAATCATTTGTCCTCAAGTAAACTTCTCGTTTTCACTTTAAGAAATCTTTTCGGAGTTTCCTTTCTATTAGCCTAAGTAGTCTGCTTTTTATTATAAGCGCGAAAAATAAGGTGAGTTATCTATGTCAGGGTTGAAACTATCTCTGCAAACATGCGAAGAGGTTACATGACTTAGGCTAGCTTTCATGGGTCACTCAAATCACTCAAGTGTTTAGGGTTCCCTATAGATCTAAGAAATAAATTCACTCATAGCCAGTCATGTTGCACCCATCATCATAGGCTTGATAAAGACTCAAATCCTTGCTACTAATGTTAAATCGGTAGTAACCATAGCTTCTAGGTCATTTGTCAATGATGGAAAGGAATTTTGGAGTGGTTGTAAAGTTGTTTTAAAAGGGAGGTGATAAAGGGTAATATAGTCTTTTTAAAGACTTTTATTCAAAATTTCAGAAAATATAAGATAGATAGGAGTGCTGATATTTTTGAGAAGCACTTTTCAAACTTTCATCCTTTAGAGTGATAGGCGTTTATTGTCAAGTTTTTCTTCGGCGTTTCTCTTTATAAGTTCTGCTCCTTTTCTCAGAACTTTGAAAATACACACATTTTTGTTTGTTTTTTTTTTGGAGATTTTATCTCGAGAAACTTTCTGCCGTTAAACTTTTTTCAAGACCTTTGCTGTGATACTTGAGAGGTTTATAACATCGGGTTTTCGGAAGGAATCTCATTTTCTGGTTTTTTCGAGGGATAGTAATGATGATGGAAATGATTAGTTGATGTGGTAGAAGTGGTGAAGGTATGGAAGGCTTATTTTGACAAATGACTAGCTCTTCTGATTTTACACGAATCACATTTTGTTACTTACAAATGCAGATCTAGCTCAAGTTCTGATTCTGAGTACAGACATCGGCACTCTCAACGAAAAATAGTGAAGCATTAAAGATGAATGCTTATATGGTCTTATTTGGGTGCCTCACCATAATCAAATTAGGTCGATAATGCCTAGTCATGCAATGCTCTATTAGAGACTCGGTTCGTCCCAACAAGATTTCTACCTTACTTAAGCCATAATTTTATTTACAAACATTTCAGGTTTTCGAAAGTACTTTTTCGAAAAGGCTTTCTCTTTTTAAAATTTTTGAAATCTGGCTTAAGAACTTGGAATATTTGTAATGGGGTTATTTAATATAGCATAAAAGGATTATACCAACATCCCAGACTTAGATGAACATTGTCCTCAATATTTCTAGTGTATCTCACACTTAGGAGTTTTAGTTAAAGATTTGAGAATATTTGTCTAGTGTTTATTTGGGTTGGAATCCCACACATAGTGATAAGCTAGGATGTGACATAATTAAAATTTGAGTTAGTAACGAGGAGAAAGGAGTACCCCCAGCAGATGCTCGTGGTTGGTTGCGAAGAAACTGGCTGGCAGGTTGTTTCAGCAATCGTGGCAGTTACGTCCTTTACAGACTGGCTCATTTGTCGTCCTTTATTCTTCTACTCTACTTAATTTCACGGGTTGCCTCCCGAGAATCGCTTTTGTTTAAAGTCGTTGGTCCGTGGATTCGTGGAAGATACGTGCTATCTGCTTTATAACATAGGTGGCAATGTTGACTCGGTCTGGTTCAAGATGTGAGAATGGATTATGGCGTCTTCCTTCTTCTGCTACGGCGTCTTGCAATTCCTTGATAATCAGATCGGCGTGATGATCAATTGTTATGTAAATCACTAGCGTGTCTGGTGTGCTTTAGAAATTATCTCTTTCCAAGAGAGAGAAGAGGCTGTGAATATCTTCGATCATTTTCAAATCAGAGTTATAAGTAAGGCGTACGATGGAAAAATCCATATGCTTCCGGATGAGAGTCAATAGTGCTCGTTAGTTTGCTGAGAACGGAAGTGCAGATCCGGCTAAGGCGTTGTAAACCTTAGAGTAAATGATCTTCTGATCTCGACAGAATATTGTCTAGAGAATAGTGTGAACTACTGAATTGTGCTCTCGTTGCCTTCTTAATGGTAGATATGATCGTGAAGAGTATTGACAAAGTATTGAATGCGCCCTTCTAAGATTTCAACATCATTGTCTTCTCTCTGTAGATAAAGGTTGTATTCATCTTCGATAGCCTTTATCTGTTCCTTTAAGCGTAGTGTGAAATCAATTGTTGATTTACGGATGGCTTCAAGAATATCTTCAAATTCATCGGTGTCATTGATTAAAGTAATCATGTCAGCGTGATTAGATATGACTGGAATCTGATCTGAAGAAGAGTCCGGCTCCTCCTGATCTGGTTCGGGTGAAGAATATGAGTCATCCAGAATTTCTTCATGTTGCTCTTCCTCGTTATCATCGGTATACCTTTCTTCTGTGGATTCATCTGATGAACGGGCTTCTTCAGTATTCTGGTGCTTCATTTCAACACCTGCGGCGTCGATCTCTATATCTTTAACCTCAGCCTTGGCAGTTTTCTTCTTGAAATGAATGATTAAACTGTGATCCTCTGTCTCGATCCTCATTAATTCTTCGTGACGTTCCAAGCTTAGCGAGGGTATCATCAGAGTTTCTTTTACGTCCCCCATTTCCTCTTCCTCCTTAGATTCTTCCTCTCCCTGTATTTCTTCGTTGAGATCCTCTTCTTCCATTTCTGGGTTATTAAGAGACTGTGATTTGACACCCATTTCGATATCATTGGCTGGGGGTGGAGACTCATCATCCGAAGTGATCCGTCCGGTGGAAATAGCAAACATCTCTGCCTGTCCAGAAAGATCGGTAGGTCAGTCAATTTTGAAGGTAACGCTCTCCCCATGTGATCGCAAGATCAAGGTTTGATTGTACACATCAATGACAGTCCTAGCCATATTCATGAAAGGTCTTCCTAACACTATTGCCGTGTGTAGGTCTTCCTTAATGTACATCACTACGAAATCCGTATGATACAAGAATTTTTCGAATTTCACCAAGACGTTCTCAACTATGCCCTTAGGATATCGAATTGTGTGATCGGCAAGCAGGATTGTCATTTTGGTTGGTGATAAGTTTCCTAACTCTAATCTCTGGTAGAGAGAGTAGGGGATTAGGTTGATACTTGCTCCTAAATTTGCTAGCGCATGAATGGTTCCAGACTGGTAGATTGAACGCAGGAAAATGAATCGGCCCGTATCTCCTAGTTTTTGCGGTAGAGAGTTTCTAAGCAATGCCGAGCATTCTTCACTCAGTGGAATTTTTTTAGAATCTGGTATCCTTTCCTTCGTAGAGAGAAGCCTTCAGATATATTTCTTCTAGTTGGGAACTTTGGACATGGTGTCCAGGAATCTTCCATCAAGTTTTTAGGTTTCAAGCTTGGATGGTTCTTCTTGTAGCCTCCCAGGATAAGGTACACGAACTGGAGTTTAAGGGGGCAGCTTCTGAGTATTTGTCGACTTGTTCTTGATCCTAGCTGACCTTCTCCGTGAAATGTCCCGTTCATATTGATTATAAACGTTCCATATTAATTGATTTCATTGCGAGGTTTTGACCTCTATATGAGACGTTTTTCAAAGACTGCATTCATTTTTAAAACAACCATAACCTTTATTTTATCAATAAAGGTTTCAAAAGCATTACGTAGATTATCAAATAATGATAATCTAAAATATACTGTTTACACTCGACCATTACATAATGGTTTACAATAGAAATATATTACATCGTCATATGTTTCTTGAATGCAGTTTTTACACAATATCATATAAACATGGACTCCAAATCTTGTCTTTATTTCAGTATGCAACAGCGGAAGCTCTTAGTATTCACCTGAGAATAAACATGCTTTAAACGTCAACAAAAATGTTGGTGAGTTATAGGTTTAACCTATATATATATATATATATATATATATATATATATATATATATATATATATATATATATATATATATATATATATATATATATATATATATATCAAATCGTAACACTAGACCACAAGATTTCATATTTCAAAACGCATCCCATACATAGAGATAAAAATCATTCATATGGTGAACACCTGGTAACCGAAATTAACAAGATGCACATATAAGAATATCCCCATCATTCCGGGACACCCTTCGAATATGATATAAATTTCGAAGTACTAAAGCATCCGGTACTTTGGATGGGGTTTTTAGGCCCAATAGATCTATCTTTAGGTTTCGCGTCAATTAGGGTGTCTGTTCCCTAATTCTTAGATTACCAGACTTAATAACAAGGGGCATATTCGATTTCGATAATTCAACCATAGAATGTAGTATCACGTACTTGTGTCTATTTTGTAAATCATTTATAAAACCTGCATGTATTCTCATCCCAAAAATATTAGATTTTAAAAGTGGGACTATAACTCACTTTCACAGATTTTTTACTTCGTCGGGAAGTAAGACTTGGCCACTGGTCGATTCACGAACCTATAACAAATATGTACATATATATCAAAGTATATTCAAAATATGTTTACAACACTTTTAATACATTTTGATGTTTTAAGTTTATTAAGTCAGCTGTCCTCGTTAGTAACCTACAACTAGTTGTCCAACGTTAGATGTACAGAAAAAAATTGATATACATTATCTTGAATCAATCCATGACCCAGTGTATACACGTCTCAGGCTAGATCACAACTCAAAGTATATATATTTTTGGAATCAACCTCAACCCTGTATAGCTAACTCCCTCATTACTGCATATAGAGTGTCTATGGTTGTTCCAAATAATATATACACATGGGTCGATATGATATGTCAAAACATTTGCATACGTGTCTATGGTATCCCAAGATTACATAATATATTAGAATACATGTATAATACAATATAAGTTAGCTAGGATATGATTAATATAGATTTGTTACTAATTTTCACGTTGCTACAACAAGAAAAATTATCCAATCTTGTTTTACCCATAACTTCTTCATTTTAAATCCGTTTTGAGTGAATCAAATTGCTATAGTTTCATATTGAACTCTATTTTATGAATCTAAACAGAAAAAGTATAGGTTTATAGTCGGAAATATAAGTTACAAGTCATTTTTGTAAAGGTAGTCATTTAGTCGAAAGAACGACGTCTAGATGACCATTTTAGAAAACATACTTCCACTTTGAGTTTAACCATAATTTTTGGATATAGTTTCATGTTCTTAAAAAAATCATTTTCCCAGAAGAACAAGTTTTAAATCAAAGTTTATCATAGTTTTTAATTAACTAACCCAAAACAGCCGCGGTGTTACTACTACGGCGTATGTCCGGTTTTACAGTGTTCTTCGTGTTTCCAGGTTTTAAATCATTAAGTTAGCATATCATATAGATATAGAACATGTGTTTAGTTAATTTTAAAAGTCAATTTAGAAGGATTAACTTTTGTTTGCGAACAAGTTTATAATTAACTAAACTATGTTCTAGTGATTACAAGTTTAAACCTTCGAATAAGATAGCTTTATATGTATGAATCGCATGATGTTATGCACATCATTACTACCTCAAGTTTTCTGGATAAATCTATTGGAAATGAGAAAAATGGATCTAGCTTCAAAGGATCCTTGGATGGCTTGAAAGTTCTTGAAGCAGAATCATGACACGAAAAACAAGTTCAAGTAAGATTTCCACTCGAAATAAGATTGTTATAGTTATAGAAATTGAATCAAATTTTGAATATGAGTATTACCTTGTATTAGAAAGATATCTTACTATAAATAAGAAAGATTTCTTGAGGTTGGATGATCACTCTACAAGATTGGAAGTAAGCTAGCAAACTTGGAAGTATTCTTGATTTTATGAAACTAGAACTTGTAGAATTTATGAAGAACACTTAGAACTTGAAGATAGAACTTGAGAGAGATCAATTAGATGAAGAAAATTGAAGAATGAAAGTATTTGTAGGTGTTTTTGGTCGTTGGTGTATGGATTAGATATAAAGGATATGTAATTTTGTTTTCATGTAAATAAGTCATGAATGATTACTCATATTTTTTGTAATTTTATGAGATATTTCATGCTAGTTTCCAAATGATGGTTCCCACATGTGTTAGGTGACTCACATGGGCTGCTAAGAGCTGATCATTGGAGTGTATATACCAATAGTACATACATCTAAAAGCTGTGTATTGTACGAGTACGAATACGGGTGCATACGAGTAGAATTGTTGATGAAACTGAACGAGGATGTAATTGTAAGCATTTTTGTTAAGTAGAAGTATTTTGATAAGTGTCTTGAAGTCTTTCAAAAGTTTATGAATACATATTAAAACACTACATGTATATACATTTTAACTGAGTCGTTAAGTCATCGTTAGTCGTTACATGTAAGTGTTGTTTTGAAACCTTTAGGTTAACGATCTTGTTAAATGTTGTTAACCCAATGTTTATAATATCAAATGAGATTTTAAATTATTATATTATCATGATAATATGATGTATGAATATCTCTTAATATGATATATATACATTAAATGTCGTTACAACGATAATCGTTACATATATGTCTCGTTTCAAAATCATTAAGTTATTAGTCTTACTTTTACATATGTAGTTCATTATTAATATACTTAATGATATGTTTACTTATCTAATCTCATGTTAACTATATATATATATATATCCATATATATGTCATCATATAGTTTTTACAAGTTTTACGTTCGTGAATCACCGGTCAACTTGGGTGGTCAATTGTCTATATGAAACCTATTTCAATTAATCAAGTCTTAACAAGTTTGATTGCTTAACATGTTGGAAACACTTAATCATGTAAATAACAATTTCATTTAATATATATATAAACATGGAAAAGTTCGGGTCACTACAGTACCTACCCGTTAAATAAATTTCGTCTCGAAATTTTAAGCAGTTGGAGGTGTTGATGTATCTTCTGGAAATAAATGCGGGTATTTCTTCTTCATCTGATCTTCATGCTCCCAAAAATGTTTCTTAAGATCCTTGTACATCTTCCCCGTTCCAGGATGTATTGAGTATCTGGTTTTATGAGCTTCTCTAAGTACCATTTCTCTCATATCTCCAAATTTTGGTACCCAAATTCTTTCAGCCCTATACCAGGTTCCGTCTTCCTGAATATTAAGATGCTTCTCCGATCCTTTTTGGTATTTCATCCTTTAAATTTCCCTCTTTTAAAACTCCTTGTTGCGCCTCCTTTATTTGAGTAGTAAGGTTAGTGTGAATCATTATATTCATAGATTTTACTCGAATGGGTTCTTTGTCCTTTCTGCTCAAGGCGTCAGCTACCACATTTGCCTTCCCCGGGTGGTAACGAATCTCAAAGTCGTAATCATTCAACAATTCAATCCACCTATGCTGCCTCATATTCAGTTGTTTCTGATTAAATATATGTTGAAGACTTTTGTGGTCGGTATATATAATACTTTTGACCCCATATAAGTAGTGCCTCCAAGTCTTTAATGCAAAAACAACCGCGCCTAATTCCAAATCATGCGTCGTATAATTTTACTCGTGACTCTTCAATTGTCTAGACGCATAAGCAATCACCTTCGTACGTTGCATTAATACACAACCGAGACCTTGCTTTGATGCGTCACAATAAGTCACAAAATCATCATTCCCGTCAGGCAATGACAATATAGGTGCCGTAGTTAGCTTTTTCTTCAATAATTGAAACGCCTTCTCTTGTTCATCCTTCCATTCAAATTTCTTCCCTTTATGCGTTAATGCAGTCAAGGGTTTTGCTATTTTGGAGAAATCTTGGACGAATCTTCTGTAGTAACCAGCCAATCCTAAAAATTGACGTATATGCTTCGGAGTTTTTGGGGTTTCCCACTTTTCAACGGTTTCGATCTTTGCCGGGTCCACCTGGATACCTTCTTTGTTCACTATGTGACCGAGGAATTGAACTTCTTCCAACCAAAATGCACACTTTGAAAATTTAGCGTACAGTTTTTCTTTCCTCAATACTTCTAACACTTTTCTCAAATGTTCTTCGTGCTCTTGATCATTCTTTGAGTAAATAAGTATGTCATCGATGAAAACAATGACAAACTTGTCAAGATATGGCCCACACACTCGGTTCATAAGGTCTATGAACATAGCTGGTGCGTTAGTCAATCCAAACGGCATAACCATAAACTCGTAATGACCATAACGCGTCCTAAAAGCAGTTTTTGGAATATCATCCTCCTTTACTCGCATTTGATGATATCCAGAACGTAAATCGATCTTTGAATAAACCGACGTGCCTTGTAGTTGATCAAATAAGTCGTCAATTCTCGGCAGTGGATAACGGTTTTTGATGGTAAGTTTGTTTAACTCTCTGTAATCAATACACAACCTAAATGTACCATCCTTCTTCTTGACAAACAAAATAGGAGCTCCCCATGGTGATGTGCTTGGTCGAATGAAACCACGTTCTAATAGTTCTTGCAGTTGGCTTTGCAGTTCTTTCATCTCGCTGGGTGTGAGTCTATAAGGAGCACGAGCTATTGGTGCAGCTCCTCGTACAAGATCTATTTGAAATTCAACAGATCGATGTGGAGGTAGTCCCGGTAATTCTTTCGGAAATACATCGGGAAATTCTTTTGCGACGGGAACATCATTGATGCTCTTTTCTTCAGTTTGTACTTTCTCGACGTGTACTAGAACAGCATAGCAACCTTTTCTTATTAGTTTTTATGCCTTCAAATTACTAATAAGATGTAGCTTCATGTTGCCCTTTTCTCCGTACACCATTAAGGGTTCTCCTTCTTCTCGTACAATGCGAATTGCATTTTTATAACATACGATCTCTGCTTTCACCTTCTTCAGCCTGTCCATGCCAACTATTACATCAAAACTCCCTAACTCTACTGGTATCAAATCAATCTTAAATATTTTGCTACCCAGTTTAATTTCTCGATTCCGGCATATATAATCTGCTGAAATTAATTTACCGTTTGCTAATTCGAGTAAACATTTACTATCCAATGGCGTCAATGGACAACTTAATTTAGCACAAAAATCTCTACTCATATAGCTTCTATCCGCACCCGAATCAAATAAAACGTAAGCAGATTTATTGTCAATAAGAAACGTACCCATAACAAGCTCCGGGTCTTCCTGTGCCTCTGCCGCATTAATATTGAAAACTCTTCCATGGCCTTGTCTATTCGTGTTCTCCTGGTTCGGGCAATTTCTAATAATGTGGCCCGGTTTTCTACATTTATAACAAACTACATTGGCATAACTTGCTCCGACACTACTTGCTCCGCCATTACTCGTTCTGACACCATTTGTCCCTTTCGTTCTGTTCACCCCTGGTCCGTAGACCTCACACTTTTCCGCACTATGACCATTTCTTTTACACTTGTTGTAAAATTTGGTGCAGAACCCCGAGTGATACTTTTCACACCTTTGGCATAGCTGCTTCTGATTGTTGTTGTTGTTGCGGTTGTTATTATTGTTGGGATGATTGTTGTAGTTGCTGTTGTTGTTGTTGTTGTTGTTGTTGTTGTTGTTGTTGGGCCATTTGTTGTAGTTGCGATTGATGTTGCGATTGTTGGGATAGTTGTTGCGATTATTGTTGTAATTGCTGTTGTTGTTGTATTGGTGATTCTTATCACCGTTTTCCTCCCACTTTCTTTTGACTTGCTTCACATTGGCCTCTTTAGCCGCCTGTTTTTTAATTCTTTCCTCAATCTGGTTCACTAGTTTATGAGCCATTCTACATGCCTGTTGTATGGAGGCGGGCTCGTGTGAACTTATATCTTCTTAGATTCTTTCCGGTAATCCTTTCACAAACGCGTCGATCTTTTCTTCCTCATCTTCGAACGCTCTCGGACACAATAGGCACAATTCTGTGAATCGTCTTTCGTACGTGGTAATATCAAATCCTTGGGTTCGTAACCCTCTAAGTTCTGTCTTGAGCTTATTGACCTCGGTTCTGGGACGGTACTTCTCGTTCATCAAGTGCTTGAATGCTGACCACGGTAGTGCGTAAGCATCATCTTGTCTCACGGTAGCGTACTTCACTTTGTCCTCTTCAGTACACTTACTTATGGCAAACACCAATTCGACCTTCTCGGTCCACCGTTTCAATCTGATCGCTCCTTCGGTTCCATCAAATTCCAAAGGTTTGTAGGCAGTGAATTCTTTGTAGGTGCATCCTACACGATTTCTTACGCCGTTAGCTGTACTGCTAGATCCAAGGTTATTGTTGGTATGTAGCGTAGCCTGTACTGCGGCTATGTTTGAAGCAAGAAAGGTACGAAATTCCTCTTCGCTCATATTCATGGTTTGTCGAGTAGTCGGTGCCATTTTCTTCAAATAGTCAAATGAAACAAGTTAATCATACAGAATATTAAGAGTAGTCAATAGTATCTCGTAGCATAATATGAACTCATTTATAAAAGCTTTTTCTTCATATTAGCGTTTTATAAGTTTAAATTTTGGTAGTACCTACCCGTTAAGTTCATACTTAGTAGCTAATATACAATTCAACTACTACAATTCTATATGAAAAACTGATTATAATAATATTTCGCGTTCAAACTTTTTCACAATATTTTACAAACTTACAATACCGCTTATTTTACATATAACATGAAATATAGCACACAATAATTTTGATAAAAGATAGTTGTGAAGATAATTCTAGCTAGTACACAACTCGTTCAGCAAAGGCAATAAAGACACGTAATTCATACGTCCAGAAACAAGTCATGCATTCTGGTTTTACTAGGACTACTTCCCATCCTTGTTCTTGTGGAACATAACCGTTATGGCCGTTGATAAGACAGCGTGTTGTAACGTCGTCAAAGGGACGAGGGTTACGTAATGTCCAACAGTCCCGTAACAATCTAAAAACCTTGTTTCTCAACTATGCCCTTAGGATATCGAATTGTGTGATCGGCAAGCAGGATTGTCATTTTGGTTGGTGATAAGTTTCCTAACTCTAATCTCTGGTAGAGAGAGTAGGGGATTAGGTTGATACTTGCTCCTAAATTTGCTAGCGCATGAATGGTTCCAGACTGGTAGATTGAACGCAGGAAAATGAATCGGCCCGTATCTCCTAGTTTTTGCGGTAGAGAGTTTCTAAGCAATGCCGAGCATTCTTCACTCAGTGGAATTTTTTTAGAATCTGGTATCCTTTCCTTCGTAGAGAGAAGCCTTCAGATATATTTCTTCTAGTTGGGAACTTTGGACATGGTGTCCAGGAATCTTCCATCAAGTTTTTAGGTTTCAAGCTTGGATGGTTCTTCCTGTAGCCTCCCAGGATAAGGTACACGAACTGGAGTTTAAGGGGGCAGCTTCTGAGTATTTGTCGACTTGTTCTTGATCCTAGCTGACCTTCTCCGTGAAATGTCCCGTTCATATTGATTATAAACGTTCCATATTAATTGATTTCATTGCGAGGTTTTGACCTCTATATGAGACGTTTTTCAAAGACTGCATTCATTTTTAAAACAACCATAACCTTTATTTTATCAATAAAGGTTTCAAAAGCATTACGTAGATTATCAAATAATGATAATCTAAAATATACTGTTTACACTCGACCATTACATAATGGTTTACAATAGAAATATATTACATCGTCATATGTTTCTTGAATGCAGTTTTTACACAATATCATATAAACATGGACTCCAAATCTTGTCTTTATTTCAGTATGCAACAGCGGAAGCTCTTAGTATTCACCTGAGAATAAACATGCTTTAAACGTCAACAAAAATGTTGGTGAGTTATAGGTTTAACCTATATATATATATATATATATATATATATATATATATATATATATATATATATATATATATATATATATATATCAAATCGTAACACTAGACCACAAGATTTCATATTTCAAAACGCATCCCATACATAGAGATAAAAATCATTCATATGGTGAACACCTGGTAACCGAAATTAACAAGATGCACATATAAGAATATCCCCATCATTCCGGGACACCCTTCGAATATGATATAAATTTCGAAGTACTAAAGCATCCGGTACTTTGGATGGGGTTTTTAGGCCCAATAGATCTATCTTTAGGTTTCGCGTCAATTAGGGTGTCTGTTCCCTAATTCTTAGATTACCAGACTTAATAACAAGGGGCATATTCGATTTCGATAATTCAACCATAGAATGTAGTATCACGTACTTGTGTCTATTTTGTAAATCATTTATAAAACCTGCATGTATTCTCATCCCAAAAATATTAGATTTTAAAAGTGGGACTATAACTCACTTTCACAGATTTTTTACTTCGTCGGGAAGTAAGACTTGGCCACTGGTCGATTCACGAACCTATAACAAATATGTACATATATATCAAAGTATATTCAAAATATGTTTACAACACTTTTAATACATTTTGATGTTTTAAGTTTATTAAGTCAGCTGTCCTCGTTAGTAACCTACAACTAGTTGTCCAACGTTAGATGTACAGAAAAAAATTGATATACATTATCTTGAATCAATCCATGACCCAGTGTATACACGTCTCAGGCTAGATCACAACTCAAAGTATATATATTTTTGGAATCAACCTCAACCCTGTATAGCTAACTCCCTCATTACTGCATATAGAGTGTCTATGGTTGTTCCAAATAATATATACACATGGGTCGATATGATATGTCAAAACATTTGCATACGTGTCTATGGTATCCCAAGATTACATAATATATTAGAATACATGTATAATACAATATAAGTTAGCTAGGATATGATTAATATAGATTTGTTACTAATTTTCACGTTGCTACAACAAGAAAAATTATCCAATCTTGTTTTACCCATAACTTCTTCATTTTAAATCCGTTTTGAGTGAATCAAATTGCTATAGTTTCATATTGAACTCTATTTTATGAATCTAAACAGAAAAAGTATAGGTTTATAGTCGGAAATATAAGTTACAAGTCATTTTTGTAAAGGTAGTCATTTAGTCGAAAGAACGACGTCTAGATGACCATTTTAGAAAACATACTTCCACTTTGAGTTTAACCATAATTTTTGGATATAGTTTCATGTTCTTAAAAAAATCATTTTCCCAGAAGAACAAGTTTTAAATCAAAGTTTATCATAGTTTTTAATTAACTAACCCAAAACAGCCGCGGTGTTACTACTACGGCGTATGTCCGGTTTTACAGTGTTCTTCGTGTTTCCAGGTTTTAAATCATTAAGTTAGCATATCATATAGATATAGAACATGTGTTTAGTTAATTTTAAAAGTCAATTTAGAAGGATTAACTTTTGTTTGCGAACAAGTTTATAATTAACTAAACTATGTTCTAGTGATTACAAGTTTAAACCTTCGAATAAGATAGCTTTATATGTATGAATCGCATGATGTTATGCACATCATTACTACCTCAAGTTTTCTGGATAAATCTATTGGAAATGAGAAAAATGGATCTAGCTTCAAAGGATCCTTGGATGGCTTGAAAGTTCTTGAAGCAGAATCATGACACGAAAAACAAGTTCAAGTAAGATTTCCACTCGAAATAAGATTGTTATAGTTATAGAAATTGAATCAAATTTTGAATATGAGTATTACCTTGTATTAGAAAGATATCTTACTATAAATAAGAAAGATTTCTTGAGGTTGGATGATCACTCTACAAGATTGGAAGTAAGCTAGCAAACTTGGAAGTATTCTTGATTTTATGAAACTAGAACTTGTAGAATTTATGAAGAACACTTAGAACTTGAAGATAGAACTTGAGAGAGATAAATTAGATGAAGAAAATTGAAGAATGAAAGTGTTTGTAGGTGTTTTTGGTCGTTGGTGTATGGATTAGATATAAAGGATATGTAATTTTGTTTTCATGTAAATAAGTCATGAATGATTACTCATATTTTTTGTAATTTTATGAGATATTTCATGCTAGTTTCCAAATGATGGTTCCCACATGTGTTAGGTGACTCACATGGGCTGCTAAGAGCTGATCATTGGAGTGTATATACCAATAGTACATACATCTAAAAGCTGTGTATTGTACGAGTACGAATACGGGTGCATACGAGTAGAATTGTTGATGAAACTGAACGAGGATGTAATTGTAAGCATTTTTGTTAAGTAGAAGTATTTTGATAAGTGTCTTGAAGTCTTTCAAAAGTTTATGAATACATATTAAAACACTATATGTATATACATTTTAACTGAGTCGTTAAGTCATCGTTAGTCGTTACATGTAAGTGTTGTTTTGAAACCTTTAGGTTAACGATCTTGTTAAATGTTGTTAACCCAATGTTTATAATATCAAATGAGATTTTAAATTATTATATTATCATGATAATATGATGTATGAATATCTCTTAATATGATATATATACATTAAATGTCGTTACAACGATAATCGTTACATATATGTCTCGTTTCAAAATCATTAAGTTATTAGTCTTACTTTTACATATGTAGTTCATTATTAATATACTTAATGATATGTTTACTTATCTAATCTCATGTTAACTATATATATATATATATCCATATATATGTCATCATATAGTTTTTACAAGTTTTACGTTCGTGAATCACCGGTCAACTTGGGTGGTCAATTGTCTATATGAAACCTATTTCAATTAATCAAGTCTTAACAAGTTTGATTGCTTAACATGTTGGAAACACTTAATCATGTAAATAACAATTTCATTTAATATATATATAAACATGGAAAAGTTCGGGTCACTACAGTACTTACCCGTTAAATAAATTTCATCTCGAAATTTTAAGCAGTTGGAGGTGTTGATGTATCTTCTGGAAATAAATGCGGGTATTTCTTCTTCATCTGATCTTCATGCTCCCAAAAATGTTTCTTAAGATCCTTGTACATCTTCCCCGTTCCAGGATGTATTGAGTATCTGGTTTTATGAGCTTCTCTAAGTACCATTTCTCTCATATCTCCAAATTTTGGTACCCAAATTCTTTCAGCCCTATACCAGGTTCCGTCTTCCTGAATATTAAGATGCTTCTCCGATCCTTTTTGGTATTTCATCCTTTAAATTTCCCTCTTTTAAAACTCCTTGTTGCGCCTCCTTTATTTGAGTAGTAAGGTTAGTGTGAATCATTATATTCATAGATTTTACTCGAATGGGTTCTTTGTCCTTTCTGCTCAAGGCGTCAGCTACCACATTTGCCTTCCCCGGGTGGTAACGAATCTCAAAGTCGTAATCATTCAACAATTCAATCCACCTATGCTGCCTCATATTCAGTTGTTTCTGATTAAATATATGTTGAAGACTTTTGTGGTCGGTATATATAATACTTTTGACCCCATATAAGTAGTGCCTCCAAGTCTTTAATGCAAAAACAACCGCGCCTAATTCCAAATCATGCGTCGTATAATTTTACTCGTGACTCTTCAATTGTCTAGACGCATAAGCAATCACCTTCGTACGTTGCATTAATACACAACCGAGACCTTGCTTTGATGCGTCACAATAAGTCACAAAATCATCATTCCCTTCAGGCAATGACAATATAGGTGCCGTAGTTAGCTTTTTCTTCAATAATTGAAACGCCTTCTCTTGTTCATCCTTCCATTCAAATTTCTTCCCTTTATGCGTTAATGCAGTCAAGGGTTTTCCTATTTTGGAGAAATCTTGGACGAATCTTCTGTAGTAACCAGCCAATCCTAAAAATTGACGTATATGCTTCGGAGTTTTTGGGGTTTCCCACTTTTCAACGGTTTTGATCTTTGCCGGGTCCACCTGGATACCTTCTTTGTTCACTATGTGACCGAGGAATTGAACTTCTTCCAACCAAAATGCACACTTTGAAAATTTAGCGTACAGTTTTTCTTTCCTCAATACTTCTAACACTTTTCTCAAATGTTCTTCGTGCTCTTGATCATTCTTTGAGTAAATAAGTATGTCATCGATGAAAACAATGACAAACTTGTCAAGATATGGCCCACACACTCGGTTCATAAGGTCCATGAACATAGCTGGTGCGTTAGTCAATCCAAACGGCATAACCATAAACTCGTAATGACCATAACGCGTCCTAAAAGCAGTTTTTGGAATATCATCCTCCTTTACTCGCATTTGATGATATCCAGAACATAAATCGATCTTTGAATAAACCGACGTGCCTTGTAGTTGATCAAATAAGTCGTCAATTCTCGGCAGTGGATAACGGTTTTTGATGGTAAGTTTGTTTAACTCTCTGTAATCAATACACAACCTAAATGTACCATCCTTCTTCTTGACAAACAAAATAGGAGCTCCCCATGGTGATGTGCTTGGTCGAATGAAACCACGTTCTAATAGTTCTTGCAGTTGGCTTTGCAGTTCTTTCATCTCGCTGGGTGTGAGTCTATAAGGAGCACGAGCTATTGGTGCAGCTCCTGGTACAAGATCTATTTGAAATTCAACATATCGATGTGGAGGTAGTCCCGGTAATTCTTTCGGAAATACATCGGGAAATTCTTTTGCGACGGGAACATCATTGATGCTCTTTTCTTCAGTTTGTACTTTCTCGACGTGTACTAGAACAGCATAGCAACCTTTTCTTATTAGTTTTTATGCCTTCAAATTACTAATAAGATGTAGCTTCATGTTGCCCTTTTCTCCGTACACCATTAAGGGTTCTCCTTCTTCTCGTACAATGCGAATTGCATTTTTATAACATACGATCTCTGCTTTCACCTTCTTCAGCCTGTCCATGCCAACTATTACATCAAAACTCCCTAACTCTACTGGTATCAAATCAATCTTAAATATTTTGCTACCCAGTTTAATTTCTCGATTCCGGCATATATAATCTGCTGAAATTAATTTACCGTTTGCTAATTCGAGTAAACATTTACTATCCAATGGCGTCAATGGACAACTTAATTTAGCACAAAAATCTCTACTCATATAGCTTCTATCCGCACCCGAATCAAATAAAACGTAAGCAGATTTATTGTCAATAAGAAACGTACCCATAACAAGCTCCGGGTCTTCCTGTGCCTCTGCCGCATTAATATTGAAAACTCTTCCATGGCCTTGTCTATTCGTGTTCTCCTGGTTCGGGCAATTTCTAATAATGTGGCCCGGTTTTCTACATTTATAACAAACTACATTGGCATAACTTGCTCCGACACTACTTGCTCCGCCATTACTCGTTCTGACACCATTTGTCCCTTTCGTTCTGTTCACCCCTGGTCCGTAGACCTCACACTTTTCCGCGCTATGACCATTTCTTTTACACTTGTTGTAAAATTTGGTGCAGAACCCCGAGTGATACTTTTCACACCTTTGGCATAGCTGCTTCTGATTGTTGTTGTTGTTGCGGTTGTTATTATTGTTGGGATGATTGTTGTAGTTGCTGTTGTTGTTGTTGTTGTTGTTGTTGGGTCGTTTGTTGTAGTTGCGATTGATGTTGCGATTGTTGGGATAGTTGTTGCGATTATTGTTGTAATTGCTGTTGTTGTTGTATTGGTGATTCTTATCACCGTTTTCCTCCCACTTTCTTTTGACTTGCTTCACATTGGCCTCTTTAGCCGCCTGTTTTTTAATTCTTTCCTCAATCTGGTTCACTAGTTTATGAGCCATTCTACATGCCTGTTGTATGGAGGCGGGCTCGTGTGAACTTATATCTTCTTAGATTCTTTCCGGTAATCCTTTCACAAACGCGTCGATCTTTTCTTCCTCATCTTCGAACGCTCTCGGACACAATAGGCACAATTCTGTGAATCGTCTTTCGTACGTGGTAATATCAAATCCTTGGGTTCGTAACCCTCTAAGTTCTGTCTTGAGCTTATTGACCTCGGTTCTGGGACGGTACTTCTCGTTCATCAAGTGCTTGAATGCTGACCACGGTAGTGCGTAAGCATCATCTTGTCTCACGGTAGCGTACTTCACTTTGTCCTCTTCAGTACACTTACTTATGGCAAACACCAATTCGACCTTCTCGGTCCACCGTTTCAATCTGATCGCTCCTTCGGTTCCATCAAATTCCAAAGGTTTGTAGGCAGTGAATTCTTTGTAGGTGCATCCTACACGATTTCTTACGCCGTTAGCTGTACTGCTAGATCCAAGGTTATTGTTGGTATGTAGCGTAGCCTGTACTGCGGCTATGTTTGAAGCAAGAAAGGTACGAAATTCCTCTTCGCTCATATTCATGGTTTGTCGAGTAGTCGGTGCCATTTTCTTCAAATAGTCAAATGAAACAAGTTAATCATACAGAATATTAAGAGTAGTCAATAGTATCTCGTAGCATAATATGAACTCATTTATAAAAGCTTTTTCTTCATATTAGCGTTTTATAAGTTTAAATTCGGGTAGTACCTACCCGTTAAGTTCATACTTAGTAGCTAATATACAATTCAACTACTACAATTCTATATGAAAAACTGATTATAATAATATTTCGCGTTCAAACTTTTTCACAATATTTTACAAACTTACAATACCGCTTATTTTACATATAACATGAAATATAGCACACAATAATTTTGATAAAAGATAGTTGTGAAGATAATTCTAGCTAGTACACAACTCGTTCAGCAAAGGCAATAAAGACACGTAATTCATACGTCCAGAAACAAGTCATGCATTCTGGTTTTACTAGGACTACTTCCCATCCTTGGTCTTGTGGAACATAACCGTTATGGCCGTTGATAAGACAGCGTGTTGTAACGTCGTCAAAGGGACGAGGGTTACGTAATGTCCAACAGTCCCGTAACAATCTAAAAACCTTGTTTCTCACCCCAACTACTGAGTCCGTCACTTGTGGGAACGTTTTGTTTAATAGTTGTAGCCCGATGTTCTTGTTCTCACTTTGGTGAGAAGCGAACATTACTAACCCGTAAGCATAACATGCTTCTTTATGTTGCATGTTAGCCGCTTTTTCTAAATCATGAAGTCCTATATTCGGATATATTGAGTCAAAATAATTTCTTAACCCGTTGCGTAAAATAGCATTTGGGTTCCCCGCAATATATGCGTCAAAGTAAACACATCGTAATTTATGGATTTTCCAATGTGATATCCCCCATTTTTCGAACGAAAGCCTTTTATAAACCAAGGCATTCTTGGAACGTTCTTCGAATGTCTTACAAACTGATCTTGCCTTAAATAGTTGTGCCGAGGAATTTTGACCGACTCTAGACAAGATTTCATCAATCATGTCTCCGGGTAGGTCTCTTAAAATATTGGGTTGTCTATCCATTTTGTGTTTTTATACTGTAAAATAGACAAGAGTTAGATTCATAAAAAAATACTTATTAATACAAGCAATTTTTACATATATCATAAAGCATAAGCACACTATATTACATATATTACACCACACGAATACAACTATCTTATTCCGACTCGCTCGTTTCTTCTTCTTCGGTTTTGGTTCGTTTTGCCAAGTTTCTAGGGATATATGATGTTCCCCTAATACGACCCGTCGTTTTCCACATTGGTTTAGAAAAACCTGGTGGTTTAGAGGTTCCTGGATTATTGTCACAACTTAAGAAATACGGGTGTTGACGATACATATAAAGTTCATCGGGTTTGGAATCAAATTTCTCTATTTTTATGCCCTTTCCATTATTGTTCTCTTTTGCCTTATTAAATTGTGTTGGGTAATTTCTATAACATCATCGGAATTCTTGTCGGGATCCGATTCATCGGAGAATTGGTAATCCTCCCAATACTTTGCTTCCTTGGCGGAAACACCATTGACCATAATTAACTTTGGTCGGTTGGTTGAGGATTTTCTTCTACTTAACCGTTTTATTATTTCCCCCACTGGTTCTATTTCTTCTTCCAGTTCCGATTCTTCTTCCGGTTCCGATTCTTCTTCCGATTCCGACTCTTCTTCTGGTTCCTCTTCGGGAACTTATGAATCAGTCCACGAATCATTCCAATTTACATTTGACTCTTCATTATTATTAGGTGAGTCAATGGGACTTGTTCTAGAGGTAGACATCTATCACATAATATCAAACACGTTAAGAGATTAATATATCATATAATATTCACATGTTAAAAATATATAGTTTCCAACAAAATTTGTTAAGCAATCATTTTTCAAGTAAACACGGTCGAAGTCCAGACTCACTAATGCATCTTAACAAACTCGATAAGACACACTAATGCAAAATTCTGGTTCTCTAAGACCAACGCTCTGATACCAACTGAAATGTCCCATTCATATTGATTATAAACGTTCCATATTAATTGATTTCGTTGCGAGGTTTTGACCTCTATATGAGACGTTTTTCGAAGACTGCATTCATTTTTAAAACAACCATAACCTTTATTTTATCAATAAAGGTTTCAAAAGCATTACGTAGATTATCAAATAATGATAATCTAAAATATACTATTTACACACGACCATTACATAATGGTTTACAATAGAAATATATTACATCGACATATGTTTCTTGAATGCAGTTTTTACACAATATCATACAAACATGGACTCCAAATCTTGTCCTTATTTTAGTATGCAACAGCGAAAGCTCTTAGTATTCACCTGAGAATAAACATGCTTTAAACGTCAACAAAAATGTTGGTGAGTTATAGGTTTAACGTATATATATATATATATATATATATATATATATATATATATATATATATATATATATATATATATATATATATATATATATATATATATATATATATATATATATATCAAATTGTAACAATAGACCACAAGATTTCATATTTCAATACGCATCCCATACATAGAGATAAAAATCATTCATATGGTGAACACCTGGTAACCGACATTAACAAGATGCATATATAAGAATATCCCCATCATTCCGGGACCCCCTTCGGATATGATATAAATTTTGAAGTACTAAAGCATCCGGTACTTTGGATGGAGTTTGTTAGGCTCAATAGATCTATCTTTAGGATTCGCGTCAATTAGGGTGTCGGTTCCCTAATTCTTAGATTACCAGACTTAATAACAAGGGGCATATTTGATTTTGATAATTCAACCATAGTATGTAGTTTCACGTACTTGTGTCTATTTTGTAAATCATTTATAAAACCTGCATGTATTCTCATCTCAAAAATATTAGATTTTAAAAGTGGGACTATAACTCACTTTCACAGATTTTTTACTTCGTCGGGAAGTAAGACTTGGCCACTGGTCGATTCACGAACCTATAACAAATATGTACATATATATCAAAGTATATTCAAAATATGTTTACAACACTTTTAATACATTTTGATGTTTTAAGTTTATTAAGTCAGCTGTCCTCGTTAGTAACCTACAACTAGTTGTCCAACGTTAGATGTACAGAAAAAAATTGATATATATATTATCTTGAATCAATCCACGACCCAGTGTATACACGTCTCAGGCTAGATTACAACTCAAAGTATATATATTTTTGGAATCAACCTCAACCCTGTATACCTAACTCCCTCATTACTGCATATAGAGTATCTATGGTTGTTCCAAATAATATATACACATGGGTTGATATGATATGTCAAAACATTTGCATACGTGTCTATGGTATCCCAAGATTACATAATATATTAGAATACATGTATAATACAATATAAGTTAGCTAGGATATGATTAATATAGATTTGTTACCAATTTTCACGTTGCTACAACAAGAAAAATTATCCAATCTCTTTTTACCCATAACTTCTTCATTTTAAATCCGTTTTGAGTGAATCAAATTGCTATGGTTTCATATTGAACTCTATTTTATGAATATAAACAGAAAAAATACAGGTTTATAGTTGGAAATATAAGTTACAAGTCGTTTTTGTAAAGGTAGTCATTTCAGTCGAAAGAACGACGTCTAGATAACCATTTTAGAAAACATACTTCCACTTTGAGTTTAACCATGATTTTTGGATATAGTTTCATGTTCATAAGAAAAATCTTTTTCCCAGAAGAACAAATTTTAAATCAAAGTTTATCATAGTTTTTAATTAACTAACCCAAAACAGCTCGCGGTGTTACTATGACGGCGTATGTCCGGTTTTACTGTGTTCTTCGTGTTTCCAGGTTTTAAATCATTAAGTTAGCATATCATATAGATATAGAACATGTGTTTAGTTGATTTTAAAAGTCAAGTTAGAAGGATTAACTTTTGTTTGCGAACAAGTTTAGAATTAACTAAACTATGTTCTAGTGATTACAAGTTTAAACCTTCGAATAAGATAGCTGTATATGTATGAATCGAATGATGTTATGAACATCATTACTACCTCAAGTTTTATGGATAAAGCTACTGGAAATGAGAAAAATGGATCTAGCTTCAAAGGATCCTTGGATGGCTTGAAAGTTCTTGAAGCAGAATCATGACACGAAAAACAAGTTCAAGTAAGATTTCCACTCGAAATAAGATTGTTATAGTTATAGAAATTGAATCAAAGTTTGAATATGAGTATTACCTTGTATTAGAAAGATATATTACTGTAAATAAGAAAGATTTCTTGAGGTTGGATGATCACTCTACATGATTGGAAGTAAGCTAGCAAACTTGGAAGTATTCTTGATTTTATGAAACTAGAACTTGTAGAATTTATGAAGAACACTTAGAACTTGAAGATAGAACTTGAGAGAGATCAATTAGATGAAGAAAATTGAAGAATGAAAGTGTTTGTAGGTGTTTTTGGTCGTTGGTGTATGGATTAGATATAAAGGATATGTAATTTTTGTTTTCATGTAAATAAGTCATGAATGATTACTCATATTTTTGTAATTTTATGAGATATTTCATGCTAGTTGCCAAATGATGGTTCTCACATGTGTTAGGTGACTCACATGGGCTGCTAAGAGCTGA
Source organism: Rutidosis leptorrhynchoides (assembly GCF_046630445.1). Lineage (NCBI taxonomy): Eukaryota > Viridiplantae > Streptophyta > Magnoliopsida > Asterales > Asteraceae > Rutidosis > Rutidosis leptorrhynchoides. The sequence continues at coordinate 349,691,810 of NC_092339.1, read as the reverse complement.
TCATTGGAGTGTATATACCAATAGTACATACATCTAAAAGCTGTGTATTGTACGAGTACGAATACGGGTGCATACGAGTAGAATTGTTGATGAAACTGAACGAGGATGTAATTGTAAGCATTTTCGTTAAGTAGAAGTATTTTGATAAGTGTCTTGAAGTATTTCAAAAGTGTATGAATACATATTAAAACACTACATGTATATACATTTTAACTGAGTCGTTAAGTCATCGTTAGTCGTTACATGTAAGTGTTGTTTTGAAACCTTTAGGTTAACGATCTTGTTAAATGTTGTTAACCCAATGTTTATAATATCAAATGAGATTTTAAATTATTATATTATCATGATAATATGATGTATGAATATCTCTTAATATGATATATATATATATACATTAAATGTCGTTACAACGATAATCGTTACATATATGTCTCGTTTCAAAATCATTAAGTTAGTAGTCTTGCTTTTACATATGTAGTTCATTATTAATATACTTAATGATATGTTTACTTATCATAATATCATGTTAACTATATATATATCCATATATATGTCATCATATAGTTTTTACAAGTTTTACGTTCGTGAATCACCGGTCAACTTGGGTGGTCAATTGTCTATATGAAACCTATTTCAATTAATAAAGTCTTAACAAGTTTGATTGCTTAACATGTTGGAAACACTTAATCATGTAAATAACAATTTCATTTAATATATATATATATATATATATATATATATATATATATATATATATATATATATATATATATATATATATATATATATATATATATATATATATATATATATATATATATATATATATATATATATATATATATATATATATATATATAAACATGGAAAAGTTCGGGTCACTACACTCCGTGGTTCTTCCTCTGGTATTATGGAATCCATTTGCTTAGCTTCTTCTATATGGGGATTTTGGATAGTATTAATAGGTAATCTTCCTTGTGGTAGGGTCTCAAGGTGTTGTGATAACTGTCCGAGCTGCGTTTCTAGACTTTTGAGCAGAGCAAATTGGTTTCGCATTAGTATCTCTGTCTGGTCTTGCCTAGATGCAGTTCTCTAATTTAGCTATTGTTGTCCTTGAATGAACTGAGTCAACTGATCACGGTCCCGAGAGCAGGGTTGGTTACTTTTGTAATCTGGGTGGTTGGAGAATTTTCCTCAGCTGGTGGACTAGTGAGTGGAAGTGGTTGATTGTAGGTCAATTGAGATTGTTGGGGTGGATAAGGTGGTTGATCAACCTGGTGATAATGCTAAAAACGAACATATATTTCATAGCATTATCCCTCAAGAAAGACAAGCTTTTAGTTGCAATTGTTCTATTTACAAGTGATATTCGTTTAAATAATAAAAGGAAGATAAAAGACAGATTCGACGAATTGAAGATGCAAACGACCAAAAAGCTCAAAAGTACAAAGTACAATCCAAGTGGTTCAAATTATTGATGAGAAACGTCTAGAAATTACAAGAGTACAAGCCGTGAAACGCAAAGTACAAGATATTAAATTGTACGTAAGGACGTTCGAAAATCCGGAACTGGGACCAGAGTCAACTCTCAACGCTCGACGCAACGGACTAAAAATTACAAGTCAACTATGCACATGAATATAATATAATATATAATTAATTCTTAAAATTATATATATATATATTATATTATATATTAAAACCGCCGGCAAACAAGAAAACAAAATTATGTGAGCTGGATCAGAGGGCCATGCGATCGCATGGCCTGGAACCACAATTTCCATGCGATCGCATGGGGCCAAAAATCAGGCGAAGTGCTATAAATTGCAAAGTTTTCAGCCGAGTTTGGTACTCCTTTTTCTATCCTCTCTATCTCTCTGATATATATATATATATATATATATATATATATATATATATATATATATATATATATATATATATATATATATATATATATATATATATATATATATATATATATATATATATAATATTTTAATTTTAATTTTAATTTTAATTTAATAATAATAAGGGTATGTTAGCGAATGTTGTAAGTGTGTAAGTCGAAATTCTGTCCGTGTACCGCTACGCTATTATTAATCATTGTAAGTTATGTTCAACCTTTTAAAATTAATGTCTCGTAGCTAAGTTATTATTATGCTTATTTAAATTGAAGTAATCATGATGTTGGGCTAAATATTAAAATTGGGTAATTGGGCTTTGTACCATAATTGGGGTTTGGACAAAAGAACGACACTTGTGGAAATTAGACTATCGGCTATTAATGGGCTTTATATTTGTTTAATTGAATGATAGTTCGTTAATTTAATATAAAGATTTACAATTGGACGTACCTATAAATTACCACATACACTCGATCGGACACGATGGGCGGGATATTTATAAGTACTGATAATCGTTCATTTAACCGGACACGGGAATGGATTAATAGTCAATGGACTTATTAAAACAGGGGTGAATTATATACAAGGAAAATTGGTGTAATTATAGTTTAAGTCCCCAATTTGTTGGAATATTTGACTTCGGATATAAGGATAATTGGACGAGGACACTCGCACTTTATATTTATGACTGATGGACTGTTATGGACAAAAACCAGACGGACATATTGAATAATCCAGGACAAAGGACAATTAACCCATGGTAATAAACTAAAATCAACACGTTAAACATCATGATTACGGAAGTTTAAATAAGCATAATTCCTTTATTTCATATTTAATTGCACTTTTAATTATCGCACTTTAATTTATTGTCATTTTAATTATCGTACTTTTTAATTATCGCAATTTTATTTATCGTCATTTTATTTATCGCAATTTCATTATTGTCATTTACTTTACACTTTAAATTAACTCTTTTATATATTTAATATTTTACATTAGGTTTTAACTGCGACTAAAGTTTTAAAATCGACAAACCGGTCATTCAATGGTAAAAACCCCATTTTATAATAATAATACTACTTATATTTATATTTATACAAATATAGTTTTAAAAATATAGCGTTAAACTTGGCTAGCTCCCTGTGGAACGAACCGGACTTACTAAAAACTACACTACTATACGATTAGGTACACTGCCTATAAGTGTTGTAGCAAGGTTCAAGTATATCCACTCTATAAATAAATAAATAACTTGTGTAAAATTGTATCGTATTTAATAGTATTTAGTAGCATAAATATAACTATTTTGATAACACTGCCTCCCACTCGAATGAGTGGCACCAGGAAAAAGATTTCTTTCGTTCATCTAATGCGGCTAGAGCCGATTCTAGCCTTGACTTTGATTCCATTTTGGCAAAAATAGATGCTTTCGAGAGACGAATGGAAAAGATGACTAATGATATTCACGCAATACGAATCAGTTGTGAGTAATGCGGTAGACCACACTTAACGAAAGATTGTCACATTGAACAAATGATGGAACAACGAGAGAATGTTTCCTACATGAACCAAAGGCCGGGAAGTAATTATCAAAATATTTATCAACCGCCAAGGCAATCTTCAATCAAAATCAAAACATTCTTTACAATCCAAATGGACCAAACAATAACTCGTATAACCAATAAGGTCCGAATAACCAACCAACTCAAAAAAACACTTTCAATCAACAAAGACCTGGTTTGTATAAACCACCACAACAAACAGAAGAGAAAAAGCCAAATCTAGAAGAAATGATGGCAAAGCTAATGGAATCTCAAACACAATTTATTACATCTCAAACCCAAACAAATGAGAGGTTTGATCAGTCATTAAGAACTCAACAAGCTTCTATTTTGAATCTAGAAAAACACGTAGGTACTCTTGCTAGCATGATGAGTGAGAGGGAACAAGGAAAGCTACCGAGTAATACTGAAGTAAATACTCGGAATGAGAATGTTAATATGGTTTTAACGAATTCTGATAAACCAGCTCCAGAAGATGGGAAGGTTTTAGATGTGAGTAACAATGAAGAAGTTACAACACCACCACCACCACCCGAGTATGTAAAGCTAGTGGTGGAACCATACACACCACCCATCCTGTTTCCAAGAAAAGGAGTTGAGTATGAGCAAGTAATAGGTAATAAAGTTTATGATACCTCTGGAAAGAAGAAGAAGAATAAGAAAGTGCAAGAAACAAAAACCGTAAAGATAAACCCGGTGAAGACAGTTCCATCAAAAGTTCCACCCAGGTTGGGTGATCCGAGTGAATTTATTGTTTCTTGTCTACTTAGTGATTGTGTCATGTATGATGCACTAGCAGATTTAGGTGCGAGTGTGATTGTTATGCCTCTTTCATTATATAAGAGATTAGGAGTAGGTGAGTTAAGTCCAACAGAGATGAGTGTTCAACTTTTTGATCAAACCATTAATCACCTAGTTGGAATTGCTGACGACCTACCCGTTCAAGTGGGTAATTTAACCTTTCTAGTCGAATTTATTGTCATTGACATAGAAGAGGACCCAAACATTCCTCTAATTTTAGGTCGACCATTCTTAGCATCTACCGGGGCATTATTTGATGTAAGAGAGGGTAGAATGACACTTAGTAATAATGAAAAATCGATCAACTTTGTGAGTCAAAAGTCTAAATCTCGACCAACCAAAACCGTTGAACTGACAAAAACGATATGTAAGAACCATGTTGTTTTACCAACTCCAACGGTAGTGCTTAGCAATAATAAAATGCCTAAGTGTGGGGAAGATGAAGTAACACCTAATGATGACCTGATAACAAAGAACCCCATTGTTGATACAAAATTAAATGACTCCGTTATTAACAATTCAATGAAGAAACTTATTAAACGGATTCGCGATGCTAGAACCAAGGGGAACTTTAAGTTATGTAACCGGTTAGTATCCAATCTATCTCCTAGAGAAAAGGCGAAACTAGTTGAATTTGTAGATATTACACAGGAATCCGACCAATGGCTTAAAGCAAAAGTCACAGATATGCAAGTTGATTATGGTCCAAAAAAAATTGACAATGAAGTTAACCACAATTTCAACACCACAGCTACCTAAGTGCGGGGAGATTCAAATGTTCTAAGAAATAATGCTGTCTAGGGTTAGTTGTTCTGTTCTCGTGTAGTTCCAAGAATGGAATTCGATTGGTCTTTTCCGCTAGCAGACACTAAAGAACTAATTTTCTCCCCCCATTCTGATTTTTTTCAAATATTTTGTAGGTTTTATATGAAATTAATATGCTTTTTAAATTTAAGTTTTGTGTGAATTTAAAAACAAAATTTACTTTATTTCATTAAGTTTAAAAAATGATTTCTAAAATTCATCGTAAGTTGAAGACTAGGTCATGGAACCGAAATTGCTTTACCCGAGGGCGGGGCGAAAAATTTTGTTATCGTTATTTTTAATTTTATTGATCTAAAGTATACCAAAAAAATTAAAAAACCACAAAAATCTTTGCTTTTAAAACAATCGCTTTAAAAACGACAAATTTTAAATTTTGTCGAGGGACGGACTAGGTAAACATACCGAAACTACTTAAAGTAAAAGGAAACAAAATTTTAAAAATTATTCATTTAAATTATTTTAATAAATAAATGTTTATATATATATATATATATATATATATATATATATATATATATTATATATGTTTGTAGTTTATCTTATGTACAAAACAGGGTAAAACAGCTCACTTGTAAAGATTAAGTTCAGCAAAAGCTACTAATTTTGATGATAAGACGCAAAACATTTGTGAAATTACAACAAAAGGAATGAACGATGAGGCGCGCCATCTATCATTCGACGACCTTAGTAATTACAAACTCGGTATTTTTAATCACTTTTCTACACTAATCACCCTCATGAATTTATAATTATAGTCTGATTTCATGCAAATGAGGGCATTGCATGATCTCAAGTGTGGGGAATGGTTATAAATTCTCTCGGGTTTACACTTAGTTTAATTACCAACTTTTGTGAAAATTTGAAAAATTTTCAACTAAATGAATTCAAAATCATGTTTATACATATTTATGAACGATAAAACTAGGTGTTAATGCCGAAATTATTGTTACCTCGGAGAGAACATAAATGGAGAAACAACCCAAAACGTTAGAATTCATTTAAAATGGAATAAAGGAGAATAAAAAGGCAAAGAAATAAAATAAAAAGCTAAGTGTGGGAAGAATTTACCAAGTTCTTCAAAACATATATCACATATTTGTACAAGATTATTGCAGGTACTTTTGTTTTGGACGATTTTCATCAGTTTTACCTAATTTACTGTAATATATTTGAAATAATTGATGGATCTACACGATTAATCAATTCCATCATTAAAAGGAAGTAAAGTCTTCCGAAAAAGACACGCGCTTCTTGATTTAGGTCAGGAAGTTGTCGTCCAGACCAGTTGTAGAGTCTACGAAAAACCTTGAAAAGTTTTCTCGAAAAGCAGCTGGAAATCCACGGACCTCAACATCAAATAGGGTCGCCAAGTGGTCAGACTTATCCTAACCATGAGAGGATCTGTCTCGTAAAATGGGGAGGGCGCCGTGCAAATTAGCTTGATAAGACTAATGAATCAGACCCCAGAAAGGATAATCTCCTTAAAAGATTAAAAATCAGCCTTTAAGACTGATATTACTCAATCCTTGATATTGACCTTAAAGATTGAGAATTACAAACTCATGAAATTCGATGATATCTAAACTCGAGCTTGAACGAGAAAATATTTTGATCAAAATAAAACCGATTTGTTTTCTGAAAACCCATTTTCAATGCGTTCATTACCATTGAACGTAAAATCCTAGGAATTCAACTAGAATTCATTAGGTCGCCTGAACCAAATCGGGTGTCAACCGTAAGAACGGTGGTTGCATAGCATGGTCAAAGACAGGACCTTATGCCAGACCGAAAAACTATAGGTTGATCTTTACTATTGCTCCTACAAAGGATAGTAATTGCATCCGACACGTTTTAGACCATAATCAAAAGCATGTCACGGGACATTGCCTTAACAGTTGCTTGTTCAACGCTTTCCTTTACAACCAGACGGTAGTTTACCGAAAGGTAATATACGGAGCAAGTATACTGGACATGTTGCTTTCCTAATACAAGGTTAGCAAGTGGGTGACACAAAACCATAAGTTTTGAGCTAAAATTTTCAAATCTGAAACCCACAAAACCCATAAAAACAATTTTGCAAACACCGGTAAAGGGTTATTCCGGAAAACTTATCTAGGGTAAAAGCTAGATTGAATTTTCAAAAGATCAATTGTTTTCATAAAGATCCAATTTCCTAAAGGATCTAAATTTTCATAGTCATGTGGGACTGTAAACCACAACGTTACTATCATTGTTCATACCGCCAAATCGAAATCACTGATGTACAAAGTGTGAAGAATAAAGAAGTGATTCTAGTATTTTTATTTCAAGACTATATTGCTTGAGGACAAGCAACGCTCAAGAGTGGGAATATTTGATAATGCTAAAAACGAACATATATTTCATAGCATTATCCCTCAAGAAAGACAAGCTTTTAGTTGCAATTGTTCTATTTACAAGTGATATTTGTTTAAATAATAAAAGGTGAAGACAAAAGACAGATTCAACGAATTGAAGACGCAAACGACCAAAAAGCTCAAAAGTACAAAGTACAATCTAAGTGGTTCAAATTATTGATGAGAAAATTCTAGAAATTACAAGAGTACAAGCCGCGAAATGCAAAGTACAAGATATTAAATTGTACGCAAGGACGTTCGAAAATCCGAAACTAGGACCAGAGTCAACTCTCAACGCTCGACGCAACGGACTAAAAATTACAAGTCAACTATGCACATGAATATAATATAATATATAATTAATTCTTAAAATTATATATATATTATATTATATATTAAAACCGTCGGCAAACAAGAAAACAAAATTATGTGAGCTGGATCAGAGGGCCATGCGATCGCATGGCCTGGAAGCACAATTTCAATGCGATCGCATGGGGCCAAAAATCAGGCCAAGTGCTATAAATTGCAAAGTTTTTAGCCGAGTTTGGTACTCCTTTTTCTATCCTCTCTATCTCTCTGATATATATATATATATATATATATATATATATATATATATATATATATATATATATATATATATATATATATATATATATATATATATTAATTTTAATTTTAATTTTAATTTAATAATAATAAGGGTATGTTAGCGAATGTTGTAAGTGTGTAAGTCGAAATTCTGTCCGTGTAACACTACGCTATTATTAATCATTGTAAGTTATGTTCAACCTTTTTAAATTAATGTCTTGTAGCTAAGTTATTATTATGCTTATTTAAATTGAAGTAATCGTGATGTTGGGCTAAATATTAAAATTGGGTAATTGGGCTTTGTACCATAATTGGGGTTTGGACAAAAGAACGACACTTGTGGAAATTAGACTATGGGCTATTAATGGGCTTTATATTTGTTTAATTGAATGATAGTTCGTTAATTTAATATAAAAATTTACAATTGAACGTACTTATAAATAACCACATACACTCGATCGGACACGATGGGCGGGATATTTATAAGTACTAATAATCGTTCATTTAACCGGACACGGGAATGGATTAATAGTCAATGTACTTATTAAAACAGGGGTGAATTATATACAAGGAAAATTGGGGTAATTATAGTTTAAGTCCCCAATTAGTTGGAATATTTGACTTCGGATATAAGGATAATTTGACGAGGACACTCGCACTTTATATTTATGACTGATGGACTGTTATGGACAAAAACCAGATGGACATATTGAATAATCCAGGACAAAGGACAATTAATCCATGGTAATAAACTAAAATCAACACGTCAAACATCATGATTACGGAAGTTTAAATAAGCATAATTCCTTTATTTCATATTTAATTGCACTTTTAATTATCGCACTTTAATTTATTGTCATTTTAATTTTCGTACTTTTTAATTATTTCGCAATTTTATTTATCATCATTTTATTTATCGCAATTTCATTATTGTCATTTACTTTACACTTTAAATTAAGTCTTTTATATATTTAATATTTTACATTAGGTTTTAACTGCGACTAAAGTTTTAAAATTGACAAACCGGTCATTAAACGGTAAAAACCCCGTTTTATAATAATAATACTACTTATATTTATATTTATATTTATACAAATATAGTTTTAAAAATATAGCGTTAAACTTGGCTAGCTCCCTGTGGAACGAACCGGACTTACTAAAAACTACACTACTACGATTAGGTACACTGCCTATAAGTGTTGTAGCAAGGTTTAGGTATATCCACTCTATAAATAAATAAATAACTTGTGTAAAATTGTATCGTATTTATTAGTATTTCGTAGCAAAAATATAACTATTTTGTATACACCTCGCATAACATCACCTGGCTATTTCTTTGAAATTGGTTAACCCAAGGTTGTTGATTGAATCCGGGATTTGATTGACGAGCTGGGTATTGAACGTAACAGACTGAACCATCAGGATTCTCGTACTCAACTTGATATTCTTTAGTGGGTTGCAGGTTGGTACAATTAATGCAGGCCTGAACCTATTTAACTTGCTGTGGTTGCGTCTTCAATTCTCTGAGTTGTTTGGCAAGAGATTCCATCTTATTCGTGAGGGATTTGATGGCCTCCGTTTGATTGTTAAGTACGGAGAGTGGGGTGGATGATGAAGTTGTTTGACCACTGTTCCAGTCATGATGATGCATTGTCATGTTCTCGCGCAATTCTCATGCTTCATCTACGGTTTGGTTCATCAAATTCCCTTGAGCTGCTGCATCGATCGTCATCCTAGGATTTACCGTAAGTTCATTGTAGAAGGTACAGATTTGGGCTGACCGTTCTAACTGGTGATTAGGGCATTTCTTCATCAGGGTTTTGAATCGCTCCCATGCGGTGTAAAGAGATTCATAATAACTTTGTTTAAAGTTAATGATGTCATTCTTAAGCATGGTTTGTTTAGAAGGAGGGAAATATTTGGTTCAGAACTTAGTAGCCATCTCCGTCCATGACGTAATGGAATCTTTTCCCAATCCTTCAAACCATGTTTGTGCATGATGAGTGAGAGAATATGGGAACAAGTATAGCCGGACTATATCTTGTCCTATCCCTGGTTGTTTGTAGGTTTTCGAAAGAGATATGAATTTATCGAGGTGAGAATTAAGATCATCATTCGGTAATCCATGAAATTGACAGCTATTTTGGATGAGCTGTATGATGTGATGCTTTAACTCGAACGAGTGTCCTTGAATCTCTGGGAATCTGATTGGTCCTCCTTAACCTTCAATCGAGGGTTTGGTGTTTTCTTCTAGAGTAACGTGTAACGTCATTCGATTTCTGATTCGTTATTCTTTGCGTGCTTTAGAGATTATTGCATCTGAATCAGGTACGAATAACAATGGCCCTGGTCTAGATCGGGTTTGGGTCATACACTGGGTATACCTTTTTGTTTTTAAATTTTGAGTAGATAAGCTAAGCTCCTAATTTAATCTAAGGCAATCTAATTTATTCTAAGGTAATCTAAAGTAATCTAAGGTAATTATCCTAAGTTTAAATATGTTTTTGGTTCTTGCTACTGATTCCCTGGTATTTTGATAACAGAGCTTCGCACGAACTATTCAACAAACCAAGTGGCCATGCCGACTACAGAGAGGCAAGATCCTTTTGGTCCCAATATAATTGGAGACTGTTCGGAAATTCAACAACCAAGTTCGTGTATAACTGTCTTTCTTAGACACCACTAAATGCTTATGAATGAGTTTGATAAAAGCAGTATTTTCTGATACTAGTTCCCCAGCAGCGGCGCCAAAAACTTGGCTCACCCTGATATGGCCGAAACGGACGGGTTTATTTATGCGGTGTCGTCAGGCCGCAAGACGTCAGGATCAGCTTCCAAGAGGGGGAGTTAATAGTTTTAAACTTATATTTAGCGGGGCCTAAATCATACTACTCCTTATTATGAGTATGGAAAGTTTGACCTAGAGTCGTATTTTTAAGATATCAGTAGAATCAAACCTATAGTTAAAGCTTAAGATAATCTTAAAGGTGAAAGGACCCGTCCTAATCCATCTGGACGAAGTCACCAACAACTAGTTCCATTGCGATGATCGACTCCAAATACTGTCTTTAAAATGAGCAAATGTACAGCGGAATGTTTCTTTCATACCTGAGAATAAACATGCTTTCAAGTGTCAACCAAAAGGTTGGTGAGTTCATAAGTTTATCGTAAACAATAAAATTCATCATTTTGATAGACCATAAGATTTAAATCATGTATGGTACAAATGGGCCCGAATCCTATACCCACCTGTAATGTACATGCGATATCTTTTAAATACAGTACACCTTTCTCGTGTACGAAATCATTTTAACAAATCTTTGTAACCGTACACATATCTCGTGTACAAAATATCATACACATAACCTGTGCATAAAATCATTCTCTCGATACATAACATTCATATCAATTGGTGGCAATTATCATGTCCACATAATTCAATGGTGGCAATTATCATATCCACATAATTCAATGGTGGCAATTATCATGTCCACATAATTCAATAATAATCCGCAGAACCTCTGTCTGCATAATAATTCATTCGAGGAATGTTTTGCTTGTGTCTATCTCGTCAAACATTTATAAAAGCATTTCATGTATTCGCAGTTCAAAATATATTTCAAAAGCATTTAATAAAGCAGTTGTAAAAACAGCGCATGTATTCTTAGTCCAAAAATGTAAAGAGTAAAAGGGAGCAAATGAACTCACCATACTGTATTTTGTAGTAAAAATACATATGACTAAACTGGACAATGCAGGTTTGGCCTCAGATTCACGAATCTATATCAATTATGTATATTAACACGTATAATAGCAATCAAATAATTTCATTTATTAATCTTATAATATTTATATATTAAGTGTTGTAGTTATTTGAAATTTATTATAAAATCTAATTAATACATATATTTTATGTATAATTTATATCTTAAATTATATGTTATCTATATTTATTTTGTATATATATATATATATATATATATTCAAAGTATTTAATATTTATACATAATATTTATTTGTTATGAAAATAATGATAATGATAATAATAATAATAATGATAATAATAATAAGTAACACTACATCAAGAAAATGTTCCAAAAATAATGCCTATGCCCGGGCTCGAACCCGAGACTTCTCGATTAACACAAACACTCCAACCAATTGCTCTGCCTAAACTTTTCTGATAAAAAAACCCTACGAAATATTTATAACCCGTATTTGTGTTCTGTTTCATTTTCTTCTTCTTTTCCATCACCAATATCTTAAGCTTATAATCATTCCCATAATCATCATCTAATCATTTCTTCCGTTTACATCAATTATCATGTATCATACGTATCATCCTATTCTCGCCATTATTGTTATAGAATTTCTTCATTATATAAAATGGGTCAAGGGTTTAAATATAGAGCCCAATTGCTATAGCTTAATCCAATAAACAAACAAGCCCACATAACAAAACGTGAGATGTCGATGATGTTTAAAAGGAATTAGGATAGCAGCCCAAAAAAAATATAACAACCCAAATAACATTTAAGGTTTACAGTTATATTTCTTTTACAGAAACACCTCGCAGCAGCAAATCATAGGTGTGTTGTGTGAAAGGACCCGTTCATATACATTATAAATGATTCACAATAGTTAATTACATTGCGAGGTATTTGACCTCTATATGATACATTTTACAAACATTGCATTCATTTTTAAAAGACAAACTTTCTTTACATCAAAAATTGATAGACATGCATACCATTTCATAATATCCACTATCCAACTATAAATTGATTTTATAATAATCTTTGATGAACTCAATGTCTCGAATGCAACGTTCTTCGAAATATGCTATGAAAGACTCCAAGTAATATCTTTAAAATGAGCAAATGCACAGCGGAAGATTTCTTTAACACCTGAGAACAAACATGCTTTAAAGTGTCAACCAAAAGGTTGGTGAGTTCATTAGTTTATCATAATCATTTATTTCCATCATTTTAATAGACCACAAGAATTTCATTTCCAGTTCTCATAAATATACGTCCCATGCATAGAGACAAAAATAATCATTCAGATGGTGAACACCTGGTAATCGACATTAACTAGATACATATAAGAATATCCCCTATCATTCCGGGATCCTCCTTCGAACATGATATAAATTTCGAAGTACTAAAGCATCCAGTACTTTGGATGGGGTTTGTTAGGCCCAATAAATCTATCTTTAGGATTCGCGTCAATTAGGGTGTCTGTTCCCTAATTCTTAGATTACCAGACTTTAATAAAAAGGGGCAAATTCGATTTCGATAATTCAACCATAGAATGTAGTTTCAATTACTTGTGTCTATTTCATCAAACATTTATAAAAGCGCATGTATTCTCAGTCCCAAAAATATAAAGGGTAAAAAAAGCAAATGAAACTCACGCATATAATTATTGTAAAACAGTTAGTAAAACAATTGCATGTATTCTCAGCCCCAAAAATGTAAAGAGTAAAAGGGGAAGCAAATGAAACTCACGCATATAAATATTGTAAAACAGTTAATAAAGCATTTGCATGTATTCTCAGCCCAAAAACGTAAAGAGTAAAAAAGGGTAAATGAAACTCACCATACTGTATTTCGTAGTAAAAATACATATAACGTCATTGAACAAGTGCAAGGTTGGCCTCGGATTCACGAACCTAAATTAATTATATATATTTATGTGTTGGTCAATATTTGTCTAACAAATTAGGTTAAGTCATAGTGTACCACAATCCTAATGCTCGAGACTAATATGCAAAAGTCAACAAAAGTAAATTTGACTCAAAATAATTTCCAAAAATCTATACATGATTAATATATAGTTTAAATATCGTCGTTTTATATTTTTAAATATTTTTAAAAGATTTATTAGAGTAAATAATATAATTTATTTATTAATAAATATACTTTTATATTAAATTTATATAATAAAATATACTTTTATATATATTAAGTAATAAAATTTATAGGGTTCATTTAATATCATAAAGATAATATGATAGGTATTATTAAAGTAAGTTATTACACGTAGTAAAATATATTTGTATCACATATTTATTTGATAAAATAATATCTATAATGATAGTAAGTAAAAGTTGTATTATTTTGTAATAATAATTATTATTATAAAAATATCAATATTTATAATTACTAAGATGACATTATAATAAAACGATAATTCTAATTATGATAACTTTAATATTTACGATAATTTTTAATATTATCCTTAAAATAATAATTCTATTTAAAATAATAATAATAATAATAATAATAATAATAATAATAATAATAATAATATTTTATAGTAACAATGACATTTCTACTAAAATGATAATTTTTGTTAAAATGATAGTTTTAATACTAACGATACTTTTAATAATAATAGTAATGATAAAAATAATAAGAACGATAATTTTATCTAAATCAATATCTTATAATATTTTAATTTCATCATGATACTCTTACTCATTATTTCCTAATCATTTCATTTAATAGCTTTTAATCGTCTTTTATATCGTGTTCAAAATAATGATAATACTAGTAATCAAAATAATTAGGTGTTACAAATATTTGTTTTAATTACACTAATATTAATAATGATAGTTACTATAACATTATTAACGATAATACTAATAATTATCTTAATGATAATATAGTAATAATAATAATAACAATAACAATAACCATTTTTAAATAATGATATATATATTAATAATGATAATGATAATAATACTAATAATAATAATAATAATAATAATTGGATAATAATAATAATTCTAATTATAACTTTAACGATAATAACTATAGTAATAATAAAAAAAATAACAATTTTTAATGATAAATCCCTTTTATTGATAAAGATAATAATAATGATAATAATAAGATAAAACTAGAACGACGATAAAAACAACAATAATAATAATCATTTTTAATAAAAATATCGAAAATTCAATTGATTATAACTTCTAATCCGTTCATCGAAACCATTCGATATCTAAAGGAAAAGTTCTTAATTTTCCACTAGCTTTCCAAGGATATGCATATCTTATACCTTATCTTAACCGCAAGTGTAACTAATTCAAGATTCAACCTAACCTGTCTAAGGGCAATATCAAAAGTACAAGCATGCATAATCCTAAATACTCGAGCACTAGACAGGGATACACTATTAGTATGTAAAAGTTAAATTATGAGTACTCACGTATCAATATTGAGATTCAATATTGCAGGAAAGGTACGTAGACGCAACGGAAATGATAAACACTGTATTGACCTCGCGAGCATACCCATGAACCATACTCAATCACCTCCATAGTTATAACCCATAATTTTCTTAATCCTATCCTACTCGAAAAACAATTTCGAAATCACTCGGACAACACTCCCTCGTAATATTTTATGTATAATAATAATATCTTGAAATAATACGGAGTAAATATATATATATGTAAATCGATTGAGAGAGTTTAGAGAAAAATATTTTCAAGTTTCTATGAAATAATGAAACATATTGAATTCTATTTATAATAGATTTTTGAATTATTAAAGTGAATTATTAAAGTATGAATTATTAAAGTGAATTATTAAAGTATGAATTATTAAAGTGAATTATTAAAGTATGAATTATTAAAGTGAATTATTAAAGTATGAATTATTAAAGTGAATTATTAAAGTTAAAGTAAAGTAAAAATAAAGTAAAGGTAAAGTTTAAGTATAGTAAAAGTATAAAACTATGTACGTATAATACGCGTATAAATATATATAATATTAATTTAAATCGTTATATATATTTAATAAAATAAAATATAAATATCGTTATCTTTATCATACTAGTTAAGTAATGAGTTGTCAAAAGTGGTTCTAGATATTTATAAAAGTTATATACGTTTTAATAATAAATTTCTTTTTAAACTAAAAACATTTTTGTACATTTGAAACTAAATAGATCAATCGAGTCTTTATGAGATTCAATCTTCCACTATCCTTTGTCTAGTTCTCAATGATTGACAATTTGTTCTTATTTATAAATCACTTTACCATTTTCCGAATATTGTTAAAATGGAAAGATTTCTCAAATCAACGTGGGCCTTTCAACAGAGACTTGTAATCATAATTCAATATATATGATAATTCAATCATTTGATCTTATCTTCTAATTCCATTGATAAACATTTTGAAATAGATACAATCATATAAAGTATTTAATCTAATATTTTGTTTACGTTTCAAGTTATAATATATATACACATATACATATATAATCATATTCGTTTAATGGTTCGTGAATCGTTGGAACTTGGTCGAGGTTGAATGAATGTATGAACATAGTTTAAAATTCTTGAAATTTAACTTAACAAATATTGCTTATCGTGTCGGAAACATATAAAGATTAAAGTTTAAATTTGGTTAGAAATTTCTGGGTTGTCACAGTACCTACCCGTTAAAGAAATTTCGTCCCGAAATTTGAGTGGAAAGGTCGTGAATGATAATAAGTATGTTTTCATGATGCATACGGGCTGAAAATTAGAGTTTTATCATCAGCGAATAATTTGGATAAGCAATCCATTTATATGAAGAGTACGAATGAAGCTAACATAGAAGAGTGAAATGAGTAAGTGTAGATTCATCTTATCATTTGACGTAGATATGATTGATTCCCAGATTTCAAGGGATTTGAAGAAAATCTTCTTAATAAGATTTGACTCTCCGGTAATCAAGGGAATTAGGATCCGCTTTAAATGCGATCGTCCATTTTAATTGTTCTGTCGGAGATTTTCTTATAAATTCACCTCCTTCGTTTCCTTACAACTCACACATTCTGTTGATGCATTTTATGTAAGTCCCTAGACATCTACCCACGTCCATTGCAGGTACAACAGTTTACAGGTCACCATGATTGCTCGTTATTATCCTATCCGTGTTTGTATGTGGTTACAGGAACTGCAGGAACGAAATTTAGATGTTTGACTATGTTAGACTTAGTCAGACGTACGAGTGAAACCTCACTAGTATGGCTGACAGGCTCATACGCACGGTTGATGCTGAGCTAAGTCACAATTACAACCTAAATGAGAAGACACGAGTGAGTGATCACCCGTACGGCTGATGAAGCCAACTCGTACGTGTGATGAATGAATCGTATGGGTGAGTTAACAGTAGGGGTATATAAAGTCTTATGTTCTTCATTTTAGGTTAAGCCTCTCATTTGTTACACACACTCAGATCTAGTGAGCTACTCCGATTCTCTCTCAGTCTAAATCACCCAGGTGGTGAATAATAGCTTTAGTTGTTGATCTAATCACACTTGATTTAGTTGTGGTTTGACTAAATTAATCAAAAAAAAACTTAACCTATTCACTAGAGGGTTTGATTCACTTATTCCGCCATTGTGTGAGTTAAATCTGTTGATTTCTAAGTTTCTAGTCATGTTTCATCACCTTCTATTCTTTCCCCCTCAACTCATATTTTAAAGTATTCATCAATATGCTCCATCCAATTCTGATTCTCGATATACTTCTAACTTTCATATCGGTCATTCTTCTTTTTCATCTACCGCCAGAAGAATCTATTTACTTCTACTATACTCTTGGGTTTATAGTGTTTCTAGTTCTCCCGTGTCTTTATATTGCTATATGCATCGATATATATGGTTTATAATTTCTGGTTTGTCGTTGGGCTTTATATGTTCCCTTATATTTCAAAGTCTCTGCTTCTGTCTTCTATAATCATTATCATTCACAGTTAATGCTCTCTTTTATTTGCTGCAATTTATACCCCAATTTCTATTTCGGAGCTTTGTCCTTTCGTTTCTTCTTCTTGCGATTAAACACCGCTTGTAATGGTCCAGAATTCACAGATATGAATTTCGGAATGAACATTGTTAATGTTCTATGAAGGAAATTGTGATGGCATGATCTTGACTTGTCAAATTACTAGAATACCTTGGAAAAGGCTGAATCATCAAGAAATATTTTCTTGATATTTTAGAGGTTAAATAGAATACAAGAGTCGTATAACATGGCACATGATGATGTTATGATCTGTGAATCATCACGTTCCATTTAGAAACTCAGCATGACTTACTGTAATATAATCACATTGATCAAGTGTCATTATATTATACTAATTCATGCTTCAGTTCCCAACACTACTTCAAAATATTCCTATTTTAAACTTGAATGTTTCAGAATTTAGAAACTAAAATAGTTTATTTTATGATGTAATACAGATAGCACGAAGAGGTAAATGATTTCAAATAAGAAAAATTAAGAAAATATCTTCAGAAATATGGAGCATATTTATAATGAAAGATATGATGATATTTTAGAATTTCTAATATCAGAGGATGATGAAGAATATTGTCCGCATGGGTTTAGAGTCAGGAGCAAGGTATTCGTTAATGACTTCAGCAGGTACTGAATCATTTGGATCCTTTAAAGTCAGGTTCAGTCTTTGTAATTTGTCCACAGCCTCCTTCCTACTTTGCTCAATCCGTTTTCCAGTTCCAAAACTTCTCTTTTTCTGCGCTTTGCCAGCACACTTCATCATTATCATCCAGCTTTTACCGTTTAAAGTCTTTTATAGTTTTTGCTGCTTCATCAGCATTTTTTCCATTTTCGGAGAACCAATTCTTAGTTCGGAGTGTTTTTCAGAAACTTCACATTCAAATTAAGTCCAGAAGATAGACGTTATATATACACATATAACTGTTGGTGTAGACATGCTGCGAGATTTCAAAATATTGATTGCTAATTCCCAATGATTCGTATGGCAATTCTCGTTACAAGATGCGAATGAGTAAATGATGGGGTTTCAATGAATAATTATAATGACTTTTTGGAGAGGCTAAAGTCAAAGGGTAATGAAGTTTTTGGTACATCTGCTAATAATGTGGTGGAATGTAAAAGGTTCCCTGGTAACGATGGTGTATATCTCAAGGTTATTATAAGGTTAGTCTGACTGAAAAGTCGAAGTTGACTTGCTGGAGTTGTGACAAAACTTGCTACTTTGAATAGGAGTCGCAAAGTTATTTTTGCTAATAAATGCCAAAGAATCTGATGCGTATACGTTGTTTAAACTTTTACTTTGGTTTCAAGAGTTTTTCGGGTACATAACTATGGGTAACATGTGGTTGGATCATCATCTCGATTGCTCATCATTCGAAGTGTCTTCAGAAATTTTTGAAGGGTTTGAACACAGATTGTAATCGTTAACATACATTTGATGTTTTAACACAGTTTTGAAGTCAAAATATAGCTTGTGAAAGATGTAAGGATCTAAGAGTGATGATTTTGGTCATATCTCAAGTTGAATTTTGAGATTTCAAAATCAGAATATGTAATTAAATTTTGAATGAGTATGGTTGTTTTGATTTCTATAAAAGAATGTATGTTGTTGTGAAAGTAGGGCGTATAATAGATGATTTGCTGAATCAGATTCGAAGAATGTAACATATTAATTGTGAATTTATATATCTCTCGGGTATTACCTACCCGTTAAAAAAAAATTCCACAATTAATATTTTGTACAAAAGAATTTTATTACAGTCTTTATGAAAATATATATGTATATGTATATTTTCTTCAGATGTAACATAGATTTAATGAGTTAATATTAAATTAAACTCATTTGATTTACGGTTGAAACTAGAATTGAATAATCCCTAAAGGCTTTAAAAAGTACATACCTTTTACGCAGTATTTCTTTAATGACATTGAAATTATGAATAAATACTTCGTTATTTTTTGATGTATGATGTTCGGTTCGTGGAATTCTTGTGAATTTCGCAAAGTACGGATGATGTTATCTGAAAAGTTTCGGGTACATCGATGATGAAAGTGTAAAATCAAATATATACTTGATTTATTATGAATTGGAATTTGTTGAATTGAGACAGAGATTGTAGTTAACGATGGTTAAGTTGCGGCCGAAGGACGTACATTATTGCATATTTGTAATATGAATTAACCGAGTAGTTAAGATTCACACACAATAGCTTAGCACGAAAAGATTTATTTCAATATATATATATATATATATATATATATATATATATATATATATATATATATATATATACATATAATTTCTTCAAAGAGAATGAGTTAATTCTTCATAACTCGTTGATACAATATACACGTTATTGATTCGTAATGATGTCCACAGTGATTCTTGAACTGACGGAGTTTGTGATGTTATCGGTGTTGTTGATTCGGATGTTGACTGTACTGACGATGCTGGTAACGCTGACGGTACTGTTGATGCTGTTGGTAAAGCAAGTTTAGCTTGTTAATCACACACCATTTTTTTCAGGGTTTCTACTCTTCCTTCTATCATATTGGTTCGCTTAACTGATTTATGGTTAGGGCTAGATTAGATAATCTCTAAGACTTTAGAGATTACATAATTGTCGCGGAATGTTTCTCCAATGAAGTTATGAATTAATACTTCGTCAGTTATTGTTGTTGGTACTCCTTGGTATCTATGGTGAGTATGACGTTGATGCTCGTGGGACAAATTGTGAAGTTGAGGTTTACGACGCGGTTGTGGTTGGAGGTGGTAATGGTACTGTTGGCGTTGATGATGGTAGTACTGGTTATGCTGCTGATGCTGCTGCTGGTGTTTGTAATCTCTGCACCATATTCTCCAAAGCCACTACCCGAGCGCGAAGCTCGTTGACTTCTTCTATTACACCGGGGTGATTGTCGGTTAGGACGAGCGGATAAATAAAATCTAAAATTTGATGTAATATATAATCGTGACGAGATACTCTGGAAATGAGCGAGAAAATGGTGTTTCGGACAGGTTCGCCGATAACTGCTTCAGGTTCTTCGTCAAGAGGGCAATGTGGTGGATGGAAGGGATCACCTTCTTCTTGTCTCCAATGATTGAGGAGGCTACGAACCCATCCCCAATTCATCCAGAATAGGTGATGACTGATTGGTTGATCTATTCCGGTCACACTGCTTTCGGAGCTTGAATGGGATTCCATTTCGGAATCTGAGTGACTTGAACTGATGACGAATTCCATTTCGTACGATTGGATAAAGGATTTTTTTTTTTTTCGATATGAAGTGATTTTGGCTAACGGATGGTATTCTAATTACATAGAATATATATATATATATATATATATATATATATATATATATATATATATATATATATATATATATATATATATATATATATATATATATATCAAAAGATTTCGTAGATTACGGAGGACTTTGCGGGATATGTCAGACAAAGTTTAAAGTAACAGATACGATAAGATATGAATTTTTGTCTATACACTATTCATGCAATCAATGCAGCAAAACGTTTCTTAGACTAAAAATGATAAGCAGGTAATTTTTTGAGGATGATAAGTAGTTAATTTTCGACACAAAATGATAAGCAAAACTTTTGACATGCAGACACGGTCGAAGTCCAGACTCACTAATGCATCCTATCGACTTATCAGTTAAACACACTAATGCAGACCTGGTTCGCTAAGACCACCGCTCTGATACCAACTGAAAGGACCCGTTCATATACATTATAAACGATTCACAATAGTTGATTACATTGCGAGGTATTTGACCTCTATATGATACATTTTACAAACATTGCATTCGTTTTTAAAAGACAAACTTTCTTTACATCAAAAATTGACAGGCATGCATACCATTTCATAATATCCACTATCCAACTATAAATTGATTTAATAATAATCTTTGATGAACTCAATGTCTCGAATGCAACGTTCTTCGAAATATGCTATGAAAGACTCCAAGTAATATCTTTAAAATGAGCAAATGCACAGCGGAAGATTTCTTTAACACCTGAGAACAAACATGCTTTAAAGTGCCAACCAAAAGGTTTGTGAGTTCATTAGTTTATCATAATCATTTATTTCCATCATTTTAATAGACCACAAGAATTTCATTTCCAGTTCTCATAAATATACGTCCCATGCATAGAGACAAAAATAATCATTCAGATGGTGAACACCTGGTAATCGACATTAACTAGATACATATAAGAATATCCCCTATCATTCCGGGATCCTCCTTCGGACATGATATAAATTTCGAAGTACTAAAGCATCCGGTACTTTGGATGGGGTTTGTTAGGCCCAATAGATCTATCTTTAGGATTCGCGTCAATTAGGGTGTTTGTTCCCTAATTCTTAGATTACCAGACTTTAATAAAAAGGGGCAAATTCGATTTCGATAATTCAACCATAGAATGTAGTTTCAATTACTTGTGTCTATTTTATCAAACATTTATAAAAGCGCATGTATTCTCAGTCCCAAAAATATAAAGGGTAAAAAAAGTAAATGAAACTCACGCATATAATTATTGTAAAACAGTTAATAAAACAATTGCATGTATTCACAGCCCCAAAAATGTAAAGAGTAAAAGGGGAAGCAAATGAAACTCACGCATATAAATATTGTAAAACAGTTAATAAAGCATTTGCATGTATTCTCAGCCCAAAAACGTAAAGAGTAAAAAAGGGTAAATGAAACTCACCATACTGTATTTCGTAGTAAAAATACATATAACGTCATTGAACAAGTGCAAGGTTTTCCTCGGATTCACGAACCTAAATTAATTATATATATTTATGTGTTGGTCAATATTTGTCTAACAAATTAGGTTAAGTCATAGTGTACCACAATCCTAATGCTCGAGACTAATATGCAAAAGTCAACAAAAGTAAATTTGACTCAAAATAATTTCCAAAAATCTATACATGATTAATATATGGTTTAAATATCGTCGTTTTATATTTTTAAATATTTTTAAAAGATTTATTAGAGTAAATAATATAATTTATTTATTAATAAATAAAATTTTATATTAAATTTATATAATAAAATATACTTTTATATATATTAAGTAATAAAATTTATAGGGTTCATTTAATATCATAAAGATAATATGATAGGTATTATTAAAGTAAGTTATTACACGTAGTAAAATATGTTTGTATCACATATTTATTTGATAAAATAATATCTATAATGATAGTAAGTAAAAGTTGTATTATTTTGTAATAATAATTATTATTATAAAAATATCAATATTTATAATTACTAAGATGACATTATGATAAAACAATAATTCTAATTATGATAACTTTAATATTTACGATAATTTTTAATATTATCTTTAAATTAATAATTCTATTTAAAATAATAATAATAATAATAATAATAATAATAATAATAATAATAATAATAATAATAATAATAATAATAATAATAATAATAATAATAATAATAATAATAATAATAATAATAATAATAATAATATTTTATAGTAACAATGACATTTCTATTAAAATGATAATTTTTGTTAAAATGATAGTTTTAATACTAACGATACTTTTAATAATAATAGTAATGATAAAAATAATAAGAACGATAATTTTATCTAAATCAATATCTTATAATATTTTAATTTCATCATGATACTCTTACTCATTATTTCCTAATCATTTCGTTTAATAGCTTTTAATCGTCTTTTATATTGTGTTCAAAATAATGATAATACTAGTAATCAAAATAATTAGGTGTTACAAATATTTGTTTTAATTACACTAATATTAATAATGATAGTTACTATAACATTATTAATGATAATACTAATAATTATCTTAATGATAATATAGTAATAATAATAATAACAATAACAATAACCATTTTTAAATAATGATATATATATTAATAATGATAATGATAATAATACTAATAATAATAATAATAATAATAATAATTGGATAATAATAATAATTCTAATTATAACTTTAACGATAATAACGATAGTAATAATAAAAAAATAACAATTTTTAATGATAAATCCCTTTTATTGATAAAGATAATAATAATGATAATAATAAGATAAAACTAGAACGACGATAAAAACAACGATAATAATAATCATTTTTAATAAAAATATCGAAAATTCAATTGATTATAACTTCTAATCCGTTCATCGAAACCATTCGATATCTAAAGGAAAAGTTCTTAATTTTCTGCTAGCTTTCCAAGGACATGCATATCTTATACCTTATCTCAACCGCAAGTGTAACTAATTCAAGATTCAACCTAACCTATCTAAGGGCAATATCAAAAGTACAAGCATGCATAATCCTAAATACTCGAGCACTAGACAGAGATACACTATTAGTATGTAAAAGTTAAATTATGAGTACTCACGTATCAATATTGAGATTCAATATTGCAGGAAAGGTACGTAGACGCAATGGAAATGATAAAAATTGTATTGACCTCGCGAGCATACCCATGAACCATACTCAATCACCTCCATAGCTATAACCCATAATTTTCTTAATCCTATCCTACTCGAAAAACAATTTCGAAATCACTCGGACAACACTCCGTCGTAATATTTTATGTATAATAATAATATCTTGAAATAATACGGAGTAAATATATATATGTAAATCGATTGAGAGAGTGTAGAGAAAAATATTTTCAAGTTTCTATGAAATAATGAAACCTATTGAATTCTATTTATAATAGATTTTTGAATTATTAAAGTGAATTATTAAAGTATGAATTATTAAAGTGAATTATTAAAGTATGAATTATTAAAGTGAATTATTAAAGTATGAATTATTAAAGTGAATTATTAAAGTATGAATTATTAAAGTGAATTATTAAAGTTAAAGTAAAGTAAAAATAAAGTAAAGGTAAAGTTTAAGTATAGTAAAAGTATAAAACTATGTACGTATAATACGCGTATAAATATATATAATATTAATTTAAATCGTTATATATATTTAATAAAATAAAATATAAATATCGTTATCTTTATCATACTAGTTAAGTAATGAGTTGTCAAAAGTGGTTCTAGATATTTATAAAAGTTATATACGTTTTAATAATAAATTTCTTTTTAAACTGAAAACATTTTCGTACGTTTGAAACTAAATAGATCAATCGAGTCTTTATGAGATTCAATCTTCCACTATCCTTTGTCTAGTTCTCAATGATTGACAATTTGTTCTTATTTATAAATCACTTTACCATTTTCCGAATATTGTTAAAATGGAAAGATTTCTCAAATCAACGTGGGCCTTTCAACAAAGACTTGTAATCATAATTCAATATATCTGATAATTCAATCATTTGATCTTATCTTCTAATTCCATTGATAAACATTTTGAAACAGATACAATCATATAAAGTATTTAATCTAATATTTTGTTTACGTTTCAAGTTATAATATATATACACATATTCATATATAATCATATTCGTTTAATGGTTCGTGAATCGTTGGAACTTGGTCGAGGTTGAATGAATGTATGAACATAGTTTAAAATTCTTGAAATTTAACTTAACAAATATTGCTTATCGTGTCGGAAACATATAAAGATTAAAGTTTAAATTTGGTTGGAAATTTCCGAGTTGTCACATTGTGGTGGTTTTGATGGAAAAGCAGGAAGCGGGTGATAGCAACTGTGGGAAGGAAGAAAATATAAAAGGTTTTTGGTGTTTGTGGTAATCGAAACAAATAGACCGACCCACTGCAATGGTCGGTCACCAATTCCACTTGCTTTGTAAAAATATCGACCATGGATTAAATATATTTCAACAAATTACATGACGGTTGCATAAACGTATGGAAGGGCAGCTGTAGTATTTTTGTTGGCCAATAATAAAGAAATGGAACGTGCCCAAACTTGCGAAACCCAATTTAATCCAAATTCAATGACTCACTAAATTTCGTATTAGGTAAGTGGAAGAAGTGATACATGCTTGTCGGTTAAAAAAAATTAAAGAGCTCTCGGCTCAAATAACAAAATCAAGTGACCCATTTGTTTTAAAATAGCATTCGAAATAGATATGTGGGTCAGAAGAAAAAAAATATCGAGTTGTAGAGTTGTTAATCACAAGTGGGATTATATGTTTGGTTATTTGTCTGCCATAAAGGAAAGGGGAGAAAAAGATATATCATGCAAAAGTAGTAACAGGAGGTGGCGTGTGTGATTTGTTTAGTTTGAAGATATTGATGCACAATTTAGAATTCAAAAGCTTGTCTCTAAAGTGACCCCCTTCCTCTCTTCTTTTAATCATAAAAGCAACTACCACTCAAACCATTTCTTACTTCTTTTCTCTCTTGTTTCTATGCGGTGCACAGAAAAAAAATTATATATATAGATAATAGCAGAACAATGGAGAACTGCAGCAGTGGTTATGGATTTAATTGGCTAGAAACAGAAAATAAAATAGCAGTGAGCAGTATGAACAAATATGGTATTGTTTTGGGTCGTGTGGGTGTAGTATAGTAATAGTTTATGATGGTGGATAGGGTGGCCGAAGGTTGTGAAAAGAAGAAGAAGATGAAGTCGAGTTGTGGGTTTTAAAGGTGGTGGTTTGAGTTGTGAACAAACAGAAAGGTTTCTTGCTTGGAGTTCGGTTGAATCTGAAAACAAACATAGCTGCAGCAGTAATTTCGAACAGCTGAAGGTTTGATTCACGGTGGTTTTGATGGTGTTCGAAGATGGGTTTGTGGTGTTGGGTTAAACCAAAAATAGAGACAAACGGGAAGATGGTTAGTGATGTGTCGTGCGTGTGTTGGATGATATTATTGGAACGGGTTTAGTGATGGTTTACGTGGTGATTATCACGAGTTAGTAGAAGATGGTGTAAGGTTCTTGGTGCATGGGTTGATGGTTGTTTTAAGGTGATGGTGTGGGTCTTCGGATGTACGCATGTCTCGAGCAGTAGCTGTTTCCATTTTATTTTATTTATTTATTTATTTATTTATTTTTCTTCTTTAATAGATAAAGCAGATACTAGTAGATATATTTGGTATTGATGATGAAAAAGTCGAGTGATTTTTCACTAAAAAGAGGTGACCGAATATTTTATAGATCATGTGTGAGTCGACAACATCTTTAAGCCAGGGGAAAACAAACAAAAATAAAATAAAATAAAGTGAGAGACATTAAAAAGATTTCATACTATTTATTTGTCCTTGATTTCAAGTGACATTTTGTTTTGATTCTGTGAATAGATCGGCAAGCTCAAAATCAGGTACAAGAAATTTATAAAGTAGATTGAGACATTAAACTAAGTCTGCTTTAGTGATATAGTTTATATTTAATTATATTAGTAATTAATAAATATATAAATAATAATACTATTAATATTATTAATAATAGCAAAAACACTAGTAATACAAATAATAGAATTAATAATAATATTAATAATAAAAATGTCAAAATAAAACTAATAATAATCATAATCATAATAACAACAATAATTTATAATAATAATTATGATAAAAATTATCAACAAATCAATGTATCAATATCAGTACTATAATAATATCAATAATATTGATATTAATATCACTAATAATAATGAATGTAATAATAACTATAATTAAACTTGTAATTTCATTATATTTTTATATTATATATTATGTGAATATATCTATTAAATAGTGAATATTTATATATTTTATAAATGTTACAATATAATAGTTATTATATATTATTTTATTTTACATTATTAATTCTAACAATTACGTCATATAATATTTTAATTCATATATTTTAAATATATATGTATCTATTTACAACTAGTGGTTCATGAATCGTCGAGAGCAGTCAAATGTTAAATGAATCCGTGTAAATTGTTCAAAAAAAATTTTAAGACGCAACATAACAGACTTTGCTTATCGTGTCGAATTCATATAAAGATTAAGTTTAAATTTGGTCGGAAATTTCCGGGTCGTCACAGTACCTACCCGTTAAAGAAATTTCGTCCCCGAAATTTGGGTGAGGTGTCATGGTTAACAATAAAGATGTTTTCATGGCTCATATAAGCTGATAAATAAAGTTTTATTACCATTGAGTAATAAAAATAAACCAATTCGATTACTCGAAGAGTACGAGTGAAGCTATCACAAAAGAATGAAATGAATAAATAAAGTTTCATCTTAACGTTTGACGTTGTCCTGGTTGAATTCCGGAATTCAAGGGATTTTAAAGAAAATCTACGTAATCTATATAAGATCTGATTCTTCGGAATTTAAGGAAATTAGAATCCATTTAATTAAATGCGATGATCTGCCTCGATTGCTCGGCCCGGTATTTCCACTATAAATGAACTTCTTCCGTTCCATTACTTCCTACCACTCCCATTTTCTATATTTTGATTCATACTTTCAAATCATCAGTCAATATGTTTCCTCCAGTTTTAATTCTGGATATATTCCTGACTTTCATATCGATCATTCTCCTTTTTCATCTACCACCGGCGGAATCTGTTTACTTCTACTTCGCTCTTGGGGTTATTGTGTTTATCATACTCCCGTGTCTTTATATTGCTATTCGTATTAATGTACACGGTTTGTGATTTCTGTGTTGTTGTCGAGTTTTATATCTTTTCTTATGTTTCGGAGCTCTTTGCCTTTTTATTTTCTTCTCGACCTCTAGTAAAGCGAGTAATGGTTCAGAATTTGTAAGTATGGAGTTTCGAATGATTAAAGTATTCTAAGCAGAAAGGAATGTGATAGCACGATTTGATTTTCAAATTTATCAACATCACGGAAGATAGAACCATCAAGAATACATTTTCTTGATTTGTTCAGGAGTTAAGTAGAATGAAAGAGTTATGTAACATGGCATATGATGATGTTATGATCTGTGAATTATCACGTCCCATTAGAAACTCAGCATGACTTACTGTAATATAATCACGTTGATCAAGTGTCATTATATTATACTAAGTCATGCATCAGTTCCCAACATTACTTCAATAACATTCATATTTTAAGCTCGAAAGTTTACCGAATATAGAAACTAACAGTTTCTAAATGATGTAACACTGATAGTACGAAAAGATTAATGATTTCAGATAGGAATAGTTATGAAAATATCTTCAGAAATATGGAGGATATTTATAATGAAAGATACGATGATATCTTGAAATTTCTAATATCGAAGGATGGTGGAGAAAATTTGTCCGCAAGAGTTTGGAGTTAGGAGCAAGATATTCGCTAAAGACTTCAGCAGGCATTGAATTATTTGGATTCTTTAAAGTCAAACTAATTCTTTGTAATTTATCACGGCTTCCTTCATAGTTTCGCATAATCCGCTTTTCGGTACTAAATTTTCTATTGAGTGTTTCCAATACTCCATTCTTTA
The DNA here is from genome assembly GCF_046630445.1 of Rutidosis leptorrhynchoides. Classification (NCBI taxonomy): domain Eukaryota; kingdom Viridiplantae; phylum Streptophyta; class Magnoliopsida; order Asterales; family Asteraceae; genus Rutidosis; species Rutidosis leptorrhynchoides. The sequence continues at coordinate 349,662,548 of NC_092339.1, read as the reverse complement.
TCATCAAACTTTCGACGGTTAAGGTCGTGTATAGTTCTTGCTGTTGTATTCAGCTTTTTTTTTAAAATTCAGAGTATTAATTCGCAGACTGGGTGCTTTTTAGGATTTCGGAATGAAACATCATAATTCTAAGAGATAAATGTTATATGGATACATATAACTGTTGGTGTGGCAACGTTGCGAGACTCACAATACATATTTGCTGATTCCCAGTAATTGGTATGGCAATTCTTGTTACAAGATGCGGGTGCGTACATGATGAGACTTCAATAGATAAATATTGTGATTTATCGGAGGGATTTAAAACAAGGAGCAACGAGGTTGCTGGTACGTCTACTGATAATATGGTGGAATATAAAAGGTTTCCCGGTAACAATAAAAGAACACGCATATATATCAAGGTTATAATAAGGTTGTTTCGAACGAAAAGTCGAAGTTGACTTGCTGGAGCTGTGACAAAATTTGCTACTTTGAAAGGGATTACCAAGTTATTTTGGGTAATAATAACACTAAGGAATTAGCACAGCTACGGGTTAAATGTTTACTCAGTTGCTGAGAGTTTCTCGGGTGAATAGCTATATGCATCAATCTTTTCTTCCGTAGATTAAATTCGGTTGATTCATCCTATCGATTGAGGTGTTTTCAAGAATCATGAAAGGTTTGAACGCTGATTGTAATCGTAAAGATACAACTGAGGTTTAAGATGAAATCAAGTGGCAAACTTGAAGAATTGTTTAGTTTCATATGTTATAATCAATATTTTAATTCATTTTAATTGTCCAATGTTGGCAGTCCACAGTCGATATTCCACAGTTAACAGTCCAATAACTCATATATAGTTTAATATATAATATTCGAATTAATTAATACGTATCGTGACCCGTGTACATGTCTCAGACTCGATCACAACTCAAAGTATATATATTATTATAGAATCAACCTCAACCCTGTATAGAGAACTCTATCATTACTGCATATAGAGTGTCTATGGTGATTCCAAATAATATATATAGATGCGTCGATATGATATGTCAAAACCTTGTATACGTGTCCCGATATTTTAAGTGAGTAAAATAAATACAGAAATTAAATGACGATAAATAAAATTGCGAGAATGTAAATTGTGATAATTAAATTACGATAAATAAAGTGTAATCAGTTAGCTGGGAACAATTAGCTAGAAACAGTTAGCGTGGATTCTTAAAAAAATTTCTCATAGTTAATTTGTTTGTTTCTAACAAATTTTATTTTGTCAAATGTTTCCTTCATTAAGCCACTTGATTTTTGATACATCAAAATCCAAATATGAAATTGGATGAATATGGTTATTCTGCGGTGAATGGATACGTATATCTGTAGATGTAAACAGGATAGTAAATGACTGTTGAATCAGATTTGAAAGAATGTACAGTGTAACTTATTAATGTGAAATCTAAATATTCCTTGGGTATTACCTACCCGTTAAAATATTTTCACCATTAACAATTTCTATAAAAGAATTATTAATTACATTCTTTATGAAAACATATATACATATATATTTTCTCCAGATGTAATCATTGATTTAATGAGTTAATATGATATTAAACTCATTTGATTTACGTTAGAACAAGAATATATAATCTCTAAAACATTAGAGATTACATATTCGCCATGTTGAGCGAAGATAAATGATGTAGAACGTCATGTAGAACGATGATTATACTTGAGGTATAGATTAAGATGTTGAGGCATGTGATGTTGAAACTTGGGTTGTTGGTGGTACTGGTGTTGTCGGTGCTGTTGCTGAAGCTGGTAAGTTTTGCACCATATTCTCCAAATTGATTACTCGGGCGCGAAATTCGTTGACTTCTTTAATTATTCCGGGATGATTGTCGGTTGGAACGAGCGGATGAATAAGGTTTAGAATTTTAAATAGAATATAATCGTGGCGAGATATTCGGGAAATGAGAGTGAAAATGGTGTTTCGGATTGGTCCGCCGGTGAATGCTTCAGGTTCTTCGCCCAGAGGACAATATGGCGGATGAAAGGGATCGCTTCTTCTTGTCTCCAATGATTAAGTAGACTACGAACCCATCAAATGAATTGAAGATGACTAGTTGGTTAATCCATTTCATTTACACTGCTTTCGGAGCTTAGGTGAATATCCATGTCGGAATAACTGTCGGAATAACTATCGGAATAGCTATTGGAATCTGAGGGACTCAAAATAGTTGAGGGATTTACCTTGTACGATCAGATGAAGGATTTTCGATAAGAAATAGATTATAGGATGTAGATTAGTACTCTGCAATACATAATTTACATATGCATATATAATACTAAAATCCCATAAGTTACTGAGGAATCTACAGAAACTATCAGGCAAAGGTAACAATAACAGATACGCAAAGATATGAATTTATCTATACACCGTCTATGCAATAAAGACAGTAAGACGTGTCTAGACTTTAAGGATGATAAGCAAATGACTTTCGACACGAAATGATAAGCAAAACTTTTGACATGTAGACACGGTCGAAGTCCAGACTCACTAATGCATCCTATCGACTTATCAGTTAGACACACTAATGCAGACCTGGTTTGCTAAGACCACAACTCTGATACCAACTAAAAGGACCCGACCTAATCCATCTGGACGAAGTCACCAACAACTGGTTCCATTGCGATGATCGACTCCAAATACTATCTTTAAAATGAGCAAATGCACAGCGGAATGTTTCTTTCATACCTGAGAATAAACAAGCTTTCAAGTGTCAACTAAAAGGTTGGTGAGTTCATAAGTTTATCGTAAACAATAAAATTCATCATTTTGATAGACCACAAGATTTAAATCCTGCATGGTACAAATGGGCCCGAATCCTATACCCACCTGTAATGTACATGCGACATCTTTTAAATACAGTACACCTTTCTCGTGTACGAAATCATTTTAACAAATCTTTGTAACCGTACACATATCTCGTGTACAAAATATCATACACATAACCTGTGCATAAAATCATTCTCTCGATACATAACATTCATATCAATTGGTGGCAATTATCATGTCCACATAATTCAATGGTGGCAATTATCATATCCACATAATTCAATGGTGGCAATTATCATGTCCACATAATTCAATAATAATCCGCAGAACCTCTGTCTGCATAATAATTCATTCGAGGAATGTTTTGCTTGTGTCTATCTCGTCAAACATTTATAAAAGCATTTCATGTATTCGCAGTTCAAAATATATTTCAAAAGCATTTAATAAAGCAGTTGTAAAAACAGCGCATGTATTCTCAGTCCAAAAATGTAAAGAGCAAAAGGGAGCAAATGAACTCACCATACTGTATTTTGTAGTAAAAATACATATGACTAAACTGGACAATGCAGGTTTGGCCTCGGATTCACGAACCTATATCAATTATGTATATTAACACGTATAGTAGCAATCAAATAATTTCATTTATTAATCTTATAATATTTATATATTAAGTGTTGTAGTTATTTGAAATTTATTATAAAATCTAATTAATACATATATTTTATGTATAATTTATATCTTAAATTATATGTTATCTATATTTATTTTGTATATATATATATATATATATATTCAAAGTATTTAATATTTATACATAATATTTATTTGTTATGAAAATAATGATAATGATAATAATAATAATAATAATGATAATAATAATAATAATAAGTAACACTACGTCAAGATAATGTTCCAAAAATAATGCCTATGCCCGGGCTTGAACCCGAGACTTCTCGGTTGACACAAACACTCCAACCAATTGCTCTGCCTAAACTTTTCTGATAAAAAAACCCTACAAAATATTTATAACCCGTATTTGTGTTCTGTTTCATTTTCTTCTTCTTTTCCATCACCAATATCTTAAGCTTATAATCATTCCCATAATCATCATCTAATCATTTCTTCCGTTTACATCAATTATCATGTATCATACGTATCATCCTAGTCTCACCATTATTGTTATCGAATTTCTTCATGATATAAAATGGGTCAAGGGTTTAAATATAGAGCCCAATTGCTATAGCTTAATCCAATAAACAAACAAGCCTACATAATAAAATGTGAGATGTCGATGATGTTTAAAAGGAATTAGGATAGCAGCCCAAAAAAAAATATAACAACCCAAATAACATTTAAGGTTTACGGTTATATTTCTTTTACAGAAACACCTCGCAGCAGCAAATCATAGGTGTGTTATGGTGGTTTTGATGGAAAAGCAGGAAGCGGGTGATAGCAACTGTGGGAAGGAAGAAAATATAAAAGGTTTTTGGTGTTTTTGGTAATCGAAACAAATAGACCGACCCACTGCAATGGTCGGTCACCAATTCCACTTGCTTTGTAAAAATATCGACCAAGGATTAAATATATCTCAACAAATTGCATGACGGTTGCATAAACGTATGGAAGGGCAGCTATAGTATTTTTGTTGGCCAATAATAAATAAATGAAACGTGCCCAAACTTGCGAAACCCAATTTAATCCAAATTCAATGACTCACTAAATTCCGTATTAGGTAAGTGGAAGAAGTGATATATGCTTTTCAGTTAAAAAAATTAAAGAGCTCTCGGCTCAAATAACAAAATCAAGTGACCCATTTGTTTTAAAATAGCATTCGAAATAGATATGTGGGTCAGAAGAAAAAAAAATATCGAGCTGTAGAGTTGTTAATCACAAGTGGGATTATATGTTTGGTTATTTGTCTGCCATAAAGGAAAGGGGAGAAAAAGATATATCATGCAAAAGTAGTAACAGGAGGTGGCGTGTGTGATTTGTTTAGTTTGAAGATATTGATGCACAATTTAGAATTCAAAAGCTTGTCTCCAAAGTGACCCCCTTCCTCTCTTCTTTTAATCATAAAAGCAACTACCACTCAAACCATTTCTTACTTCTTTTCTCTCTTGTTTCTATACGGTGCACAGAAAAAAAATTATATATATAGATAATAGCAGAACAATGGAGAACTGCAGCAGTGGTTATGGATTTAATTGGCTAGAAACAGAAAATAAAATAGCAGTGAGCAGTATGAACAAATATGGTATTGTTTTGGGTCATGTGGGTGTAGTATAGTAATAGTTTATGATGGTGGATAGGGTGGCCGAAGGTTGTGAAAAGAAGAAGAAGATGAAGTCGAGTTGTGGGTTTTAAAGGTGGTGGTTTGAGTTGTGAACAAACAGAAAGGTTTCTTGCTTGGAGTTCGGTTGAATCTGAAAACAAACATAGCTGCAGCAGAAATTTCGAACAGCTGAAGGTTTGATTCACGGTGGTTTTGATGGTGTTCGAAGATGGGTTTGTGGTGTTGGGTTAAACCGAAAATAGAGACAAACGGGAAGATGGTTAGTGATGTGTCGTGCGTGTGTTGGATGATATTATTGGAACGGGTTTAGTGATGGTTTACGTGGTGATTATCACGAGTTAGTAGAAGATGGTGTAAGGTTCGTGGTGCATGGGTTGATGGTTGTTTTAAGGTGATGGTGTGGGTCTTCGGATGTACGCATGTCTCGAGCAGTAGCTGTTTCCATTTTATTTTATTTATTTATTTATTTATTTATTTATTTATTTATTTATTTATTTTTCTTCTTTAATAGATAAAGCAGATACTAGTAGATATATTTGGTATTGATGATGAAAAAGTCGAGTAATTTTTCACTAAAAAGAGGTGACCGAATATTTTATAGATCATGTGTGAGTCGACAACATCTTTAAGCCAAGGGAAAACAAACAAAAATAAAATAAAATAAAATAAAGTGAGAGATATTAAAAAGATTTCATACTATTTATTTGTCCTTGATTTCAAATGACATTTTGTTTTGATTCTGTGAATAGATCGGCAAGCTCAAAATCAGGTACAAGAAATTTATAAAGTAGATTGAGACATTAAACTAAATCTGCTTTAGTGATATAGTTTATATTTAATTATATTAGTAATTAATAAATATATAAATAATAATACTATTAATATTATTAATAATAGCAAAAACACTAGTAATACAATTAATAGAATTAATAATAATATTAATAATAAAAATGTCAAAATAAAACTAATAATAATAATAATCATAATAACAACAATAATTTATAATAATAATTATGATAACAATTATCAACAAATCAATGTATCAATATCAGTACTATAATAATATCAATAATATTGATATTAATATCACTAATAATAATGAATGTAATAATAACTATAATTAAACTTGTAATTTCATTATATTTTATATTATATATTATGTGAATATATCAATTAAATAGTGAATATTTATATATTTTATAAATGTTACAATATAATAGTTATTATATATTATTTTATTTTACATTATTAATTCTAACAATTACGTCATATAATATTTTAATTCATATATTTTAAATATATATGTATCTATTTACAACTAGTGGTTCGTGAATCGTCGAGAGCAGTCAAATGTTAAATGAATCCGTGTAAATTGTTCAAAAAAAAATTTAAGACGCAACATAATAGACTTTGCTTATCGTGTCGAATTCATATAAAGATTAAGTTTAAATTTGGTCGAAAATTTTCGGGTCGTCACAAAAGGGAAGGAGTAGTGGGTTATTCCTAATTTTTGGGTTTTCTGGTTTATAAGATAAAGTAAAGTAAATGGGATAAAATTTGTGATTCAGATAAGGTTAAAACAAGTGCATAATATGGTTTCATCAATTACTTTGCCGAGATTATGGAATGCTGGCTCATGAATAGGTAGTGACCTTGTATGCATTACGCTGGTCCTAAACGCCCCTGTCATAAGACATGTCACTGGGTAATGCGTTAGGCTTGAAGATTCTGAATAGACAGCAACATCCCTTACCCCCGACGCCTGTGCAGTCTGACTACGTGCATACACGTTCAGACGGCTCATCCAATTGAGCGACTTGGTTCGGTGACGTATTAACATTCCACAAAAGTCTAAACGTTCTTAAGCATAATGGCATACAGAGTTTTCCATATCCGAGAGACGTGATGTATTTTGATGCTTTCGTTGATGATTGGGTTTAAAAAGATAGTTAAGACCTTAAAAGAGTTCAACCATAAAGAACACCATGGGCAAGTCATGTTTAACTTCCATGAACACGTTCGGTTATCCTTTATGTGTTTAAACAAACAGTTCCTTAATAAACTAAGAATCCCTCAAGTGGGGTGCAATGCTTGAGACCGCGTTATGGTGAAGTGTACTAATCAACACTGACCGGTTTCCATGGCCTTACTTAGCAGAGGTACAGCTTACAATAACGGTTGTGCTTCAGCATGCACGTACGAAGTTTATATGCTTGGTGACTACACTAGCATGGTCTAGAACCAACAATGTACTAGGAGTCTAGTTAGATGTTTCACTACGAAAGAGTCCTCAGTCGGAATTCAAGGCTCGGTGGACTTACTATAACCGGTGTGCCTCATTCAAACTTACGCTGTATCCGATAGACTTCTCTTACCAAGGGGTGACACAAATAGTGTACTCTGAATAGGGGTTCGCGACTTCCCAATAACAGAGTTGATAACTACGTTCTATTAGTTAGAAATGCGATTGAGTTTAAAGCATAATCGGAAAGCATCTTGACAACATACACAAACCATAATATCATTTCGGCATTATAACTGACTACATCATAGCATACACTAAAGATAACTACTCGCTAATCATGGCAACAATATCACAAAGCATAATAATGGAAAATATTATATAAAGACAAAGGATAGAAGTACCAGTAGATTAAACGAGTTCCGAATACAAAAGTGATAACTTCAAACTATAGACCGCTCGTAATGTAATCTTCAGCGTTCTTCTCCGGGTACTAGGTTTCCCGCACGGAGTCGAAGACCTTGAAAGTATGATTAATACTGTAGAAAGATAGAGAAAGAAGTGAATTGAAGTGTGTGTAAAAATGATTGACAAAGAGCCTTTAAATAGAAGTGAATTTGGCCTGCATATGGCTGGCAAGCCGTAAGGCAGGCCGTTTATGCCGGCCGTTTTCACTGGTCAGCCGTTTTTCCTGGTCGTTTTCCTGGGCCGTATGGCGAACCGTTTTTCCTATAGGCAGGCCGTTTGGCAAGCCGTATGGTCTGCTGATTTCACTGGATCGTAACTTGATTTCCTTGATCGTAGCTTGGTTTCTCGTCTTTCACCGTTTTCGCTCTAGAATCGTCGTTTTAGCTCTGATTCTCGTGTTTCTTTTTGCATAGTCTTCGTAATAATTTGATCTTCAGTTTCAACTGACAAAGCGGGTATTTTGGCGATAAAGCTTGGAACTTTATTATTTTTGTTCCTCAATACCGGGATAAAAACGTGACTTTTTAGCCGATATCACCTGCCATTATCAACAATCATCAACAACGATCAACAATAATCGATCATCATCTATAAAAAATGGCTAAATCAGACGATTCTATGCTCAAAAACCCATCATCGGCTAAAAAACAAGCTCCGGCTAACAAACAAGCTCCGGTTAATAAACAAGATCCGGCCATAAAACAAGCTCCGGCCAAATCTACTGGTAATTTTATCTATTTTTATTCATGTTCGTTTATAATCAATCAAGTGTGTTTATATACCTTTGTTGTTTTAAAATTTTTATGGTTTCGTAATATAGTCATTCGTGTGTGTTGCTTCTTTAATCACATGTTATTTGTTGTGATTGTTTAATAGTTGCTTTTTATCTGTGTATGAGTTGCATATTTGTTGTTGTTAAATCAGAGTGTAAGTATAAAATTTGTGATTAGCTTTTAGGTTTTTCCAATCACGTGTGATTATACAAGAAATCACTTGGAATTTACACTTAGATGTTAACAAATGATATCACCTGTGATTTGTTTGGTTTAATGTTACTAATTTACTTTTGTAAACCAATTTTTTTAGGTAAAAGAAAAGATCAATCTGTCACCAATGAAGTAGATAATCCTAAACAGAAACGTAAAGTTAAGGTTTTGGATGATCAGAAACTTGATTCTAAGTTACCTGCTATTCGGCTTAGGACCACTCCATCTCAGTTTACAAGGGTCATGTGTTCTTTGACCCCTGAACAGAAAGCTTGTGTCACAAGAATTAGATTTTGTTCTTTGATTGGGTTCAACATAGAACAATTGCCTGGTATGCTTGCTTACTGCGTTGTTGATAATTTTGATGGTGATGAGATGGTAATAAGGACTCAAAAATGGAACATTAAGGTTGATTCTCAAGCTGTCCAGGATGTGTTTGGAACTGAAGATGATGGTGTTGATATTGACACTTTAGAACTTAAGAATGATAGTGCTTTTGTTAAAAGTTGGTTCGATCAGTTTCCACCAGACACGATCACCAGTTCATCGCATCTTAGTGAAAAGATTCTGAGCTCCACTGAAGTAGATAGTATCTTTCAAATGAATTTTATCATGTTGTTTGCAAGCACGATGGTGTCATGTGAAAGAATTGGGAAAGTGAGTTCGTTTGTGGTGACAAGGCTGTCTGATGATGTTGATATTTCAAGTATCAACTGGTGCAAGTTTCTTCTTTCTTCTGTGAAATATAGCAAAGCTTTTTGGTACATGGATGATCCCAACTGTTTCTACGATGGTGCTACTACTTTTCTCACTGTGAGTTAGCTTTTCATTATCTATATATATATATATATATATATATATATGATTATTATCTCTTTTTACGAATTGGTTTGATAACTATAAGTTTTTTCTGTTTATTTCTTAGTTGCTCTATCTGGACCGTACAAAGTTTGATTCTTTTCCTGTTGTGCGCGGATGTCCAGTTTTTAAGAACTGGAAAGGAGCCATCGCTGTCCGTGAAAAGAAAGAAGTTGCACTCGGATCATTTAGTCTGTTGGAACTTGCTGCAGAATATGACGAAGAAGGAGAAGATGGAGAGGGGTTTCTAAAAGTTGAAGATAAGGATAAGGCTTATCTGCTTGCGATTGACGTAGTTTTTGTTTTACTTTTTAATAATTTAAACACGTGTTTTGACTAATTAAATCATGTTGTGCAAGTATGCTTTTTTGTTTACAATCACATGTGATTGAATTTGGAAGAATCATATATTTTCATACTTAGTCTGATTATACATTCAGTAAATAATATTATATGATGTGATAACTTTGATCTTCTTTTTTTGTAATTATTCTAACCTTTTGCACATTATATGCAGGGATATTGTGAAGTTATTGAGGAGAAGTTTAAATTGGTTAATGACTTGAAGCGTGTTTTGTCACGGACAATAACTGAAAGTCTGTCCAAGTATCCAAATGAGAAGATATTGCTTTCTTATGAAAGAAGTTGAAGGATGTTTCTATAATGGATGTGGGTGATGTGAAGATTCATCATGAGATGAAGCGTGTTGATGATGAGAAGAAGGCCGAGTCTGAGAAAAAAGACGAGGAATGTGAATTTAATGATGATGAGAAAAACGATGAGTCGGAGAAAAAGGATGATGATGATCATGATGATAAATATATTGATGTAAACAAGGGTGAGTCTGAGAAAAAGATTGAGGACGGGCAATTTAATGGTGATGCTGATGTAAATGATGAGCAAGAAGTTAATCTTGGTTTCGACGATCCAATTGGACCAGTTGTGACAGAGTTTGTAGGTCCGAAGGTTGTTGACAAGGATTTTGACAAAGACCAAAATGAAGAAGAGTACGCTTCCTTGACACAATGGTTTGACGCCAACGCTAATGAGGTCGATGATATTTATCAAATTATATCTTTACTTAATGTACCAACAAGCCTTACATGGTTACCTGTTCATAATACTCCACCAATGATGAGTTTAACCCCTCCAACTTTTCATCTCTTATCTCAGGAGGATAATTATGAGAACAAGGAGTATGATGATGCTTTGAAATTGGTAGAGAAGGGAAAATTGTCAAGCAGCCCTGAAGTTGGAAAACCGTTACTGAACATAAATGTTGTAAAGCCAAAGAAATTATGTAAAAAAGCTATAAAAATGATTTTATACCCGTTCTTAGATTTGCGTATATCAACAAGGTGACTGCTGTGTGTGACATTCTGACATACTCTGAACTTAATTTGGCTATGGAATTATATTCGATGAAGCTTAGCCCTTCGTGAGTTTTCTAAACTTTTTTCTTTTAATACATACAATTACTTCTGCTTTATAAGCCAATCACATGCTTTTTGAGATTAATGTACCTTGGTCTCATGTATATGTAATTAGACTATTTTATCACATGTGATTATATCATTAAAATCACATGTGATTATATCATGAAATCACATGTTATTATATCATGAAATCACATGTATTAAACTAACCTTTTTTTTGTTGTTTAGTGAAACTGTTTTTGAATCTTAAAAGGCAATAGCATGATACATCATGTTAGTTTGGAATCTCTTTGCCCGGATGTTTATGTTGAGGCTAGTGTAATTGATGTATGGAGCTTTATACTGAATGAAGAACAAAAGTACAAAGGACGATCTAGCCCATCAAGGTTTTTCTTCCATACTACAATCATTGTAAGTTTTAAGTTTTAAAATTTTATGTACTTATTAGTTTTCTATTTTTATGTATGTATTACGGTTCTTAATCTTTGTTATTTTATTTGCAGTATTCTTACTTGTATGATAACAAGAGCCTTAAAAAAGAAGATAAGCTGAAGATAATTCAAGAAAGTGCTGAATCTTGGTTTATATATTACCCAAAGCTTGTGTGTAGTGACCCGAACTTTTCCGAACCTTTCTATGATTATATGTTTAATGAAAACTATATTTACATGATTAAATGTTTCCAAAATGTTAAGCAATCAAACTTGTTAAGACTTGGTTAATTGAAACAGAAATTTTGTAAACGTCTGATTACCCAGTTTGACCAATGATTCACGAACGCTATAAGTTGTATATGACATGATGATACATAAATGAATAAATATATATGTTTAACATGATATAATGATCATCAAGTATCTCATTAAAAATAGTAACAATAAGTTATATACTTAAAAAGGAGACTATTGACGTATGAAACTCGAAACGATACATATAACGATTATCGTTATAACCACGTCTTACTAAATATATATGAAGCATATTAATACATTGTTATATTATATATAACATGATAATATGATAATTAAATATATCATTAAGTGTATTAACAATGAACTACATAAGTAAAAACAAGACTACTAACTTAAGGATTTCGAAACGAGACATATATGTAACGATTATCGTTGTAACGACATTTAAATGTATATATCATATTAAGATATATTAATATATCATAATATCATGATAATATAATAATTTAAAATCTCATTTGATATTATAAACTTTGGGTTAACAACATTTAACAAGATCGTTAACCTAAAGGTCTCAAAACAACACTTACATGTAACGACTAACGATGACTTAACGACTCAGTTAAAATGTATATACATGTAGTGTTTTAATATGTATTCATACACTTTTGAAAGACTTCAAGACACTTATCAAAATACTTCTACTTAACAAAAATGCTTACAATTACATCCTCGTTCAGTTTCATCAACAATTCTACTCGTATGCACCCGTATTCGTACTCGTACAATACACAGCTTTTAGATGTATGTACTATTGGTATATACACTCCAATGATCAGCTCTTAGCAGCCCATGTGAGTCACCTAACACATGTGGGAACCATCATTTGGCAACTAGCATGAAATATCTCATAAAATTACAAAAATATGAGTAATCATTCATGACTTATTTACATGAAAACAAAATTACATATCCTTTATATCTAATCCATACACCAACGACCAAAAACACCTAAAAACACTTTCATTCTTCAATTTTCTTCATCTAATTGATCTCTCTCAAGTTCTATCTTCAAGTTCTAAGTGTTCTTCATAAATTCTACAAGTTCTAGTTTCATAAAATCAAGAATACTTCCAAGTTTGCTAGCTTACTTCCAATCTTGTAGAGTGATCATCCAACCTCAAGAAATCTTTCTTATTTACAGTAAGATATCTTTCTAATACAAGGTAATACTCATATTCAAACTTTGATTCAATTTCTATAACTATAACAATCTTATTTCGAGTGGAAATCTTACTTGAACTTGTTTTCGTGTCATGATTCTGCTTCAAGAACTTCGAGCCATCCAAGGATCCGTTGAAGCTAGATCCATTTTTCTCTTTTCAGTAGGTTTATCCAAGGAACTTAAGGTAGTAATGATGTTCATAACATCATTCAATCCATACATAAAAAGCTATCATATTCGAAGTGGTAAACTAGTAATCACTAGAACATAGTTTAGTTAATTCTAAACTTGTTCGCAAATAAAGTTAATCCTTCTAACTACACTTTTAAAATCAACTATACACATGATTTATATCTATATGATATGCTAACTAAATGATTTAAAACCCGGAAACACGATAAACACCATAAAACCGGATTTACGCCGTCGTAGTTACAACCGGGGGCTGTTTTGGTTTGGATAATTAAAAACTATGAAAAAACTTTGATTTAAAAGCTATACTTCTGAGAAAATGATTTTTCTTATGAACATGAAACCATATCCAAAAATCATGGTTAAACTCAAAATGAAAGTATGTTTTTCAAAACAGTCATCAAGATGTCGTTCTTTCGACGGAAATGACTACCACTTTTAAAAACGACTTGTAACTTGTATTTCCGACTATAAACCTATACCTTTTCTGTTTAGTTTCATAAAGTCAAGTTCAATACAAAACCGTGGCCACTTAAATCACTCAAAACGGATTAGAAACGAGGAAATGGCGAGCAAAACAAAATTGGTAAAAACTACTCATTTTAGCTACGTGAAAATTGGTAACAAATCTATTCCAACTATAACTTAATCAACTTGTATTGTATATTATGTAATCTTGAGATATCATAGACAAGTATACAATGTTTCGACCTATCATGTCGACACATCTATATATATTTCGGAACAACCATAGACACTCTATATGTGAATGTTGGAGTTAGCTATACAGGGTTGAGGTTGATTCCAAAATATATATAGTTTGAGTTGTGATCAATACTGAGATATGTATACACTGGGTCATGGATTGATTCAAGATAATATATATCGATTTATTTCTGTACATCTAACTGTGGACAACTAGTTGTAGGTTACTAACGAGGACAGCTGACTTAATAAACTTAAAACATCAAAATGTATTAAAAGTGTTGTAAATATATTTTGAACATACTTTGATATATATGTACATATTTGTTATAGGTTCGTGAATCGACCAGTGGCCAAGTCTTACTTCCCGACGAAGTAAAAATCTGTGAAAGTGAGTTATAGTCCCACTTTTAAAATCTAATATTTTTGGGATGAGAATACATGCAGGTTTTATAAATGATTTACAAAATAGACACAAGTACGTGAAACTACATTCTATGGTTGAATTATCAAAATCGAATATGATCCTTTTTATTAAGTCTGGTAATCTAAGAATTAGGGAACATACACCCTAATTGACGCGAATCCTAAAGACAGATCTATTGGGCTTAACAAACCCCATCCAAAGTACCGAATGTTTTAGTACTTCGAAATTTATATCATGTCCGAAGGAGGATCCCGGAATGATGGGGATATTCTTATATATGCATCTTGTTAATGTCGGTTACCAGGTGTTCACCATATGAATGATTTTTATCTCTATGTATGGGATGTGTATTGAAATATGAAATCTTGTGGTCTATTATTATGATTTGATAATATATAGGTTAAACCTATAACTCACCAACATTTTTGTTGACGTGTTAAGCATGTTTATTCTCAGGTGATTATTAAGAGCTTTCGCTGTCGCATACTTAAATAAGGACGAGATTTGGAGTCCATGCTTGTATGATATTGTGTAAAAACTGCATTCAAGAAACTTATTTCATTGTAACATATTTGTATTGTAAACCATTATGTAATGGTCGCGTGTAAACAGGATATTTTAGATTATCATTATTTGATAATCTACGTAAAGCTTTTTAAACCTTTATTGATGAAATAAAGGTTATGGTTTGTTTTAAAATGAATGCAGTCTTTGAAAAATATCTCATATAGAGGTCAAAACCTCGCAATGAAATCAATTAATATGGAACGTTTTTAATCAATAAGAACGGGACATTTCATTGTGTCACTCCGAAAAGTTGATTTTGTATGTTATTTTTAGTTTACATTTGCATGTCTATTTTCTTTAATATCATAATCAATTAGTGTGTTGATATGCCCGAAACGGACGGTGTTATTTGTGCGGTGTCGTTAGGTCGCAACACGTCAGAATCAGCTACCAAGAGGGGGGGTATTGTTTTAAATTTATATTTAGCGGGGCCTAAATCATACTACTCCTTATTATGAGTAAGGGAAGTATGACCTAGAGTCATATTTTTAAGATATCAGTAGAATCGAACCTATATTTAAAGCTTAAGATAGTTATGAAGGAGTAGTGGTTACCTATTTTGGGTTTTTCTAGTTTATAAGACAGATAAGGTAAATGCAATAAAATTCGTAATTCAATTAAGGTTAAAACAAGTGCATGGTATGATTTCATCAGTTATTCTGCCGAGATTATGGAATGCTGGCTAATAGGTAGAGGCCTTGTATTCATTACACTGGTCCTAAACGCCCCTGTCGTAAGACATGTCACTGGGTAATGCGATAGGCTTGAAGATTCTGAATAGACAGCAATGTCCCTTACCCCCGACGCCCGTGCAGTCTGACTACAGGCATACACGTTCAGACGGCTCATCTAATTGAGCGACTCGGTTGGGTGACGTATTAAAATTCCACAAAGGTCTAAACTTTCTTAAGCATAATAGAATACAGGGTTTACCATATCCGAGAGACGTGATGTGTTTCAATGCTTTCGTTAATGATTGGTTTTAAAAGGTAGTTAGGCCTTTAAAAAGAGTACAACCATAAAGAACACCATGGCCAAGTCAGGTTAATTTCCATGAACAAGTTCGGTTATCCTAACGGTCTAATCCTTTATGTGTTTAAACAAATAGTTACTTAATTAACTAAGAATCCCTCAAGCGGGGTGCAATGCTTGAGACCGCGTTCCATGGCCTTACTTAGCAGAGGTACAGCTTACAACAACCGTTGTGCTTCAGCATGCACGTACGAAGTTTATATGCTTGGTAACTACACTAGCATGGTCTGGGACCGACAATGTACTAAAGGTCTAGTCAGATGTTTGACGACGAAAAAGTCCTCAATCGGAATCGAAAGTTTGATAGACTTACCACAACTGGTGTGCCTCAGTCGATCTTACGTTGTATCCGATAGACTTCTCTTACCAAGGGGTAACACAGATAGTGTACTCTGAATCGGGGTTCGCGACTTCCTAATAACAGAGCCAATAACTACGTTCTATTAGTTGGAAAATCGATTGAGTTTAAAGCATAATCGGAAAGCATTATAACAACATACACAAACCATAACATTATTTCGGCATTATAACTGGTTACATCATAGCATACACTAAAGATAACTACTCGCTAATCATGGCAGTAATATCACAGAACATAATGATAGAAGACATTATATAAAGATAAAAGATAGAAGTACCAGTAGATTAAATGAGTTCCGAATACAAAAGTGACAACTTCAAACTCCAGACCGCTCCTAATACAATCTTCGGCGTTCTTCTCCGGTTACTAGGTTTCCCGCACGGAGTCGAAGACCTTGAAAGTATGACTATATTGTATAAGAGAGAGAAAGAAGTGAATTGAAGTGTGTGTTGAAATGAATGACAAAGACCCTTTAAATAAACTTAAAATTTGCCTTGAAATTTGCCTGCAAACGGCTGGCAGGCCGTTTGCAGGGGCCGTTTGCCAGGCCAGTCCGTTTGCAGGGGCCGTTTGATCTGGGCATATGGTAGGCCGTTTACAAGCCAGTCAAGCCATTTGGCAAGCCGTTTGGCAGGCCGTTTGGCTTGCTAATTCGCTGGATCGTAACTTAATTTCTTGTCTTTCACCGTTTTCGCTCTAGAATCTTCGTTTTAGCTCTGATTCTCTTGATTCTTTTTGCACCGTCTTTGTAATTACTTGCTCTTCAATTCTAACGAACGAAGTGGGTATTTTGCTGATAAAGTTCAAATCTTTCTTGTTTTTGGGCCTTAATACCGTGGTGAAAACGTGACTTTTTAGCCGATATAATGTGTTCTGATAATTTCTTTCTTCATTAAATCTTTACAACAGGTATTTTTCCCAATCTGTAGACACGATCATTTCTTTGTTTTGGTGTTTGACATGAAAGTTCCCAATCTCTACATACTTGACAACTCTTCGGTAGTTAAAAACTTTGCTGCAAGATACACCAAAGTTTGCAATCTTTTGGTAAGTGTTCCTTAGAATTTTACTTATTATAATCAATATTCAATATGTTTTCCTGTGATTGTTGCCACCATAATATTATTACTTATACGTTTTCCACTTCGATATCAGTTTTTATGCTTCCCCTGTTTACACTTACTCTTTTTAAACATCTGTTTAATGTACTTTAATAACTTTTCATTTCTTCTGATTTGTTTTTTCAAGGTATATGCTTTTAATGAATATCTGAAACTTCATAAGAATCCTATTGCAAATCAGATTGAAAAATTGAGGCCAACTCAGATTTTGCTGCCATGGAAAACAATAGATAACATTGTAGATTGTGGAGTGTGTTCTATGTTCCACATGGACATGTATAAAGCAAGAGCAGAGACTGACTGGTCTGATGAATTGCTGCCCGAGTTTGTGGAACAAAAGAATCATCTTCGGAAGCTGAGAGTTCGGTTTGCTTCAAAGTTTCTGTCGCATGATCTAAACATACATGCTGACCAGATGTTAAGAAATGCAAAAAAAATTGCCACATTTCATCGAAAGGGAGATTATAGGAAGGTTATCATTTCTGCAAAACAATCAAGAGGTGCCCGAGTTGAAAAAGCTAAAAAGTCGTCTCATGAAAATTCATCTAATTAAAAGTGAAGTCTTATAAGATGTATGTTATTTTTGTGCTTGATACTTTTAATGTATGGTTAGATGTTGATGGTTCGAAAGATATTTTTTAGTTAATGACATGCTGATGGTTAGATGTTAGATGTTGATGGTTCTTTTGTACTTGATATTTCAAATGTATAGTTAGATGTTGATGGTTTGAAAGATGTTTTTTGGTTAATGACATGCTGATGGTTAGATGTTAGATGTTGATGGTTCTTTTGTACTTGATTTTAATATATGTATTTTGTCTCTAAACAGCTACAAGTGATATTACGTACACAATCACATGTGATTTTACAGTTCAATCACATGTGATTATAAACGACAATCACATGTGATTATAAACGACAATCACATGTGATTATGATATCCAATCACATGTGATTAGGACATATTCACATGTGATTGTGAAGATTTATTACATGATTTTGGGTTTAGTGACTAAATCGATTCTACAAAATGATTCTTCATGTCATTGGCTTATCCAATCACATGTGATTAAGTAGTTCAATCAAATGTTATTGTGTCATTAAGTAGTTCAATGACATGCTATTGTAATATATAATCACATGTGATTAAACAGAATAATCACATAACTGTTTAATCACATGTTATTGAACGACATAATCACATGTGATTGAACTGTTTACTCACATGTGATTGAACAACATAATCTGAACTGCTTAATGACATGTGATTGAACATCATAATCACATGTGATTGTAGTATGTAATCCCAACTGTTTAACAAAATATAAAAAATTGTTTCTAACACATTAACAATTTTTAACAATTGTACTGGAAGAGGAGACTGGAAATAACAAAATATAAAATATGCAAGTCAAACATTTAATAGGAACACTAAGATTAACAATTGTACGAATATAAAAAGAAATAACAAAATTTTTCTCTAATTCCATAGTAACATCAGACTTTGGTAGTATCATTTTGTTCTTTTAATTTTTGTTTTTTTATCACAAGTCCTCTGATTGTGATCATCACGTCCACATTTACCGCAAGTATGCTTTCTCTTTTTGCTTTCCTTTATTCCCTTCTCTTTTCCACTCATCAGACGTTTATCATATCCACATCCTTTGTAATTCTCAACGGGTGGGTTTTCTATTTCTACTATATCAGTCTTTGAAACACCAATCATTGTTTCTATGACAACATCTTTTCTCTTTAACTGTTTTGGCACTTGAGCCTCAACTTCTTTCTTTAACATTTTAACTTTTTCAAGAAACCCTTGTAGCATCTTTTCATCCGGGCCAATAAGTTCAACACAATCATCGATAACTGATGTGATTTCATTAACAGAATTTTGAACAACGATGTTTTCATTGCCATATCTATTTCTCCTTGATTTAACTCGGGTGGTATTATATCCCTTCTCCAACGTCTCATTATGTATTTTTAGGGATTTCATATATATTATCGTTCTTTAAAACCCAAAAATAGTGTCTGCACAGAAGACCAAATCAAAGATAGTGTCTACATGTACACATTATTGATCCGTTTTGGCGATTATGAAGTACCTTCATAATAAAAAAAACAATTATCAAGAAAATATTATGTTATGACAATTGATGTATAATTCAATCACAAATGATTAGTACCTATTTAAACTATTTTCAACAAGTGATTAGTACATATTTAAACTATTTCATGCACAAATGAGTTAGATTCAAACTACTGCATGCATGCATAAACAGATTCTGTTATAAATGGCCACATTTTTAATTAGGCAATCATATGTGATTCAATGCATAAATAGATATGCAAATAAGTTTACCTTGTATTGTAAGAACTTTGTTTCTTCATTCGAGCCTTCATTTTTGTTCTCTTCATTCGAACCTTCATTTTTCTTCCCTTCATTCGAACCTTCATTTTTCTTCTCTTTTTTCGAGCATTCCTTTTATCTTTTCGAATTTCTCTTTAACAACAAATATCTCCGTGTCTTCCTCTTTGTCCATTTTATCCAACAAACATATATACAAAGCTGCAACAATCTATTGTATATAATCAGAAAAATTATATGAGTGTAGACCTTTGATGCATGTCTTTCGATTTTTAGCATTGTTAATAATTTTGGATTTTTCTTGATTATCTGTACATCTAAATATTCTTGCTTTGACCTCTGTTTTAACATGGCAGATTCAAAGCCATCCATAAAAGTCAACAGATTTGATGTATATCTTGTAAAGTGTGAAAAAAGCATTTTCACTCTCCGATCTTGAAGTACTTCGCATCAAACCAAACATTTCAGTTTCGACGAAATATGTTGGTATCCAACTTGATCTAATATCAAACATATATTTGAACCAACTGTCATTCTTTAATGAAAAATCGTCCATCAACTTTTCCCATTTTTCTTCAAAAACAGTTGATTCAATGTTGAGGGTAATTACACCATGCCACCATGAACAGTAGTTGTGCATCTCCCTCCCTCTCACATTCAGTCACCGCCACCACCACCAACTTCTCCCTCACAAATTCGGCAGCCACTACGTTCTCTGACAGCCACCACTTGTTTGATAATAACCGCTGTTCGACGTCGTGGGCCATTTCGGCGACTCCAACCAACCAACCGATGCTCAGATCGTCGTGTCTCTCCTACACTACCGCTACCTTTTTTTCCAGGCCAACCACCATGCACCACCTATGTTTCTTTTTTGTACGTTTTTATCAGATTCATGTTATTGGCGGTCGTAGGTAGGGGTGTTCATAATATCCGAATCCGAATCCACAATCCGAAAATCAGATCCGAAAATATTCGAAAAATCGGATATCCAGATTTCCGGATATCGAAAAATCAGATATCCGTTTTTTCTGATTCATATCGGATGACATTTTCAAAAAATTCGGATATTCGTATACCCGAATATCCGAAATTACATCTACTTGTATCTCATACTTTTCAATATTAACCACAACAATTGAATTTCTTGGCATATTTTAAATACAAGATTAGTTCTTTATCCAATTCTGCTAACCCAAAACTGGGTTCTTTTCTTGTAATAAGAACAAACAGAAATAAAGGAGAGCTCTTTTGATTATTGAAGTTTGAGATATGCAACTTATTTAACCAATTTCAAGTTGAGGTTCTGATTCCGTTGTTGGTATGCCTAAAAATGGCACAATATATGTCAGGGAAGTAAAATATATTCAGATGTTTAGATAGATTTATTGTTGGTTATAGTTTTCTAAAGGTTCTACGCTTCTGAGGGCAATTGATAAAAGGTAAAATCAATTTTGGTCAAAAGTAACTAGACAAAAATAAGTTGTGAAAACCATATCAAAGTATTGAAGGATTTGAATGAATGGATAGTTACAGTAACCTCCTTCAAGGATTGTGTGTTTGATCTGCACTTTTTTGTTCAAAAAATGGATATTACAGCGAATTCCATGAAGGATATCAAGTCAAAAATAAAGTTTGGATATTTGGATAATTCGATATCCGAATCCGAAATTTCGGATATTCGAAAATCGGATATCCGAAATTCCGAATTCGGATATCGGATGGCCAAATCCACTATCCGAATTTTCGGATATCCGAAATGCAGATATCCAAATTTTCAGATATCCGGTTTTGAACACCCTTAGTCGTAGGTGGTTGTAGGTGCTGGTGTAATACCCCAAAAAATTAACACTATAACATTGATAATGTATAAAATATATGTTTTGAGATGATAACCAATTATATGTAAAGAGTTACTTTTTATCCCAAGTTTAAGATAATTAATTTTATACTAAGAGTTCTTTATAACAATAAGGTAATCATAAGTTAAATAATAATTATCTTGTCACATGTTTAATGAATTCTTAAATTATGTATTTTTTTTTTAATTATTTTAATATCATAAGCCTACTATATGTTATTTGTCCTAAATTATTATATAGTAAAGTTAACATAAGTTATAATCTAATTAGTTTGTCACATGATTAACTAATATGTAAGTCTTGTGTTTTTAATAAGATTACTTAAAGTCTATAACCTTCATCATTGATCCTTTAATACATGTCTACATTCATGAAGAAGACTTTTGGATACACTTTCATTATAACTTACTTGAAACTCTTGAAACTTACATAAATTAACTACCATTAATATAATGATCTTTTAATATATCACATTTCACCAATACTTGAACTCATATTTACAAGACAAAACATACGTGAGTTTTGATTCCCATTTTATCTTTTTCTCTAGCCTAAAAATCCTACACATCTCACTCTCCAAATTACTAAGTATTTGATTCATTTTGATAAAAAAAAAAAAAAAAAAAAAGGTTATTTTGGTGTCCAATATCAAGGTAATGTTTTATCTTTTGTTTCACATTCTTAAGATTGTATGATCATTATGTAAGCTCTAAAAATCTGATTTAAAACCATATATAAATCATGTTAAATCTTAGTTTAACAATCACACTATTTGTAGTTAAAATATAACGGAAAGGATGAAGTTTTAATCAACATATAGTTTTAATTAAACATATAACCTTATGAAAATATTACTAAAAAGGATGTTATAAAACATACAACTTTTAGAATTATATTTAAAGAAACATATAAACTCATGTATAACATGTCTTAACATTTCATATATTTTTTTATAGTTAAAGTACAACGAATATGATGGAGTTTTAATCAAGATTATAATATAATAATTGAAATTATATGAATAAACACATGAAAATCATACTATATATTATATATTATAATATTATAAAATAAATAGTATTACATACTTCTTAATTGAATGTGTTTTGTGCTCATACTTGTGTATTTGTTAGATACGTTGGATTATCGCATCCTTTTGGTGATTCTCTGGACTTTGGAATTTCGTTATTCGAGATAAGGTACGGATATTCTAGGTGGTACTAGGATCATTTCGGTAAAATCTTTCCTCTCAAAATCTCGTTTGAATTATGTATACATCTTATTGGTATGACATTCTTCTTTAATAAAATTATATTTTGTTAATTGGTCTTTGATTGTGTTATGATGTTCCTCATTTTTGATGTACTAACGAGTTTGCTATTTATGTTTGTTAATTGAGGAATCATAATACTTTGGTCTTTGTAAATTGTGTCAAAACCGTGTCTCAAAAATCCAACCAAAATAGTCCCGAAAACTGTTCCGGACAGCCCCAAAATCAGCCCGTAATTGCTGCTATTTCAGCCCAGAAAAGTCCGAAAAACAGCCCCGAGATGTCTCAAAAAAGTCCGGTAAAGAACGTGTGTTTGTGTGGCGAGTGGTACGGTGATTCGTATTGAGTGTCCCTCATTCCATGTGGCTTAAATGTCTTGTTAAGTTCTGTTTAAGTTGTTAATTCGTAAAAGGGCTAAAATATTAAGTAACGTGACTCGTGATTAAAGTTAGACCGAATGGTTGGGGTGACACATAATTTTAATTAAAACGCCATAGTAGCTTACATAACATTTTAAGTATTGTTCAAGCATAAAATATATAAGTTCATTTTATTAATTCTTTTTCTAAACATGTTATTAAGTCCTGTTATCATTCGAAAAGTATTTAAAAATTTATAAGTCGGTAAAAACGGTTTCTTAAAATGTGCCTAAGAGTAACCTATTCATGAAGGTCCCCATGAGCGCGTTATTGTGACACTGGTAACGTGGCATCGACCGTAGCGGTGTATTTTGTTATATCTACGGCATCTCCTTTTGATTACCCGGATGTTGGTACGAGCTCTGTGTTATTATATATTTGTGATAGGAGGCGTATGAATCGATCCTAGGATTTTGTTTTTACGGTGGACATTTATCTTAGTGTCATACGAAGTGGCACCGATATGAATGATTAAGGGAGTAGCTATCCTTATGATTTCATTTTGATAATTTGTTACATATTTTTTTTAACTCTTAGTGCATTAATTTTATGAAATTGGTGTTTTGTATTATACTTTGATATATTGACATATTTGGTATTGTGGATTTATACCTATTCGCACTTTGATTTGAAAATAAGTTTGTTTTGAAAAAAAGTTCCTCTTGATAATAAGTTCGTTATGAAAATGAGTCTATTTTGTAATAAAGCTTGTACCAAAATAAGTTTTTGCATGTCATACTATAATCCCTATATTCGTTATGTCCGCTCACTGGGCTTTGGCTCAGTCGTATTCTGTTTTTTCTTACTTAAACGACGGGTACTCCATGAGAGTTGGGAATGAGGGAAGAGTGTAGAGTTGAAGTGGACTTAGCACCTTTGCCTTAGAGTTAATCAAACTTAGTACTTTTAGTTTAATGTCAGTTAAATTTAACTTTGACTATAGTTTGACTTTGAATAAGATTAACGCCCTTTTATATTTTGAGTTCCTTTTTATATTAATTAATAGAGCTTTGTAAATTAGGGGCGTTACAGCTGGTGTCAGTAACAGTAGTGGTAAGAAGGCAGGATGGCGATGGTGGTGTTATACGGAGGTTGTAGCGGTCGGATGAAGGCGGTAGTTGCGATTTCAAGGTAATCCCATACGTGCAAGTCGTTTTTACATTTGTTATCTTTTGTTTTTTTCTTTATTTCAGATTGTGGATAGTGGCCAATTGTTCATATAAGTGGTTAGTGGTGGCCAGAACGGATTGGTGGTGATCTTTTTTTGTGTATGTTTAGATTTGGTTATTGGAAGTTGTTGACAGTGACGACTGGAGGTGGTGATGAACGGGGTGTGACAATGGCGTTGGCAGGAGGATAATGGTGGCGTTGGCAGGTGGCCAAGGTTGTGGTGTCAGGTGACTGATGGTGGCGGTTGCAGGTGGTTAGTGACGGTGGAGTAGTGGTGTTGGTGGCTGGAAGTATGGTGGTTGTGGTGCTAAGAGGTGTATTGTGGCAAGAAAGTAGTTAATAAATGTTGGAAGTGAAAAGATTAAAATGCCCAAGTGAGGCAAAAAGACGATCTTGACCCTGTAAACAGCAAAGGTTCATGCTAATTAGTGTATATAGATAATAATATATATATATATATACTAGGTTTTATAGCCCGTGCGTTGCACAGGTAGATAAAAAACCGTGCAAAAATATAAGTTCTGATTATCTATTATTACATTGTTGCAAACTGCCTTCTTTCGTTGTTGAACAGTTAAAACATGACATATGCCACACCTGAAATCCAAAATTCAGCAGCAAGTTTGGAAGTGTTCAAACTTGTCGTTGAACAGTTAAAACACAAACGATCAAATGATAACTCAAGATTGAATTACCTTAATGCAAAATTTATGGAACCCTATTCACTGATCCATGTTTGGATGACCTTGTAATGAATGTGTGTCTACAAAATGGTCGAAAAGACAACACGTCCCATGGTCTCAATATGTCACTATCTCACATATGCTCCAATAATTTACATATGCTCTCAAATCTCAATATCTATGCTCCGTTGCTTCTCCTCTACATATGTATGAAAAACAAATAAAGAATATTCATATAATCAAATAGGAAAATGAATTCGGCTATTAAAAGTTAAATTTAGGACAATATGATATCAGATATTTAGTATACCTGTTAGGGAAAACCAAAATGCATAAGAAAAGAACTCGACGGAATTTGACGGCATGTAGTCCTTATTAAGAAGAGTAAACAAACATTCATGGTAGCAATACGAAATATCAGGCGTAATGCGCTAAGGCCTTTTAGCCATTCTTCCTATAAATAGTGGAGTCATATGAATAGTATGTCAAATTATCACCTTCAAAAAAAGTGGATTCAACACGAGCCACAAAGTATTTTTCCACAGTTCCATGTAGCTACAATTTCGAAAAAAGTACAGCTATATGAACATGTAATAATCAAAAGCAAAAGTAAACAATCATTAGATAATTAATTTACTCTAAATCAAAACTTGTGAAAAGTGAAAAAAGATTATTACTCCCTCCGTCCCTAAATTATTGTCCAGTATTCCATTTTGGGATGTCCCAAATTAATTGTCTACTTCCATAAATAGAAAGGAAAGGAGATATTTCATTGGTGGATCTGGAGAGAGAAGATATTTCATTGGTGGAGAAATAAAGTTAGTGGGATTTCCTAAAACTGTGTGTTTTTTGTCTGGGGACAATTAATCTGGGACGGAGGGAGTATAAATTTAGGCATGTAACTTTTTATTATATTTGCACAGGGTGCGTGTGTAATGTTAATTATTAAGGAAAGTACCTGATATTGTTTTAAAATGCATACTGAATTAGGTTGTATCTGTGTTCAAACAGTACATAATAATGATCGTGAATGCTGAGAGCATGTATACCTTAAAAACCGTTGTATAGGCAGCCTCAAGATTGGACATGACCTACAACAACATCTAATTTCGTATAGGCTCCAACACCTTGTGGTTATAGTTCTGTGTATTACCACAATATGAATATAAGAGTGAAGCATAATTTGAAACATTTACAATATGATAGATACAAAGAACCAATAGATGTATAAAGTAACACATATGAAAATCTGGAATGTGAAGTGGTTCTTTTGAAGTATTATTTAGTTTATTTACCGTAAGAGCCCGTCAGAAAATGTAATATTTTTACACCAATATAAGCATTAATGATTTAAAATGAAAATAAATTTGAATGCAACATATCGTTTTCATGAGGATGGTTAGTACGATATCCGGACAGTACGACCTATGAAGATTTTATACGATGGTAGCGTTTCAAGATTATCATTGTGATTCAACATATATATATTTAAGTATTAAAAGATTCCGCATGTAGTTGTAAATCATAATTGCACTCGTAAAAAGGAGAGTTTGAAGTCATCATAACAACAAACCAACATCACATAACCAATAATAATCAAATACCATTAAACACTAATAAATATGCAACATTTGTTTCACCTCAAATAAATAAAATTTCAATAAGAAAAAAGCACCCCAAGTAATATAGTAGTATTGCAACAATATAAGTCGTAGCTCACAAAAGAAAAACCGCAATTGCATCGTAAAGACAGTGACGCACTAACGTGAATATTCAAACATAGCAAAATAGGTATGTGTTGACGGGCGTGATCTTGTAGCTAAAGAACAACATAGTAGGAGCCACCACCAACTGAAATAAAAAGTGATGATAATAGCAGGAAGAACAATCACACAAACAACCAAAATATAGAATGTGAAACAGAACGTAACAAAATCAAACATAATAGGCTAATAGAAAGTAAATTTAAAACTTGAAAATTACCTACAAATAGCAAGAAGATCATAGCAAACAGAGACTTCAAAACGTTTGATGAAGAAAAAGCACAATTGGTCGACAAAATTGAAACCATATTGCACCAATATGGAACACAATAACAAATTTTTTTTATGGGTAATTACGAATTGGGTCAAATACAATACTTTATTTTTGTATTTTAGATGTCAGCGAAACAAAAGCAAACAAAACATCGTAATATATAGGGCAAATGGCCCGAAAAGGTAACCTATTTTGCCAAATTTGCCAATAAAGGTAATATGACTTTTCCAGATGCCCGAAAAGAATGTTTGTTTTAATTTGGAAGTCGAAAAAGATTATAATTTGAAAAAGTGTTAATTTGAGATAATTTTTGCTGATGTGGCGTTTTTTTTTATTTTCCTTTGCAAATCTGGCAATACACGTTAATACACTTTTTCAGCAAAAATTACCTTAATTTAACACTTTTTCAAATTATAATCCTTTTCGACTTCCAAATTAAAACAAACATTCTTTTCGGGCATCTGGAAAAGTCATACTACAGCAAAAATTACCTCAATTTAACACTTTTTCAAATTATAATCCTTTTCGACTTTCAAATTAAAACAAACATTCTTTTCGGGCATCTGGAAAAGTCATATTACCTTTATTGACAAAATTGTCAAAATAGGTTACCTTTTCGGACCATTTGCCCTAATATATAACTTACGTAAGACAACGTAAAATTATTGATTAAGCCATTGAAGCATTTCTATTGTAGTCCGTAATTGTATAATTGGTACACAATTTATTTTATCTCCATATATATAGTAATATGTACCTTTCTAATTGGATTGATTAGCACGGTTCGAATTTAATTGATCAGCACCAATTAAGCATATAATCGATGGAGATTTGTCATCATCTGAGTTGAGGTAAGGAAGAAATCATCGTGGAACAATATAATCGATGGGGCTTGGGAAAGAAACTAAGAAACCCTAATTTATGACTACGGAATGTCGACCCCTTCTTTTTTTGAAAAAAAAATATTATTACCTACTTCATTTTTTCCTGATGGGAGGTGATACTCACACACTAGTTTTTGATCTATAGACACTTTTTATCATAAAACTTACAATTATAACCTTAAATTTATCTTGGGACTTATAACCTCTATTATTATAAATAAGGACTTAATAGTCAATTCTGTGTGTATGGATCAATATTAAGTGTGTGAGTATCATCCCCTTTCCTGATGCTGTGTTAATATTAATAATTAAAAATTTATATATATAATAAAATTATAATATAATTCAAACCTATACATACATCATTTGTACGTATATATTTATAATTATATAATAAATCAGATTTAGTTGGATAATGACACATAAGCAAAAATCTTTTTGATTTATAATATATATATATATATATATATATATATATATATATATATATATATATATATATATATATATATATATATATATATATATATATATATATATATATATATATATGTGTGTAATAAAATACTCCATGTATATAATATTCAATCTATTGATTTGTGAAGAGATCAATATCTCACTTTATAAACTCTTACAAATTTAATTGCATTAGTCATTTGGTTGCCTCGTTATAATATATATATATATATATATATATATATATATATATATATATATATATATATATATATATATATATATATATATATATACTAGGTTTTAGAGCCCGTGCATTGCACGGATGTGTAAAAAGCCATGTAATAACCGTAAAAGATTATATCATTCGAGTATGTAAGTGGAAAAAATAAATAAAACGTTAGAGTCCGTGCGTTGCACATGTGGGTAAAATAATCATGCAAAATTAATTGATTTTTTTCAAACAATTATTCTTTTGAGTTTAAGAGCCCGTGGTGTTGACAAATTTTAAAAATTATTTTGAGTTTAAGAGCCCGTGGCGTTGACAAATTTTAGAATTAGTTTTGGGTTTTATTTCTCAGAATTAATATCCTTTTAATTATATATGAATTATTTACTACGTAATATTTAGAAAAATATGAGCCAATTGAAAATTAATTATGGAACGTGTTAAATGAAAAGACGTTATTAAAGTCTAAGTTATATTTGTTATACATTATTATCATATAATAACTTTTATAAAACACATATATGCCACATATTATTATATTAAATTAAATATTAAAATTAAAATTTACAATATAAATAATTACAATATTTAGAATGTAGATGTTGATTATCTTATTAACGGATAAAATCTCGCACACGTATCTGAATACTATTTATTCTAATATACTATTTAATATTTACGAAGTAATATTTATTATGTACTCCGTATATACTATGGTTACATCCAACTCGTGCATAGTTAATTGGTAAGAATTCATTATTAATATGAGCATATCAATTATCTATATATTAATTTATTCATGGTTATGAATACATAATGAATATGTATCCATATATTTATAGGACATTTGTTTTGGTGGTGTTTAGCAAATTAGCAGATCACGAATAGAAATAAAAATGAGTATGAATGGTTGAGAAATTAAAGGAATGTGGAAGTTAGAGATATATTCCGTATATATTTAGTTATTTTATATTTTATTACTTCATATTATTTTGTGATATATATATATATATATATATTAATTATTACGAATGTAATATTTTATATATTTGTCATAATATAATATAATATAGATATATAGATATAATATATAAATATAAACATTCTAAAATAACTTTCAATCACAATTCACAAAAAACTTTTGGTTTATATATATATATATATATATATATATATATATATATATATATATATATATATATATATATATATATATATATATATAGTGGTAGGATCAAGGGGGAAGTAACCAATTGCGGGGAAGCGAGGGGAACCAATATTTTTTTTTTGTTTTATGAAAAAAGTTTGTTCACGAACATTATAGTTTGGATGAAAATATGAACATTTAATAAAGACACTTTGTGATAAATATTTTTATTTTGGCGGGAAAACGCTCAAAAAATTAATATATAACAATTATCTTGTTTTTCGACCATATTTTGAGGTTTTAGATATTAGGGTTTAAAATTTTAGGGTTTAGGGCTTAGATTTAGGGTTTAGATTTAGGATTTAGATTGAGTTTTTAACACAAACGGTTTAGAGTTTAGGGTTTAAGATTTAGTGTTTAGGGTTTAGGGACTAAACCCAAGACACTAAACCCTAAACTCTAAATCGGGCTACATTTTGACAAAAAGTACTTCACAAAACATGGAAAAAAAAATGTTAACATTCTTCACTATCAATATTATCTTGAATGTTATTTTTATCGATCGTTTTTCCGCATAAATAATAAAATTCATCACGAAGTATCTTTTTTAAATGTTCATATTTTCGTGTGATCTTGATGCCTATAAAAATCCAAAAAAATTTAAAATTTTTTTTTTTTGCTTCCCGCTGCTTTTCACCGATTGGTTACTTCTCCATTGATCCTACCCATATATGTATATATATATATATATTCTTCGGTTATTATTAGAAGGGTTAAGGCTACTCAGTAGCTATATACTTTTGTTTTTGTTCCGATGTAGGCTATATACCCAGAAAAATGCCAGTATAAGCCATAAACTTTGAAAAAATGTGTTAATGTAAATCATCTTAACTTGCTGACCTGATAAATAAGGTAGTTCGTTTGACTCTTTTTTTCGAAACTTTGACTTCGAAATTCAGATTGATTTCTTCGATCTAAGATCTGTAAATTTACAGATAGTTTCACGAAGAGATTTCGATCACATCTGTATTTTTACATTTTTCTATAACCTCTCAGATTGATCCGGAGCTTAAATCGGGCACGGTTTCGGTGAAGGATGAAATCGAGATCAGACTCTATGAATTTGTTGTTGATTATAAGTTCTGATGGTGTACGAAACTTCGTTTGATGTTATGATTCACTAATCTGAAGTCAATTTATTGAGAGAATAATCCTTGATCGATTTTGTAGATTGAGCTTAAAAAAATAGTACTTTTTTTTTATTCAATGTAGGCTATATACCTAAAAAATACTAATGTAGGTCACATACTTTTAAAAAGTATATGGATGTAAACAAAAGGTAATATGTTTAGCCGGTAACAGTGTAACAACCCAACCCGTTAACCAACCAAAAACGCGGAATAAAAAAAAAATTTTAAAACTGGACAGAAGGGTGCGCGGCGCGCACCACTGCCTGTGCGCGGCGCGCACAAGGCCTGTGACAGTTCTGATCAAAATGTCCATTTTTCGCGAAAAGATCTTCGACTTCCCGACACTTTTAGACCAAACGCTTTTCACAACAATTTATATTAGTTAAAACTAACACGTTCCAATAATAAAATGAGTTTTACGAGACCGAGCCCACATCGGCCGTTTTACGACTTTCGTACAAAAACAAGTTTTCGACCACATGATTTTTAACACAAAATAAAGACCGAGCATGGCGATTGGGGATACGCTACCCAATCCTAATCAATCCAAAAGCAAGATCTTCTAAAGTAACTATGCGAGTCCACTAGTCCCCGTTTACCCGAGCCACCGCATCCATGCAATCTATAAAAATGTCAACAACGAGAGGGTAAGCTAATGCTTAGTGAATGATAATATACTACATACATATATATGCATAAAATGGACACACCACGAAATAACAAATACCGCATACCGAAGCATCCATATATAAGGCACTACATTAAGAATACCGTACGATCTCTAAGCAACGAGCTAAAGATACAACAACAATTATAAGTTCACCAACGACGATGTGAACCACGCCAAATAGCTACACCCAGAGGGTTAGCTACAACACAACAATACATTAATATATAACAATATAAACGAACAAGGTTAACACCTTAACCCAATACCGAGAACCAAATACCACAATGAAGATTGACCGAACTACACGAGCCTTAGTAATCCGAAACCACACGAGATTACTATCTTCACAACATCGAGGTTGGCCAAACTACACGAGCCTTAGTAATCCGAAACCACACGAGATTACTACCTCAATAAGATGACCGAACTACACGAGTCACCATGAATCCGAACTACACGAGATTCATTTTGATAAGATGACCGAACTACACGTGTCATCGTGAATTCGAACTACACGCGATTCACTTCTCCAACTCAAACCCACGGTCACGGGATTATAAAATCCACCACATCGGGGTTATCCACAACCACATCACAATACATGTGATAACGTACACATGAGTGTACACCTCGCCAAAAGGACGTCAACCAAAACGCACAACCGTGCCAATTGGACTCATACCAAAGTCCATCGAATCCACCTATATGTGAAGTGAGCTCTATAACCGAGAACCACTTCACCCGACCCGCACCCATCCTACACATACATATGCACATAGGATATTAACACTCACCTTGTCGCTTTGATGAATGCTTCCAAGTAATCCGCACCTCGCCAATGGAAAGTACCTATTCCATTATCACAAATTCAACAACACACTCAGATTGGATTTACAAACCAACCCAATTTGACACTTAGTGCAAATTCGACCCAAATGCACTTCCAAGTACAAACCGCGCCCAAAATTAACCAATAATCACTAACACAAGTGAGAATGGTCCTAACACGCCAATTAAACCCGAACACAAGTGTTAAACACTTACAAATCTCCAAATTGCCCATAAACCCTAATTTTGACCCAAAGTCAAAACTAGTCAACCAAATAACCCTAAATGGGTTTCAATACTTCCATAATCACTAACTTAAGTGATTAAACCCAATTTCAAGTCCTAATCATGGCCAATTAGTTCACCAACCCAAAATCCACCAACAATAACAACAAACCCGATTACTAGCATCACTAAACTCACTCCAAGAGTTTAAATGGGTTTCTCATCAATTTAAGTTCAAACCCTAACTTGATTATCAAAATCAAATCCTTGAAATTCGGAGTTAGAACTTACCACAACCACCAAAACGTAGCTAGGAACGAGGTGAACAACTTTAAAACCCGAGACTTTGATCAATTCAAGCTCCTTCTTCTCCAAAACCCCAAATCTCTCTCTAGAAATCTCCCTCTCTCTCTAAGATGATTTGAGAGTGTTAATGGATGTGAAATGTGATCTAAAATTGAATCTAACCAGCTGATATGGCTTCACATCCGGCCTCAAGTGAAAAGACCAAAAAGCCCCTCATTAAACCCAAAATAGAAAAAACAGAATTCTGTCGCTGGGCTCGTGCGCGGCGCGCACCCATGGGTGTGCGCGGCGCGCACCCATGTCTGGGCAGAATCTGAGCTTTGTTTAATTACACAATGCTTTCTGCACTTTATGTAGCATAATTACACTTCCGTATAATAAATATTAGGGTCTTACAACTCTCCCCCACTTAGAATCGATCACGTCCTCGTGATCCTCGTCACTTAACCAAACGGACCACACTCCACGGTCCTCAAACATAAGTCCCAAACCGACTTTCCCTAGGCAAGTCTTCCGAATGAATCACCATTAACAACGAAATCGTCACCCGCGATTTATCAAATCCACCAATCCGAGCACTAAAACCATGCTCATTCCCTAACATCGGGAAAAATCAACCAATCTCGTACTGAGATATCAATCCCTTAGCGTACCCTTACCGAGTAAAACACTAAAAGCAACCAAGTCTCAACCTAAGGTCAACAACCCGAACGATGAAGACCGAACCAAACGAATCCTTACGGATAACACCAATCATTAGACATCCCTGGTAGTGCGCAATACGACTAAAACGCAACTACCGTAACATCATAAAGCAAACAGCTAAAACCGATAGCGCCCAAAATGACCATGGAAACGCAAATCCCAAGGTGTACCAAATCAACTATCGTCACACCCGTAGCAACATGTGAGCGAAACACGGCTAACGCATCACTAAATCATACAACATGGTCCTCACGACCCCACCATCGGTGTATAAACAACCGATAGTTCCCACAACATGGTCCTTACGACCCCACCATTGGTGCATAAAACAACCAATAGATCAAACATCCCGGTCCTTACGACCCCACCATCGGTGTATAAAACAACCGACGGATCACGCAACATACGAAGGCTGGCCGAAAACACACGCGCCTTAGTGAATCCGAACTACACACGACTCACTACCTTCACTACAACACAATCGGGAATGGCCGAACTACACGCGCCATAGTGAATCCGAACTACACGAGAGTCACTATCCCAGAGGAATGACCGAACAACACGAGTCATTTGTGAATCCGAACTACACGAGACTCACTCCTCAATACAATGACCGAAACCACACGAGTCATTTGTGAATCCGAACTACACGAGATTCACTTCCACAACATCGAGGTTGGCCGAACTACACGAGCCTTAGTAATCCGAAACCACACGAGATTACTACCTCAATAAGATGACCGAACTACACGAGTCACCATGAATCCGAACTACACGAGATTCATTCCGATAAGATGACCGAACTACACGCGTCATCATGAATCCGAAAACACACGCGATCCACAACCATGATGAAGTCAGCGGACCCGAAGATCATGCTCCACCAATCTCAACACCGGATGAAGTCAGCGGACCCGAAGATCATGCTTCACCGATATAACACCACGCTTATGATGAAGTCAGCGGACCCCGAAAGTCATGCTACACCAATCACGTACTCCCATGATGAAGTCAGCGGACCCTAAAGGTCATGCTTCATCAATCAACCATACCATAATGAAGTCAGCGGACCCCAAAAGTCATGCTTCATTAATCACAATCCCATGATGAAGTCAGCGGACTTCGAAAGTCATGCTTCATCAATCGACAATCC
The DNA here is from genome assembly GCF_046630445.1 of Rutidosis leptorrhynchoides. Lineage (NCBI taxonomy): Eukaryota > Viridiplantae > Streptophyta > Magnoliopsida > Asterales > Asteraceae > Rutidosis > Rutidosis leptorrhynchoides. Next base: position 349,627,529 of record NC_092339.1, on the reverse strand, counting down.
CACGATGAAGTCAGCGGACCCCGAAGGTCATGCTTCATCTATCACATACGCACTTTCGGCCTCAATCACCGAGTCGTGCAACATCGCGCTCTGCTACACTACAGTGAACCCTAGCGGACCACTAACCATCCATAATCGAGCAAGAACCACCTATACCAAACATAGGTACCAAAAAATAATTCTCCAAAAGAGAACCCGACACACACCTCCCTTAACCGAAGGATTTCACCTTGCTCGCCAAACACGTCCATTATCTCCCAACGAGATTCACCAACTTACCACCTCGGTGATAATCTACAAATCCAATATCATAAGTACAAGTTAACCGAAATTGCACTCTACAACAAATCGATCCAAACTAGGTCTCGACCAAATTTCCGGATCTACCAAAAACATCATCCGAAATATCACACTAAATCTTCCTCGTGCGGGAGTGTAACTCCCCCACTTGGAACCACGCCCCAATATCACAACTCTTACAACCGCACAATGCTACCACAGGTAGACTTTACCAACAATTGGGCTCACACGACCCATTACCACATCTTGCTCCAACCTTGAGCACACGAAGGATTTTAACCAATCCTTAAACACTTTGAACGAAAAGTGTACCGCAACACAATCGGAGTCGAACACCACGCTAGTAGGTATAAAAGAGGCACCTAATGTCGCTTCATAAAGACTCCATTACCAACACACATCGAGATTTAAAACACTCGATCTCAGGGGTTCCAACCAACTGACGAACCTCATGATTCGTCACTTCAACATAAAAGAGAAAACGCGCTTAACAACCAAACACCAAAACCATTTCCGTGGCTTGGTAGAAACGTTTCCCAATTACTAAGGAATGCTTGGTTGCACCAAGTCTTACGCCCTTTGCCCGTCAATCAAACATCAACATATGGTACTCCCTTTAGGAACGTCACCCAAAACAATAACATGCACAACAAAAGGCATACTACACAAACTCAAACGGCACTTAATAAATAATCAAAAGACATATTTATTAAATTGAAACGTACCTTAACGTCTCCTTGCCGCACCCGTCCCCGCTAACTTGGGACATTCCGACTTACGATGTCCTTCTTTTTGGCAATTGAAGCACACCATACCATCACCCTTTGGTACCGAACATTCCCAAGACTTGTGACCCCTCACGCCACAATTGTAACATCTAGCCGCACTAGAATCTGACACACCCGTTCGCGTACCACCCGTGCTCACACTCGGACCCATAGTCCTCTTACTCGGAGCACCATAAGAAACAACCCTTCTCTCACTTGAAGGTTCACCATTTTTTGATCGTGAATACGACTCGAAACCTCTAGCCAAGTCGAATAATTCCGAAAATGATTTCGCTTGACCCCCACTAATTTTACTTTTCAAGTCATCATTCAAGGTCTGATAGAAATCCCCCATCAACAAACAATCATTCCCCAAATACTCCGGACAAAAACGAGCCTTCGCCATAAAGGTCGTCTTGAGAGTACTCAAATCCATAGATCCTTGTCGCAAATTTCGCAACTCATTACGCAATTCCCACAAATCGGCCGAAGTCCGGAACTCCTCGAAGGATTCCTTCTTAAACTCGTCCCACGATAAAGCCATAAACGTTTCGCCACCGACAAGATCAATCTTACCATCCAACCAATCCCTTGCCCTACCCCGCAACAAACTAGTAGCGAGTCTCGTCTTTCTCTCGGGAGGGCAATCAATAGTACGGAAACACCCTTCGACGTCCGAAATCCAAGTTGTGCTTACCAAAGGATCCGGCTTTCCGTCGTACATCGGGGGTTTAGTCCTCATGAAGCTCTTAAGACAACGCTCCATTTCGCTACTACTTTGAAGTTCGGAATACTTCCTATCCATTTCTTCTCGAAACGCACTCATTTGCTCCGCAACGGCGGCCGCAACTCTAGCGTTAAACTTCAAATCGTTCGTCTCGATCCCACTTCCCGTCGCCATTCTAAGGAATGCAAAGCGATTAGATCACGAACGTATAAAACCACGCACCCAACACCGGCCCATCTTGCTAAACACTCGTCGTACATCACTTGTTAGACACGATTTGCACCCGTAATAAGGTTTGCAAGTCCTTATTACGCACACACGCCGCATCAACTCGTTAGTACAACAACCGCCTCGTTCGATGATATAAACAAACACAAACAGAATTCTACGCGATATAAACACACGCGAAAATTACACCACAACACAAATAATATATTAATAATATCCGCATTACTAATATAAACGTTAGTCCACCTACAATCAAGGCACTAACTATAACTCATTCCGACCCGTAATCCTACAAGTCCCGCAACAATTAAGCACACATAAAAGTCTAAGTCTAGGCACCTATCTCAAGTCACCTAAATCCCTTAGACCATGCTCTGATACCACTTGTAACAACCCAACCCGTTAACCAACCAAAAACGCGGAATAAAAAAAAAAATTTAAAACTGGACAGAAGGGTGCGTGGCGCGCACCACTGCCTGTGCGCGGCGCGCACAAGGCCTGTGACAGTTCTGATCAAAATGTCCATTTTTCGTGAAAAGATCTTCGACTTCCCGACACTTTTAGACCAAACGCTTTTCACAACAATTTATATTAGTTAAAACTAACACGTTCTAATAATAAAATGATTTTACGAGACCGGGCCCACATCGGCCGTTTTACGACTTTCGTACAAAATACAAATTTTTGACCACATGATTTTTAACACAAAATAAAGACCGAGCATGGCGATTGGGGATACGCTACCCAATCCTAATCAATCCAAAAGCAAGATCTTCTAAAGTAACTATGCGAGTCCACTAGTCCCCGTTTACCCGAGCCACCGCATCCATGCAATCTATAAAAATGTCAACAACGAAAGGGTAATCTAATGCTTAGTGAATGATAATATACTACATACATATATATGCATAAAATGGACACGCCACGAAATAACAAATACCGCATACCGAAGCATCCATATATAAGGCACTACATTAAGCATACCGTACGATCTCTAAGCAACGAGCTAAAGATACAACAACAATTATAAGTTCACCAACGACGATGTGAACCACGCCAAATAGCTACACCCGGAGGGTTAGCTACAACACAACAATACATTAATATATAACAATATAAACGAACAAGGTTAACACCTTAACCCAATACCGAGAACCAAATACCACAATGAAGATTGGCCGACCTACACGAGCCTTAGTAATCCGAAACCACACGAGATTACTATCTTCACAACATCGAGGTTGTCCGAACTACACGAGCCTTAGTAATCCGAAACCACACGAGATTACTACCTCAATAAGATGACCGAACTACACGAGTCACCATGAATCCGAACTACACGAGATTCATTTTGATAAGATGACCGAACTACACGTGTCATCGTGAATCCAAACTACACGCGATTCACTTCTCCAACTCAAAACCACGGTCACGGGATTATAAAATCCACCACATCGGGGTTATCCACAACCACATCACAATACATGTGATAACGTACACACGAGTGTACACCTCGCCAAAAGGAGGTCAACCAAAACGCACAAGCGTGCCAATTAGACTCATACCAAAGTCCATCGAATCCACCTATATGTGAAGTGAGCTCTATAACCGAGAACCACTTCACCCGACCCGCACCCATCCTACACATACATATGCACATAGGATATTAACACTCACCTTGTCGCTTTGATGAATGCTTCCAAGTAATCCGCACCTCGCCAATGGAAAGTACCTATTCCATTATCACAAATTCAACAACACACTCAGATTGGATTTACAAACCAACCCAATTTGACACTTAGTGCAAATTCGACCCAAATGCACTTCCAAGTACAAACCGCGCCCAAAATTAACCAATAATCACTAACACAAGTGAGAATGGTCCTAACACGCCAATTAAACCCGAACACAAGTGTTAAACACTTACAAATCTCCAAATTGCCCATAAACCCTAATTTTGACCCAAAGTCAAAACTAGTCAACCAAATAACCCTAAATGGGTTTCAATACTTCCATAATCACTAACTTAAGTGATTAAACCTAATTTCAAGTCCTAATCATGGCCAATTAGTTCACCAACCCAAAATCCACCAACAATAACAACAAACCCGATTACTAGCATCACTAAACTCACTCCAAGAGTTTAAATGGGTTTCTCATCAATTTAAGTTCAAACCCTAACTTGATTATCAAAATCAAATCCTTGAAATTCAGAGTTAAAACTTACCACAACCACCAAAACGTAGCTAGGAACGAGGTGAACAACTTTAAAACCCGAGACTTTGATCAATTCAAGCTCCTTCTTCTCCAAAACCCCAAATCTCTCTCTAAAAATCTCCCTCTCTCTCTAAGATGATTTGAGAGTGTTAATGGATGTGAAATGTGATCTAAAATTGAATCTAACCAGCTGATATGGCTTCACATCTGGCCTCAAGTGAAAAGACCAAAAAGCCCCTCATTAAACCCAAAATAGAAAAAATAGAATTCTGTCGCTGGGCTCGTGCGCGGCGCGCACCCATGTCTGGGCAGAATCTGAGCTTTGTTTAATTACACAATGCTTCCTGCACTTTATGTAGCATAATTACACTTCCGTATAATAAATATTAGGGTCTTACAAACAGGTTACCTTTTGTTTACATCGATACACTTTTTGAAAGTATGTGACCTATATTATTATTGTTTTTGGTATATAGCCTACATTGAAACAAAAAAAAGTATATGACTATTGAGCAGCCTAAACCCATATTAGAATTGTATATTGTTTAGAATTATCATTGCCATATATATATAGTTAGTTAGAGTCTTGGTCGCTGTGACAACCCGGAAATTTCCAACCAAATTTAAACTTTAATCTTTATATGTTTCCGACACGATAAGCAATATTTGTTAAGTTAAATTGCAAGAATTTTAAACTATGTTCATACATTCATTCAACCTCGACCAAGTTCCAACGATTCACGAACCATTAAATGAATATGATTATATATGTATATGTGTATATATATTATAACTTGAAACGTAAACAAAATATTAGATTAAATACTTTATATGATTGTATCTGTTTTAAAATGTTTATCAATGGAATTAGAAGATAAGATCAAATGATTGAATTATCAGATACATTGAATTATGATTACAAGTCTCTGTTGAGAGGTCCACTTTGATTTAAGAAATCTTTCCATTTTAACAATATTCGGAAAATGATAAAGTAATTTACGAATAAGAACAAAGTGTCTATTATTAAGAATTAGACAAAAGTTAGTGGAAGACTAAATTACATAATAATTAATTCAGTTCAAAACGCTTTTCGAAAGAAAAGAATTTCTTTATTTTAAAAGTCTTCGATTAAATAAATGTAAGTGGAAATAGTGATTGTTGAATATTTGTATAACTTGCAATTTAAAACGTGTTTACGAATATTGAAGATATAGATATATAGTTTCAAATTAAGTAAACACTTGGTTCAATTGATAATTAGATATATCATTTAGGACGTTTGATAAATCTAGACGCATAAATGGATTACGCTAGATTAAGTTTTAAAGTATGAACAATACGTGTTATATTATTTTCTAAACGAAATGTAAAACGAACTTTAAAATGTAATTAAGTTTTTGAAAAATTAAATATTATATCATTACATAAATATTTTCCATTACTTATGATATGTACAAAATTATATTTTAAAATGAAAATATATATATATTAACTTAGTCATAAAATGTCCTAACTTAAAATAATATATTTTGACAAACAACGAGCCACTGATTTATAGAAGCAAATGACCACAACACTCAATTATATAAGATACATTTGTCATAAAGTAATTTTTCAATCACTAAAACTAAATTTTTATAATGGTACGAGTCATTAAACGTAAAATGCTAGTTTTCTAAACGTACGAAAGTGCGCTCGAAAAACCGAAAGTGGTACTTGAGTCGAGTGACAACGTACGAGTCATTTTTGTAAAAATTATATTTTTACCATTAACGTAAATATAATATAATATATAAGTAATTATATAAATTAAATAAATATATAAAACCTTGTGCGTACAGGAGAGTTGAATGTTAGCTGGAAACATGACTTAGGGTGAGGTGCCAAATCCTTTAAAGTTTGAACGTACTAGTGCTTCTGATTCATTTTTTTTCCTCTTCACCTATCTATCTCTATATGTACTACGTATTATTTTTTTTATTATCTATTAATATTATTAAGGATTGATTATAAACCTTAAGTTAATAATATTAGTAGTATATTTATTAGTAATATACATAAAATACTACGACAAGGGGTACGCGTGAGTTATTTCAAAACACATTTTATGAGCGGGATAGGGCTAAGGAAATTATGGGCTATAGCTATGGAGGTGATGGGTATGGTTCATGGGTATGCTCATGAGGTCAATTCAGTGTTTATCATCTCCGTTATGTTTACGTACCTTTCCTGCAATATTGAATCTCAATATTGATACGTGAGCCCTCATAACTTCACTTTTATATATTATTAGTGTATCCTTGACTAGTGCTCGAGTATTTAGAATTATGCGTGCTTGTATTTTTGATATTGCCATGAGATAGGATATGTTGAATCTTGAATTAGTTACATATACAGTTGAGATAAGGTATAAGATATGCATGTCGTTGGAAAGCTAGCGAAAAATTAAGAACTTTTCCTTTAGATGTCGAATGGTTTCGATGAACGGATTAGAAGATATAGTCAATTGAATTTTTGATATTATTATTAAAAATGATTATTATTATCGTCGTTATTATCGTCGTTCTAGTTTTTATCAAACTATTATTATTATTATTATTATTGTTATAATCATTAAAAAGTATTATCATTGAAAATTGTATTTTTTATTATTATTATTATCGTTAAAATTATAATTAGTACTATTATTATTTTTATCATTAAAATAGTTATTAGCATTGATATTATCATAACATTTATTATTATTAGTATTATTATAATTAAACTAAGGTAGTAACACTTCATTATTTTAATTACTGTTATTATCATTAAAATGAACGCGACATAAAAGACGATATAAAAACTATTAATAAAATTAATTAGGAAATAATGAGTATGAGTATCATGATGAAATTAAAATATTGTAAGATGGTAATCTAGATAAAAATTATCATTCTTATTATTTTTATCAATTTATTATTATTAAAAGTATTATTAATATTTTTACTAAAATTATCATTTATAATAGAAATATCATTGTTATTATAAAATATCATTATTATTATCATTCTAAATAAAATTATTATTTTAAAGTTAATATTAAAAAGTATAGTAAATATTAAAGTTATTATAATTAGGATTATCATTTTATCATAATATCATTTTTAATAAATATAAATATTGATATTTTTATTAATAGAATAATAATAGTTAATATTACAAAATAATACAACTTTTACTTATTATTATTATTATTATTATTATTATTATTATTATTATTATTATTATTATTATTATTATTATTATTATCAATGTTATTTTATCAAATAAATATGTAATACAAATAATATAATTACTTTAATAAAACCTATTGTAATACTTTTATGATGTTAAATGAACTTTATAAATTTATTACTTAAGATATATAAAAGAATATTTTTAAATAAAGTTTTATTTATCAATAAATGAATTATATTATTTACTCTAATAAATCTTTTAAAATATTTTAATATATAAAAATGACGATATTTAAACTATATAATAATCATGTATAAATTTTGGAAATCATTTTGAGTCAAATTGATTTTTGTTAACTTTTGCATATTAGTCTCGAGCATTAGGATTGTGATACACTATGACTTAACATAGATTGTTAGACAAATATTGACCAACATATAAATATATATAATTAATTTAGGTTCGTGAATCCGAGGCCAACCTTGCACTTGTTCAATGACGTTATATGTATTTTTACTACGAAATACACTATGGTGAGTTTCATTTGCCTTTTTACCCTTTATATTTTTGGGACTGAGAATACATGCGCTTTATTAAATGTTTGACGAAATTGACACAAGTAATTGAAACTACATTCTATGGTTGAATTATCGAAATCGAATATGCCCTTTTTTATTAAAGTCTGGTAATCTAAGAATTAGGGAACAGACACCCTAATTGACGCGAATCCTAAAGATAGATCTATTGGGCCTAACAAACCCCATCCAAAGTACCGGATGCTTTAGTACTTCGAAATTTATATCATGTCCGAAGGAGGATCCCGGAATGATAGGGGATATTCTTATACGTATCTAGTTAATGTCGGTTACCAGGTGTTCACCATATGAATGATTATTTTTGTCTCTATGCATGGGACGTATATTTATGAGAACTGGAAATGAAATTTTTGTGGTCTATTAAAATGATGGAAATAAATGATTATGATAAACTAATGAACTCACTAACCTTTTGGTTGACACTTTAAAGCATGTTTATTCTCAGGTATTAAAGAAATCTTCCGCTGTGCATTTGCTCATTTTAAAGATATTACATGGAGTCTTTCATAGCATATTTCGAAGAACGTTGCATTCGAGTCATTGAGTTCATCAAAGATTATTATTAAATCAATTTATAGTTGGATAGTGGATATTATGAAATGGTATGCATGCCTGTCAATTTTTGATGTAAAGAAAGTTTGTCTTTTAAAAACGAATGCAATGTTTGTAAAATGTATCATATAGAGGTTAAATACCTCGCAATGTAATCTACTATTATGAATCGTTTATAATGTATATGAACGGGTCCTTTCAGTTGGTATCAGAGCGGTGGTCTTAGCGAACCAGGTCTGCATTAGTGTGTCTAACTGATAAGTCGATAGGATGCATTAGTGAGTCTGGACTTCGACCGTGTCTGCATGTCAAAAGTTTTGCTTATCATTTTGTGTCGAAAATTAACTACTTATCATCCTCAGAAAATTACCTGCTTATCATTTTTAGTCTAAGACACGTCTTGCTGCATTGATTGCATGAATAGTGTATAGACAAAAATTCATATCTTAGCATATCTGCTAAATCATATCTTATCGTATCTGTTACTTTAAACTTTGCCTGACATATCCCGCAAAGTCCTCCGTAATCTACGAAATCTTTTGATCTATATATATATATATATATATATATATATATATATATATATATTCTATGTAATTAGAATACCATCCGTTAGCCAAAATCATTTCATATCGAAAAAAAAATCCTTTATCCAATCGTACGAATGGAATTCATCATCAGTTCAAGTCACTCAGACTCCGAAATGGAATCCCATTCAAGCTCCGAAAGCAGTGTGACCAGAATAGATCAACCAATCAGTCATCACCTATTCTGGATGAATTGGGGATGGGTTCGTAGCCTCCTCAATCATTGGAGACAAGAAGAAGGTGATCCCTTCCATCCACCACGTTGCCCTCTTGACGAAGAACCTGAAGCACTTACCGGCGAACCTGTCCGAAACACCATTTTCTCGCTCATTTCCAGAGTATCTCGTCACGATTATATATTACATCAAATTTTAGATTTTATTTATCCGCTCGTCCGAACCGACAATCACCCCGGTGTAATAGAAGAAGTCAACGAGCTTCGCGCTCGGGTAATGGCTTTGGAGAATATGGTGCAGAGATTACAAACACCAGCAGCAGCATCAGCAGCATAACCAGTACCACCATCATCAACGCCAACAGTACCATTACCACCTCCAACCACAACCGCGTCGTAAACCTCAACTTCACAATCTGTCCCACGAGCATCAACGTCATACGCACCATAGATACCAAGGATTACCAACAACAATAACTGACGAAGTATTAATTCATAACTTCATTGGAGAAACATTCCGCGGCGATTATGTAATCTCTAAAGTCTTAGAGATTATCTAATCTAGCCCTAACTATAAATCAGTTAAGCGAACCAAAATGATAGAAGGAAGAGTATAAACCCTGACAAAAATGGTGTGTGATTAACAAGCTAAAGTTGCTTTACCAACAGCATCAACAGTACCGTCAGCGTTACCAGCATCGTCAGTACAGTCAACATTCGAATCAACAACACCGATAACATCACAAACTCCGTCAGTTCAAGAATCACTGTGGACATCATTACGAATCAATAACGTGTATATTGTATCAACGAGTTATGAAGAATTAACTCATTCCCTCTGAAGAAATTATATGTATATATATATATATATATATATATATATATATATATATATATATATATATATATATATATTTTGAAATAAATCTTTCCGTGCTAAGCTATTGTGTGTGAATCTTAACAACTCGGTTAATTCATATTACAAATATGCAATAATGTACGTCCTTCGGCCGCAACTTAACCAGCGTTAACTACAATCTCTGTCGCAATTCAACAAATTCCAATTCATAATAAATCAAGTATATATTTGATTTTACACTTTCATCATCGATGTACCCGAAACTTTTCAGATAACATCATTCGTACTTTGCGAAATTCACAAGAATTCCACGAACCAAACATCATACATCAACAAATAACAAAGTATTGATTCATAATTTCAATGTCATTAAAGAAATACTGCGTAAAAGTTATGTACTTTTTAAAGCCTTTAGGGATTATTCAATTCTAGTTTCAACCGTAAATCAAATGAGTTTAATTTAACATTAACTCATTAAATCTATGTTACATCTGAAGAAAATATACATAAATATATTTTCATAAAGACTGTAATAAAATTCTTTTGTACAAAATATTAATTGTGAATTTTTTTTTAACGGGTAGGTAATACCCGAGAGATATATAAATTCACAAATAATATGTTACATTCTTCGAATCTGATTCAGCAAATCATCCATTATACTCCCTACTTTCACAACAATATACATTCTTTTATAGAAATCAAAATAACCATACTCATTCAAAATTTAATTACATATTCTGATTTTAAAATCTCAAAATTCAACTCGAGATATGACCAAAATCATCACTCTTAGATCCTTACATCTTTCACAAGCTATATTTTGATTTCAAAACTGTGTTAGAACATCAAATGTATGTTAACGATTACAATCTGTGTTCAAACCCTTCGAAAATTTTTGAAGACACTTCGAATGATGAGCAATCGAGATGATGATCCAACCACATGTTACCCACAGTTATGTACCCGAAAAACTCTTGAAACCAAAGTAAAAGTTTAAACAACGTATCCGCGTCAGATTCTTTCGCATTTATTAGCAAAAATAACTTTGCGACTCCTATTCAAAGTAGCCAGTTTTGTCACAGCTCCACCAAGTCAACTTCGACTTTTCAGTCAGACTAACCTTATTATAACCTTGAGATATACACCATCGTTACCAGGGAACCATTTACATTCCACCACATTATTAGCAGATGTACCAACAACTTCATTACCCTTTGACTTTAGCCTCTCCAAAAAGTCATTATAATTATTCATTGAAACCCCATCATTTACTCATTCGCATCTTGTAATGAGAATTGCCATATGAATCATTGGGAATTAGCAATCAGTATTTTAAAATCTCGCAGGATGTCTACGCCAACAGTTATATGTGTATATATAATGTCTATCTTCTGGACTTAATTTGAATGTGAAGTTTCTGAAAAACACTCCGAACTACGAATTGGTTCTCCGAAAATGGAAAAAATGCTGATGAAGCAGCAAAAACTATAAACGACTTTAAACGGTAAAAGCTGGATGATAATGATGAAGTGTGCTGGCAAAGCGCAGAAAAAGAGAAGTCTTGGAATTGGAAACCGGATTGAGCAAAGTATGAAGGAGGCTGTGGACAAATCACAAAGACTGAACCTGACTTTAAAAGATCCAAATGATTCAGTACCTGCTGAAGTCATTAACGAATACCTTGCTCCTGAATCTAAACCCCTGCGGATAATATTCTTCATCATCCTCTAATATTAGAAATTCTAAGATATCATCATATCTTTCATTATAATTATCCTCCATATTTCTGAAGATATTTTCTAATTATTCTTATCTGAAATCATTTACCTCTTCGCGCTATCTGTATTACATCATAAAAGAAACTATTTTAGTTTCTAAATTCTAAAACATTCGAGTTTAAAATAAGAATATTTTTTTTGAAGTAGTGTTGAGAGCAGAAGCATGAGTTAGTATAATATAATGACACTTGATCAACGTGATTATATTACAGTAAGTCATGCTGAGTTTCTAAATGGAACGTGATGATTCACAGATCATAACGTCATCATATGCCATGTTACACGACTCTTGAATTCTGCTTAACCTCTAAACATATCAAGAAAATATTTTTCTTGATGATTCGGCTTTTTTTGGGATATTCTTGTAATTTGACAAATCAAGATCGTGCCATTACAATTTCCTTCTTAGAACATTAACAATGTTCATTCCGAAATTCATATCTGCGAATTATGGACCATTATAAGTGGAACTTACTCGCAAGAAGAAGAAACGAAAGGACAAAGCTCCGAAACAGAAATTGAGATATAAATCGTAGCAAATAAAAGAAAGCATTAACTGGAGATGACAATGATTATAGAAGACAGAAGCAGGGACATCAAAATATAAGAGAAGATATAAAACCCATCAACCATCCAGAAATTATAAACCATATATATCAATACATATAGCAATATAAAGGCACGGGAAACTAAAAACACTATAAAACCAAGTGTATAGTAGAAGTAAATAGATTCTTCCAGCGGTAGATGAAAAAGAAGAATGGCCGATATGAAAGTTAGAAGCATATCGAGAATCAGAACTGGATGGAGCATATTGATGAATACTTTAAAATATGAGTTGAGGGGGAAAGAATAGAAGGTGATGAACATGACTAGGAACTTAGAAATTAACAGATTTAACTCACACAATGGCGGAATAAGTGAATCAAACCCTCTAGTGAATAGGTTAAGTTTTTTTTGGATTAATTTAGTCAAACCACAACTAAATCAAGTGTGATTAGATCAACACCTAGAGCTATTATTCACCACCTGGGTGATTTGGACTGAGAGAGAATCGGAGGAGCTCACCAGATCTGAGTGTGTGTAACAAATGAGAGGCTTAACCTAAAATGAAGAACATAAGACTTTATATACCCCTGTTGTTGACTCACCCGTACGATTCATACATCACACGTACGAGTTGGCTTCATCAGCCGTACGGGTGATCACTCACTCGTGTCTTCTCATTTAGATTGTAATTGTGACTTAGCTCAGCATCAACCGTACGTATGAGCCTGTCAGCCGTACTAGTGAGGCTTCACTCGTACGTATGACTAAGTCTAACATAGTCAAACATCCAAATCTCGTTCCTGCAGTTCCTGTAACCACATACAAACACGGATAGGATAATAACGAGCAATCATGGTGGCCTGTAAACTGTTGTACCTGCAATGGACGTGGGTAGATGTCTAGGAACTTGCATAAAATGCATCAACAGAAGGTGTGAGTTGTAAGGAAACTAAGGAAGTGAATTTATAAGAAAATCTCTGACAGAACAATTAAAATGGACAATCGCATTTAAAGCGGATCCTAATTCCCTTGGTTACCGGAGAATCAAATCTTATTACGAAGATTTTCTTCAAATCCCTTGAAATCTGGAAATCAATCATATCTACATCAAATGATAAGATGAATCTACACTTACTCATTTCACTCTTCTATGTTAGCTTCATCCGTACTCTTCATATAAATGGATTGTTTATCCGAATTTATCGCTGATGATAAAACTCTAATTTTCAGCCCGTATGCATCATGAAAACATACTTATTATCATTCATGACCTTTCCACTCAAATTTCGGGACGAAATTTCTTTAACGGGTAGGTACTATGACAACCCGAAAATTTCCAACCAAATTTAAACTTTAATCTTTATATGTTTCCGACACGATAAGCAATATTTGTTAAGTTAAATTGCAAGAATTTTAAACTATGTTCATACATTCATTCAACCTCGATCAAGTTCCAACGATTCACGAACCATTAAACGAATATGATTATATATGTATATGTGTATATATATTATAACTTGAAACGTAAACAAAATATTAGATTAAATACTTTATATGATTGTATCTGTTTCAAAATGTTTATCAATGGAATTAGAAGATAAGATCAAATGATTGAATTATCAGATACATTGAATTATGATTACAAGTCTCTGTTGAGAGGTCCACTTTGATTTAAGAAATCTTTCTATTTTAATAATATTAGGAAAATGATAAAGTAATTTACGAATAAGAACAAATGTGTCTATTATTAAGAATTAGACAAAAGTTAGTGGAAGACTAAATTACGTAATAATTAATTCAGTTCAAAATGCTTTTCGAAAGAAAAGAATTTGTTTATTTTAAAAGTCTTCGATTAAATAAATGTAAGTGGAAATAGTGATTGTTGAATATTTGTATAACTTGCAATTTAAAACGTGTTTACGAATATTGAAGATATAGATATATAGTTTCAAATTAAGTAAACACTTGGTTTAATTGATAATTAGATATATCATTTAGGACGTTTGATAAATCTAGACGCATAAATGGATTACGCTAGATTAAGTTTTAAAGTATGAACAATACGTGTTATATTATTTTCTAAACGAAATGTAAAACGAACTTTAAAATGTAATTAAGTTTTTGAAAAATTAAATATTATTTCATTACATAAATATTTTCCATTACTTATGATATGTACAAAATTATATTTTAAAATGAAAATATATATATATTTTAACTTAGTCATAAAATGTCCTAACTTAAAATAATATATTTTGACAAACAACGAGCCACTGATTTATAGAAGCAAATGACCACAACACTCAATTATATAAGATACATTTGTCATAAAGTAATTTTTCAATCACTAAAACTAAATTTTTATAATGGTACGAGTCATTAAACGTAAAAGGCTAGTTTTCTAAACGTACGAAAGTGCGCTCGAAAAACCGAAAGTGGTACCTGAGTCGAGTGACAACGTACGAGTCATTTTTGTAAAAATTATATTTTTACCATTAACGTAAATATAATATAATATATAAGTAATTATATAAATTAAATAAATATATAAAACCTTGTGCGTACAGGAGAGTTGAATGTTAGCTGGAAACATGACTTAGGGTGAGGTGCCAAATCCTTTAAAGTTTGAACGTACTAGTGCTTCTGATTCATTTTTTTTCCTCTTCACCTATCTATCTCTATATGTACTACGTATTATTTTTTTTTATTTTTTATTATCTATTAATATTATTAAGGATTGATTATAAACCTTAAGTTAATAATATTAGTAGTATATTTATTAGTAATATACATTGACTTTTATATATTATTAGTGTATCCTTGACTAGTGCTCGAGTATTAGTGTATCCTTGACTAGTGCTCGAGTATTTAGAATTATGCGTGCTTGTATTTTTGATATTGCTATGAGATAGGATATGTTGAATCTTGAATTAGTTACATATGCAGTTGAGATAAGGTATAAGATATGCATGTCGTTGGAAAGCTAGCGAAAAATTAAGAACTTTTCCTTTAGATGTCGAATGGTTTCGATGAACGGATTAGAAGATATAGTCAATTGAATTTTTGATATTATTATTAAAAATGATTATTATTATCGTCGTTATTATCGTCGTTCTAGTTTTTATCAAACTATTATTATTATTATTATTATTATTATTATTATTATTATTATTATTATTATTATTATTATTATTATTATTATTATTATTATTATTATTGTTATTATCATTAAAAAGTATTATCATTGAAAATTGTATTTTTTTTATTATTATTATTATCGTTAAAATTATAATTAGTACTATTATTATTTTTATCATTAAAATAGTTATTAGCATTGATATTATCATAACATTTATTATTATTAGTATTATTATAATTAGACTAAGGTAGTAACACTTCATTATTTTAATTACTATTATTATCATTAAAATGAACGCGACATAAAAGACGATATAAAAACTATTAATAAAATTAATTAGGAAATAATGAGTATGAGTATCATGATGAAATTAAAATATTGTAAGATGGTAATCTAGATAAAAATTATCATTCTTATTATTTTTATCAATTTATTATTATTAAAAGTATTATTAATATTTTTACTAAAATTATCCTTTATAATAGAAATATCATTGTTATTATAAAATATCATTATTATTATCATTCTAAATAAAATTATTATTTTAAAGTTAATATTAAAAAGTATAGTAAATATTAAAGTTATTATAATTAGGATTATCATTTTATCATAATATCATTTTTAATAAATATAAATATTGATATTTTTATTAATAGAATAATAATAGTCAATATTACAAAATAATACAACTTTTACTTATTATTATTATTATTATTATTATTATTATTATTATTATTATTATTATTATTATTATTATTATTATTATTATTATTATTATTATTATTATTATTATTATTATTATTATTATTATTATTATTATTATTATCAATGTTATTTTATCAAATAAATATGTAATACAAATAATATAATTACTTTAATAAAACCTATTGTAATACTTTTATGATGTTAAATGAACTTTATAAATTTATTACTTAAGATATATAAAAGTATATTTTTAAATAAAGTTTTATTTATCAATAAATGAATTATATTATTTACTCTAATAAATCTTTTAAAATATTTTAATATATAAAAACGACGATATTTAAACTATATAATAATCATGTATAAATTTTGGAAATCATTTTGAGTCAAATTGATTTTTGTTAACTTTTGCATATTAGTCTCGAGCATTAGGATTGTGATACACTATGACTTAACATAGATTGTTAGACAAATATTGACCAACATATAAATATATATAATTAATTTAGGTTCGTGAATCCGAGGCCAACCTTGCACTTGTTAAATGACGTTATATGTATTTTTACTACGAAATACACTATGGTGAGTTTCATTTGCCTTTTTACCCTTTATATTTTTGGGACTGAGAATACATGCGCTTTATTAAATGTTTGACGAAATTGACACAAGTAATTGAAACTACATTCTATGGTTGAATTATCGAAATCGAATATGCCCCTTTTTTATTAAAGTCTGGTAATCTAAGAATTAGGGAACAGACACCCTAATTGACGCGAATCCTAAAGATAGATCTATTGGGCCTAACAAACCCCATCCAAAGTACCGGATGCTTTAGTACTTCGAAATTTATATCATGTCCGAAGGAGGATCCCGGAATGATAGGGGATATTCTTATATGTATCTAGTTAATGTCGGTTACCAGGTGTTCACCATATGAATGATTATTTTTGTCTCTATGCATGGGACGTATATTTATGAGAACTGGAAATGAAATTTTTGTGGTCTATTAAAATGATGGAAATAAATGATTATGATAAACTAATGAACTCACCAACCTTTTGGTTGACACTTTAAAGCATGTTTATTCTCAGGTATTAAAGAAATCTTCCGCTGTGCATTTGCTCATTTTAAAGATATTAAATGGAGTCTTTCATAGCATATTTCGAAGAACGTTGCATTCGAGTCATTGAGTTCATCAAAGATTATTATTAAATCAATTTATAGTTGGATAGTGGATATTATGAAATGGTATGCATGCCTGTCAATTTTTGATGTAAAGAAAGTTTGTCTTTTAAAAACGAATGCAATATTTGTAAAATGTATCATATAGAGGTTAAATACCTCGCAATGTAATCTACTATTATGAATCGTTTATAATGTATATGAACGGGTCCTTTCAGTCGCGAAGGCATATCTTTGTATTTGTATATGGATTGATGGAATGAGAATGATTCATTGAGTCTCAAACACTTTAATGATATCAGCCTAATCAGATCTTTCTTTTTCTTCTATTCCTACGAAAAGAAATCTCAAAAATACGTCAGAATCTATACATTCTTATAATTGGCTATTTCAATGATGTCATAAAAATGTATTTTTCAAGTTTAAAAAAAATTCAAAAAGAAAAAGAAAAATTCTAAGACAACTTGGATGATGTCATAAATTATTTACAATTTAATACGTAGTATAATATAAATTAAGTAATCATGAAAAAAAAAGTTTGATCAGCCCAAAATTATTTATTATTTTGATTTTATTGTTTATTGGTATCATAAAACGTATACACGAAGCTTAATTAGATTGCCCTGCATATTCAAAAGCATGATTGATGCTTCATTGGAAACATCATTTCATTTCTAAACGTGATTTCTCAAGCATATATTCCCGAGGCTTCTCTTGCACTCTTCCTTTTTATCTCTGGTATCTCTTTTGTAGAGATTTCAAAATTCAAATTAGGTGACATTAAATACGGAGTATTAGGTCTTCAGCATCTTCTATTCTTCATCTTCCTTTGTCATCACCATTTGAGAAGGTTATGTCACATACTTCTTTTACATCTCTTTTCTCTTTTATATAATTTATAAATATAAATGAATCTATTGCTTAATAATTATTCATTGCTAAGAACATTCAATTCGTTCTCATTTTCTCTCTCTAACACTATCTTAATTTCTCTTGAATCTATCATTTATATTGTTCATAGTATAATACTAATCATGTGTTTTGTTTAGGTTTTTGAAATGAAATCCAAGAACAAAGAATGGCAAAAATAAGTTTCAAATTGTGGTTATTGGATGTGAATAAATTATGTCGTCAAAGCCTAATTTTGTATACTCATTGAAGGTATTCATCATTGAAGGGTTCATGTATAGAAAATGTTTCATACTCATCATTGACGTTTTATGTTTCATACTCATCTAATTAAAATGAATTTGATATTCAAGGCAGATCTCCTTTTTCAGTGATCACATATACTAGAAATTTACAAGGTCTCATTATTCATAGCTGCCCACTACTATAAGTCACTAGCAACCTCTCTTAACTGAAATGGAATTATGGTACTTATTTTCATTCTTATTTCAGTTGTTTGTTCTAAAATTTTATTTGATTGAAGGTTTCCTCGAAGATGAATCACGTGGCATGAAATATTACTCAAGCAATGTTGACTACTATCTTTTCATGATTGTATAGTCATTACCTCTGTCTACTAATTAATAGTTTCAGAGCATCAGTCACTATACTTGCTATGAAAATTATTTTAGTGAGCATTAGTGCAGGTAGGTGATCATATTTGATTATTTGAAACTATTCCCTATGCGAGAATGACTAAATGACTAAATTTTGTGTTTTCGGGAAAAAAATTAGTTTAAATGAAGTTATAAATTCTTCAATTATTAAACCTATTTAAATGTAGAAACTATTCAGTTTACTTATAATGAAGTGAAATTTGAATAGAAAGTTAGCTACAAATAATTATCTCTAGCATTTTTTCACTTTATTTATTTTCCATCCATACATCTTTTATTTATTCTGTACTTCCCATCTTCTATCTATTTTAAATTTACATTGAGATTGGGATTGGCATTTCCCAAACTATTTGATTTCCAAAACTAATTATCATTATTACTTTTAATTTAAAATAATTGATTTTCAAGATATGTAATCACTCCATTTGGACACGTTATATTATAGACAACAATAAACAATCAATTTAATAAATAAAAAAAGCGGATTGAAATATTGTGATTTTCGTTATAAGTGATATTCAGCAAGGGGCATACTATGCCTTAAAAATTGATATTGAAGTCAAGTTTATTGTAATTATAAATTACAAGAGCATGAGACCGTTGCAATTTGGAGAAGTTAGAATACAAAATTAAAATATATGGCACTACCATCGCACCGGAATTTTGTACCTTATTATCTGTATCTTTGTTTGCTCGAATGGACATGGCTATCGGAGAAACATACAATTAGATAATTACCGCTTCTATTACGATAAGTCATGTGGTAATTTTTGAATGGTTAACTCGAATGGACATGACTATTGGAGAAACATACAATCAGATAATTATCCATCCTGGTAGACTTACTAGACCATACTTTACTAACTCTATGAAATATGATCTTGAATGGGTAATATTATTATCGTCTTAATATTTATTTACCAAAGTAGAAATTTATTATAATGGTTTTTAACAAAACCCGTGAATCCACGGGTCAATTAACTAGTCTTTTTATACAGCTCACCGTAGTTAGTGTTTTTTTAAGAAAATCTGTTGGCTAAGAGTCTGCCACATAATACAAGTGTTCAATATAATCATTCTTCACTTTTCTTTCTGTCGATTTTTTTTTCTTGTTTATTATCACCAACTTGCAATTTCACAGAATATAAACTAACAGAAGGCGCATGTGCTTTTAGGATTCACAAAGCTATTTGATAATTAATATCTTTTTTTCTTTTCTCAAAATTCATTCGGTTCCGAATTCCTTATCTTCTCTTCATCCATTGATTATTATCTTTTCTTTTTCTTGATTAATATCTTTTACGATTTACCATGAGCGACTCAAGTAAATTGCACCCTGCTATGCTTGTCGTAACTACTGTACCATTGATATCAAAGAAGACGTTCTATAGGGGCGAAACTATTTGAGGGCAGGGTGGGGCACCCACTCCCAGTGGATTTACAATTTTCAGTGTAAAAATTTTGGGTTTTTCAACTTTGCCCCTAGTGGATTTTTTTTTGCCCAAAACCTACATATTTTGGCCCAAAACCTTCAAATTTTGTCCTAAATTCTTCAACTTTTGCTCCAAAACTTTCAAATTTTAACCAAAAATCTTCAATTTTCCCCCAAAAATCTTCATAATTTGCCTAAAAATCTCATTTTTTTTTGTCTCAAAACCTCCATATTTTGCCCAAAAAAATTGCTACGATTTTAATTTTTTTTGCCTCCGGTGAAAAAAATCCTAGTTTCGCCACTGGTCTTTTCCAAACCCTAATACTTTTACTTTGGCTTCACAGAATAATGGGTTTACGAATTTCGTGGTCGAGGAGGTATAAATTCGGGTAACCGTAGTAGAGGAGATAGAGGTCGCATCGGTAGAAATTTCTTTACTTTTACTGGATATCAAACGCAGTTTTGTGGTCCCTCAAACAATACATTGTCCCTTAATTCACCTGACGAAAATTGGTATATGGATACGGGCGCGACATCTCACATGGCTTCCTCTTCTGGTAAACTCATGGCTTATTATTCTTTAAGTATTCCGAAAAATATTATTGTCGGTTATGGTCACGGTATTCCAATTAAAGGCTATGGTAACGCTTTTTTCCCACTCTTTCTCGTCCTTTATTATTTAAAATACGTCTTGCATTCTACGCATTTAATTAAAAATTTAGTTTTCGCACGCCGTCTATCTAAAGATAATCATGTTTCTCTTGAGTTTGATCCTTTTGGTTTTACCGTAAAGGACTTCCCGACTGGCACCAAAATCCTGAGATGTAATAGCACTGGTGATCTTTACTCGTTTCCATCTTCCGTGTTTCGTAGCCTTGGTCAACCGTCTACCTTTCTCTCTGTGTCTCAAGACTTGTGGCATCATCGTTTGGGACATCCGGACAACCGTATTTTATCTTTTCTTCAGAATAATCATTCTATTTCTTGTCATAAGGATAATAAGACATCTATTTGTTAATCTTGCATTTTTGGTAAACAAATAAAATTGCCGTTCCTTGATTCTATTAATTCTACTTCTTTACCTTTTGACATTATTCATTGTGATGTTTGGACTTCCCCAATTTTATGTTCGGTTGGACACCGGTTTTATGTACTTTTTCTTAACGACTTCTCTAATTTTCTATGGGCTTTCCCACTTTCAAATAAATCACAAGTTTTCTCTATTTTTCTTGATTTCTCCAAATATATACAAATGCAATTTAATATGTCCATTAAATCTTTTTAGTGCTATAATGGCAATGAATACAATACTAACTCTTTTCATTCCTTTTTTCCACTAATGGTATGAATTTTCGCTTTTCATGTCCATATACTTCTCATAATGGTAAAGCGGAACGCAAAATTCGTGCAATTAATAAGATCATGCGCACACTTCTTGCTCACTCTTCCGTACCACATAATTTTTGGCACCATGCATTACAAATGTTAACCTATCTATTAAACATTATTCCTAGTAAACCTCTTCACAATTCTACCCTGTTGGTCCCTTAATAACAACAGGAGTATTGTAGAGGGGGGGTGAATACAATTACTTTTCAATTAACTAAACAGTTAAACTCGATTATGTATTCAAGCATGCAAATTAGATAGAGTCACAGGTAATTTTCAACGGTTATTCTTTATTGATTGAATCACAAAGAATTACAACTATCCTTGGCGAAATGATAGTTGGTTGATACAGAATACCTAGATTATAGCTAAGAGGTAAACTAAAAGCTATTACACGTTTAGGACTCTAAATAATGAAACCCACACCACTAGTTGATACAACAGTGAATACAACAATATATAGTAGTCCTATTGTCCGTGTAATTAATCTATTGTCCACTAGTACATTGGATGCCTTGTACTTGTGGGGACAATTGTGTCAGAAGGCGTGCTCTCCTTCTTTCCTCTTAGGTCGCTATTTGCAGGAACACACCAATTCGGTTTGGCACTACCATTTGATTTAAACAAATGGAATGTTGTGTTCCCTAGGTATGAATAAAGTATAACACATGTCTGCACATGCGTTCTACTTCTGCATTCCCACGTGGTCTTGTAAGGTCACTTGTCAGCCGCCGACTCCTGTCCTTTTCTGTTCAACTTTGTCTTCGACTTCTGTTGAATAGTGCGTTGATGTAGACCACTCTAGGAAACTACCATGCTTGTAATGGAGCATGGCTGTCTTGTGTTGTATGCTGCTATCCAGATCTACTGGTTCTTCATATGCTGAGTCACTTGATATTCTTAATTAGCTGAGTACTCATCCTGTGCTGATTCGAAGAATACATTCTACCTTGTGCTGGTAGATCAGTCAACATACTACACAATCGACACAGCTATATTAGCTGACTGTACATAAACAACATAAACAAACTTGTGCTGGCTGCACATAACATTTTAGTGTAAATAAATTACAGTTTTGTCATAATTAAATCCTTAATTATTTTGGGGACTCAACAATCTCCCCCTATTTGATGATGACAAAACCTTTGACATATAGAGAAAACACTAAAGCCAGCAACAAGGGAACAAATAAGAATATGCAGTGAGATTGTCCCTTTTTAAGTTTGTTTTGGGATCTTTTGCTGAGTTATCTATATCTTATAATTCGATATGATTTTGAAGATAAACTCATTTCACTTTCATTACACCAGGATATATACATTAAATACAGTGATAAAAGAATGAAAAGTGAGTTAGAAAAAAGATTCAATTTAAGCATATAGGAGACTATCTATCTTTATCTTTGTCCCGTTCTTCTTCAGATAGCTCCTCTTATTTGATTCTCCAGGATTCATAGAACAGAATAGGTATCTCAGCTGGGTCAAAAACAGGGATAGAAGGAGGTAGAATGATGGGGCCTCTTCCGATTGGTCCTTCACCAGTAGATTGATGTCTTTTAAATTTTTGAGAAAGAACCTGTTCTACATCTACTGCTGGTGCATTCCCAAACTTCGTGGCTTTGTTGAAGAGCTGTTGGAGTTCAGATTTAATTGCCTTTTTGATGGCACTATCACTTTTGCCAATAAAATACTCCAGTATCTCCATCCATTCACTAAATCCAAGGGATCTTAACTCATCATAGTTAATCCTTTCTTGAACATTATTCTCCCTCATAACGTTGAAAGCTCTTTTTGACCCTCTGTTCACTTTAATGATCCTGCTGGGATTTGATCTTCTATTCATTACATCACCATATCTGCTCCTGTAATAATGGTCAGGAACTTCAATAGTACTGACAGGTTTTATAGGAGCAGTAGCAGGTGCTTTCTCAGCAGCTTCCTTCTCATCAAGTGCCTTATCCTGTTCTTTGACAATGGCTTGAATTAATTTGAGGGACTCAGCCTCTTCCTTTTGATCGGCAGCCAACTTGTCTTTTATTTCCTGAAGCCTTAATCTCTTAGTAAGTTCAGCATTAGCAGCCTCTCGTCTTTGATGTTCTGCCACTAAACCTAGCAGATAATCAGTGTGGCTAATTTTTAGAGATCTGACTGCTTCAATCATTTTTCTTCCATCTTCAGTTCTTAGAGCAACCTGATACTCTTTCAGATCCATACCCAGCTGATGAGCTCCATGAAATTGAGCTTTCTGCTTATCAGTGGAGAGCCTTCGACCACTGTTATTTAAATATACACCAATATCAACGCCAAAGGTCAAGGCAGTGATGTAGAGTGGCTGATCAAGAGGATGATGCAGCAATCTGACTTGGCGTATTCTTTCATTAAGCTCTGCTTGTCTTTGCTCAAGCAATTCTGGAACAGTGATCTCCAGCCTGTAAGCTTCTCTTTCATCTGGATTCATTCTGAAAAGATTCGGCTCACTATGGTCAACTGAATCATCTTCCCAGGTTCTGTGTTTACCATGACGTTTAGGGGAAGATGGAGGATACATGTTTGATTCATCTATTCCAGATGAACTTACTGAGAATTGATTGACACGGTTATCCTTTGTTCTATTAAAGTAAGTGAGAGTCCGAGGAGAGATAGGAGATTGAACAAATAAGTGATCTTCTCTACCCCAGACAGTAAAGTCAGCAGGATCAACCGTATCATCATCTGATTTTACACCCAGCTCAACCACCTTGGCTGGGTCTTCAACACTTGTGTCACCCAGCAGCACACTTCTGGCCGGGTCTTCTTTCTCAGCACTCCTTGCTGAGTCTTCAGTACCAACTGATTGATTAGTATCAGCTGGCACAACTGTCACAGTATCTTCATCAGCTGCCTCAAATAGGGGTCCTTTCCTGAGGGGCTGGTTATCCCCTGGAGTGGATTTCACCCTTTGTTTGTCAATAGGCTTGGGTTTAGCTGATGGTTCTTGTGTTGATACTGGTTCTTGTGGAGACAGATAGGGAACAATAGCAAGATGCTCCCCCTGAGTATCATCAATGTCAAGATTGAGTGTTTCTACTGGTTGTTGCTGTGTAGCTGGCTGAGCAGTGGATGTTGGTCGAGGAGATGAGCTGGTTTCTAACACAGCATCTAACCATTTCATAAAAATATCAGCTCTAACTCCTCCCCCTGATCCAGTAGATGCAAGATAATCTTTCATTTCTTCTGGAGTCATTCGTTTAATTCTGTCTGCACGCTCAGCATACAACTTTGCCCTCTTATTGTCGTATTTGATCATGAACTTGGCATTTTTTTTCGTGCTTCCTTTTTATAGAGATCAATGCCAGTCAGGTCATCATCAATGTCCTTCTTTTATTGGGTCAGCCATCTCCTATGATCAATTCTGTGGCATTTAAGAGCAACATAGGCATCCCATTTGACATTGAAGGCATCATTTAAGTCTTGCTGTCTCTTCTGATATCTCTCAAGTTTTCTTTTCATTTTCCTTTCAATAGACTGAGAGACAAGAAGAGCTTTAGCAACAGCCATATCAGAAACATCACTTGGCTTACTGCCAGAACCAATATCATCCACTGATGTGACAGACTTACTGGGTTGAGATCCACCAGCTGCCTGTACACCAGTTTCAGTATGAGCGTTGCTGGGCTTAGTGCCAAAGTCTTGACCATCACCATCCCTCCTTGGTTGTTTAGGAGCCTTTTCATGCTCATGCTCCCCCTCTGATTGTTTTCTCTTTTTAGATTTACTCTTAGATTTCTTCTTCTCCCCCTTTTTGTCATCAGCAGGGGCAGGAGAAAGAACAGGGGAGACTTGTGCATCAAGATCACTATCTGAGTTGGGAACAAAGAAAGCAAAATTGTTCCAATCAGCAACTTCAGGAGTGAGATGGGCACCAGGATCCACACCAAATTGTCTAAGGAGAAGGTTGGAGGATCAAACTTCATTCCTTGCAACACCCATGGCCATCTGTTCAACCATAGCCCTAACATCACCCTGTAGAGCAGCCAGGCGTTGCATATTCTCCACCATTTGAACATAGGCAGAGACAGGAATCATGTTAGCCATTTGTTGTTCCTGCGATTCCAATCTCTCATGCAGAACAACATTTTCTTCATTAAGAAACTGGACTCTACGATTGGCAGCCTCCAAATCAGCTTTAAGGCTAGCAATGTCCTCCATGTAGTCATTGTGAGAAAGGATTCGCTTCTTTAATTCCTCCTCCCCTTCCAGTTGGTTGACAATGGCTGATACTGCAAGATCAGCAAAAGCACGTATTTGTCCTAGCTGGGCCTCAATATTTGAAGAGGTGACTTGCCCAGCATTCCAGATGGCTTGAGTTACACTATCATCAATAGCAGTGCGAATGGTGTTTTGGAGATCTGGTGTAACTTCTCTGAGTGTCCTAAGTACAGCGAAGGTTGAAATATCAGCCACCTCATCAGCATTAAATTTAAGATAGCTGGTTGAGGGCTGGTCAGAAGCAGCTGACACGAGAGTACTTATGTGGGGTGGTGGAGGTGGAAGGTCAGGAGCTGACTCGTCACCATGATCACCATCATTTTTACCTTCACCTGAAGGCTTAGAACCACTAGTATCCTTGCCAGCATGAAGATCAGTATCATCTGTGAGATCCACTAGTTTTTCTTTGGAACCAGTCACATTATCATGAGTGGCTGGTTCATCCTTACCAGTACCTTTATCAGCATCACCAACAGAAGAAGAAGATGATGAGGAAGAAGCTGATGAATCAGAAGGTACTGGCGAATCAAGAATATTTTGCATAATATATTTACCAGTAGAGGGATCCCTGATGAACTTGAGAGGCCTCCATGTACCAGGCCATGGAGAAGCAGCTGGAGCCATGCCAAAATAGTGATAAAATGGCTGCTCGTTTATCTGTTCTAAAGTAGCCAGCCTCTCATAAACTTCTTCTCTACCTGGTTGGTCAAGCTGAGACAATAGTTCAGTCAGCTCCTCGCGAGGCAATTTGCTGGCTGATACTATGGCAGTTTGAGGATCAAAAGTTAGCTGATCCACCAGCAGAGCAACTCTGGGAGTGATAGATGCTCCCCGATAGATGAAGTTAGGGACAACTTCATCAGGATCTGGCACCTAGCACACATAGGGTTTCTTCTCAGCATAAACAGTAGCCTGAGAAGAGTCAGTAGTGGTAATAGCAGAGGTACCAGCATCCATAACGGGTTCTGTAGAACCAGTAGCATCAGTGAGTAACTGTGCAGCATCTCCAGTAGTAGCATCAGTATCCACCGTTGGTTCTGTGGGAACATAGCCAACATAGCCAGCATTAACAAAATCAGGACCCTCCAGAACAATATCATCCTCTGAACCAGAATCCGATGGAAAAGTAGCACTTTTACCAGCATCCAGGATAACATCAGATGGAAAAGTAGCACTTGTATCAGCATCCATGATAACATATTGTGCATCGGTAGCAGCAGCAGACGTAATGTCACCCTTTGGTTCAGTGACAGGTTCATCAAGTAGAACATCTTTGACAATATTGTCAATTACCTTTTTAAGAACAGGAGGATCCACTATGATTTCATCTTCCACTTCAGGTGTAGTAGTGGAAGTAACAATACTAGGAGCAGTATTACTAGCAGCTGTAGAAGCAACAGTACTAGCATCAGCACCACCAGTAGGAGAAACAGTAGCACCAATACCAGTAGCAGAGGCAGAAATCTGCTCAGTAGGAATAATAACATCTTTAACTTGCTCCCCCTCTGCCTGTTCATCTACCCTGCTAAGAACTGAAATAATAGAACATTTTAGGTTAACAACTGTAGAACCAAATAAATTTGACTCAACAATTGCATCTGGTGTTGGTCTCTGGGGACAGACTGGTGATTTGGTCAGCCCTTCGAATGAGACAGAATAAGGTGTCTGTAAGTACAGCTGTGACTCTGCTGACTCATTGGCGACACATGTTGACCCAGATAGTGTAAGAGTTCTGGCTGGTAATGATGTAGGAGTGAGACTCTTAGCATGATCCGAGTAACATAATGGCTGTGTAGTATCCTGAGCTGGTTCAACACGATGAGGAGCCAGCTCAAGTTTGCTTTGGGGGTCAGGTATGTGCTCTGCTGATTGTACTGGCAGCAGAGGATATAACATGAAGTTCAAATTTGAAAAATGTGGAAGTATCTGGCTAGAGGAGTATGGGTTGCTACTCTCCTTAACACTAGTTTTAAAATCAGTCATCTTGGGAGCCAGGGTTATACCTTGAACTCCACATTCATTTTTCAAGTCAGCAGATAAAAGATTTTTAATTATGTTAGAATTTTCTGCTGTATGGTCTAGAAACGCACCAGGTTCCATAGCCACATCCTTTGCAGGAGCAGCAGTTGAGACTGGTGCAATTCCCCCTGTGGTTTGCTTGGAGCCAGCTCTTGCACGTTTGGATTTGCCTGTTACCAAGAAATAGTTAAGCAACGAATTCCAATACTAGAAGTGGGTAGTCAGTATATAAGACTAGGGCTGTTCTTTGTAATCATAGAGCACTAGATTCTAATACAACTACTGCGTTACCAGTATGTGAGACGGTAGCTGTACTAGTTGAGGTAGCTGGCTTCTTCCTCTTGACAGCTGGCTTTCACTGAAGACCCTCCCCCTCAGCTGGTGCAACACCAGAGGCAGTCAATGGGGCAGCTCCACCCTGAGCAGCTAGATACTCAAGCATTGCTGGTGTCAACGCAGCATATGGAGCAGTAGGCTTATCCTTTGGCATCTCCCCTTGTTTAAGAGGCAGGTTATATGATTTGTCAGCAATCTGCTAGTAAGCTTCACCCAGCTCATTTTCAAAAACAAGGCTCAAAAACCTTGGAAAGGGGATTAGATGTGTTCGTTTGGGTGCAAGCACCATTTCCCTTAACCTTAAGTAGATTTCACTGGCATAATCTATGTTGCGGTTGAACAGCAGCCCGTGACCCATCTTCAATTCATAATCTGAGCATTGATCAAAACTGCTAGATTTGTGACTGATACACTGAGTCAGCAACCCAAAGAAATAATACCATAGTGGTGGCATGTGTTTCCTGAGTGGAGTATGAGATACTGGTTGAGAGTAGCCAATGATTTCCAGTACCTCCCTTCGAAACTCATCACTTGTAGGTGAATCTACAAATGGACCATTGGGTAATTGAAGAGCTCGTCGGATGGTGTCAACAGTAATGGAACAGGGTAAGCTGTTAGTCACCATGCCATGAATACATGGAACGTTCTGTTCGGTGGTGGACATGGTGGCAGTATACCAGAATCTGGCCAAACAGGCTGGATATAATCGTGAAGGTACACCGGTAATGGCTCTTGCCAGAGGGGATTGACGGATATAAGTAATCAGCTCTTCATAGCCGGAATTGGCTTTCGATTTGGGAACAGAAAGGGCATGAGCAGCATTGCCTCTTGAAAGGCGAATCGTAGAGTGTTCAGGTGCGTTTGCAGCACTTATAAGATTGGGGTGCATGTTGAATAATGGCCCTTGTTCAATTTGTTCCTCGATAGCCGGCGGTGGTTGCTGCTCTGGTTGTGGTTCCACCGATGCTTGTGGTTGCTCCGATTGTTGTTCCAGTTGCTGGGTCTCAGCAGGTGGTGATTGATGTTGTTGTTGTTCTGCCATTGATGATTGTAGAAAGTGAAGATATGAAGATTTGGGGATTTTTAGAGAGAGGAGTGTGAATTTGAAAACTGAATAACCAAAGGTTATTATGGAAGATAAAACACACTTTTAACCGTTGTGATTGGGCGAAAAAGGCAGGAGAGAGAAAGTGACAACTGCTATTAGCAGGCGTGTGGGTAGATGTGACAGACTGGCACACTCGAGGGGACACAGACGGATGATTTGACGTATATACGTCTTGAATACTCATACCTTCCATTCAACATTAAATGTAGCAGGTTTTAAATAATTTTTTTTATTTAAAAAGAATTGAAAACCACAAAATAAGTGTTGTATTAAATACAAGATACTTTGTTACATTTAATATGTCATGAATTTAATTTAAATCATTGGAAGTAAATGAGTTTCAGTTTTAAGGAATCATTTAATTTTGTGAGCTATTTATTATTTCAAAAAAAAAACTTTGAGTAACCAAAATATAAAAGACCTTGTTGTGCTGAGTGTTTTACATGTAGGCAGTAAGATAACAAAAAAAAATTGCTTACTGGTTTGCCCTACATGTTGTAGAGCCAGCACACCAACAAAAATTGTCTTTTATTTAAAGTTCAAGCATACCCAGCTCAGAGATGAGATAGTTAAAACGTTTCTCATCTAAGGGCTTTGTGAATAGATCTGCTAACTGCTGGTCTGTTAAAATAAAATGTAGCTCCACGTCTCCTTTTTGAACATGATCCCTTATGAAATGATATCGAAGGTCAATGTGCTTTGTTTTTGAATGCATCACAGGATTGTTGGTGATAGCTATTGCACTTGTGTTGTCACAGTAGATTGGAGTCTTTGTAACATGAACACCATAGTCTTTCAGCTGGCTTTGCATCCATAGTACTTGAGCAGTACAACTACCAGCAGAAACGTATTCTGCCTCAGCAGTAGATGTGGACACAGTATTTTGCTTTTTGCTCGTCCAGCTGACTAGCCTACCACCTAGTAACTGGCAGCCACCAGTAGTACTTTTCCTGTCTATTTTAGACCCTGCAAAATCAGCATCTGAATACCCAATTAGCTCAAAATCCTGGTCTTTGGGTTACCAAAGACTACGTTTAGCAGTAGCTTTCAGATACCTAAATATCCTTTTGACTGCTAGCAAGTGTGACTCTTTAGGATCAGCTTGATATCTGGCACACAGACATGTGGAAAACATAATATCTGGTCTGCTGGCTGTGAGATAAAGTAGGGATCCAATCATACCTCTATACACAGTGATATTGACTGGTTCACCATTGGGATCAGCATCTATTTTAATAGATGATGCCATTGGAGTCCCTATATATTTTAAACAGGTCAGACCAAATTTCTTTAGCATATCTTTGATATATTTATCCTGACTTATAAAAATTCCATCATCAAGTTGTTTAATTTGCAATCCCAAAAAGTATTGCAAGTCTCTTTGTAAGCTCATTTCATATGTCTTTGACATAAGTTTTGAAAAATCTTGACAATGTTTTTCATTTTTAGATCCATAAATAATATCATCCACATATATTTGTACCAGCAAGAGATCACCATCTGTCTCTTTTGAGAACAGAGTGGTGTCAATTGTTCCAACTTTAAAGCCTATACCAGTGAGATACACATGAAGTGTCTCATACCATGCTCTTGGAGCCTGTTTGAGGCCATAAAGAGCTTTGTCTAACTTGTAGACATGGTCTGGATATTTACTACTTACAAAACCAGGAGGCTGTTTGACATAAACTTCTTCTTGCAGCTTCCCATTTAGAAATGCAGATTTAACATCCATCTGGAATACCCTAAAGTTCATCTTAGCAGCATACGCCAAGAACAGTCTGATAGCTTCCATCCTAGCCACTGGAGCATAAGTCTCTCCATAATCCAATCCTTCTTCCTGTTTGAAACCTTGAGCTACCAATCTAGCTTTGTTTCTGATCACAATCCCATCTTCATCCATCTTGTTTTTGAAAACCCACTTGGTACCAATGATTTTCTTAATTTCATCATCAGGTTTAGGTACCAATGTCCAAACCTTATTCCTATCAAACTGGGAGATCTCTTCTTGCATAGTTCCTGCCCAGCTTGGATCTTTAATAGCTTCATCAGGACATGTAGGTTCAATGGTAGACACAAAGTTTACATGCATACAAAAATTGCTGGTTGCATGTCGTCTGGTTTTAACACCACTAGCCAGATTACCAATAACTTGCTAGATAGGATGCTCTTTTGTCCATCTAGTGTTATGAACAGGTGAGCTTGTCGTGGAACACACATCATCTTGATCATCAGCTGGTTCGGAAGTATGAACAGCAGTTGGAGACAACTGTTCATTATTAGTGTAACCAGTATCAGCTTGTGATCCTTCAGAACCAGTAGACCTATGCTCAAGTTGTAAGACTTCAGTAGAGCCAGTAGGTCCACATGGTTTAGACACAGATGGAACAGAGTGTTCCATCTCATCATCAGAGAACCCAGCAGCATGAATAGGCGAGGGTTGTGCTGCTGGTTCTTCATCATCTAGAGCTGGCTGAGTAGGCTCTTCAAATAGTAGCACTTCATCTTCATGATTAGAAGAAGAAGAAGGAGCAGTTTCATCAAATGTAACATTAATGGATTCTTCAAAACAACCCCTTCTCTTGTTGAAAACCCTGTATGCCTTTGACATGTTGGAATAACCTAAGAATATACCTTCATCAGCCTTGGCATCAAATTTGCCCAGCTGATCCCTATTATTGAGAATGTAACAGGGACTGCCAAATACATGAAGAAATGAAATTGAGGGTCTTCTACCTTTGAGAACTTCATAAGCAGTTTTCTGATGTCTTTTCACTATAAGAGATCTATTCTGGGTAAAACAAGCAGTATTCACAGCTTCTGCCCAATATGAATTTTTCAACCCAGACTCAGCTAACATAGACCTTGCTGCTTTAATAAGAGTTCTGTTTCTTCTTTCTGCAACACCATTTTGCTGAGGTGTTCTCACAGCAGAAAATTTTTGTGAAATACCTTTGTCAGCACAAAATTCTTCTAAAGTTGCATTTCTGATTTCTGTACCATGATCACTTCTTACCTGTTTCACCAGCTGCCCATTCAAAAGCTCCATTCGTTTGATAAAATTGATAATTTCATCAGCAGCTTCACTCTTTTGCTTCAAAAAGAATACCCAGGTGTATCTGGAATATTCATCAACAATAACCAGTGTATACTTCTTCCCACTACAGCTGGCCACATTAACAGGACCAAAAAGATCCATATGAAGTAAATGAAATGGTTTCTCAATAGATGAGATTTTCTTTGATTTGAATGAGGCATGGTGATGTTTTCCTTTTTCACAACCAGGACACAGTCTGTCCTTTACATAAGACATGGTGGGTAGCCCGGACACCAAACTTCTACTGGATAATTTGTGAATATCTTTGAAGTTGAGATGTGAGAGTCTCTTGTGCCATAACCATTTCAAGTTGTCTGCTGCCTTCGAATAGAAACAAGTATCAGTTGTTGTGACAGCTGTGTTCATGTCAATTTGATACATGTTTTCATGACATTTTGCAGTCAGCAGTGGCTTCCCTGTCTTATCAAAAATAGTGCCAATTTTCTTTCTGAATTGGACTATCTTGTTCTTGCTTGTCAGTTGGCTTATGCTGAGTAAATTATGTTTAAGCCCAACCACATATGCAACATTTGAGAATGTGACATTCCCATTAGTCAAAGTACCAAAACCCTTTGTGTAACCCAACGAATTATCTCCATACGAAACAACTGGACCATCTTTTTCTTGATAGTCCATTAGCAGGGACTTACATCCGGTCATATGTCTCGAACATCCACTATCGAGATACCAGATTTGCTTGTTTTGAATGCCCTGCACAGTAGCTAAGAGATTAGTTCTTTTTGGGAACCCATCCAAGGATGGGTTCTGGAAGGGTCATCTTTGATGATCTCTTCCTGTCTACTGGTTTGCTTGAAGAAGAATCAGCAGACGGGGTAGGGGTAAAAGGACACCTGTTGGCTAAGTGAAATTTGCTGCCACATTTGTAGCATTTTCTCACATTTGGTATCGGTGATGGGTCATACACATTGTAAAGGGGATCGGGGCGATGTTTGGTAACTGCCTCAATAAGCTGGTCAAGCTTGACTGTCATAATCTCAGTGATAGACAGCTCTTCATTCGAGTCCACTTTTGCTTTTCCCTTAAGGGCAGCTTTCTTCTTAGAACCAGTACCATAGTCATGACGAATTGCTTTGCCTTTATCATTTGACGAGCCAGTGTGGGAAGTTACTGGCTTGTCAACTGAAGCTGATGAACTAGAAGATGTTTTTCCTGCTTCCTTGGACTTGCCAGTATTACGTTTGACTGGCTTGTCTGCAGCTACTGGTTGACCAGTAAGTTTGTCATCAGCTGGCACAGCACAATTGGAACTCGAACACGAAGGGGAATAAGTAGATTTAAATTTTCTGAGATTATTTTCAGTGATTTCCCTTTTTATACGTCTTTCTTTTGGAGTCATGTAGTAGATGCTTGAGGGGTCAGTAGTCTCATCAATTGAGGTACTGGCTTCTCTTGCTCTAACCTCATCCTCCAAAATCTCTTTCATGGCAGGTGGTGGGGACACAGTAGCAGGTCTAACAAATTTATTCGTCAAGACCTTTTTACCTTTAACTATCTTGGCAAAAGTATTTGGCAAGACAGCTTCAGGATCTGTTTCAAGAATTGGGTCCATGAAAGTAACCTCGGCAATAGCAGCAGCAGCAGCATAGTCACCAGTAAAGAAAGCTTCAACTTGGGCAGGCACCTGCTCGTTAACACACTTTGCTGTGCGTTGAGCTGATGTACACCATGAAGCTACAACCTTTTTAAGATTATCCAGCTGGTTCTTGACTTCTGCTGCCTCAACGTGAAGAGACTTTAAAGAAAAATTTTGTTTTTCGAGTTTTGAAATATCATCTTTCAAGATTTTAATTTCATCATTTTTGCATTTAAGTTTCTCATTTAAAGATTTGTTGTCTGATATCAAAACTTCTTCACGTTTGCTGCCTCCACATAAGTCTACTCTTAGGTAGTCAAACATTTCGGCCTTTTCATCATCAGTATAAGTTCGAAAATTATCAACCTTATACATCAATTCAGTTTTCCATTGAGGAGAATCTCTTTTCTGATCAGCTTCCCTCATATCAGCCAAAAACTTGCTACCACTATCATCCTCATCAGACTCCTTGACCTCCTTGGCCATTAAACACAACTTCTTTTCTTGAGCATAACCAGCACCATCATCATCAGTATCACTATCAGAGGAAGACGATGAGCTGGTTTCATCCCAATCATGATGCTCAGCAACTAGAACCTTTTCTGGCTTCTTACCCTTCTTATCATTCTTAGCACTTTCCTTCATCTGAGCTTTCATAGCTTTGTACTTGTTTTTGTACTTATCAGCTTTAGAGAAAGAGTTAGCATGTGAAGTTGGAGGTTTCCTGGACATGCACTCAGCTGCAAAGTGTCTAACCTTCCCACAATTATAACACTCAGATTTAGGACCTTTGACTGATTTGCTGCTAAACCTAGCACTTGGTTTCTTACTCCCTTTGTATGACTTGCTGGTTCTATTACGATTGAACCTTTTGAACTTCCTAGCCAGCAAGGCCATACCTTCAGCAAACCCGTCTACATCACTTTCATCATCACTGCTTTCTTCAGACCCATTAGCACTATCCACATCACTCTCAGCTGTCTCTTCTTCTGCCAGCAGCTTTTGAACCAGTAAAGCCTTTTGAGCTTTCTTTTTAGCATTAGCAATAAGAGCAGTATCATCAGTTTTAGACGATTTTAAAGTGGTGGGGGCAGACCTAAAGTTTTCTTTCAAGTTAAATTCAAATTTAGCTTCTGCCTTCTCATGGTTCCATAAGGAGCTATAGAGAGAAGACAAGTTAAAGTTTTTTAAGGTCTGAGTGGTTCTTAATGGGTCAGTTACAGATTTCCATTTAGCAGGCCGTGAGTCAATGAATTTGTTTACTTGTTCAAATTCTGTATACATGACATTCAAGGTATTCAGGTCAGCAATTAGGGAGTTAAACCTAATGAAGGTTTGCTTAAGGGTTTCATTCTTGTAGGCAAAGAACATTTTATATTCTCTTTTCAAAGCTATCATTCTGTTCTATCTTACCTCACCCATACCCTCATAGGTAACATCTAAATAGTCCAACATAAGCTTAGCATTTTCTTTTCCCTTAATCAGTTTGAACAATGTGTTAGGTAAAGTTATAGCAAACAAGGTTCTGATCTTAGGGTCAAGTCCAACACGACGTTTATCCTCAGCATCCCATCTAGAAGGAGAGAGAATAACCTCTCTGCCAGGAACAGCAGGAGTGTCAGCAGTCGCTGGTACACTGCCAATAGTCTCAGTAGGAACGAATGGACCATTTGTGGCAATATCAGGCATGAGTGGGTCAATAGACTCAAGGTGAAGCATGAATCTTGCTTTCCAAGTTTCATACTCTTCTTCATCAAATTTGGGTGGTCTATTGGATGAGCCATTTTCAAGGTAAGCTGAATTGGAATAAGCAGCCATGGGAGATTTCAGATCCAAGATATTAATTATCAAGACTGAAGCTCTGATAAATGCTAAAAACGAACATATATTTCATAGCATTATTCCTCAAGAAAGATAAGCTTTTAGTTGCAATTGTTCTATTTAAAAGTGATATTCGTTTAAATATTAAAAGGTGAAGACAAAAGATAGATTCGACGAATTGAAGACGCTAACGACCAAAAAGCTCAAAAGTACAAAAGATAATCAAAGAGGTTCCAATTATTGATGAGAAACGTCTCAAAATTACAAGAGTACAAGATTCAAAACGCAAAGTACAAGATATTAAATTGTACGCAAGGACGTTCGAAAATCCGGAACCAGGACCAGAGTCAACTCTCAACGCTCGACGCAACGGACTAAAAATTACAAGTCAACTATGCACATGAATATAATATAATATATAAATAATTCTTAAAAATTATATATATATTATATTAATATTTAAAATCGTCGGCAAGAAAGAAGCCAAAGCTGGTGAGCTGGAATTTCAAACTCCGCGACTCGCGGAGTTTGAAGGCAAAAAATGCCGTGAGTCGCGGAGTTCACCTGGACTCAAATCCCTATAAAAGCAAACGTAGTTTGATCGCAAAAATATCCAAAAAATTCAATCTCTCTATATATGTATACGTAAAATATATATATTTATATTTTAATTTTAATTTTAATTTTAATTTTAATTCCTAATAATAAGGGTATGTTAGCGAATGTTGTAAGGGTGTAAGTCGAAATTCTGTCTGTGTAATGCTACGCTATTTTTAATCATTGTAAGTTATGTTCAACCTTTTTACATTAATGTCTCGTAGCTAAGTTATTATTATGCTTATTTAATACCGAAGTAATCATGATGTTGGGCTAATTACTAAAATTGGGTAATTGGGCTTTGTACCATAATTGGGGTTTGGATAAAAGAACGACACTTGTGGAAATTAGACTATGGGCTATTAATGGGTTTTATATTAACTAAACAATACCTTGTTAATTTAATATACAAACTTATAATTCGACGTATTTATATATAACCACATACGCTTGACTGGGTACGGTGGGCGGGATATCTATAAATACCAATAATTATTCATTTTACCGGACACGGAACTGGATTAATAGTTAATAGACTTGTTGAAACAGGGATGAATTACATTCAAGGGTAATTGGTGTAATTGTTAACAAAGTAGTAAAACCTTGGTTTACACGCAGTCGATAACCTGGTGTATTCATTAAACAAAGTATTAAAACCTTGTTACAATTCGAATCCCCAATTAGTTGGAATATTTGACTTCGGGAATAAGAATAATTTGACGAAGGCTTTCGCTCTTTATATTTATGACTGATGGACTATTATGGATAAATCCGTATGGACATATTAAATAATCCAGGACAAAGAACAATTAACCCATGGGCATAAAACTAAAAATCAACACGTCAAATATCATGATTACGGAAGTTTAAATAAGCATAATTCTTTTATTTCATATTTAATTTCCTTTATTTTATATTTAATTGCACTTCTAATTATCGCACTTTTATTTATTGTTATTGTATTTAATTGCAATTTTAATTATCGTACTTTTTAATTATCGCAAGTTTATTTTATCGCACTTTTATTATTCGCAATTTCATTATCGTTATTTACTTTACGCTTTAAATTAAGTCTTTTATTTATTTAATATTTTACATTTGGTTTTAACTGCGACTAAAGTTTTAAAATCGACAAACCGGTCATTAAACGGTAAAAACCCCCCTTTATAATAATAATATTACTTATATATATATTTGTATTTTTATAAATTAAACTAATATAGCGTTAAGCTTTGATTAAAAGATTTTCCCTGTGGAACGAACCGGACTTACTAAAAACTACACTACTGTACGATTAGGTACACTGCCTATAAGTGTTGTAGCAAGGTTTAAGTATATCCATTCTTTAAATAAATAAATATCTTGTGTAAAATTGTATCGTATTTAATAGTATCTCCTAGTAAAATTTAAGCTATTTTATATACCCCTTAGCTTTAACTATCAAGTATTTTTAGCGCCGCTGCCGGGGAACTCAATTTCTTGTTTAAAAGCTGGAAGCGCAACGCTAATAAATATATAAAAAAAAGATTTTTTTTAGTTTACTTTTATAAAAATACGCTTTTGTAAAAATACGTTTTAAATATTCGAAAATATAAAAAAGAAAAACAAAAATATAAATATTTTTAAGAGTTTGTTAAATATTTAAGTTTTATAAAGTTTCTTTATTTTTATTTTATAAAAATATAAGTTTTATTTAAATATTTTGTGTTTATTTAGAACATAAAATTAAAAACCGAAAAAAATAAATAAATAAATAAATATATAAATCTAGTTTTAAGATTTTTATTATAAAGTATTTCTATTTTTATTTTAGTTTTTAAAACATAAGTTTTTATTTAGTTTTTATAAATATTTTATTTAAATATTTAAACAGAAAATATAAAAAAAAAAAAAGTAAAACGTCGAATTTAAATCAGCCTGTCAACTGAAATTCCATACCCCACGACTTGCGGCGTTTGTAGCCACGAGGCATCGCGACTCGCGGAGCCGTCTGACACGGGCCACACAGAAGCCCTAATTCGCATTAATTACGGATAATTATTAATTATAATTAATTTTAAACCCTAATTAGGTTAGATTTTAATATTATTTAGTTTTACTTTTTATTTAATTTGTATTTTAGTTTATTTAGATTATTTAAATTACAAAATTAATAGTTTTATAAAATAAATAATATAAAAATAATATTTTTATAAAAATTGTACTTTTTACAACTTTTAGTATATTTTTATATTTTGTCCCTTTTTAATTGTTTTAGCGTAATATTTGTGTTTTTCGCTAGTTTTTAGTTTTAAACTTAATTTTTGCCATAGTTATTTTTATTTATAGATTTTTAGGCTTTGTCGTAAAATCCCTTAAGTGCTTT
Source organism: Rutidosis leptorrhynchoides (assembly GCF_046630445.1). Lineage (NCBI taxonomy): Eukaryota > Viridiplantae > Streptophyta > Magnoliopsida > Asterales > Asteraceae > Rutidosis > Rutidosis leptorrhynchoides. Next base: position 349,588,382 of record NC_092339.1, on the reverse strand, counting down.
TTCTTTAGACTAAGATTTAGGTGCTTTAGAATTTTGCGACGCCTTTTTAAGTTTTAGTACCTTTTTAAGTTATTGCCATTTGAGATATAGTTTTACTTGTAAGCTTTAATATTTTTCGACGCCTTTTACCTATGTATCAATTATCATTCCAATTAGTAATCTCAATTTGCGATTATAATTTTAAGTTAGTGATAGTAATAAGGTTGGTTTAGTCGAGTGTTTTTAAGTTCTATAAGTCATTTCTTTTTATTTCTTATTTTCCGACGCCTTTTATTTTTCAACCCTTTTCTTTTTCTTTTTCGACGCACTCTTTTTCTTTCTTATTTCTCGCTATTCTAGTTTTTAGGACATAGATTTTTATTCTACTTCTTATCTAAATTTCTTAAAATTACGAAAATTTATTTTATGTGGTTAAATTGATAGACATCAAAATTTACTGGTTCGTAGTAATAGTTGGATTTGTACGTGGACTGGGTTATTGGAGCCAAACAATCCTCAATTATATTGAGACCAAACGAATCCTGCCCCTCTGCTGCATCTTTTGGCTATTCGAAACGTGGGCAAAATCAGAAAAGTCTATTAATTGGATAACTTATATAATTTTTCTTTCCTTTTTAAAAAACTAATAGGATATTCAGTGAATGCACCGAACAAGACGTTCACCACCTTTTGTACGTTCACCACCTGTAACAAGATCAAGACATTTAGAAAATATTACCGCCGTTCATTTTTTTTTAGAATCGTCATCCAGTTGACCAAGTACTCCAATTCAAATTTTCGATAATCTATTTTTTGAACCCGACCTCACAATTGAGAATCTGGAGAATATTCAGGGACGATTCATAGATCCTGAACCATTAAATTTTCCTCCGGAAACACCAATCATTCAAACAGAGATTGTTGAGGAACGAACCATTAAATCAGAATCCTCTAGTGATTCCGATTCAACAAATTCATTTATGGAGAATCTAGAACCTTTAAGTATGGAAGACCGAATGAGAGCTAAACGTACTGGCCAAGGTCACGTAATTACTCATCCAGACATTAATGCGCCAGATTATGAAATTAAATGACAAATTCTACTTATGGTGACTAACCAATGCCAATTTAGTGGTGCGCCGAAGGAAGATCCAAATGAACATCTTCGCACCTTTAATAGGATCTGCACACTATTTAAAATAAGAGAAGTGGAGGATGAACAGATATATCTCATGTTATTTCCCTGGACTTTAAAGGGAGAAGCCAAAGATTGGTTGGAATCGTTACCTGAAGGGGCGATTGATACATGGGTCGTTTTAGTTGAAAAATTTCTTAAACAATTCTTTCCGGCATATAAAGCCGTAAGACTTCAAGGAGAAATTGTTACGTTCACACAGAAACCGAATGAAACTCTATATGAGGCGTGGACAAGATTTGGAAAGTTATTAAGAGGATGTCCGCAACATGGTTTAGACACCTGTCAAATAGTACAAATATTCTACCAAGGATGCGACATCACTACAAGAAAAGACATCGACATAGCAGCTGGTGGTTCCATTATGAAGAAAACCGAAACTGATGCTTATAAAATTATTGATAACACTGCTTCCCACTCACATGAGTGGCACCAAGAAAAAGATATCGTTAGATCATCTAAAGCAGCTAGAGCCGATTCTAGCCATGACTTAGATTCCATTTCTACAAAGATAGATGCTGTCGAGAGACGAATGGAAAAGATGACTAAGGATATTCACTCAATACGAATTAGTTGTGAGCAGTGTGGAGGACCACATTTGACAAAAGATTGTCTCAGTTTTAATTAACAATGGAACAAAGAGAGAATATTTCATACATAAACCAAAGGCCTGGAAATAATTATCAGAATAATTATCAACCGCCAAGACCGATCTATAATCAAAACCAGAATTATAACAGAAATGTTCCATACAACAACCAACAAGGTTCTAGCAATCAACAAGTATCCAATAATACTTACAACCAGCAAAGACCTAATTTTCAAAACAAACCACCACAAACCGATGATAAAAAGCCGAATTTAGAAGATATGATGACGAAGCTAGTTGAAACTCAAACGCAGTTTTTCACATCTCAGAAACAAACTAATGAACAAAATGCTCAAGCATTTAGAAATCAACAAGCTTCTATTCAAAATCTTGAACAAGAAGTAAGTAACCTAGCAAGGTTAATAGGTGAAAGAAAACCGGGAAGTTTACCTAGTGATACAAATGCTAACCCCCGGAATGAAACAGCTAAAGCCATTACCACAAGAAGTGGTACAACACTTAAACCACCTGAAATACCTGTAACTTCTGATGAAGCTATTCCTACTCCACAAGAACCACAACCTGATCAAGATAAGGAAAAAGAACCGGTAGTTGAAAAGGTTAATGAAGATAACACAGTTAAGGCTAAACCTTATGTTAAACCATACCAACCACCACTTCCTTACCCGAGTAAAATGAAGAAAGAGAAACTTGAAGCCGAGCAATCCAAATTCTTGGATATGTTTAAACAGATAAATGTAAATCTTCCTTTCATTGATGTGATTTCAGGAATGCCTAGATATGCTAAATTCTTGAAAGATCTAATCTCAAATAGAAAGAAAATGGAAGAACTCTCGGCCGTTACTATGAATGCTAATTGTTCAGCAGTGCTGTTGAATAAGATACCAGAAAAATTATCTGATCCAGGAAGTTTCACAATTCCATGTTTTCTGGGTAGTCTTAGTTCAATAGAAGCATTGGCAGACTTAGGTGCTAGTATAAATTTAATGCCGTATTCACTATACGCTAAACTAGACCTTGGAGAATTGAAACCAACAAGAATAAGCATACAACTAGCCGATCGATCAATAAAATATCCTAGAGGGATAATGGAGAACATGCTACTTAAAATTGGTACTTTAGTATTTCCAGTAGATTTTGTTATTCTGGACATGGAAGAAGATTCTCAAGTTCCTCTCATATTAGGAAGACCATTCTTAAGCACGGCTAAAGCAATGATAGACGTGTTTGGTAAGAAATTGACCCTAAGTATAGAGGACGAGAGTGTTACCTTTTCAGTTGATAGAGCAATGCAACAACCGCAATCTGCAGATGATACATGTTTTTATATTCAAACTATAGACTCACATGCAGAATTGTTAGAAGAATTTCCAGAATTACAAGGAACAGGAGAATGTTCTTTAGGAGAAGGTAATGAACCAATTGATGAAGCTGAAATGTTAGCTACACTAATAGCTAATGGATATGAACCAACAACAGAAGAAATTCAAATGCTAAAAGAAGAAGACAGATATCGATATAAATCATCGATAGAAGAACCACCGACATTAGAATTAAAGCCACTTCCAAACCATTTGGAATACGCTTATTTGCATGGTGAATCTGAATTACCTGTAATAATATCGTCTTCTCTTACTAAAAATGAGAAATCACAACTCATTTCTGTGTTGAAAGCTCATAAACCAGCCATTGCATGGAAGATTCATGATATTAAAGGAATAAGTCCTTCGTATTGAACACATAAAATCCTTATGGAAGAAGGTCATAAAACGTATGTGCAACGCCAACGAAGACTAAATCCTAATATGCAAGATGTAATAAAAAAAGAAATTATTAAACTACTAGACACAGGTTTAATTTATCCAATTTCTGATAGTCCATGGGTAAGCCCAGTTCAATGCGTGCCTAAGAAGGGTGGCATGACTGTCATTACAAATGAAAAAAATGAGCTTATTCCTACAAGGACTATAACAGGATGGCGTGTGTGTATTGATTATAGAAAATTAAATGACGCCACCAGAAAAGATCACTTTCCCTTACCTTTCATTGATCAAATGTTGGAAAGATTAGCCGGAAATAGTTATTATTGTTTTCTTGATTGATTTTCCGGATATTTTCAAATTCCAATAGCACCCGAAGATCAAGAGAAAACCACGTTTATGTGCCCTTATGGTACTTTTGCTTACAAACGCATGCCATTTGGACTTTGCAACGCCCCTGCAACCTTTCAAAGGTGCATGATGGCGATTTTTCATGACATGATAGAAGAATGCATGGACGTTTTCATGGATGACTTTTCAGTCTTCGGTGATACATTTGAATCATGTCTAGCTAATCTTGAACGAATGCTTATTAGATGCGAACAATCAAATCTAGTACTTAATTGGGAGAAATGCCATTTCATGGTTAAAGAAGGCATCGTTCTTGGACATAAAATTTCAAAAGAAGGAATTGAAGTGGATAGAGCTAAAGTAGATGTAATTACTAAACTTCCACATCCCACCAATGTTAGAGGAGTTAGGAGTATTCTAGGGCATGCCGGTTTTTACCTACGTTTCATAAAAGATTTTTCTAAAATTGCCACTCCTATGAATAAACTCCTAGAAAAGGATGCTCCATTCATCTTTTCAGATGAATGTATCAAATCTTTTAATATTCTTAAAGAGAAACTTACTAATGCGCCGATCATGATAACACCAAATTGGAATCTACCGTTTGAATTAATGTGCGATGCAAGTGATTTTGCAATGGGAGCCGTTTTAGGACAAAGGATTGAAAAAAGATTTCAACCTATATATTATGCTAGTAAGACGTTACAAGGAGAACAAACGAACTATACAACTACTGAAAAAGAACTCCTTGCTATTGTCTTTGCTTTTGACAAATTTCGTTCATATCTCGTTCTAGCAAAAACGGTGGTCTATACCGACCATTCTGCTCTTAGATACCTATTTTCGAAACAAGATGCCAAACCAAGATTAATCCGTTGGATCTTACTCTTACAAGAGTTCGATATTGAAATCCGAGATAAAAGAGGAGTAGAAAATCTCGCCGCTGATCATCTTTCTCGTCTTGAAAATCCCGAATTAGAAGTTCTAAATGAATCGGCCATACAAGACAACTTTCCTGATGAATATCTATTGAAGATAGATTATAATGAAATTCCATGGTTTGCAGACTATGCAAACTATTTAGTATGTGGATTCCTTGAAAAAGGATTATCGTACCAAAAACGAAAGAAATTCTTCAGTGATATAAAACACTATTTCTGGGAAGATCCACATCTATTTAAAAGTTGTCCAGATGGAATAATACGCCGATGTGTATTCGGAGATGAAGCTAGTAAAATTTTAAACCATTGTCACACAGGACCAACAGGAGGGCATTATGGGCCTCAACTAATAGCAAGAAAAGTTTATGATACTGGATTTTATTGGCCTACAATTTACAAAGACGCACACCTTCTTTGCAAATCCTGTGATGCTTGTCAAAGGGCCGGAAAAATAAGTCAACGTGATGAAATGCCACAAAATGTCATTCATGTATGTGAAGTATTTGACATTTGGGGTATTGACTTTATGGGTCCATTTCCAAAATCTCATAATAATCTATATATTCTAGTAGCCATTGATTATGTATCTAAATGGGCGGAAGCACAAGCTCTTCCAACTAACGATGCACGAGTTGTAGTCAACTTTTTAAAACGTCTTTTTGCAAGGTTTGGAACACCGAAAGCTTTAATAAGTGATCGGGGAACTCATTTTTGTAATAATCAACTTGAGAAAGTTCTCAAAAGATATGGAGTAACTCATAAAATCTCCACCGCATATCATCCACAAACAAGTGGACAAGTTGAAAATACCAACCGAGCTTTAAAATGTATTCTAGAGAAAACCGTAGGATCAAATCCGAAGGAATGGTCCATTAAATTGGAGGATGCACTCTGGGCTTTTAGAACAGCCTACAAAACTCCAATTGGAACCACACCTTTTAGACTCGTTTATGGAAAAGTATGTCATCTTCCAGTAGAAATTGAACACAAAGCATTTTGGGCTTTGAAAACATGTAATCTTGATTTACATGAAGCTGGACGTCTACGATTAAGTCAACTAAACGAATTAGAAGAATTAAGACATGAAGCATACGAAAATTCATTAATCTATAAAGAAAGAACGAAGAAATGGCATGATAAAAGAATCAGAAGTTCAAAAGAATTTAAAGAAGGAGACAGAGTTCTTCTTTTCAATTCACGATTCAAGCTATTTCCTGGAAAATTAAAATCAAGATGGTCAGGACCATTCATAGTCAAAAGAGTTTTCCCATACGGAACGATAGAATTAATAAATTCAAATGGGATTGAATTTAAAGTTAATGGTCACAGAGTTAAACATTACATACATGGTCCGATGGAAGTTGACAATGAAGTTAATCATAATTTCACCACCCAAGAAAACCTTCAAAATGAAAACATAAATATGTTATCAACAACATATGAAAAATCAAAATTAGAATATAAGGAAGATTCAAATTTGAGTGATGAAGAAGAATTCTTATACAAACCTCCCATTCCAAGAAACGAAGAAAAATGTGAACAAGAAATTCAAATGGAAGTGAAAGAACCAAGGAAAGAACACCTGAAAAAGGTTTACAAACCAACTCGACTTACTAAAGCAGGAGACCCGGGTGAATTTATCATTTCTTGCTTGCTTAATGATGGTGCTGTATATAATGGACTCGCAGATTTAGGAGCAAGTGCAAATATTATGCCTCTTTCCTTATACAAAAGATTAGGCATAGGTAAATTAAAACCAACCAAAATAGGTGTTCAATCATTTGACCAAACCATTAAACACCCGGTTGGAATAGCAAATAATTTACTTGTTAACGTGGGAAGTTTGACCTTTGTTGCAAACTTCATAGTGATTAATATGGAGGAAAATCTTGATATTCCTCTAATTCTAGGTCGCCCATTTTTAGCAACCACCGAGGCATTCATTGATGTAACAGAAGGTAGAATGACACTTAGTGTAACGACCCGCACTTTTTCGATCGTTCTATACTTTTAAGATTAATATTTACATAAATTAAACCTTACCAACATGATAAGCAATCCAAATTGTCGAGATTTATATTTCCGAAAAGAGTTTACACAACGTTTGACCGTCTAGTTTGACCGATGATATCACGAACTATATAACATATGATAATTATACGTTTGTGTATATATATGTATATATACATATTTAACATGATCTAAGAATGTTTTAATATCTCATTTTGTATTAATAACAATAAGTTATAAGTATATTTTAAAACTACTAACTTAAGTTTTCAAAACGATAACTATACGTAATGTTTTTCGACGTAAATACTTATAACCTATATTACTTATACATGCATCGTATAGATATGTATTTTATCACTTTTAAAGGGCTTATATACATAAAACAATATAAGTATATTTACAAAAGATAGCTATATTTGAATCCTCGTTCCGTTTTCTCAAAGATTTCTATACGTATACCTAGAGTATATATACCTGTATCATACGCAGCTTCTAGATGTATTTACTATTGGTATATACCAATAAAAATCTGCTCCTTAGCAGCCTTAAATGATTAAGAAACATGTGGAACCAACCATTTGTCAAGTAGCATGAATTATTTAGCAAGAAAACAAAGTTAGGTATCTTTTTTTTCCTTTATAACCTAAAAACGTTTTTATGCATGCACACCATTTCTTCACCCCATTTTCTCATACTTACACTTCCATTTCTCTCTCAAAATACTCTTAACTTCATATTTGATCATCTCCAAGCATTTTCCCCATCATTTAGCTTCAAAAACCTTACTTAATCACCGTAAGAAAACCATACAAAAACACTTCAAGAAATCCTTCCAAGAACACAAACTTACTTCCAATCTTTCATCCAATTCCATCACCCTTTTGGTTCTAGCTTTTTACTCTTCTTTTACAGCAACCTTGTCCAAGGAACTTGAGGTATAATCTATGTTCATAACCTTATTTGATTCATATATATATAGCTATCTTATTTTGTGGTATAAAATTTTAACAACAAGAACATAGTTTGAATGTTTTCAAACTTGTTTGCAAACTAAATAGATCCTTCTAACTTAACTTTTAAAATACTTCAATACCTGTAATATATCATAAATATATGCTAATTTAATAAGGTATAACTTGGTTTTTCAAAGAACACCTTAAAAACTGAATTTACGACGTCGGAGTGCAACCGGGGGCTGTTTTGGGTTGGATAATTAAAAACCATCTTAAACTTTGAATTGGAGGTTTATTTTCTGGAAAAATGATTTTTACTATGAATATGATAACACATAAAAATTTCTTGATTTAACTCAAAGTATAAGTATTTTTAGAAAAATAATCATTTAAGGTTGTTTACATGATGGAAAATGATTAACTTCATAAGTTTCACTAAAGTTTGACCTATGACCTGTGATTTCGAATACAAACTAAGGTATTTACAGTTCATAGTCTTAAAGAGGGACTCGATCCAAGGAAGTGACAAGTTGAATCAACGAAAACGGAGTTGTAACGAAGAAACTATGACCAAAACGAGATCGGATATCTAAGACTTGTTTAACTTCGGGATTAATTGGGAAAAATTAAATAAAATCACATATTTCTAAGATAACATGATATTTTATATATATGTACTTATAATTCAATTTTATATGGTTCAGGATCACCCGCAAACAACACGAGAAGATTAATCATAAGATCCCATGTTTGTACGCAACACGTCATTTGACAACACCGGTACTTTATGTACGCAACACGTCATTTGACAACACCGGTACCGTGGGTCAAGATTAATCTCGACCAATACATATACGATGGGGTTTTATTTATTTCGTTAGGGGGTTTTATTTATTTCATTGCGGGTATATTAAACATCTAAAAATGAACCATTAAAATTGAATTACTAACAACGAACTGCTAACTACGGACTAAGGAATTATTCAAAGTATTAAAAGTATAACAAGTATATATACGTGACGTTTGTTTAAAAAGAAAAGGTATTGATATATTATATATGGATAGGTTCGTGATATCAACCGGAGACCAAGTCAAATTATATATATCTTCAAGACAACAGTGAGTATATAGTCCCACTTTTAAACTCTAAATATTTCGGGATGAGAATACATGTATTTTATGTTTTACGATATGGACACAAGTAACTGAAAAATATATTCTACGTTGAGTTGTACCACTGGCATACTTCCCTGTAGCTTGGTAACTGTTATTTACAGCGGTATTGTAAACGCGAATCCTGTTGATAGATCTATCGGGCCTGACAACCCCAACCGGACTGGACGACCAGTATTCAACGGTTGCACAGTACTTCGTTTCGTGACTACACTTGGTACGGTGTAGTAAGATTTCATAATAAAGGGAATATGCGACGTGATTAAATGTTAAGTATGGTTACCAAGTGCTCAACCACTTAGAATATTTTTATTAAAATGTTTATATATGAAATCTTGTGGTCTATATTTATATCGCTGCCGGCATTAAACCTATATCTCACCAACTTTATGTTGACGTTTTAAACATGTCTATTCTCAGGTGATAATTAGAAGCTTCCGCTGCATCATGTTGAATCTAAGCAGGATCTTGCGTACGCATATTTGTGTCAAAAATAAGACTGCATATCCAAGAACTTGTGTTGTAAAATATGCTAGAAATCGGGTTGTTATTATCATTTGTAAAGTTTGTAAGTCGAAGATTATCGCTAAACGATAATCATCTTTATTTTGTCCAAAGCTTGTATCAAAAATAAGGATCATGGTTTGTAATGTATAATATATGCAGTTTTTCTTTAAAAAAATGTCGCATATAGAGGTCAATACCTCGCAATGAAATCATACGTTATCTAACACGTTCTTATGGTTAAGGACGGGTTATGACATGTGGTATCAGAGCGGTGGTCTTAGCGAACCAGGTTTGCATTAGTGTGTCTAACTGATAAGTCGTTAGGATACATTAGTAAGTCTGGACTTTGACCGAGTTTGATTTAAAAACCATTGCTTATCATTGTTGGTTAAAATTTATATGTAAATATTATGTAGTACTAATGGGTTAGTTGTTGTGTGATAGATGTCGGGCTCAAAACTTATCATCACGTTCAGCGACTCCGAACCAGAATCTTCAGATGGTGTTCCAGTCATTAACCTATCCGATGACGAAAATAATATCTTTGGGGAAGACTCACAAATTCCGGATGAACCGACTATAGAGAACCCGGAAAGTGAACCCGAGGAGGAAAGTGAACCCGAGGAGGAAAGTGAACCCGAGGAGGAAAGTGAACCCGAGGAAGAAATACAGGAAATTACAAAAGATGAGTTCGAACTAGGAAAGAAACGAAAGGCTAATGAATTAGAAAATTCAAATCCCGAGTTTAGTAAGGATGATGTGGCACCAACTCCACTAGACACTACCACCCCTATTCCCGCTATTCCTATTCGTTCTATCCCGGCATCCAGTTCTTTAGTCCCACAGCCAAAATATAGGCAGACAGCCAGGATAAGCGTTAAGCGATTCTTTGAACCTAAACGTCCTAGAAAATAGACCAAACGATGCGCTGCCGTATTAAACCATGGGATCATATAATGTTTTGTATAATATTATTAGTGTGGTTTGCTTAATGTTCGATGTAAGATAAGCATATGTAAAATAGTGAAGTGTGAAATGCAATAATTTTCCATGGTTAAGTATTATTTAGATGGTAGTAATTGATTCTGTACTAAGCTATTAAGTATGGACATTAACGGGTAGGTACTACCCTAGATATAATTATAAAACGCTAATAAGAAGAAAAGGCTTTTATAATAATACCTGGTTCATATTATTAATAAGCTATAATGTACTGTAAATATACACTACATCTATAATATTCCATGTGAATAATTATTTTCTTTTCATTCTTATAGAAGAATATGGCGCAATTGAACCGAATGAAATAACAAGAAATCCAGGAACTCATCAATCAGCGAGTGAACGACAGAATGTTATGGGTTGAGGCTGCAAGAGGTGCTGCAGTTAACCCAAATCCTCGTGTGGGGTGCACTTACAAAACTTTTCAAGCTTGCAAGCCCTCATCATTCAGTGGAACAGAAGGACCGATCGGTTTAACCCGGTGGATAGAAAAGATGGAGACTGTGTTTAAAATCAGTGGTTGTGTTGAAAAGGACATGACCAAGTATGCATCGTGCACTTTACAAGATAGTGCACTCACGTGGTGGAAAAATTATGTGAAGGCTGTAGGAGGAGATGTAGCTTATGATACTCTGTGGGAAGAATTCAAAACAATGTTAATCAACGAATATTGTCCAAGGAACGAGGTTAGGAAGTTGGAAGATGAGTTACGAAGTCTGAAGATTATTGGTACTGAAATCACCAACTACAATCAGCGATTCATGGAATTAGTTTTGCTATGTCCTGAATTGGTTCCAACCGAAGAACGGAAGATTGAAATGTACAAAGATGGTTTGCCCAAAAAGGTCAAGGCAAATGTTACAGCATCGAAACCTAAGACAATTCATGAAGCTATAACCATGGCAAACGAGCTAATGGATCAGGTCATCATGGATAAGAAAGTATCCAATACTGATGTGAAGGTATCAGGTAACAAAAGAAAGTGGAATGGAAATTATGATCGAGGTAACCAACAACAATCTTTTAAGAAACAAGAAAACACGCAAGGTGCGGGTAGTGGTTTAAGCTTTGGTTATAAAGGACAAAATCCTTTATGCAACCGATGCCACAAACATCACTCTGGTTACTGTAATGTGGTATGCAACAAATGTAATCGAAAGGGTCATCTTGCTGAAGATTGTAGGGCTCTCGTTACAAATACAAATGGTACCAAGACTCCTGCCACCAATGCAAATAGAACTGCTTTGGCTACCATTACTTGTTTTGGGTGTGGAAAACAAGGTCACTATAAGAGCCAGTGCTCGAATCCAGAGAAGAATATCGGACCTGCACATGGGAGAGCATTTGTTATTAATGCTAGAGAGGCATGTGAAGACCCGGAGCTTGTTACGGGTACGTTTACCATTAATAACTTATCCGCATCTATTATATTTGATACTGGTGCTGATAGAAGTTACGTGTGTAGAGACTTTCACGCTAAATTGAATTGTTCATCATTACCTCTAGATGCTAAGTACATGATTGAGTTAGCTAATGGTAAACTAATTAAAGCCGATAAAATTTGCCGTGATTGTAAAATAAATTTAGCCGGAGAAACATTTAAGATTGATTTGATACCCGTAGAATTAGGAAGTTTTGATGTAATAATCAGCATGGACTGGATGTCCAAAATAGGAGCTGAAGTTGTGTGCGCCAAGAAGGCAATTCGCATTCCTCGTAAGGATAAAACGCCAGTAATGATTTATGGAGAGAAGGGTAAATCAAAGCTAAAACTCATTAGTTATTTGAAAGCTCAAAAGTGCTTGAAGAAAGGGTGCTTTGCTATCTTAGCACATGTTAATAAAGTCGAAAAGAAAGAAAAAGAGAAGTGCATCAATGACGTGCCTGTGGCAAGAGATTTTCCTGAAGTATTTCCGGAAGAGTTGCCGGGATTACCTCCATTTAGATCTGTAGAATTTCAAATAGATCTTGTACCAGGAGCTGCACCGGTTGCCCGTGCTCCATATAGACTTGCACCGTCCGAGTTAAAAGAACTTCAGAGTCAGTTAAAAGAATTACTGGATCGTGGATTCATACGACCAAGTACTTCACCGTGGGGAGCTCCAATTTTATTCGTCAAGAAGAAAGACGGATCTTTCCGAATGTGTATAGATTATCGTGAATTAAATAAGTTAACTATCAAGAATCGGTATCCACTACCGAGAATTGACGACTTATTTGATCAACTCCAAGGATCATGTGTGTACTCGAAAATTGACCTAAGATCGGGCTATCATCAATTACGTGTCAAAGAAGAAGATATACCGAAAACTGCTTTTCGGACACGCTACGGTCATTACGAATTTTTGGTCATGCCGTTTGGATTGACGAATGCGCCAGCTGTATTCATGGACCTCATGAATCGAGTTTGTAGTCCATATTTAGATAAGTTTGTTATCGTTTTCATTGATGATATTCTTATCTATTTCAAGAGTGAGCAAGAGCATGAGCAGCATTTAAGGTTGATATTAGAGTTGTTGAGAAAAGAACAGCTATATGCTAAATTTTCTAAATGTGCTTTCTGGTTGAAAGAAGTGCAATTTCTTGGCCACGTTGTTAGTAGCAAAGGAATTCAGGTTGATCCAGCAAAAATTGAAGCCATTGAAAAATGGGAGACTCCTAAGACACCAATGCAGATACGCCAATTTTTGGGTTTAGCCGGTTATTATAGAAGGTTTATTCAAGATTTTTCCCGAATAGCTAAGCCGTTGACAGCGTTAACGCAAAAAGGGAAGAAATATGAATGGACTTCTGAGCAGGAGAGTGCATTTCAATTACTTAAAAAGAAGTTGACTACGGCGCCTATTTTATCGTTACCAGAAAGGAACGATGATTTTGAAATATATTGTGACGCTTCGCGACAAGGTTTTGGTTGCGTTCTTATGCAACGGAAGAAAGTTATTGCATACGCATCCCGACAATTAAAGATTCACGAGCGGAATTATACGACGCATGATCTAGAACTGGGAGCAGTCGTGTTTGCATTGAAGATATGGAGACACTACTTGTATGGGGTTAAATGCACTGTGTTTACTGATCATAAAAGCCTTCAACATATTTTCGATCAAAAACAGCTGAACATGAGGCAACGTAGGTGGGTCGAGCTGATAAACGACTATGATTGTGAAATTCGTTATCATCCCGGGAAGACGAACGTGGTGGCCGATGCTCTAAGCAGAAAGGAACGAGAACCAATTCGAGTACGAGCGATGAACATAAAAATTCGCATGAATCTCAACTCACAAATCAAAGAAGTTCAACGAGAAGCACTTACTAAAGAAAACATAAGAAATGAAATAATGAAGAAGTATGAGAAGCAACTCGTTATACGGGAAGACGGAATTCGATATTTTGCAAACCGTATTTGGGTACCGAAGTTGGGTGGATTAAGGAAGTTGATATTGAATGAGGCACATAAGACAAGATACTCGATACATCCTGGAGTTGGAAAGATGTATCAAGATCTTAAGACGCATTATTGGTGGCCTAATTTAAAGACAGACGTTGCAACATATGTTGGGGAGTGTTTAACTTGTTTCAAAGTCAAAGCAGAACACCAAAAGCCGTCAGGATTACTTCAACAACCAGAAATCCCAGAATGGAAATGGGACGGTATTACCATGGATTTCATCACGAAGTTACCAAAGACTGCCTGGGGATACGACACTATTTGGGTAATTGTTGATCGTCTTACCAAATCTGCACATTTCTTGCCTATAAAGGAAACGGATAGAATGGAGAAATTATTACGATTATATATAAAGGAAATAGTTTCAAGGCATGGAATACCTATTTCCATTATATCTGATCGTGATAGTAGATTTACCTCAAAGTTCTGGCAATCACTACAGGAGGCACTAGGAACTCGTTTGGATATGAGTACCGCATATCATCCGCAAACCGACGGGCAGAGTGAAAGAACAATTCAGACTCTTGAAGACATGCTCAGGGCATGTGTGATCGATTTTGGAAACGGATGGGATAAATATCTACCGTTAGCAGAATTCTCGTATAATAATAGTTATCATGCAAGCATTGGAGCTGCGCCATTCGAAGCATTGTATGGAAGGAAGTGTAGATCTCCTATCTGTTGGAATGAAGTAGGAGATCGATAATTAACGGGTCCCGAGATCATACACGAAATGACTGAGAAGATTGTACAAATCAAGGAGAGATTGAAAACAGCCCGTAGTCGCCAAAAGAGCTACGCCGATGTTCGAAGGAAACCATTAGAGTTTCAGATCGGTGACATGGTTATGTTAAAAGTGTCACCATGGAAAGGTGTAATACGTTTCGGCAAAAGGGGTAAACTGAACCCAAGGTACGTAGGCCCGTTCAAGATTATTGAACGCATTGGACCGGTAGCTTATCGACTCGAGTTACCGCAACAACTCGCCGGAGTACATAATACCTTTCACGTCTCGAACCTTAAGAAGTGTCTTGCAAAGGAAGATCTCACCATTCCTCTTGAAGAAATCCATGTCGATGAGAAACTACAATTCATCGAAGAACCAATCGAAATCATGGACCGTGAAGTTAAACAGCTCAAGCAGAGCAACATACCGATCGTTAAGGTTCGTTGGAATGCTCGAAGAGGTCCTGAGTTTACTTGGGAACGAGAGGATCAGATGAAACAAAAGTATCCACACTTGTTTCTCGATGACGCAAAATAGGTACAATTTTAAAATTTCGGGACGAAATTTATTTAACGGGGAGGTAATGTAACGACCCGCACTTTTTCGATCGTTCTATACTTATAAGATTAATATTTACATAAATTAAACCTTACCAACATGATAAGCAATCCAAATTGTCGAGATTTATATTTTCGAAAAGAGTTTACACAACGTTTGACCGTCTAGTTTGACCGATGATATCACGAACTATATAACATATGATAATTATACGTTTGTGTATATATATGTATATATACATATTTAACATGATCTAAGAATGTTTTAATATCTCATTTTGTATTAATAACAATAAGTTATAAGTATATTTTAAAACTACTAACTTAAGTTTTCAAAACGATAACTATACGTAATGTTTTTCGACGTAAATACTTATAACCTATATTACTTATACATGCATCGTATAGATATGTATTTTATCACTTTTAAAGGGCTTACATACATAAAACAATATAAGTATATTTACAAAAGATAGCTATATTTGAATCCTCGTTCCGTTTTCTCAAAGATTTCTATACGTATACCTAGAGTATATATACCTGTATCATACGCAGCTTCTAGATGTATTTACTATTGGTATATACCAATAAAAATCTGCTCCTTAGCAGCCTTAAATGATTAAGAAACATGTGGAACCAACCATTTGTCAAGTAGCATGAATTATTTAGCAAGAAAACAAAGTTAGGTATCTTTTTTTTCCTTTATAATCTAAAAACGTTTTTATGCATGCACACCATTTCTTCACCCCATTTTCTCATACTTACACTTCCATTTCTCTCTCAAAATACTCTTAACTTCATACTTGATCATCTCCAAGCATTTTCCCCATCATTTAGCTTCAAAAACCTTACTTAATCACCATAAGAAAACCATACAAAAACACTTCAAGAAATCCTTCCAAGAACACAAACTTACTTCCAATCTTTCATCCAATTCCATCACCCTTTTGGTTCTAGCTTTTTACTCTTCTTTTACAGCAACCTTGTCCAAGGAACTTGAGGTAGAATCTATGTTCATAACCTTATTCGATTCATATATATATAGCTATCTTATTTTGTGGTATAAAATTTTAACAACAAGAACATAGTTTGAATGTTTTCAAACTTGTTTGCAAACTAAATAGATCCTTCTAACTTAACTTTTAAAATACTTCAATACCTGTAATATATCATAAATATATGCTAATTTAATAAGGTATAACTTGGTTTTTCAAAGAACACCTTAAAAACTGAATTTACGACGTCGGAGTGCAACCGGGGGCTGTTTTGGGTTGGATAATTAAAAACCATCTTAAACTTTGAATTGGAGGTTTATTTTCTGGAAAAATGATTTTTACTATGAATATGATAACACATAAAAATTTCATGATTTAACTCAAAGTATAAGTATTTTTAGAAAAATAATCATTTAAGGTTGTTTACATGATGGAAAATGATTAACTTCATAAGTTTCACTAAAGTTTGACCTATGACCTGTGATTTCGAATACAAACTAAGGTATTTACAGTTCATAGTCTTAAAGAGGGACTCGATCCAAGGAAGTGACAAGTTGAATCAACAAAAACGGAGTTGTAACGAAGAAACTATGACCAAAACGAGATCGGATATCTAAGACTTGTTTAACTTCGGGATTAATTGGGAAAAATTAAATAAAATCACATATTTCTAAGATAACATGATATTTTATATATATGTACTTATAATTCAATTTTATATGGTTCAGGATCACCCGCAAACAACACGAGAAGATTAATCATAAGATCCCATGTTTGTACGCAACACGTCATTTGACAACACCGGTACTTTATGTACGCAACACGTCATTTGACAACACCGGTACCGTGGGTCAAGATTAATCTCGACCAATACATATACGATGGGGTTTTATTTATTTCGTTAGGGGGTTTTATTTATTTCATTACGGGTATATTAAACATCTAAAAATGAACCATTAAAATTGAATTACTAACAACGAACTGCTAACTACGGACTAAGGAATTATTCAAAGTATTAAAAGTATAACAAGTATATATACGTGACGTTTGTTTAAAAAGAAAAGGTATTGATATATTATATATGGATAGGTTCGTGATATCAACCGGAGACCAAGTCAAATTATATATATCTTCAAGACAACAGTGAGTATATAGTCCCACTTTTAAACTCTAAATATTTCGGGATGAGAATACATGTATTTTATGTTTTACGATATGGACACAAGTAACTGAAAAATATATTCTACGTTGAGTTGTACCACTGGCATACTTCCCTGTAGCTTGGTAACTGTTATTTACAGCGGTATTGTAAACGCGAATCCTGTTGATAGATCTATCGGGCCTGACAACCCCAACCGGACTGGACGACCAGTATTCAACGGTTGCACAGTACTTCGTTTCGTGACTACACTTGCTACGGTGTAGTAATATTTCATAATAAAGGGAATATGCGACGTGATTAAATGTTAAGTATGGTTACCAAGTGCTCAACCACTTAGAATATTTTTATTAAAATGTTTATATATGAAATCTTGTGGTCTATATTTATATCGCTGCCGGCATTAAACCTATATCTCACCAACTTTATGTTGACGTTTTAAACATGTCTATTCTCAGGTGATAATTAGAAGCTTCCGCTGCATCATGTTGAATCTAAGCAGGATCTTGCGTACGCATATTTGTGTCAAAAATAAGACTGCATATCCAAGAACTTGTGTTGTAAAATATGCTAGAAATCGGGTTGTTATTATCATTTGTAAAGTTTGTAAGTCGAAGATTATCGCTAAACGATAATCATCTTTATTTTGTCCAAAGCTTGTATCAAAAATAAGGATCATGGTTTGTAATGTATAATATATGCAGTTTTTCTTTAAAAAAATGTCGCATATAGAGGTCAATACCTCGCAATGAAATCATACGTTATCTAACACGTTCTTATGGTTAAGGACGGGTTATGACACTTAGGGATGGTGATACATCGATCACCTTTGTGAACCGAAAGTTTAGATCTCCACCAACCAAAACTGTTAGACCAATAAAAACGAATAAGTGTGGGGAAGATGAAGAAACACTTAATGATGATCCAATCACAAAGAATGCCGTTGATGATACGAAATTAGATGAACCCATTTTTAACAGTTCAACGAAGAAACTTTATAAACGGATTCACGATGCTAAGATTAAAGGAAACTTTAAGTTATATAACCGATTAATATCCAATTTATCGTCAAAAGAAAAGGCGATGTTAGTTGAATTTGTGAAAGTTACGGAGGAAATCAACAAATGGATTGAAGTAAAAGTCAAAGATATGCAAGTTGTTGATGATTCAATTGAAAATAATGTTAATCACAATTTCAACTAAGTATAGGGAGGTTTATGTATTTCTGTTAGAGTTAGATTGTCTGTTTTCGTGTAGTTCTCGAAAATGGAACCCGAATGGTCTTTCCCTAGCAGACCCTAAAGAACTAGTCTTCTCCCCCCATTCTGAATTTTTATTTTTTTTTAGGAAATGAAGACTGCCTGTGAACTAAACCATGGTCTAATGCTACATGCTTTGATCACTAAACGTAATAATGACACACTTCCGAGTGAAATAGTATCAGTAATCAGAGAAAGATTGGACGGAGTAAGAAAAGAATCCAGATGCGAAGATAATAAGTTACAACTTGGTAAAGGAAAATCAAAATCCGCAGCGAAAAGAAGAGCACGACACCTTGAAAGATGTCACAAATGCGGAAAATGGTCACATGGAGGTAAATGTTCAAATAATCAAACCTATTCAAACACCGAATTTGTTACTTTATGCAGAGACGGACCGTTCATATGTTTAGAAGAAAAAACACTGAATGCTCGAGGTTACGCCTATGTAGCCATGGAAAATCAATTAAACCGACTATCTTATGAATGAGATAGATCATATAACTAAGAATACTATCTCACAGGTAAGTCTGTACAGTTTTTTTTATTTTTATTTTTAACCTTTTGATAATAAACGCTAATTTGTTCGCTATAAAGTATTAAATTGGTATTGAATAAAATTAGGTTTGGCGACCGAAATTATTGATATCATTTAAAAATTTATTACATCACTGCGAAATTTAACGTTTATTCTTAAGGTATAAATATCTTTAATCAATCAACCCAAAATATTTCAAAAATTCGTCATGAGTTAAATTAGGTCATGGAACCGAAATTACTTTACCGAAAAGAGGAGCGTATGTTTTTGATAATATTTGATTGATTAAAGTGGGATAAAAAGCCAAAAAGATTTTTAATTTTATTTTTACCATGTTTTAAAATTAATATATAAAAATTAAAATAATATTGTAAACTTTTTAAATCAATATATTTAAAATTGTAAATATTTAAAAAATTATTTATAGATATCCCGCCCACCGTACCCAGTCAAGCGTATGTGGTTATATATAAATACGTCGAATTATAAGTTTGTATATTAAATTAACAAGATATTGTTTAGTTAATATAAAACCCATTAATAGCCCATAGTCTAATTTTCACAAGTGTCGTTCTTTTATCCAAACCCCAATTATGGTACAAAGCCCAATTACCCAATTTTAGTAATTAGCCCAACATCATGATTACTTCGGTATTAAATAAGCATAATAATAACTTAGCTACGAGACATTAATGTAAAAAGGTTGAACATAACTTACAATGATTAAAAATAGCGTAGCGTTACACGGACAGAATTTCGACTTACACCCTTACAACATTCGCTAACATACCCTTATTATTAGGAATTAAAATTAAAATTAAAATTAAAATTAAAATATATATATTTTACGTATACCTATATAGAGAGATTGAATTTTTTGGATATTTTTGCGATCAAACTGCGTTTGCTTTTATAGGGATTTGAGTCCAGGTGAACTCCGCGACTCGCGGCATTTTTTGCCTTCAAACTCCGCGAGTCGCGGAGTTTGAAATTCCAGCTCACCAGCTTTGGCTTCTTTCTTGCCGACGATTTTAAATATTAATATAATATATATATAATTTTTAAGAATTATTTATATATTATATTATATTCATGTGCATAGTTGACTTGTAATTTTTAGTCCGTTGCGTCGAGCGTTGAGAGTTGACTCTGGTCCTGGTTCCGGATTTTCGAACGTCCTTGCGTACAATTTAATATCTTGTACTTTGCGTTTTGAATCTTGTACTCTTGTAATTTTGAGACGTTTCTCATCAATAATTGGAACCTCTTTGATTATCTTTTGTACTTTTGAGCTTTTTGGTCGTTAGCGTCTTCAATTCGTCGAATCTGTCTTTTGTCTTCACCTTTTAATATTTAAACGAATATCACTTGTAAATAGAACAATTGCAACTAAAAGCTTATCTTTCTTGAGGAATAATGCTATGAAATATATGTTCGTTTTTAGCATTATCAAATATCCCCACACTTGAGCGTTGCTTGTCCTCAAGCAATATAGTCTTGAAATACTAGAATCACTTCTTTATTCTTCACACTTTGTACATCAGTGATTTCTATACGGCGGTATAAACAATGGTAGTAACGATATGGTTTACAGTCTCACATGACTATAAAAATTTAGATCCATTAAGGAAATTGGATCTTTATGAAAACATTTGATCTTTTGAAAATTAAATCTAGTTTTTACCCTAGATAAGTTTTCCGGAATAACCCTTCATCGGTGTTTGCAAATTATTTTTGTGGGTTTGGTGGGTTTCAGATTTGAAAACTTTAGCTCAAAACTTGTGGTTTTGTGTCACCCACTTGCTAACCTTGTATTGGGAAAGCAACATGTCCAGTATACTTGCTCCGAATATTACCTTTCGATAAACTACCGTCCGGTTGTAAAGGAAAGCGTTGAACAAGCAACTGTTAATACAATGTCCCCTGACATGCTTTTAATTATGGTCTATAACGTGTCAGATGCAATTACTATCCTTGGTAGGAGCAATAGTAAAGCTCACCCTTATGATTTTTCGGTCTGGCACAAGGTCCTGTCTTTGACCATGCTATGCAACCACCGTTCTTACGGTTGACACCCGATTTGGTTCAGGTGACCTAATGAATTCCAGGTGAATTCCTAGGATTTTACGTTCAATGGTAATGAACGCATTGAAAATGGGTTTTCAGAAAACAAATCGGTTTGTAATTTTGATCAAAATATTTTCTCGTTCAAGCTCGAGTTTAGATATCATTGAATTCCATGAGTTTGTAATTCTCAATCTTTAAGGTCAATCTCTAGGATTGAGTAATATCAGTCTTAAAAGCTCATTTTTGATTTTTAAGGAGATTATCCTTTCTGGGGATCTGATTCATTAGTCTTATCAAGCTAATTTGCACGGTGCCCCCCCCATTTTACGAGATAAATCCTTCTCATGGTTAGGATAAATCTGACCACTTGGCGACCCTGTTTTATGCTGAGGTCCGTGGATTTTCTGCTGATTTTAGTGATGACTTTTCTAGATTTTTCGTCAACCTACAGCTGGTCTGGACGACAACTTCCTGACCTAAATCAAGAAGCGTGTTTTTTTTAGGAAAACTTTACTTCCTTTTAATGATGGAATTGATTCATCGTGTAGATCCATCTCTTCTTTTCTTTCATCGGGTAAAACAGTTTAGTTTAGTCCAAAGCAAAAGTATTTTCAGTTATTTGTTACAGAAATATGTGACATAATATGTTTAAAATATCTTGGTAAATTTTCCCACACTTGGCTTTTATTTTCCTTTTTATTGTCCTCTATTCCATTTTAAATGAATTTTAACATTTTGGTTTGTTTCTCAATTTATGTCCTTTCCGAGGTAACAATAATTTCGGTGTTAAAACCTAGTTTTATCGTTCATAAATATGTATAAACATGATTTTGAGTTCATTTAATTGAAAATTTTGAAAAATTTTACTAGAATTGGGTAGTCAGTATATAAGACTAGGGCTGTTCTTTATTATCAGAGAGCACTAGATTCTAATACAACTACTACTTTACTAGTATTTCTAATGGTAACCAAGTGTATAAAGTAAAAAATTTTAAAATTCCGAAAGAATTTAACCCCTTCCCACACTTAAGATCTTGCAATGCCCTCATTTGCAAGAAATCAGTAACAATTTAAATTATTGAGGGTGATTTGTGTGAAAATGATTAAATTTTACCAAAGTTTCCAAACATATTGGCGTTTGTTTGCTGAATGATAAATGGTGCATATCATTTGTTCATTCCGTCTTGTTGTTATATCACATTTATTTTGCATCTTGTCGTCAAAATTAGTTGCTTTTGCTGAACTTAATGCCAGTCTTTGAAAATGCGTTGTTTTACCCTATTGTGTACATAAGATAAACTGCAAACATATATACATATTTTTGAAGTTTGGTATATTACCTCACATTCAAACATTATTAAAATCTAAAAATAAAAATTTGTAAATTATAAAAACTAATACAATTCCAACATAAGTATTAAATGTATCAACATTACAAATTATTAAATAAATAAAACTAAGTAGACTAGGGATGATACTGATACCAGTAGGGGTTCCATGCATAACCATATGTGTTATAAAATGCTTCGGCTGAGTTATACGTAGGATACGGTGGTTGGATCTCTATAGACCAGGGAGGAAATACGGGCGATGGAGTAGGAATATAGTTTCTACCTATTTGTTGGCAATAAGCTATGATTTGGTTTTGATGAACTTGCCAATCTTCAAATGCTCGATGTCTAGCATTTTCGTACTCTTGTGAAGCTATAAACCTTTGCATTTCTGTCATTTCATTTCCCCCTCCCACATTACCTTGCTGTTGGTTTCTCTCAACCTGTGGATGTCTACCATGGTATTGTACTGCGGCGTTATTTCGCCTCTTCAAAACCTTCGCACCATGATATACATTTAAACCTATTGTATCGCGGGGTTCTGGTTCTTCGATTAATAATCCCCCCGACTTATATCCACACCGAGATATTCAGCAATCAAAGTAATAAATATATCACCTCCTATTATGCTATGCGGTCTCATCCCCCTAACCATAGCTGATAAATAATAACCCACACAATAAGGTATACTTACAGCGCTTTGTGGGTCTCGAATACACATGTGGTAAAACAAATCCTGTTCATTTACCTTTTCCTTGTTCTTACCTCGTTGTGTAATTGAATTGGCTAAAAACCTATGAATTACTCTTAACTCTGCTCTATCTATATCCAAATAAGAGTAATTTCCCCCTTTAAATCGGTGATGGCTAGTCATTTGACTCCATACACCATGCGTATCAAAATTTTCGTCTATCTTTCTACCATTTAGTATCAACCCTCTACAATCGGCAGATGCTAACTCCTCAGGCGTATATATACGTAAAGCCTGAGCCATGTCTAGTAAAGACATGTGGCGCATCGAACCTCCTAACAAAAATCTAATAAAAGATCGATCGGTTAAACTAACTACCCAATCATTTATTTCTATACTACACAACAATTCTTCACACCATACTTTATATACAGGTCTACGCATGTTGAATAAACATACCCAATCGTTAAAAGTAGAATTACCATACCTCTGTGTAAGTAATTCCCTAATTGGCCCGGCTAATTCTACAGCTTCTAATGGTGCCCATTCTATTACCCTAGGTACTTCAACAGCTTTAGAATGAAGAGTATGCAAGCCCCTTTGGTATTTTGGATAATCTATCCAACGTCTGTCAAATCTCAAGTTCGGGTGCACATCTTCCAAGTGCATATTTGAAAATGTCATGACTGGATGAGGTATATCTTGTTTGTAGTAGTTATCCACCTCCTGCTGTTCCGTATTCTCAGCAGGAGCATTGCGAGCTTGGGATGAAGATTCACCCCTTTCAGTCTGCAAAACACATCAAACACAATTTTTGTGCATCCAAATATGCATTAGTGTCAGCAAAATCATCAATCAAAATAATTACAATGACATGTCCAATTTATATCAAACTTATGCTCATTTTCATATTTTTATCAAATCTACACTTTTTCAAATAAGCCTATACGAAAATGTTCACCAAGTTCATAAGCATTCAACTCAAATAACATGTCAAAATAATCATTACTAGCAATTAAACAAGTTTCAAATGGCATTATCTCTCAAAAATCAAGTTCATGAATTTTAGACTTGAAAAAGTCCACTTTAATCCTCAAAATCATGTTTAGGCTCAAAGTTTGGATCATTTAACTACCTAAACATGTTACACTACTTAATTTAGCAATAATTCATGATAAAAATCTGCCATAACCTGTTTATATCAAAAAGCCCCAAATTGCTCAAGAACACAAACCCTAGATTTCTCAAAATTTGAAGTTTAAGGCTTCTAATCATGTTAAATAGCATCAATCTAGGTTATACAAGCATAATACATAAGCAATTTAAGCATAATTACACTAAAAAGTATCAAAATCGAATTGGGTAAAAAAATTGCTCAAGAACACTAATTTTCGGATTAAATGGTGTTTAGGTGTAGAAATTTACCGTTTTCCTTGAGTAATTCCTTGATATCATCCTTCTCAACATGATTTTAGTAAAAGATTTGATGATTTTTGGTGAAAAATTCGATTTTCGTGTATGTTTTGGGGGTGTTTTTCGCAGTAAAATGTGGTGTAGGGATGGGGACTGATCTGTTCTGTTCGTTTTATTTTATTTTTTGGGTTTTGGATCCTCCGCGAGTCGCGGCGTTTGGCCTTTCCAAATACCGCGAGTCGCGGTGTTTGGTTTTTTTTTTTTTTTTTTTTTTTTTTATATATAAGCCTTAACTTATAAAACAAATATAAAATTAATTTAAAATTTTGTTTTCCTTTGTTTTAGGATGAGGTCGTTTCGGATCGATGTCCTAGTCCGTCCCTCGACAAAATTTTAAAATTTGTCTTTTTCAAGCGATTGTTTTAAAAGTTTAGATTTTTGGGTTTTTTTTTAATGTTTTTGGCATACTTTAATTCAATAAGTTTAAAAATAATGATAATAAAAGTTCTCGTCCCTCCCTCGGGTAAAGCAATTTCGGTTCAAAGACCTAGTCTTCAACTTACGACGAATTTTAAAAATCATATTTTTAACTTAGCGACATAAAGTAAATTTTTGTTTTTAAATTCACACAACTTAAATTTAAAAATGTATAAAATTAAAAATTTACACCAAACTTAATTTAAAAATTCATATTATAAATTCACACCAAACTTATATTATATTTTTGTTTTTATACATACAAACTTATATTAAAAAGATTACCAATAATTATTCATTTTACCGGACACGTAACTGGATTAATAGTTAATAGACTTGTTGAAACAGGGGTGAATTACATTCAAGGGTAATTGGTGTAATTGTTAATAAAGTAGTAAAACCTTGGTTTACACGCAGTCGATAACCTGGTGTATTCATTAAACAAAGTATTAAAACCTTGTTACAATTCGAATCCCCAATTAGTTGGAATATTTGACTTCGGGAATAAGAATAATTTGACGAAGGCTTTCGCTCTTTATATTTATGACTGATGGACTATTATGGACAAATCCGTATGGACATATTAAATAATCCAGGACAAAGAACAATTAACCCATGGGCATAAAACTAAAAATCAACACGTCAAATATCATGATTACAGAAGTTTAAATAAGCATAATTCTTTTATTTCATATTTAATTTCCTTTATTTTATATTTAATTGCACTTCTAATTATCGCACTTTTATTTATTGTTATTGTATTTAATTGAAATTTTAATTATCGTACTTTTTAATTATCGCAAGTTTATTTTATCGCACTTTTATTATTCGGAATTTCATTATCGTTATTTACTTTACGCTTTAAATTAAGTCTTCTATTTATTTAATATTTTACATTTGGTTTTAACTGCGACTAAAGTTTTAAAATCGACAAACCGGTCATTAAACGGTAAAAACCCCCCTTTATAATAATAATATTACTTATATATATATATATATATATGTATTTTTATAAATTAAACTAATATAGCGTTAAGCTGTGATTAAAAGATTTTCCCTGTGGAACGAACCGGACTTACTAAAAACTACACTACTGTACGATTAGGTACACTGCCTATAAGTGTTGTAGCAAGGTTTAAGTATATCCATTCTTTAAATAAATTAATATCTTGTGTAAAATTGTATCGTATTTAATAGTATCTCCTAGTAAAATTTAAGCTATTTTATATACCCCTTAGCTTTAACTATCAAGCTCTGATACCAGTTGTTGGTCCCTTAATAACAACAGGAGTATTGTAGAGGGGGTGAATACAATTACTTTTCAATTAACTAAACAGTTAAACTCGATTATGTATTCAAGCATGCAAATTAGATAGAGTCACATGTAATTTTCAACGGTTATTCTTTATTGATTGAATCACAAAGAATTACAACTATCTTTGGCGGAATGATAGTTGGTTGATACAGAATACCTGGATTATAGCTAAGAGGTAAACTAAAAGCTATTACACGTTTAGGACTCTAAATAATGAAACCCACACCACTAGTTGATACAACAGTGAATACAACAATATATAGTAGTCCTATTATCCGTGTAATTAATCTATTGTACACTAGTACATTGGATGCCTTGTACTTGTGGGGACAATTGTGTCAGAAGGCGTGCTCTCCTTCTTTCCTCTTAGGTAGCTATTTACAGGAACGCACCAATTCGGTTTGGCACTACCATTTAATTTAAACAAATGGAATGTTGTGTTCCCTAGGTATGAATAAAGTATAACACATGTCTGCACATGCGTTCCACTTCTGCATTCCCACGTGGTCTTGTAAGGTCACTTGTTAGCCGCCGACTCCTGTCCATTTCTGTTCAACTTTGTCTTCGACTTCTGTTGAATAGTGCGTTGATGTAGACCACTCTGGGAAACTACCATGCTTGTAATGGAGCATGGCTGTCTTGTGTTGTATGCTGCTATCCAGATCTACTGGTTCTTCATATGTTGAGTCACTTGATATTCTTAATTAGCTGAGTACTCATCCTGTGCTGATTCGAAGAATACATTCTACCTTGTGCTGGTAGATCAGCCAGCATACTACACACTCAACACAGCTATATTAGCTGACTGTACATAAACAACATAAACAAACTTGTGCTGGCTGCACATAACATTTTAGTGTAAATAAATTACAGTTTTGTCATAATTAAATCCTTAATTATTTTGGGGACTCAACATACCCCAATACAAATTCTCTACCAATGTTACCTCGCTTATGAACATCTTCTTGTTTTCGGATGTTTATGTTATCCTTTACCACCTTCCGTTACTATAAATAAACTTCAGTCTCGTACCACTCCTTGTGTCTTCCTTGGTTATCCTTCTAATCACCGAGGATATACATGTTATGATCTCACAACCAATAACATTATAATCGAACGCCACGTTATGTTTGATGAAACACAATTTCTGTTCGACAAAATTAATAAATCTTCACTAACGTCTTATTCTCCTTTTACTGATGACACGCATCTATTTCTACGGCCTAGTACTGTTGCGCCATCAGTGCATCCCACTAATATTATTTCCACTCCATCTACTCCTTCGGCTCAACACCAACCTGAACCCACATCTCCCACTGTCTCTCCTGGCCCGTCTCCACCATCCTTGACACAGTCTTCTCTTGTTCCCTCACCTACTTTACCAACTGGACCGACACTTCCCACAGATAGCCAGCCGAGCTTACCTTCTTCTTATCACACTTCATTTGGTTAGACAAATTCACACTCGTAGCATGTCGGGTATTTTTAAGCCCAAGATTCCTTTTAATCTTTCTACTTCTACCGACCTTTCTCCTATACCGCGTAATCCTAAAGATACGTTACTTGACTATAATTGGAAACTAGCTATGACTGACGAGTATATTGCTTTAATTGATAATAAGACATGGGTTTCAGTTCCACGAACTAGTGATATGCATATTATTGGTTCTATGTGGGTTTTTAAGCATAAATATAAGTCTGATGATACTTTTAAGAGATATAAGGCTCGTTTGGTTGGTGATGGCAAGTCACAAAAGGTTGGAGTTGATTGTTATGAGACGTTTAGCCTCATGGTCAAACCTGCTACTATTCGCACAGTTCTCACTCTTGTTTTATCAAAGTCTTAGCCAATTTATCAGCTCGACGTCAAGAATGATTTTTTGCATGGCTCCCTTTGAGAGATAGTTTATATGCACCAACCCCTCAAATTTCGTGATACAAAATATCCGAATCACGTATGTCTCCTTCAGAAGTGGTTATATGGTCTTAAGCAAGCCCCACGAGCAGGGTATCAATGGTTCGCAGATTTTGTTACTACCATTGGATTCGTGCATAGTAGGTGCGATAATTCACTTTTCATATATCATAATGGTTCACACATGGCTTATATTCTTTTATATGTGGATGACAGTATCCTCATTTGTAACATCCCGCGTTTTTCCGTTAAATTTATTTTTAACACCGTTTTTTTTTTTAAATAATATCTTTCGCTATTTAAATTCCCAATTTCCGTTGACTAACGTTTATAATATTCTCGTTATTTAATTATAACATCACTCGTCTACTCGAGCGTTTTTTAAAATATTCGTTTGGTTAAATCCCGCACCCGCTTCTAAACTCGAGGGACTAAAATTGACACGGGGCAAACTAGTTGACTAGGTCAACTAGTCCACCCCAATCACCACCATTCAATCCCTCCATCTCTCTCTCTTTCTCTCTAGCAAGAACACACACACAAACACCCAATTCAATCATTCATCATCTAAATTCGATCTAGGAGGCTTACAACAAAACAAATTACATATTTGGAATCCTCTCTTCATCCTCTACAATTTGATACCAACTTCATCTCGTTTGGGTAACATTTCTAAAACACTAAATTTTCTCTAAATTCGTGTTTTTGACTTGAAATTGTGTTAGTTAGTGTCTATGGCTCGTGTGTAACATGAATATATGTTTTGTTTGCTCGATTTGTGGTTTGGAGTAACTAGTTTGAGTTTTTGAAATGGGTTTGCTTAATCCTTGATTTTGGATGAGTTAATGTTGTTAGATTGTTAAAGTGCATGTTTTAATTGTGTTACTAGTATCATTAGCCACATTTGGATGTGTAGGTTGATTAAGAAAACTTCAAAAACCCGATTAATGATTTTGTGATGTTTGACTAGGGTTTGATAGTTCTTGACATGAACTTTTGGATGCTTAAATGCCATGGAATGTTAATTGTTAGTGTTTAGTTGTAATGTATGTTTCATTACCTTCGAAACGGCATATCGTATGTGTAAATTGGATTCCCGAATCATAAAATACGTTTTACGAACTTGAAACTTTGAAAATAAACCTTTCTTGATCAATTGACGAGTTTTCGGTTGTTGAAAATGATGTTTTTGATTTATGATATGTGGTTAGTTGTATTCCTTGTAAAAATACCTTTCCGATGATATAAGACACATGTCTTGGGTGTTTGCGGGTCAAGAATTGGGTTGGAAAAGGGTTTGGTTCGTGCACACTTGGATAAACTGACCAGAATTCTCTGCCCAGGTAGTGGTGCGGCGCGCCACATCCCCGCGCGGCGCGCAGAATCACCTGGCCAGATTCTGACCTCTTGGACCCATTTCACGCTAAATGTTTGACTAGCTACCGACCTCCGATTCACATGAAACTTGTTTTAATATACTTGTATATGAATAACTAGCATAGAAAAATAGTTCGGGACCCGACCCGAACGCGTTGACTTTTCGTTGACTTTGACCAAGTTTGACTTTTAGTCAAACTTAACCAAACTTTCATGCAAACGTTCTAACATGCTTTTATACGTGATTCTTGCATGAAACTTGACAACGTGATTCACATGCTATACTATTCGAGTCGTAACGAGCCATAGGACTAATTGAACACATTTCACCCGACCTTGTGTCGTAACCGGTTAATTGATACAACTTACTTGTTTAGGTCAAGGCTAAGCAACTTTCATGCATACGTTACTTTGTGAAGTACTTTTATACTCGTGCACACGAGGTGAGATCATAGTCCCACCTTTTCAACAACTTTTTATACTTTTAAATTGTGGGCTGAGAAACATATACTTTGTTACATTTTGTACTACTTACTTTTATACTTTGAACACAAGTACAAGGAAAACAAACATTCCACAGCGAGTTAGAACAAAAATCCTCAATTCGATTATCATTAGTTACACTTGCAGGGTGTAAGCGAGAACTTATATTGTGTGGCCATACGGGTTTGACAAACCCTCATTACGGACGGTTCGCTACCGTCTACGGATGAAATATATTTTCGGGAAACAGTGTATGTTCTAACACTATTGTGATGGGGTTCTATGGAAGGAAACGTTAAGTCTTGATAATTGGGTGCTCGCGAACAATACTTTTGGAATGCAAACGATTTTGATAATCAACTATGGGAATACTAAATCTTGTGGTTCAAAAACAACGTTTACCAATACATCTATCATTTCACCAACGTTTTTCGTTGACAGTTTTCTATATGTTTCTCAGGTTCATACTTGGCTATTTGATACATGCTTCCGCGTACACTCATACTTGCTTGGGGTCAAGCATACATACATACATACGCTAGGGATAGCACTTCTGGATTCAAACATGTTGTTTACATACTTACGCTATTTATAGCAACTGTGATTTCAAACTAATTATGTCGCAAGTTATTTCATTCATACTTTATAACTTTGTAAACTTAAACTTATTGTCGATCCGTTTGTTAAACTAAACTTTGTACCTTTCAAATGAACGCGACATAATTTTGGTCAAACGAGTCTCATATAGGGACTACGACCACGCAACGGGACCTAAGTTAACGACGCCGTCAATAACGGTTTTGGTCGGGTCGTTACATCATTGCCTCTAGTGACACATTTAGGAAATTGATTATTACTTTGTTATCCTATGAGTTTACGATGAAAGATCTAGGGCCTTTGAGTTAATTCTTTGGGCATTACAGTTCAACGTTTTCCTAACTGACTCTTTTTACAGCAGTCCACGTATGCGAAAGATATTATAGGACGTGCAGGGATGTCTCAAGGTAATCCAGTTCGCACACCTATTGACACTAATGCGAAACTTAGTGGATCTGATGGACCTCTGGTTGATGATCCTACTAAGTATTGTAGTTTGGCTGGGGCGTTACAGTATCTCACTTTTACTTGTCCTGATATTCCTTATGCGGTTCAACAGGTTTGTCTACATATGCATGATCTGCATGCTCCTCATTACATGTGTTGCATCGCATCTTACAATATTTACAAGGCACTTTATATTACGGCTTTCACTTATGTAAGTCGTCTAATACACGTCTTGCTTATACTTATGCCGATTGGGCAGGGTGTCCCGAAACTAGGCGTTCTACATCCGGGTTTCGTGTGTATCTTGGTGATAACCTTATTTCATGGTCTTCTAAAAGAAAGCGACATTGTCCCGCTCGAGTGCTGAAGCGAAATATCGTGGAGTTGCCAATGTCGTATCTGATACTTGTTGGATACGTAATCTACTACTTGAGTTACATTGTGCGTTACCGAAATGTACTCTTGTGTTTTGTGATAATGTTTCTGTCATCTTCTTGTCCGGTAATCCAGTTCAAAATCAAAGAACGAAGGATATTGAGATGGATATTCACTTTGTACGTGAAAAAGTATCTCGTGGCAAAGTTCGAGTTCTTCATGTTCCTTCCCGATATCAGATCGCTGACATTTTCATCAAGGGATTACCAAGACTTATCTTTAATGATTTTCGAGACAGTCTCAACATCCGGCCTCATTCCGTTAAAACTGCGGGGGTGTATTAGGCATTGATATATTCTATAGATATTTGGTTATTATTAGATTGTATATTATGTTGATGAAACAGAGACTGGATCTTTTAAATTCGTTAACCTAATTAATTTGTGAGCAGGCCACGTGTATACTAAATTACTTTGAACAGATTATTTTAACATCTATATGCAGTTTATATATTATTTTGTTACTACATCAAAAGTTATTGTTATTTAATCAATCCATAAATAATCTGTCTATAATCTGTTATGCATGCTTATATTAAGATCTCCGTATAACTTTATATAAGAAATGTGCTATTGTAGTTGTTGCATATAGTTGCTAATTATATGAGAATTATCATTGCCATATATATATATGGTTAGTTAGAGTCTTGGTCGTCAAGACATATCTTTGTATATAAATATGGATTGATGGAATGAGAATGATTGGTTGAGTCTCAAATACTTTTACTTTGAATGAGAACATGTTATACTTTGAATGAGTATGCCATGAAATTTATATAAAATTCTGAAAATATTCTGTTTTATTTGTAAACCGTTATTTGCGATATAAACAGTTGTTTTGTATGCTTTTTTGTACATTTGGTATCATATGATCTTTACGATATTGTTTGTAAATGGTAATTGCAACATTATTATTGATTAGACTATATAATATCTCTCTCTCTCTCTCTCTCTATATATATATATATATATATATATATATATATATATATATATATATATATATATATATATATATATATAGGGGCATGATCAATGGGGAAGTAACCAATCGGGGGGAAGCGGGGGGAGAAATTTTTTTTTTTCGTTTTTTTTGAAATTTTTTTTCCCGGCATCAAGATCACACGAAAATATGAACATTTAGAAGAGACATTTCGTGATGAATGTTATTATTTAGGCTGGAAAACGATCGACAAAAATAACATTCAAGATAATATTGTTCGTGAAGAATATGAACGTTTTTTTCTTCATGTTTTGTGAAGTAAAATTTAGTCCGATTTAGAGTTTAGGGTTTTGGGTTTAGGGTTTTGGGTTTATTGCATAAACCCAAAACAACAAAACCTAAACCCTAAACCCTAAACTCTAAACCGTTCGTGTTAAAAACTCAATCTAAATCCTAAATCTAAACCCTAAATCTAAACCCTAAATCCTAAATTTCTAAACCCTAATATCTAAACCCTAATATCTAAACCCTAATATCTAAACCCCAATAGCTAAAACCTCAAAATACGCTCGAAAAACACGATAATTGTTATATATTACTTCTTCGAGCGTTTTTCCGTCAAAATAAAAATATTTATCACAAAGTGTCTCTACTAAATGTTCATGTTTTCATCTCATCTATAATGTTCGTGAACAAAGTTTTTTCAAAAAACGAAAAAAAAAATTTTTACTTCCCCCCGCTTCCCCCCGAATGGTTACTTCCCTCTTGATCCTACCACTATATATATATATATATATATATATATATATAGCCAAAGGTTCAATACAGAACATTTTTAATGTGCAAAAGTGTATTTTTGAGCATAGATACAAAACTTTTTTAATGTGCACCATGGTGCACAAGTGTATCTCTATGCACATTAGTTGGTTTTGTATTAAACCCCACCCGGTATTTGTGGTTTGAACCACTGTATAGTATAACTGCTATTGTTTCAACAATATGTTATATGTATGTTGATATGCATAATTGATGATGTTCGTGACGTTTTAAGTCTGAAGTATAATCGAAGTATGCATAAGTAGTTGTATACGTTTATTTGCATATTTTTGGTGAATATGTTGTTGCTATAATTTAATAACAGATTCACTTAAGTGCTCCAATGTTGTAATTAATTGGTCTGATCATGAATTTTTCTATCAATACCATTACCAATACGATTGTTGCACCACCTCCTAATACGCTTTTTAGATGTTCTTGAATCTCACCATGTTGAACCTTGTGAGGTTCTACTGAAACTGCTTCTCAAGTTGTTGAAGGGGAGATGCTCAAATTGTAAATGCGGTTTAGGACTACTTTTGGACTGTTATTTAACGTGTTTGGTTATTTAACTTATTTGGTTTAACCTATTGGGTTGAAACCTTGTTTGGTTTAACCGCTCAGGTTAAAACCTGGTTTGGTTTGAAACCTTATTTGATTTAACCGTTTAGGTTGAAACTTTGTTTTGTCTAACCGTCTGGTTGGAACCTGCTTGGTTTAACCAAGTAGGTTTATGTACAGTAAACTGAGACTTTTATTTAGGTTTAAAATTCAAATTAATTTAGTTCACGTGGTACTTGTTGCGTTGTTACCAACAACGTAACAACTGAAACCTTATGTTTTTAGCAAAAATAGTTTATTTCAGTACAAATTTCTACGAATGATCTTTGAAGTTAACTTGGTTGGTTCGAATACTAAGGAATGATGGATTGATACTGGAGTTACATGTCATGTTTGTTCTGACAATAGCCTTTTCAACACCTTAAATGAGGTTATTAATGGAGAGAAGCATTTCATGTATAATTCTTCAGTTGATGATATCAGTGGTGTAGAGATTGTAATCCCGAAAAAAACATCTGGATAGGAGCTCACGTTGAACAATGTGTTGTATTATATTGTGATTCATTTGAATCTGGTGTCCGGATGGTTGTTGAACAAATTTGGCTTCAGAATAGAGTTTGGATAACGTCATGTTGACCAAAGTGGAATGATTGTTGGAGAGGGTTATGCCCTTAATGGTATATTCAAACTATAGATTAGAAATTTGTATTAAAGGAAAATTAACGAGATTGTCCTTTAAATTGGCTGAAGAAATAACCAAACACCTTGATATGATCCACACTGTGCGTTTTAAAATCGATTAAAAAAGGAATGGATACAAATACTTCATTACGATTATCAATTATACCACGAAGTACTGTTATTTTTACTTGTTGAAAAGTAAATATGAAGCTTGACACGTTTATTTCTTATAAAAGCGAAGTTGAGAATCAACTTGATCAAAAAATAAAGGTTGTTTGTAGTGATAGAGGTGATGAATATGTCGCACCTTTTGCTGAATTGTGTTCACAAAATGCCATTAGCACCTTACTCACCCCAATCGAATGGGATTTCTAAATGAAAAAATACAACCATAAATGAAATGGTAAATGCCATGTTAGTAAGTTCTAGTGTAAGATAGAGCATGTGGAAGGATGTCATCCTATCGGCAAACTATCATGTAAATATGATACCCCAAAATAAAAGAGATGAAACCCCATACGAGTTATATTGGACAAGG
The DNA here is from genome assembly GCF_046630445.1 of Rutidosis leptorrhynchoides. Taxonomy (NCBI): domain Eukaryota; kingdom Viridiplantae; phylum Streptophyta; class Magnoliopsida; order Asterales; family Asteraceae; genus Rutidosis; species Rutidosis leptorrhynchoides. The sequence goes on along the minus strand of NC_092339.1, from coordinate 349,553,129 downwards.
AAATCATCATTTGAATACCTCGAAGTGTGGCGGTGCCTAGGAAAGGTAGTTGATGCATTATCTAAGGCACAAAATATAGGATCCAAGATTCCGGATATACACAAAGGATAGACGATGAAGGTGTTCATGATGAGACACTTAATGAGCTAGTTCAAGAGGAACTAATAGAAATAAAGGAGCATCCTCGATAAATGGCATACGCATTATGCTTATAGAGGAATTAATATTGAATGTATAAAAAATATGTACATGATATTTAAAACCCTCTTAAATGGTATATTTAAGGTAGTATTTAAGTATATGAAGTTGAGTTTGTCATGATACATGAGAAAAGTTATAGAGAACATGAATGATGCATCTTCTATTTTCATTCTTTGACTTGAAGTCTATGTAATACTAGAGTTAGACTTGTTAATGATGATCATCTGCAGAGATCAGTTAACAACTGATATTTCATTATGTTAAATTTATTTAAAGATAAAATCGCTTCCATTTAGTAATAGAAGGATTTGATATATTGTGAAATCAGACTTGTAAATATCATTGGTGATGATAACTATTTTATTATATGTAAAAATTTATTTTAACTATGATATTTAAGATAATTATAAATATAAAGATGTCAATTTTTATTATATTATTATCGTGATATTTTGAAATTGCCTAATTAAAATTAAGATGTGCAAATATAATTTGAGTGCAAAAACTTTGTTAAGTTTTCTAAATTCGACGTCTCTAGGTCAAACCTAAAATATGACTAAGGTGTTTTTTGTTTTTTTTATGTTGAAGACCTTATTAGGTCTTATGCCTGCGGGCAGGCAGATATTTTAGTTGAAGACAAATTGTTTTTTAAAGACATAAGATGAAATAAGGTCTTCAAATATCTTCCAAATAGAAGCTCTAAATTATAGCTTCTAATTCTTGAAGACATTTTTTTTTTATTAAAGCAGTATGTTACTTATCCCTTTCGCCTCTTATCTTTCCCTCCCATCTATCCACTTACTACGATGATACCCACCTCGACAGCAGCACTGATGTGCATAAAACGTACAATTTATTTTATGCGGTGTCGTTAGGGCGCTAAACGTCTATTAAGTGATTAACAGAGGTGAGTGGTTTTAAATTTATAATTGTGGGGCCTCAATCTACTACTCCTTCCTATGGGTGAGCAATGGAAGTATGCCCTAGGGTCGTTCGTTTAAGAAGTCAACAGAATTGAACCTTTCGTTATAGTGTAATTCTAGTATTATTCTAAGGAGTAGTTGGAATATGTTTTGGGTTTTTTTTAAATCCAAATAAGTACATACATACATATAAGTCAATAAACAAACCAATAAAGGATAAAATTTGTATTTCAGATAAGGCTAAAGCTAGTACATGCTATTGCTTTCGCTAGTACGATGCTGGATATGTGTAATGTCGGTTTATGGGTACATTATGACCAGTTACCTGCTATACTATCCTAAACGGCCATGTCAAAGACATGTCACTGGGCAATACCGATAGGCTTGAAGATATTGAATAGACAGCAACACCACATACCCCCAACGCTAGAGCAACACGACTACGTGAATACACTAGACGGCTCATCAATAGTAGCGACCCGGTAAGGTGGCGTATTAACGATACTTAAGGTCTAAACTTTCTTAAGTATAGCTAGAATAAAAGGCATATTGTAACCGAGAGACGTGATGTGTTCTGATGCTTTCGTTAATGATTGGTAAAAGATCAGTTAGGTTCTTATTTAAAAGAAAGTCGACCATGATGAACACCATGGCTAGATTTACAAATGTAAACTCCATGAACACGTTCGGTTATCCTAACGATCCAATCCTTTATGAGTTAAACAAACAGTTCCCGAATTAACTAAAGAATCCCTCAAGCGAAGTGCAATGCCTGAGACTGTGTTATGGTGTAAATGTACATCATCCACACTGAAACCGTTTCCATGGTTATACACAGGAGAGGCATAGAGTACTACAACCGGTGTGCCTCCTCATATACATGCGATGTTTACATGCTACTGACTACAGTAGCATAGCCAGAGGCCAACCGTGTACTCCTAGAGCCAATAAGAGTTTCCATTTACAAAAGATCACCTACCAGAATCCGTAGTGTCGGTTGACGTACTACAACCGGTATGCCTCCGTCAAGTGCACTATGCATCCGGCAAAGATACTAAAGGGGTGAAAAACAGATAGTGTACTCTGAATCAGGGATCGTGACTTCCCAATCACAGAGCTTATAACCAGATTCTATTAGTTGGTAAAGTGATTGAGTTTAGTCGTAATCGGAGAGCATCATAACAACATCACATTACACATTCATTATTTCAACATCGTAACTAACTACAACATAATATAAACTAAAAGATAACTACTCGCTAATCATGGAAATAATATCATCTATTAATAGGATAATGAAAGACATTATAGAAGATAGTATAAAAAGATAAGAGTACCGTAGATTAAACGAGCTCTGAAAATACAAAAGTGACAGCTTCAGACTCCAGACCGCTCCTAATACAATCTTCGACGTTCACCTCTGGGTACTAAATTTCCCGCTCGGAGAAGAAGGCCTTGAAAGTATGACTTTTATAATAAGAAATGAAAGTGAAGTGTATTTGCAAGCTTACCGAAGAAGGGTCGTCACCATCAACCATCCTTTTTACGTTGGTAAGCGCAAATTGATGTCCAAACAGTACAACGACATATTCGCGCCTTTTGTTCCTCATTTTATTTATAATCTGCCGAAACCTTGGAAACGCGGAGTAACTGGTATAACTTCGATTGCGCTATTCTTTTCTTTATAGCTGCTTATGTCTATAATATCTTTTATAAATGGCAGATGATGATGATAATGCTCCTCCCACAAACTCTGCCAGCGAAAACCCTCAGGAGGATCATCAAACTGGCGAGACCATAGGTGGTGATGCAGGCATGGAGGCGGTGGACGAGGTTCAAACGCTGCGAGAAGAAAATCAGCTCCTCCATGAAGCGTTGGAAAAATCAAACTCTACAAGAGATGACTTGCAACTCACACTAGGGGTTGCTCTTTCGGAGAAGACACAAACTGAGGCTGACATGAGCAAATTAATGGATCGCCATTACGCTCTTGCCTAAGAGGCGAAAAATTCAGAGCGCGAGTTTAAGAGCTTAAAGACCGGACATCCTCACATTGTCGGTAACGCGCATAATTGTAAGGCGGTCAACTATGCTTATAACTCGCTAGTGAAGGCTGATCAGAATCGGGAGCACGTTCGATTTTGGAACTTCATCAAGAAGCATATGCCTGTTCCTGACCCTCCTCCTGCTGCCATCGAGGCTTGTCTTACTCCTGACGCCTAAGTGATTGCCAAAGAGGTGGCAAAATCTTTAGAGAATATTGAAATGATTCATTTAAAGAGGTATTCGCGCGACCCTAGGATGACTGCGCATGATTAAATAAATGCGGAATTGTAATTTGCGCATGTATAGACTTTAATAATTCTCATTCTTTAATTGGTTATGTAGCTTCACTTTTTTGATGTAATTAATGAAAGTATGATGATTATAAGCCTTTTCACCATCTTTTCATTTGACCGGTATCATTTATTGCGCGTGAAGCTATGTTAATTATTTTACTCGTTGCGTGATATTGTGTTAATGCGTCTCGCGTTATGGATTTGTTAAAGGATCCAATTTTTATACTCGAGGCATATCAGTATTGGTTTCTACGCATATTGTTGTGCACACAACATACATATCAACACAACAATTCGTCGCGTGTGTTCAGGAGTCTTCTAAGTGCGCCAAGTAACTGTTGTAAACGGCATCCGTTGTGTCCGTTTCGACGCCCGTTGCGGCGTTTTGGTGACTAAACTGTTTCGACCCCGTCCCGTTTTCTTATAAGCTGGTCAATGGTCAAAAGTCAGGTCAAATGCAGAAAAAATTGGGTTAACGTCAGTCAAAAGTCAGAAATTCTGTTAAAATCGGTCAAAAGTCGGTCAAATCAATCAAAATTGACTTAGTTTAATATTCCATTTTGTATTATATTAATGCTAATAGCAATTATAGGTACAAACTTGTCAACGAAGGTTTTTTAGCTCTAAAATATGTGTAAATATATATTTATATATATAAAAGTCAACATTAGTCAACATCCGTTTCGACCCCGTCTCGGCCCCGTTTTTTCCGTTGCGACATTTTGAGGTCGCTACCGTTTTAGCCCCGTCTCGCGTCTTTTTCAACCTTGGCGCCAACATAACATGATTCCAAATGTACCTAAATATAATAATAAATAAAAACAAGTATCATAGTTGTATTTAAACAGGCACAATAATTCACATGTGAAGGTATTACTTATCCTAAGATCTAAAGGTGCAAAATTCACCTTAAAATAGTAAAATATCTTTTTCGGAATCTAAACTGCTTCGAACGGGGGAAAGCCTTAAGGAAGTCTTGCTCGCCGAGCCGTTTTTAGTTATCTTGCGAAAATGGGCCTCATCTGCAATTAAAAAAATTTCGAAAAATTCTCCACAATATTTTGTCAGATTTTGTGGGGAACATAGTGACTTCAAATATGTGTTTTGAGACCATTAATTATCATCAAAACGAAATTACACTCTCATATATTCGCATTCAATATAAAATTTTGAAATAAAATCAAAACTCAGGTTATGAATCTAGAGAAATAAAAAAACGGCTAAAAATACTCGAACAATAAAACCAAGACGTTATAAAAGCAACAAGGTTTTGTGGCTAGTGGTGAAATAGTAGCCCTAACATGATTCCCGATGTACCTAAATACAATATTAAATAAAAACAAGTATCATAGTGGTATTTAAACAGGCACAACAATTCACATGTGAAGGTATTACTTATCCTAAGATCTAAAAGAGCAACATTCGCCTTTAAAAATAGTAAAATCTCTTTTTCAGAATCTAAACTGCTTCGAACGGGGGAAAGCCTTAAGGAAGTCTTGCTCGTAGCGCCGTTTTCTAGTTATCTTGCGAAAATGGGCCTCATCTGCAATTAAAAATGTTTCAAAAAATTTATCCACAAAATTTTGGATTTTGTGTGGAATATAGTGACTTGAAATATGTGTTTTGCGTCCATTAATTATCATCAAAACGAAACTACACTCGCATATATTCGCATTCAATATGAAATTTAAAAACAAAAACAAAAATAAGGTTATGAATCTAGAGAAATAAAAAAGCGGCTAAAAATACTCGAACAATAAAACCAAGACGGTATAAAAACAACAACTTTTTGTAGCTAGTGGTGAGATAGTAGCCCCAACATGATTCTCGATGTACCTAAATGCAATATTAAATAAAAACAAGTATCATATTAGTATTTAAACATGCATAAAAATTCACATGTGAAAGTATTACTTATCCTAAGATCTAAAAGTGCAAAATTCACGTTTAAAAATAGTAAAATATCATTTTCGGAATCAAAACTGCTTCGAATGTGTAACACCCCAAAATTCATTTTTAGAGGGAGTCGCGCCGTAGAAACTTTGGCCGTGCCTCGGGTTTGCACTATACCTGATGATAAACTGGTTTGGGAGATTTTGATATCGAATAATGCTTTGATCCATGCCCGGGTAATTGGAGCCGCGCCGCGGGTATCAGCTATATCTGATGGTTTTTGTTTTGACAAGTACTAGAACCAAAATAAACTAAGAACTGCCCCACGGGCTTGGGGATCCGTGACGCGACTGTACGCGTATCAGGATGCCCTTTTGTTTTTAAAATGGGTTTTAAGTGGGAGTAATTTGGTCTTTTCACTTATGAACAACCATTTAGCTGATGGATCAGTTTTAGATCCACTTCAATTTCATTTCCAACTCACTCAAAACACTCTCAAACATTCTAGTGTGAGAAACCCACTTTTTAGAGAGAGAAAGCTTGATTTGGAGAAGAAGGAGGGTGAATCTCACCAAAGTGCAAGTGTAAAACTTGTTCATCTAATCTCTAGCTATCTTTTGATACTAGTGGTAAGTCCTAACTCCAATTTTCTTTCAATTTGTGTTAGGGTTTGGTATTGCGTCTTCTTAATTAAACCCATCTAGCTCACAAATGGGTGTTTAGAGCTAGTTGTGGTTGTTATTGACCCTTGTTGGTGGGTTTTGTGTTGGAAAATGTGTTGGTCATGTGTAGACTTGCAATTTGGACATAATCACAAGTATTAGTGATTTTATTGGTGAATGGAACTCAAATGGGTGTCTTTGGAAGTTGATTTTAGATGTAAACCCAATTTGGGTCAAAATGTGTCTTTTGATTGATTTAGGTTATGAAGTGCTCTTAGCACTTGACCATATGATGTACTTGGATGAGTTTGGGACCAAATCACTAGTTTTTAGTGATTTGGGGAATTTGAGTCTTGTTTGACCTAGTTGGTAGTTAGGTGCAATTCGGGTTGAAATTGCACTTAGGACATTTTGGTCACTAGAGCTATAATTGATTTAGCTTGTTATATGCATATTTGATAGGTGACTTGAGTCTTGCTAATAACGTAGCTTAAGTGTTGGCGTTAGCTCAAGTTGGTAAAGGTTAGTGGAATATTTATGCATCTATGTGTATAATTTACTTGCTTGAGTTTGTTGTGGTTTAGTGTTACCGCATGTGTCGGGGTTCACTAGAGTGCTACCACGTGTGTCGGGGTTTCATTCAAGTCCGTGTGTCGACACCACATAGGCCTTATGGTGAAACGTGTGTCGTGACACCGCAGGGTTAGTGCAAAACGTGTGTCATGACACTAACGGTTGTTGTGAATGATCGGTGGTTCTTCTAATGAACTGCTCCCTAGTGCTAATGGTTAACCACGATCATGTTAGACTTTTATACATGTTACGTCTAGCATGCTATTTTGGATTATTTGTGCGAGGTGTTTGTGGTGCTTAGTGTTTATGCATATATATATATATATATATATATATATATATATATATATATATATATATATATATATATATATATATATATATAGGTTTGTGCGGTAAGTCAAGTTAGTAAGTTGTATGCATACTTGTATACTTATTCTTCTCACTAAGCTTTGCTTACCCTCGTTGTTTTTACATTTTTTTATAGATTGTGGCACCTTGAAAGACAAGGGTAAGAGTTTGGCCTAACTTGCTTGCGGCGGAATTTAGAAGGCGCTTTTTGGTAATGGTCCCTACGGTCTTGCTCGTTAATGGGTCGTTTTGGTTAAACTAATTGGTTAGACTTATGGGTCTTGTGTACCCGATGATGTAAACACTTAACATATTGTATTATTAAACTTGCACTTGCATTTGAACAAGTAATGCTTGCAAACTTGTGATTGTGGCGGTCTATTTCAATGTTAAAAAAAAGTGTCATATTTTACAAGTTAATTGTTAATTCGGTTTGGGGATCGTTTCAAGTGGTATCAGAGCATGACCTCAGGGATCTAGGTTGCCTTAGGATGAGAGGCTAGACTTAGGTGGAATGGACGTTTTATGCATGACTTGTCGGGTTACGGGACCACGGGATGCTTGGAGGCACTTTAGTGCGTGAGTTTGTTTAGTTGTGTGTATTTGATTAACCTCAAGTGAGATGATCATTGTATCAAGTAGTTTGATAGGATGCACAAATTAATTAATGATTGGCCACCATTAGTATGGTTGCACGTCGTCTCAAACGAATGAATTACAACGAGCATTAAGCACGATGGGGTTGTTAAGTGTGTGCGGTGTATCTTTTACCTTGATCTAATCTATTTTAAATTACATAATGAGGATACGAAGTGGTGTGGATCTCGGCAACTAAATTCTAAGGTAATAAAAACTGGATTCTAAGGAAATACGACGACTTAAAATCTAAAGTTTTAAAATCTATTCTAAATACTAAAATAAAAACGGCGATTTAATCGAGGATTCTAAAAAAAAAAAAATTAAAGAAAAAGATTCTAACGGAAATTTTACAGTACTATACTAAACTCGAACCCGTGACCACCCGATTAAGTTCAAACGCACTTAGCCACTTCACTATTGTTACACTTGATTTATTGTTATGAAATTTAATATTTAAACCTTTAAAGAATCGATTTTAAAATTTGATGCAGGCTCAAATTGGGAGTGCAGATTCAAAATTGGGAGTGCATATTCAAATCAAATGCAGGCTCAAATCGATATATATATATATATATATATATATATATATATATATATATATATATATATATATATATATATATATATATATATATATATATATATATATATATATATATATATATATATATATATATATATATATATATATATATATATATATATATATTACTTGCTATATCCTCAACCACTCAAACAATTAATTTAAATTGCTCTTGCTTCTTTCTTCTGTTACTCGATTGACACAAAGCAAAAAGAGGCAAATGGACCAACAATATTTTATTTATTTATTTTTTTAATTAACGTTTTACCATTAATTTTAATAAAATTACTAAAATCTTAACAAAAATAATAATTTGACACACGTAGATGTATGAGTTTTTTTTATAATTATATTTTTATAAATATAAATTAAAAATATAGCGTTTTAGCGCTCCCGAGCAGCGGCGTCAAAAACTTGATGATGTAGCGGAGGTGTACGAAATATACTATTATTTTTAATACGAAATACGGTACAATTTACACAATTTTTAATTAATTTACGGATGGGATATACCTAAACCTTGCTACAACACTATAGGCAATGTACCTAATCGTAGAGTAGTGTAGTTTTTAATAAGTCCGGTTTGTTCCACAGGGAGCTAGTTGATTACGTACTATATTTTTATACAACTATATTTATACAAAATATATATAATTATATATAGTAATAATAGTATATATAAGGGGAATTTTACCGTTTAATGACCGGTTTGTCGATTTTAAATAAAGCGTAAAGATAAATGACGATAATTAAAATGCGTAAAATAAATAACTATATTTAAATGACAATATATAAAATTGCGAATAATAAAATGACAATAATTAAAAGTACTATGAGAAATACAATAAAAGAATTATGCTTATTTAAACTTTCGTAATCATGATGTTTGACATTTTGATTTTAATTTATTACTCTGGGTTAATTGTCCTTTGTCCTGGATTTATTTGATACCTATCTGGTTTTTGCCCACAATAGTCCATCGGTCATAATTATAAAATGCTCGTCAAATTAACCTTATACCTGAAGTCAAATATTCTAACTAATTAGGGATTTAGACTGTAACAAGGTTTTAATACTTTGTTAATTACACCAGGTTATCGACTGTATGTAATCCAAGGTTTTAATACTTTGTTAACAATTACACCAATTACCCTTTTATGTAATCCACCCCTGTTTTAATTAGTCCACGATATATTAATTCATCCACTTGGCCAAAATGAATAATAAATTACCCAACCCAATTGATTAATTAAATATTGTAAAAGATTTCGTATAAATGTCACTAAATAGGACATTCACAATCATTGATTAATTATTAGATTAAATAATTTGAGAATAGATTTAACAGACTTCAATGAGTTGTCGCTCTATTAGACAATTACCCCCATCCATTAATAGTCCAATGTCCACAAGTGCCAGTCTTTTGGCTAAACCCTAATTATGATCCAAAGTTCAATAACCCCGTCTTTTATATTTAGTCTAACATCACTATTACTTCGGCTTAAATAAGCATAATAATAACTTAGTTACGAGACATTAATTTAAAAAGGTTGAACATAACTTACAATGATTATTTATCGCGTAGTGTTAACCGGACAAAGTTTTGACTTAAAAACTGTAAAACATTCGTTACAATAACCTTATTATTATTAACTTAAGATTAAAATTATAATTATAAAATATAAATATAAATATATACTGAGAGAGATAGAGAGATCGATAGAAAAGGGGTGCGTAACTCGGCCGAATCCTCGAGCTTTTAAAGGCCAATTTGATCCTGGGCTGCTTCGCGATCGCTATGGATTTCCCTTTTACAGCTCCGCGATCGCGAACCTGAGGTTTCCAGCTCACCAATTGATTTAAACGTGGGCGGCTTAGTATAATATAATATATAATATATATATAATTAATTATATATTATATTATATTCTTGTACATAGTTGACTTGTAATTTTAGCTCCGTTGAGTCGTACGTTGATAGTTGGTTCATGTCTCAATTCTGGATTTTCGAATGCCTTTTTGTATGCTTAGATATCTTGTACTTTGCATTCTGCGGCTTGTACTCTTGTCATTTTTAGACGTTATTCATCAATAAATTGAACCACTTGGATTGTATCTTATACATTTGAGCTTTTTGGTCATTTGTGTCTTCAAATCGTCGATTCTGTCTTTTGTCTTCACCTATTATTATTTAAACGAATATTACTTGGAATTAGAACAATTGCAACTAAAAGCTTGTCTTTCTGGAAGGATAATGCTATGAAATATATGTTCATTTTTAGCATTATCAAATATTCCCAAACTTGAGCGTTGCTTGTCCTCAAGCAATATAGAACTTGAAATAAAACTTTACTAGAATCATTTAACGACCCGTCAAAGTACACTTGACGACTATCGTTATCTTGGTCCCACAGTTTGATCGAAACTCTATATGAATTTAATAAAACAACCTTGCATTCTTTATTTGAAAATGATTTCCTATAAAGGAAATCTACCAAAATGTATAAGTTTAGAAAAACTATACATAAATACTTTAACCAAAAGTTGACCAAAACAAAGTCAACAAACACCCACTATTTAATGTATCAAAATATAATGCAAGTTAATATTTAACAAAAGCTGCCATCATAAATATGCAGACTCTCTAAGCACAACGGAAGTAATCAATCATTAACCTGAGAATAAAACATGCGAGTAACTGTCAACAAAAATGTTGAGTGAATTATAAGTTTAATATTGCAAACAATATTTAATTTAAACCATAAAAATTTATGTTTGAAAACATAAAAACTCCTTTTTAGACCATAAAATTATATGCTAGAAAACATATAATAAAACATTTTTCCATTTTTCCGTGAGCCACCTGGTAACCACTTAACCATTTATTTACCCTTGCCAAACACAATAAATAATATACACCGAACAAGTGTATCTTCAACTAAATACGAAGTACTAAACATTCCGATTATAAATTGCTAGCGCGACTAGCTCAAAATGGGGTTGTCAAACCCGATAGATCTATCCGTAGGATTCGCGTTCACCCGTAGAAACCAGTGATTACAGTTACCAGACTAGGGAATATTTTTGTTCAACTCACAATGAATAATTTAAACCAACCTCCACTTGTGTCCAAAATATAAATAAATTGCATGTATTCTCATCCCAAAAGATTTAAAATAGAAAAATGGGACTATAACTCACCTTAATAGCAAACGAAGTAACCACACAATATGCGAACAGCAAATGAAGTAAAGTGATCAGGAATGATCACAACGCCGACCTATAAATAAAGCAGGTCGATATAAATAACTAACTTAGGTCAAGTCTTAATATGATAGCTATTGTACATGTTGCAAGTAGACATAGAACAACACTCAACATGCATCGGTTTGATCGGAACAGCGTACGGACACATACTTTCTATTTTTAGAAAGTTTCTATTTTTAGCAGGTTTTCGTTTTTGGAAAGTTTCTATTTTTGGAAAGTTTCTATTTTTGGAAAGTTTCTATTTTTGGAAATTTTCTATTTTTGGAAATTTTCTATTTTTGGAAAGTTTCTATTTTTGGAAAGTTTCTATTTTAGGAAAGTTTCCAAATTTAGAAAGTTGCTATTTTTGGAAAGTTTATAAGTTAGGAAAGTTTCCTTAATTAGAAAGTCAACAAAAGTCAACTGAAAGTCAACTCAAAAGTCAACCTTGGTCAAACATAGGCAACATTAGTTTTTAAAGTTTAAGTTGTAATAATAATATAAGTTATAATTATAATGTTAATTAAAGTTAAATATGTATAATTATGTTATAACATAAATTTAATTAAATTAAAATGAATTGTTAAAGTTAACATATGTTTAAATGATATAATTAATATAACATAAGTATTTAATTAATTAATTAAATATTATTCATAATATAAGTATTATTAATTAATAATAAATTTTAAGTCATATCATAAATATCACTAATTAATAATGAATTATTAATCATATCATAAGTTTCTAATTTTAATTATTAAATCATAAGTATTTAATAATTAAATTATAATTAAATAATAACTAAGCCTTATAATAATTAAATAATTAATTAATCCTTATTATAAATATTATTATAATAATCTCATAATATAAGTTTAATACTTACCATAAGTATTTTTCATTGATAATAAAAGTATTATTAATCATAAGTTTAATTAAATGTTTAATTAAATCATAAGTAATTAATAAATGATATAATAAATATATATATAAGTCTTAAATTAAATTAATTACTTTTTATATCATAAGTAATTTTATTAATAATGAAAGTCATTATTTTTATCATAAGTCATAATTAATAACCATAAGTTTTAATTAAAAGTTCATCGGGTCATAACTTGAGCCCCGGAAATCAGTTTTCGGCGAGTCTTATATATATCTTCGCCTAACCAACTCACCCGACACCTTAGTGTGCTCAAGAACACCCCAATAATGGTAATAAAGTAGTGACTTACAGCCACTAATCAGTTTGGATCTTCAATCTGCTCAAAAACGTGTTTTAGTCATAACGGGTGATCTGTGGCTCGGATTTCGATGACCCAAACATGAAAGTTCATCCCATCATCAATCCTAACACACTAGTACACCCGAAGGATTCTAAAAATTATCACAAAGTCAGACCATACCTGTACCAATTCGTTTTCACAATTTAATCTTAACAAAACACCATTTTAATCATATCTAGAGTTCCGGGAATCGAAATGACATGAATCCGGAGTCTAAAATTAATGTCTTGATGAGAGGAACTCATCTAGATACTTTAATTTCACTTTTATATCAGTTACACAACCAGAAATGAACTAAAAATCTGCTGTCCCAATTCAATCAAACCGAAAACATGCAATAACGAGTGATTCTATGCATACAATCAATAATCTAACAACATACAAGCACTATACTATCATATTAAACATCAAAATTAGTAAAATTGGATAAAAATCAAAAAGTTAGGGTTAGGGTTTATACCCTAATCGAGAATCAAATGATGTAGATGTGTAGAGAAGAACGTGTAGAATCCGAATATGTGAATGATTTCTTGATCCAAGTATTAATTGATGAAGATGATGATGATTGTACGTGGTGGTGGTGATGGCATCAAAGAGGAGAGGAGGAAGGAGAAGAGAAAAAAATGATTAGGTTAAAATGAAAAGAAATGAGCCAATTTTTGATCATGTAATCTAATCTTTCAAAAATGGCACAATACCCCCCTCCTCTTTGATATTTTTGGCTGAAATATGAAGGGTGGGCCCCACTTGTGGGCCAACTTGATAAATGAAAGAAGTCTTGTGGCCCGAATGCCCGAACGAAGCCCGAAACGCGAAAACACCGCTACGCGATTGATTTTTCGGAGAGATAACAAATACGCGACGAATAAAATATATAAACACTATATATAATCATATGACATCAAAATATCATATTTAAGATAATTTGGATTTAAAAATCCCAAAAGCTTGACCGTTGGTTCGAAAACCGAAAAGATTCACCGGATAGAAATCCGCGACACGTAGAAACGTATAACTTAAAATATGAATACAAATATTCACATAGAACATAATAATTAATATATTATTACAAAAATAATAATATAGGTCATAGAAATGACTTGGTACGAATAACTGTTAACGGTCATTAAATAATTAACGGTAAAAGATAACGGAAAAAGTAGGGTCGTTACAGTACCTTCCCGTTACGGAAATTTCGTCCCGAAATTTAAGCAGGTGCAGGGGTTGACTCAGCATCTGGGAACAAATGCGGGTACTTTTGCCTCATCTGATCTTCAAGCTCCCAAGTGAACTCGGGACCGCGTTTGGCGTTCCATCTAACTCCGACGATAGGAATTCTACGCTGCTTGAGAGTCCGCTCGGTCCATAATTTCGACAAGTTCCTCAATAAAATGAAGTTTCTTATCAACATGAAGTTCCTCCAGAGGAATGGTTTTATCGGCCTCGGCCAAACACTTCTTTAAATTCGATACATGAAAAACATCATGAACATCACAGAGTTCTTGTGGAAATTTCAAATGATAAGCCACGGGTCCAACTCCCTCAATAATCTCAAATGGTCTAACAAAACGAGGATTCAACTTTCCCCTTTTACCAAATCGTATCACACCCTTCCAAGGTGATACCTTCAACATAACACGGTCACCGAACTGAAATTCTAAATCCTTTCTTATAACGTTGGCGTAACTCTTTCGCCGACTTCTGGCGGTTCTCAATCTTTCTTTAATCCGTACGATCTTCTCGGTAGTCTCATGAATAATCTCTGGGCCTGTGAGTTGAGCATCCCCAACCTCATTCCAGTAGATAGGAGACCTACACTTTCTACCATAAAGAAGTTCAAACGGTGTGGCTTCAATACTTGCATGATAGCTGTTATTATAAGAAAACTCAGCCAACAACAAATATCTATCCCACCCATTACCAAAATTAATAACGCACGCTCGTAACATGTCTTCTAACGTTTTAATGGTCCTTTCACTCTGACCATCCATCTGTGGATGATAAGCGGTGCGCATATCCAACTTAGTTCCCATAGCTTCCTGTAAGGATTGCCAAAACCTCGATATAAATCAACTGTCTCGGTCTGAAATAATAGATACAGGAACACCATGTCTCTAAATTTTTTTTCCTTCAAATACAAATGAGTAAGCTTCTCCATCGAATCTGTTTCCTTAATCGGCATGAAATGAGCTGACTTTGTGAGTCGGTCAACAATCACCCAAATGGTATCATAACCACCCACAACTCTCGGTAACTTAGTAATAAAATCCATCGTACTACCTTCCCACTTCCACTCGGGAATCTCAGGTTGCACCAGAAGTCCAGACGGTTTCTGATGTTCAGCTTTGACCTTAGCACATGTCAAACACTTAGCCACATAAGTAGCCACATCAGCTTTCAAATTAGGCCACCAATACAGCTCCTTAAGATCATGATACATCTTTCCTGAACGAGGATGAATAGAGTACCTAGACTTATGAGCTTCATCTAAAACAAGTTGTCGCAATCACCAAATTTCAGAACCGAAAGACGTCCTGCAAAATACCGAGTACCATTGGTTCGTACCTCAAACTGTTTAGTCAAGCATCTGACCTTCCCGTTACGAAATTCTCCTCCTTCAAGGCTTCTTGTTGAGCTGCAAGAATCTGTCTTGCGAGATTTGTTCGAATGGCCATGTTCAAGGCTCTAAACCTGCGAGGTTTAATTCTCTCTTTTCAACTTAACGTAACGAACACAACATTGGCCTTTCCCCGGAATGACTAAAGGAGTTCACAATCATAACCGTTCAACAATTCAACCCATCTTCGCTACCTCATATTCCACTGTCTTTGATCAAAGATATGTTGAAGACTTTTGTGATCATTGTACACTGTACATTTGACCTCATATCGATAATGTCTCCATATCTTAAGCGCCAACACAACAGCTCCCAATTCTAAATCATGGGTCATATAATTCTACTCGTGAATCTTCAACAAATGTGACGCGTAAGCAATAACTTTCTTTCGCTGCATCAAAATACAACCAAAGTCTTGACATGAAGCATCATAATAGATAACAAAATCATCATTACCCTCGGGTAGTGATAATATCGGTGCAGAAATTAACTTCTTCTTCAGAGTTTGGAAAGCAGACTCTTGTTCACTCTTCCATTCGTACTTCTTCCCCTTATGCGTTAAAGCAGTCAGAGGTTTCGCTACTCGTGATAAATCTTGAATGAACCTTCTATAATAGCCTGCCAAACCTAGGAACTGACGAATCTGAGTAGGAGTTTTTAGAATCTCCCATTCCTCAATCGCCTCAATCTTAGCAGGATCAACTTGTATTCCCTGTTTACTAACAATATGTCCAAGGAATTGAACTTCTCTTAACCAGAAGGCACACTTAGAGAACTTAGCGTACAACCCTTCTTTTCTCAATAAATCAAGCACCAACCTCAAATGTTCTTCGTGTTCCTCATCACACTTGGAATAAATAAGGATATCGTCGACGAAAACAATAACGAATTTGTCCAGATAGGGTCTACACACACGGTTCATGAGGTCCATGAACACAGCAGGTGCATTTGTCAAACTGAACGGCATAACAAGGAATTCGAAGTGACCATAACGGGTGCGAAAAGTAGTTTTCGAAACATCAGATTCTTTAACACGCAACTGATGATAGCCGGAACGAAGATCGATTTTTGAATAAACAGATGAACCTTGAAGTTGATCGAACAGATCATCAATTCTAGGTAGAGGGTAACGGTTTTTAACAGTAAGCTTGTTCAATTCACGATAATCAATGCACAAATGAAACGAACCATCTTTCTTCTTAACAAACAGGACAGGAGCTCCCCAAGGGGACGAACTGGGACGAATGAAATATAGTTGCAACAATGAAGGAAGAAATATATGGAGTAATCACATCGGTGGCATAGATATTTAAGGAAATTCTCTCAAAGGAGATAACGAGGATCATGGACTTCAAAGTAAATTTTTCATTACATTTCCTAAAGGAAGACGTACGAAAGGTATGATATTTCAATGAGAGTGAACTTCCTTGTACAATGAGTGAGGAAATCTAAGATTTATCCATATTCTTAAATTTATGTGCGGATGAAAAGAACGCGAATCATGGGTTATAAAGAATGGCCGACTCTAGGTGAGATGAATCTCCAAAAATAATTTCGTGCACCTCAAAGTGTTGAATCCTAGAATTGATGTTTACGAGGGTGTTGCGGTTGACAGCGAATATTGAGAGTAGAAACTCCTCAAACGGTCTAGTGTAATATATATCCATGATACCCACTATAACAACAGTTGGGGTAGAAACCCACCTATCGCCTTTTCTACAGTAGGGTGACCACCGAGTGTACCCCAGAAAATTGATTTATCGGTCCGCGTTTCGGCCATGTCCAACCATAAGAGGGTAAATTTTACGAGCGCAAGGACTTTCCAACAAATTTTATAAAACCGTCATCCAAAGTGGTGTAAGAGTTTCTATCAATGAACATAATGGTAAGTTTTATCCTTAAACGGAGGATGAGAGGAACTGTGATCCAAACACTCTGTAGAGTAATGTGAAAATTTGATAAAATCAATTAAAGGAGTTTTGAAAAGCTTTAAACGTTTGATGTGACAACATAAACGGAACGAAGTTCTTAGTAAATTTAGAAGTATGTACAACGTGTACCATTTTATATAAAACAAATTGACTTAGTCAAACAGCTCAATAATTGAGTGGTTTTTAAAATAATTTTGAAGGTATGATTTAGTATATACTAGCCAAAATAGGTAAGGGTAATTTATTCATTTGAATCCATACGTATATATATGATTTTATAAATTGTATACATGACAAAATATTTCATTACTTCTATTCGCCCATAAATCTCGTGAGAACCGCCCAATTAAACAAATGTGTAAAATGCCCGATGATAACAGAGTATCTGTATTTCAGAGGTTACAAGTTGAAGTAAGATCGTGGAAGATCGAGTAAAGGACTTGAATCGTCGTGCGACATTTGACCAACAAATGTTACGGGGTCATCAAAAACCAATGAGTTAAATGTTGTTTTGACTATTATCAGGACATAAGTCCTTGGCCAAAACTGTTCCCGAGCGAAGCTGTTGCTAACAAGCGAGTTATGAAGGATAGAGCATGAGATACATATTTTGGTTAAAACGAGCTTCTCGTATATCAACAAATAAGATAATAAATTTTTTTCCCTGCCCATGTAATACATCGAAATTTCTGAATAAGTAGTGTAAAAATTTTCTTTGACTCGCTTTCTATTCCTCATGTCACAATATTGGGACTTCTTTATGAATTAATGTAATATAATCACGTTAGCCTGACGCCATTATATTTCACTAATTCATAGTTCCATTCCAATAGCACTACATGAGGTCAGGACACGCGATCAACCTCAAATTTCCACACAATTTCTCTAAAACGATTTCTTAAACAATGTGCTAAGGATAGCACAAGAGATAAAAACATCAAAAGTAATGAATAGGAGTAACGATGACTTAAAAATGTCTTCGAGGTACCAAGAATCTCTAAAAGTCAAGAATGACGTTTTTTGGTTCAAAAACCAAAGCACATAGGCACAACGGCACAAAGGCACGTAATATAACAAGAATGTTATATACCTAAACATAATAGCTGACATTGAAATGCCGAGCATTTAGAAGTCAAGAATGACATCTCGCGTAACACAACTCAGACGTCAAACACATAACCATAATAGATGACATAGGAATGTCAAGAATTTCAGAAGACAAGAATGACATCCCTCGGTTTCACTATCCGAGGTGTTCTTATAAAAGATAAACTCGCATGAGTCGGAGAATACGTTTAAATCGGAATGGGAGTTCCTCCCGGATTCAGAACATAACAGAGATATATGTATGATAACAATATACATACCAATACGATACAAATAATCACATATAATAATATATTATAGGCCGGGCTGTAGACTAGACTCACTAATGCACCCTATTGACTCGGGTAACGACATCAATGCAGCCTAATTCCCTACAACCAGAGCTCTGATACCAACTTTAACGACTCGTCAAAGTACACTTGACGACTATCGTTATCTTGGTCCCACAGTTTGATCAAAACTCTATATGAATTTAATAAAACAACCTTGCATTCTTTATTTGAAAATGATTTCCTATAAAGGAAATCTACCAAAATGTATAAGTTTAGAAAAACTATACATAAATACTTTAACCAAAAGTTGACCAAAACAAAGTCAACAAACACCCACTATTTAATGTATCAAAATAGAATGCAAGTTAATATTTAACAAAAGCTGCCATCATAAATATGCAGACTCTCTAAGCACAGCGGAAGCAATCAATCATTAACCTGAGAATAAAACATGCGAGTAACTGTCAACAAAAATGTTGAGTGAATTATAGGTTTAATATTGAAAATAATATCTAATTTAAACCATAAAAATTTATGTTGAAAACATAAAAACTCCTTTTTAGACCATAAAATTATATGCTAGAAAAACATATAAAAAAACATAATTCCATTTTTCCGTGAGCCACCTGGTAACCACTTAACCATTTATTTACCCTTTCAAAACACAATAAATAATATACACTGAACAAGTGTATCTTCAACTAAATACAAAGTACTAAACATTCCGATTATAAATTGCTAGCGCGACTAGCTCAAAATGGGGTTGTCAAACCCGATAGATCTATCCGTAGGATTCGCATTCACCAGTAGAAACCAGTGATTACAGTTACCAGACTAGGGAATATTTTTGTTCAACTCACAATGAATAATTTAAACCAACCTCCACTTGTGTCCAAAATATAAATAAATTGCATGTATTCTCATCCCAAAAAGATTTAAAATAGAAAAATTGGACTATAACTCACCTTAATAGCAAACGAAGTAACCACACAATATGCGAACAGCAAATGAAGTAAAGTGATCAGGAATGATCACAACGCCGACCTATAAATAAAGCAGGTCGATATAAATAACTAACTTAGGTCAAGTCTTAATATGATAGCTATTGTACATGTTGCAAGTAGACATAGAACAACACTCAACATGCATCGGTTTGATCGGAACAGCGTACGGACACACACTTTCTATTTTAAGAAAGTTTCTATTTTTAGCAGGTTTTCGTTTTTGGAAAGTTTCTATTTTTGGAAAGGGTCTATTTTTGGAAAGTTTCTATTTTTGGAAATTTTTTATTTTTGGAAAGTTTCTATTTTAGGAAAGTTTCCAAATTTAGAAAGTTGCTATTTTTGGAAAGTTTATAAGTTAGGAAAGTTTCCTTAATTAGAAAGTCAACTGAAAGTCAAAGTCAACAGAAAGTCAACTCAAAAGTCAACCTTGGTCAAACATAGTTAACATTAGTTTTTAAAGTGTAAGTTGTAATAATAATATAAGTTATAATGTTAATTAAAGTTAAATATGTATAATTATGTTATAACATAAGTTTAATTAAATTAAAATGAATTATTAAAGTTAATATAAGTTTAAATGATATAATTAATATAACATAAGTATTTAATTAATTAATTAAATATTATTCATAATATAAGTATTATTAATTAATAATAAATTTTAAGTCATATCATAAGTATCACTAATTAATAATGAATTATTAATCATATCATAAGTTTCTAATTTTAATTATTAAATCATAAGTATTTAATAATTAAATTATAATTAAATAATAACTAAGCCTTATAATAATTAAATAATTAATTAATCCTTATTATAAATCTTATTATAATAATCTCATAATATAAGTTTAATACTTACCATAAGTATTTTTCATTGATAATAAAAGTATTATTAATAATAAGTTTAATTAAATGTTTAATTAAATCACAATTAATTAATAAATGATATAATAAATATATATCATAAGTCTTAAATTAAATTAATTACTTTTTATATCATAAGTAATTTTATTAATAATGAAAGTCATTATTTTTATCATAAGTCATAATTAATAACCATAAGTTTTAATTAAAAGTTCATCGGGTCATAACTTGAGCCCCGGGAATCAGTTTTCAGCGAGTCTTATATATATCTTCGCCTAACCAACTCACCCGACACCTTAGTGTACTCAAGAACACCCCAAGAATGGTAAACAAGTCGTGACTTACAGCCACTAATCAGTTTGGATCTTCAATCCGCTCAAAAACGTGTTTTAGCCATAACGGGTGATCTGTGGCTCGGATTTCGATGACCCAAACATGAAAGTTCATCCCATCATCAATCCTAACACACTAGTACACCCGAAGGATACTAAAAATGATCACAAAGTCAAACCATACCTGTACCAATTCGTTTTCACAATTTAATCTTAACAAAACACCATTTTAATCATATCTAGAGTTCCGGGAATCGAAATGACATGAATCCGGAGTCTAAAATTAATGTCTTAATGATAGGAACTCATCTAGATACTTTAATTTCACTTTTATATCAGTTACACAACCAGAAATGAACTAAAAATCTGCTGTCCCAATTCAATCAAACCGAAAACATGCAATAAAGAGTGATTCTATGCATACAATCAATAATCCAACAACATACAAGCACTATACTATCATATTAAACATCAAAATTAGTAAAATTGGATAAAAATCAAAAAGTTAGGGTTAGGGTTTATACCGTAATCGAGAATCAAATGATGTAGATGTGTAGAGAATAACGTGTAGAATCCGAATATGTGAATGATTTCTTGATCCAAGTATTAATTGATGAAGATGATTATGATTGTATGTGGTGGTGGTGATGGCATCAAATAGGAGAGGAGGAAGGAGAAGAGAAAAAAAATGATTAGGTTAAAATGAAAAGAAATGAGCCAATTTTTGATCATGTAATCTAATCTTTCAAAAATGGCACAATACCCCCCTCCCCTTTGATATTTTTGGCTGAAATATGAAGGTTGGGCCCTACTTGTGGGCCAACTTGATAAATGAAAGAAGTCTTGTGGCCCGAATACCGGAACGAAGCCCGAAACGCGAAAACACCGCTACGCGATTGATTTTTCGGAGAGATAACAAATACGCGATGAATAAAATATTTAAACACTATATATAATCATATGACATCAAAATATCATATTTAAGATAATTTGGATTTAAAAATCCCAAAAGCTTGACCGTTGGTTCGTAAACCGAAAAGATTCACCGGATAGAAATCCGCGACACGTAGAAACGTATAACTTAAAATATGAATACAAATATTCACATAGCACATAATAATTAATATATTATTACAAAAATAATAATATAGGTCATAGAAATGACTTGGCACGATTAACTGTTAACGGTCGTTAAATAATTAACGGTAAAAGATAACAGAAAAAGTAGGGTCGTTACAAATCACTTCTTTATTCTCACACTTTATACATAAGTGATCTTAATACGGCGGTATGAACAATGATAGTAACATTGTGGTTTACAGTCTCACATGACTATAAAAATTTAGATCCTTTAGGAAATTGGATCTTTATGAAAACATTTGATCTTTTGAAAATTCATTCTAGCTTTTACCCTAGATAAGTTTTCCGGAATAACCCTTCACCGGTGTTTGCAAAATTGTTTTTGTGGGTTTTGTGGGTTTTGTGAGTTTCATTTTTTAAAATTTTAGCTCAAAACTTGTGGTTTTGTGTCACCCACTTGCTAACCTTGTTAGGAAAGCACACGTCCAGTATATACTTGCTCCGTATATTACCTTTCAGTAAACTACCGCCCGGTTGTAAAGGAAAACGTTGAACAAGCAACTGTTAAGGCGATGTCTAATGACATGCATTTGTTCATGGTCCACAACATGTCGGATGCAATTATTATCCTTTGTAGGAGAAATAGTAAAGATCACCCTATAATTTTTCAGTCTGGCACAAGGTCCTGTCTTCGACCATGCTATGCAACCACCGTTCTTACGGTTGACACCCGATTTGGTTTAGGTGAACTAATGAATTCTGATGAATTCTCAGGATTTTACATTCAATGGTAATGAACGCATTGAAAATAGGTTTTCAGAAAACAAATCGGTTTTAAATTGATCAAAATATTTTCTCGCTCAAGCTCGAGTTTAGATATCATCGAATTCCATGAGTTTGTAATTCTCAATCTTTAAGGTCAATCTCAAGGATTGAGTGATATCAGTCTTAAAAGCTGATTTTTAATCTTTAAGGAGATTATCCTTTCTGGGGGTCTGATTCATTAGTCTTATCAAGCTAATTTGCACGGCGCCCTCCCCATTTTACGAGACAGATCCTCTCGTGGATAGGATAAGTCTGATCACTTGGCGACCCTGTTTGATGCTGAGGTCCGTGGATTACCTACTGATTTTAGAGATGACTTTTCTAGATTTTTCGTCAACCTACAGCTGGTCTGGATGACAACTTCTTGACCTAAATAAAGAAGCACATTTCTTTTTGAAGACTTTACTTCATTTTAATGATGGAATTGATTCATCATGTAGATTCATCTATTCTTTCAAAAGTATTACAATAAATCGGGTAAAACTGATTAGTTTAGTCCAAAGCAAAGGTACCTGCAATAATCTTGTACACAAATATGTGATATATGTTTTAGAGAACTTGGTAAATTCTTCACACACTTCGCTTTTATTTATGTTTTTCTTTGCCTTTTTATTCTCTTCTATTCCATTTTAAATGAATTCAAGCGTTTTAGGTTGTTTCTCAATTTATGTTCTTTCTGAGGTAACAATAATTTCGGTATTAACACCTAGTTTTATCGTTCATAAATATGTATAAACATGATTTTGAGTTCATTTAGTTGAAAATTTTTCAAATTTTCACCAAATTTGGCAATTAAACCAAGTGTAAACCCGAGAGAATTTATAACCCTTCCCCACACTTGAGATCTTGCAATGCCCTCATTTGCAAGAAATCAGTAAAAATTTAAATTCATGAGGGTGATTAGTGTAGAAAAATGATTAAAAATACCGAGTTTGCAAACATATTGTTTGTTCGAATGATAAATGGTGCACATCATTTGCTCATTCCTGCAGTTGTTATATCACATTTGATAGTTTGCGTCTTGTTGTTAAAATTAGTAGTTTTTGCTGAACTTAATGCCAGTCTTTGAAAGTGCGCTGTTTTACCCTGTTTTGTACATAATATAAACTACAAACATATATACATATTTTTGAAGTTGGGTATATCACCCCACGTTCAAAAATTTATAAAATCTAATTTTTTTTTTGGCATACTTTATATCATTAATATTAAAATAATGATAACAAAATTTTTTGCCCCATCCTTGGGTAAAGAAATTTCGGTTCTATGACCTAGTGTTTAACTCACGACGAATTTTAGAAATAATTTTTTTAAACTCAATGAAATAAAGTAAATTTTGTTTTTAAATTCACACAAAACTTAAATTTAAAAATGCATATTAATTTCATACAAAACCTATAAAAAAATTCAGAATGGGGGGAGAAAACTAGTTCTTTAGTGTCTGCTAGTGAAAAAGACCAATCAGATTCCATTCTCGGAACTACATGAGAACAGAACAACTAACTCTAGACAGCATTTTCTTTTTAGAACATTTGAATCTCCCCACACTTAGGTAACTTTGGTGTCGAAATTGTGATTAATTTCATCGTCAATTTTTCTTGGACCATAATCAACTTGCATATCTGTGACTTTTGCTTTAAGCCATTGGTCGGATTCCTGTGTAATATCCACAAATTCAACTAGTTTCGCCTTTTCTTTAGGCGATAGATTGGATACTAACCGGTTACACAACTTAAAGTTCCCTTTTGTTCTAGCATCGCGAATCTGTTTAATAATTTTCTTCATTGAACTGTTAATAACGGGGTCATTTAATTTCGTATCAACAACGGCGTTCTTTGTTATCAGTTCATCATTAGGTGTTACTTCATTTTCCCCACACTTAGGTGTTTTATTATTGCTAAGCACTACCGTTGGGGTTGGTAAAACAATATGCTTCTCACCGATCATTTTTATTGGTTCAACGGTTTTGGTTGGTGGAGATTTAGACTTTTGAATCACAAAGGTGATCGATTTTTCACCATTACTAAGTGTCATTCTACCCTCTTTTACATCAATTAACGCCCCGGTAGATGCTAAGAATGGTCGACCTAAAATTAGAGGAACGTTTGAGTCCTCTTCTATGTCAATGACAATAAATTCGACTAAAAAGGTTAAATTACCCACTTGAACGGGTAGGTTGTTAGCAATTCCAACTGGGTGCTTAATGGTTTGATCAAAGAGTCAAACACTCATTTCCGTTGGACTTAACTCACCTATACCTAATATCTTATATAATGAAAGGGGCATAACACTCACACTTGCACCTAAATCTGCTAGTGCATCATACATGACACAATCACTAAGTAGACAAGGAACAATAAATTCACCCGGATCACCCAACTTGGGTGGAAGTTTTGGTGGAACTGTCTTCACCTGGTTTATTTTTACGGTTTTCGTTTCTTGCACTTTCTTATTCTTCTTCTTCTTTTCAAAGGTATCACAAACTTCATTACCTATCACTTGCTCATACTCAACTCCTTTTCTTGGAAATGGGATGGGTGGTCTGTATGGTGCAACCACTTGCTTTACATACTCGGGTGGTGGTGGTGGTGTAACTTCTTCATCGTTACTCACATCTAAAACCTTTCTATCTTCTGGTGCTGGTTTTTCAGAATTCGTTGAAACCATATTAACATTCTCATTCCGAGGATTTACTTCAGTATTACTCGGTAGCTTTCCTTGTTCCCTCTCACTCATCATGCTAGCAAGAGTACCTACGTGTTTTTATAGATTTAAAATGGAAGCTTGTTGAGTTCTAAATGACTGATCAAACCTCTCATTCGTTTGGGTTTGAGTTGCAATAAATTGAGTTTGAGATTCAACTAGCTTTTGTACCATTTCTTTCAGATTTGACTTTTTCTCTTCGGTTTGTTGTGGTGGTTTATACAAGTCAGGTCTTTGTTGATTGAAAGTGTTGTTTTGAGTTGGTTGATTATTCGGACCTTGTTGGTTATACGAGTTATTGTTGGGTCCATTTGGATTGTAAAGAATGTTTTAATTTCGATTAAAGTTTGGCCTTGGCGGTTGATAATTATTTTGATAATTATTCCCCGGCCTTTGGTTCATGTAGGAAACATTCTCACGTTGTTCCATCGTTTGTTCAACATTACAATCTTTCATTAAGTGTGGTCTACTGCATTGCTCACAACTGATTCGTATTGCGTGAATATCTTTAGTCATCTTTTTAATTCATCTCTCGAAAACATCTATTTTTGCGGAAACGGAATCAAAGTCATGGCTAGAATCGGCTCTAGCCGCTTTAGATGAACGAAAAATAACTTTTTCCTGATGCCACTCATGTGAGTGGGAGGCTGTGTTATCAATAATTTTGTGAGCTTCGGTAGCGGTTTTCTTCATAAT
This sequence comes from Rutidosis leptorrhynchoides, assembly GCF_046630445.1. Classification (NCBI taxonomy): domain Eukaryota; kingdom Viridiplantae; phylum Streptophyta; class Magnoliopsida; order Asterales; family Asteraceae; genus Rutidosis; species Rutidosis leptorrhynchoides. The sequence goes on along the minus strand of NC_092339.1, from coordinate 349,526,996 downwards.
GGAACCACCAGCTGCTGTGTCGATGTCTTTTCGTGTGGTGATGTCGACGCCTTTATAGAAGATTTGCACTATTTGAAAAGTATCTAAACCGTGTTGAGGACATCCTCTCAACATCCTTCCGAATCTTGTTCACGCATCATATAACGTTTCATTTGGTTTTAACACAAACGTGGCAATTTCTCTTTGAAGTCTCATGGCTTTAGATGCCGGAAAGAACCTTTTAAGAAATTTCTCAATTAAAACATCCCATGTATCAATCGCTCCTTCCGGTAACGATTCTAACCAATCTTTGACTTCTCCCTTTAAAGTCCAGGGGAACAACATAAGATAATTAGTTTTATCCTCAACTTCTCGCATTTTAAATAGATTACAAATCCTATTAAAAGTTCGAAGATGTTCGTTTGGATCTTCTTTTGTTGTACCACTAAATTGGCACTGATTGGTGACCATGTGTTGGATTTGTCATTTGGTTTTAAAATCTGTCGCATTAACATCTGGCTGAATAATGGCATGACCTTGGCCCGTGCGTATGGCTCTCATTCGGTCTTCCATAATTTAAGGTTCCGTTATTTCCATATTTAAATTTGTTGAATCTGAATCACTAGAAGATTCTGATTTAACAGTTTGTGGTTCATGAGGTATGATTAGTGGTTCAGGATCTTGGAATTGTCCTTGAATATCCTCCGGGTTCTCAATTGTGAAGTCGGGTTAAAAAAATGGATTATCGGAAATTTGAGTTGGAGTACTTGTTCGACTTGATGATGATTTTAAAGAAAAATCAACGGCGACAATATTGGCTAGATGTCTTGATCGGGTTACAGGTGATGAACGTATGAAAGGTGGTGAACGTTTTGCTCGGTGCATTCACTAAATATCCTATTAGTTATAAATATAAAAATTATATAAGTTATCAAATTAATAGAGTTTTCTGATTTTGCCCACGTTTCGATTAGCCAAAAGATGCAGAAGGTAGCCAGGACCCTTTAAATCGGAAATCCACAACTCGCCACTAACAAATCCAACTATTACTATGAACCTGATAATTGGTGTCTATTGATTTAATCGCTTACAATAATTTTTCGTCAAAATTTTAAAATAACTAAAAAATCTATGTCCTAAAAACTAGAGCGTATAAATGAAAAAGAAAAAGCACTCGTCGAAAAACAATTTAAAACTAAGAAGCTAAAATTCTATGTCTATAGCTTAGCGTCTAAACACTTAAAACTAAAAGTTGCGACTAAAGTCTAAAAAATCTAAAGAAACTAAAAATGCAATTCTAAAAGGAAATCGTCAACTAAATTCTAAGGTAATAAAAGGATTATAAGGAAATACGACGACTTAAAATCTAAAGTTTTAAAATCTATTCTAAATACTAAAATAAAAACGGCGATTTAATCGAGGATTCTAAAAAAAAAAATTAAAGAAAAAGATTCTAACGGAAATTTTACGGCACTATACTAAACTCGAACCCGTGACCACCCGATTAAGTTCAAACACACTTAGCCACTTCACTATTGTTACACTTGATTTATTGTTATGAAATTTAATATTTAAACCTTTAAAGAATCGATTTTAAAATTTGATGCAGGCTCAAATTGGGAGTGCAGATTCAAAATTGGGAGTGCATATTCAAATCAAATGCAGGCTCAAATCGATATATATATATATATATATATATATATATATATATATATATATATATATATATATATATATATATATATATATATTACTTGCTATATCCTCAACCACTCAAACAATTAATTTAAATTGCTCTTGCTTCTTTCTTCTGTTACTCGATTGACACAAAGCAAAAAGAGGCAAATGGACCAACAATATTTTATTTATTTATTTTTTTAATTAACGTTTTACCATTAATTTTAATAAAATTACTAAAATCTTAACAAAAATAATAATTTGACACACGTAGATGTATGAGTTTTTTTTATAATTATATTTTTATAAATATAAATTAAAAATATAGCGTTTTAGCGCTCCCGAGCAGCGGCGTCAAAAACTTGATGATGTAGCGGAGGTGTACGAAATATACTATTATTTTTAATATGAAATACGGTACAATTTACACAATTTTTAATTAATTTACGGATGGGATATACCTAAACCTTGCTACAACACTATAGGCAATGTACCTAATCGTAGAGTAGTGTAGTTTTTAGTAAGTCCGGTTTGTTCCACAGGGAGCTAGTTGATTACGTACTATATTTTTATACAACTATATTTATACAAAATATATATAATTATATATAGTAATAATAGTATATATAAGGGGAATTTTACCGTTTAATGACCGGTTTGTCGATTTTAAATAAAGCGTAAAGATAAATGACGATAATTAAAATGCGTAAAATAAATAACTATATTTAAATGACAATATATAAAATTGCGAATAATAAAATGACAATAATTAAAAGTACGATGAGAAATACAATAAAAGAATTATGCTTATTTAAACTTTCGTAATCATGATGTTTGACATTTTGATTTTAATTTATTACTCTGGGTTAATTGTCCTTTGTCCTGGATTTATTTGATACCTATCTGGTTTTTGCCCACAATAGTCCATCGGTCATAATTATAAAATGCTCGTCAAATTAACCTTATACCTGAAGTCAAATATTCCAACTAATTAGGGATTTAGACTGTAACAAGGTTTTAATACTTTGTTAATTACACCAGGTTATCGACTGTATGTAATCCAAGGTTTTAATACTTTGTTAACAATTGCACCAATTACCCTAGTATGTAATCCACCCCTGTTTTAATTAGTCCATGATATATTAATTCATCCACTTGGCCAAAATGAATAATAAATTACCCAATCCAATTGATTAATTAAATATTGTAAAAGATTCCGTATAAATGTCACTAAATAGGACATTCACAATCATTGATTAATTATTGATTAATTAAATATTGTAAAAGATTCCGTATAAATGTCACTATATATATATATTACTTGCTATATCCTCAACCACTCAAAAAAATAATTTAAATTGCTCTTGCTTCTTTCTTCTGTTACTCGATCGACACAAAGCAAAAAGAGGCAAATGGACCAACAATATTTTATTTATTTATTTTTTAATTAACGTTTTACCATTAATTTTAAAAAAATTACTAAAATCTTAACAAAAACAATAATTTGATACACGTAGATGTATGAGTTTTTTTTATAATTATATTTTTACAAATATAAATTAAAAATATAGCGTTTTAGCGCTCCCCGGCAGCGGCGCCAAAAACTTGATGATGCAACGGAGGTGTACGAAATATACTATTATTTTTAATACGAAATACGGTACAATTTACACAAGTTTTAATTAATTTACGGCTGGGATATACCTAAACCTTGTTACAACACTATATGTAGTGTACCTAATCGTAGAGTAGTGTAGTTTTTAGTAAGTTCGGTTCGTTCCATAGGGAGTTATTTGATTACGTACTATATTTTTATACAACTATATTTATACAATAAATATATATAATTATATATAGTAATAATAATATATAAAAGGGGAGTTTTACCGTTTAATGACCGGTTTGTCGATTTTAAATAAAGCGTAAAGATAAATGACGATAATTAAAATGCGTAAAATAAATAGCAATATTTAAATGACAATATATAAAATTGCGAATAATAAAATGACAATAATTAAAAGTACGATGAGAAATTCAATAAAAGAATTATGCTTATTTAAACTTCCGTAATCATGATGTTTGACATTTTGATTTTAATTTATTACTCTGGGTTAATTGTCCTTTGTCCTGGATTTATTTGATACCTATCTATTTTTTGCCCATAATAGTCCATCGGTCATAATTATAAAATGCTCGTCAAATTAACCTTATACCTGAAGTCAAATATTCCAACTAATTAGGGATTTAGACTGTAACAAGGTTTTAATACTTTGTTAATTACACCAGGTTATCGACTGTATGTAATCCAAGGTTTTAATACTTTGTTAACAATTGCACCAATTACCCTAGTATGTAATCCACCCCTGTTTTAATTAGTCCATGATATATTAATTCATCCACTTGGCCAAAATGAATAATAAATTACCCAATCCAATTGATTAATTAAATATTGTAAAAGATTCCGTATAAATGTCACTAAATAGGACATTCACAATCATTGATTAATTATTAGATTATATAATTTGAGAATAGATTTAACAGACTCCAAAGAGTTGTCGTTCTATTAGACAATTACCCCCGTCCATTAATAGTCCATAGTCCAATGTCCACAAGTGTCATTCTTTTGGCCAAACCCTAATTATGGTCCAAAGTTCAATTACCCTGTCTTTAATATTTAGTCTAACATCACGATTACTTCGGCTTAAATAAGCATAATAATAACTTAGTTACGAGACATTAATTTAAAAAGGTTGAAAATAACTTACAATGATAATTTATCGCGTAGTGTTAACCAAACAGAGTTTCGACTTAAAAACCGTAAAACATTCGTTACAATAACCTTATTATTATTAACTTAAAATTAAACTTATAATTATAATATATAAATATAAATATATACTGAGAGAGATAGAGAGATCGATAGAAAAGGGGTGCGTAACTCGGCCGAATGCTCGAGCTTTTATAGGCCAATTTGATCCTGGGCTGCTCCGCGATCACTATGGATTTCCCTTTTACAGCTCCGCGATCGCGAGCCTGAGGTTTCTAGATCACCAATTGATTTAAACGTGGGCGGCTTTGTATAATATAATATATAATATATATAATTAATTATATATTATATTATATTCTTGTGCATAGTTGACTTGTAATTTTAGCTCCGTTGAGTCGTACGTTGATAGTTGGTTCATGTCTCGATTCTGGATTTTCGAACGCCTTTTCGTATGCTTAGATATCTTGTACTTTGCGTTCCGCGGCTTGTACTCTTGTCATTTTTAGACGTTATTCATCAATAAATTGAACCACTTGGATTGTATCTTGTATATTTGAGCTTTTTGGTCATTTGCGTCTTCAAATCGCCGATTCTGTCTTTTGTCTTCACCTTTTATTATTTAAACGAATATTACTTGGAATTAGAACAATTGCAACTAAAAGCTTGTCTTTCTGGAAGGATAATGCTATGAAATATATGTTCATTTTAGCATTATCAGTTCCTTAATCATGATATTCCCGACGACACTAATGGAAGGGGGTTTAGTTACAAAGACTTCAATCTAACTAAGCCTCCGATCTTCGAAGGGAATCATGATCCTCTCATAAGCACTTGGTGGATATCCGATGTTAAAGGGTGTTTCCGGGTGAGTGAGTGCCCACCCGACAAGAAGACAAGGCTTGCTACGAGCCTACTAAGGGGTGCGGCCAAGACTTGGTTGGATGATAAAATTTTAGTGATGGGTGAGGGGCGTTTTATGAGTTTGTCTTGGAATGATTTCAAGATCGAGTTCTTTTTGTAGTATCGCACTCAATCCGATCTTACCCGAATTTAGAATGAGTTGCAAATTTGAGACAGGGGTCAATGGACCTAAACACTCTAAAGGCTACTTTTCTTGCTAAGATACGGTATTGCCCCGAATATAACGAGAATGACCGTATTTTGATGGAGGACTTCCATAAGACTTTGAATGATGATATGTGTAAGAAGATTTGTCTTGGCTACGTTAAGTCCTTTTTCGAGTTATTTAATGTGGCCAAGGGCTTTGAGTCCGATGTCCCGAAAGTGCGTGATGTTGCTTTTAGTAAGAGGAAATTTGAGTCGAATAGTGCTCCAAATAAGAAGGCAAAGAGTCAGGCCGAGAGTGTGGGGAGTGTGAAGAAGGGTGGTTCGGGTGATGGTGTCCCAAGGTGTTACACATGCGGGCAAAGGGGTCATATAGCCCATGATTGTACCAATTCCTCTTCTAAGATGATCACTTGTTTTAATTGCCGAAAGGAAGGTCACCAAAAATCCGAGTGTCCTGATTTGAGTTTGGGGGAAAGAGCAATGACAACACCAAGCGGTTGGAAAAGGCTGCGGGGCCCACGAGGGTTCAAAATTACTTGATGACTACTGATGATGCTAAGAAGTCCAACGATGTGGTTTCAGGTACCTTCTTGGTTAACTCTAAACCCGCTAAGGTGTTATTTAATAGTGGTGCCGATATGTCGTACGTTTCCTTAAAATGTGAGGCTACTTTAGATTGTCCTTTATGTGATCTAGACTCCCCGTTACAAGTCGAGATCACCGATGGCAGGTTCTCGGTGGCTAATGGGGTGTATAAGAATTGTGTCATTAATTTGGGAACAGAGAAGTTTGATAATAGAGCTAACCTTGATTGTCATGAAAAATTTGTAAGGGTAAGAACCCTAAGCGGGGGGGAGCTAATCGTATACGATGAAGCTCGAATACGTCCCGTGCCTATTTGTACTTATGCTCGGGCACGTCGACTCATGTCTAGTGGAGGTATGGCTTATCTAGCCTATGTGGTTGATGTAGCACCCCGTCAAAAATCCATTTAACGGAATGATAAAGCTGGTCCCAGTGCTTGGCTTGACTTCTATGTAAAAGCAACATTCTACAGCGAAATCAATTAATACCTGAGAATAAAACACGCAAAACGGATCAACAATAATGTTGAGTGAATCTACAGGTTTTAGATAAACAATACAGTATGTTTAAGAAACAATATTCCGAAAATGTTTATTAGTGGAAGACCACCAAGGTTTAATGTTAAAAGATTGTAGACAACTCCGTGTCCCGTTTCAAAAGTTTGTTGACACTACCATGTCAAGTTTCAAATAGCTGTAGACAATACCATGTCTATTTTTATCTCATTTGTTCGTAAACCACAGTTTTAAATAACATTGAATAGTATCTGAAAAACAGTTATCAGAAAAATAGTTTAAGTTCCCTTGACCACGAGATTTTACAAGTATAACTCCAAGTTGCAAAACGTTTGCATAACTATGAGCACCTGAATACTAGCAATGACCCGAGTATAGAAACCACTATACCCGCCTTTACCTCATAAAATGTTATACACTTGTTTGAGTGTATATAATGTTCAAATTAAATGCACCACAGTTAATATTGTAGGGTGAGGTGGTCAACCTAACGGATCCGTCCATCTAAATTGTGCTTACACCGATGGTATTAAAAGTATTCAAGCTAGAGGCTTTGTGAACAAACTCAATATGAATATATAGTACTTGTGTCAATACAAAAACATTTGATAATGTAAGTATAACAGCGTGTATTCTCATCCCTGAAAACATGTAAAAAGCGGGACTGTAGACTCACCTTTGAATAAAGCTCGGATTGAAAAGTGAACAATAACTTGTACGATTTATAGCCGAGTAATGCAACCTAAGTATACGTGTTTAGGTTGGTCAATAAATATGTCTTAAACAAGTGTGGTTTCATAGTATAAGTTGTCTTATTGCTCGACTCGACGCGTTTCAAAGTAGAAGTCAACATACAGTCAACTAGTTCATGCAAGTCAAACAAAGTCAACCAAGTCAAACCGAAAGTCAAACTTGGTCAAAGTAGTCAACTAAAGATAACTTCAGTAAGTTCATGTAAAATATTGGTCGACATGTCAAGCCTAAGTCAAACAACACGTTTTAGGTCATAACAGATCAATTTCACAATTTCAGTTTATTGTTGTGCACAAAGTTCATGTACATGTAGCAAACTTAGCATGTTATCTCATAGTACAAAATTCAAGTAAACATGGAAAACTACATATCATAAGTAAACTTAAAATGAATTCTAAAAAGTCCAGCTAGCGTCTCATACGATAATTAAAAGTCAGGAATCAGAAGGGGTACATTTATAGTTTGCCAAGTCAGTTTCTGACCGCGCACTGATTTCGTTTTGGCTATAACCGGAGCTAGGGACATACAATTGACACAATACCAGTGGACATGGTTCAAGGTCAAGTCAAAATAACACATATCAAAATTTGATAAATTTTTGTTTAGCCAATTTATACAGTTTATTCGTGCAAGTTGAATATTCAGTTTTCAGTTCAATTCAGAAGTTACACAAAGTATGGCACTAATGTGCCCAATGCATAAGGTTTCGGAGGTTGCAATAAACTGAGCATATATCACATAACATATAAAGATTCATATTCCAGATGCATACATGATATTTCAATAAAAGCAAACTACAGAGTATAACACAGAGAGCAAGTTGCAGATTCAATTCTAGTTTAGCTAGTCACATTCGCATGCAATTATCCGAAGATCTAGATACAATTAGACTATGATATCTAATGAAAGGTGAATTACTTTTTGTGTACATTTCAAATATGCAAAGCTTTAAACACAAAATTCAACACAATTTATCATACAAGGCTGTTTTCATGCAAGTGCTGTATAAATCCACTTTTACACTAATTCAAGCATATCTCGAGTTATACATAAGCAAACGACATGATATCCTAGTGTAACTTGAGTGTATTTAAATTATATTTCCAGTAGTATAAATTTCACAAGCCAATTCATGGTCTATCAAGCCCATATTTCTGATTACTCAACAAAAACACAACGTTAATTTCAATTGGCCATAACTTTATCATCCGAAAACGAAATCAAGCGAATCCAAAGCCTAAAATCAATAGTTTTTCGCAAGGAATATGATTATCACATAATATAATGCATTTGAAAAATCAAAATTCACCATACACACAAGAAACAAATTTGATTTTAAACCCTAACGCATCAAATGATCAAATTAACGATAACAATTAACATGTACGCGTATAGGCTTGAGCAATTGACAACATAACTATGAAACATCAATAAAAATCATATTTTTAAGATTAGGTTTCGCTAATTATACCTTTGATCAAGAAATCGTTTATACCAACGCGTAGAGGATAACACGAATTGCAACTTTTGTTCTTGAGGTTTAATGAAAAATTGAGTTTGAGTGTGCGTGTGTGCTATGGGCGACGGCAGCAGAGGGGAGAGGGAGAACCAAAAGTGTCAACTGAATATTAGAGTGGAGAGGGAGATTACAGTTTAGGTCTTTTATTAATTAATTAACCTAGGGCCCTAAATAAGCAAGTAGTTAACACATGGCCCAAAAATAGAAATTAAAGGGGTGCACATAGGGGAATTCGGCCAACATGGCCCAATGGGGTATTCCCGGGCTCTCGTTTTACAAAAGCGTGTAATCGTGGTCCGTTTCAAGTGCCGTTTAGTCGTACCGAAGGCCCTGAACACTAACTCGATCGTTAAAACGCAACTAATCGTTTAATCTATTAAAAACCCAATAAACTAATTATTTTTTTAAAAAAGTTAATAATTAATAAATTAATTATTAAAATAAACCCGAGCGTTTCGTTGCTCAAAAAGCAGTTTGCAAAACCGTATCGTTTTTATCGTATTTCATTATCCGAAATATTTATTCGCTTTAATATCAACCCATAATAATTATTGCAACCCTCCAAGAATCAAGTATGTATTTATTACACATAAACACACAAAAGTTAAGTAATCGCCGTTAAATAAACTAACGGAAGGTTAACGGAAGTAACGAAAAAAGCAGGGTTGTTACATTACCCACCTGTTATTGAAAATTTCGTCCCGAAATTTTAGTGATCGTCCGCTGAAGTAGTTTCCTCGGAAAACAGTTGCGGGTATTTCAGTCTCATCTGGTCTTCACGCTCCCCCGTGAACTCTGGTCCTCTTCTCGCGTTCCCCCCGAATTTTAACGATGGGAATTCTGCTTTGTTTCAACTGTTTGACCTCACAACCCAGGATTTCGACAGGTTCTTCAATGAAATGAAGTTTGTCGTCGATACGCAGTTCCTCTAAAGGAATAATCAACTTCTCAATGGCTAGGCACTTCTTTAGGTTGGATACATGAAAAACGTCGTGTATACCACTGAGTGCTTGTGGCAGTTCCAATCTGTAAGCCACTGGTCCACTCTTTTAGTTATCTCGAACGGTCCGACATATCTATGACTCAGTCTACCTCGTTTTCCGAACAGTATAACACCCTTCCAAAGTGATACTTTAAGCATGACTTTGTCACCAACCTGGAATTCTATATACTTCCATCTAACATCGATGTAACTCTTTTGATGAATCCGAGCCGTTCTCAATCGTTCCTGAATTTGTAGGACTTTCTCCATTGTCTCTTGAATAATCTCAGGACCTGTCAACTGACTATCCCCCAATTCACTCCAACAAACGGGAGATCTACATTTCCTTCCATACAACGCTTTGAAAGGTGCAGCTTTAATGCTCGTATGGTAGCTGTTATTGTATGAGAACTCAGCTAGTGGTAAGTACTTATCCCATCCGTTTCCAAAAATAATGACACATGCTCGCAACATGTCCTCAAAAGTCTGAATAGTGAGTTCGTTTTGGCCATCTGTCTGGGGGTGATACGCTGTACTCATATCTAAACCGGTCCTCATTGCTTTTTGTAATGACTTCCAAAACCTGGAAGTGAATCTACTGTCGCGATCGGATATAATAGATATAGGTACTCCATGCCTAGAGACGACTTTCTTAATGTAGATCTGAGCCAACTTCTCCATTTTATCAGTTTCTCTTATCGATAAGAAGTGTTCAGACTTTGTTAGACGATCCATAATAACCCAAATATTATCATAACCTCCCACAGTTCTCGGCAGTTTCGTGATGAAGTCCATGGTAATACCTTCCCACTTCCACTGGGAATCTCTGGTTAAGTCAATAACCCTGATGGCTTCTGATGTTCTGCCTTGACCTTAGCGCAAGTTAAGCACTTTCCGACATAGGTAGCAATGTCAGCTTTCAAATTTGGCCACCAATAAAACGCCTTCAAATCTTGATACATTTTATCTGATCCCGGATGAATTGAGTTCCTTTACTTGTGTGCTCCCTCCAACACTAGTTCTCTCAATCTACCAAACTTTGGTACCCAGATTCGATTAGCAAAGTACCGTGTTCCGTCCTCCTTAATGTCAAATTTCTTATCCATTCCTCTGAGAAATTCAACATCTACATTTTCTTGTTTCACGGCCTCTCGCTGTGCTTCACGGATCTGTGATGTGAGATTCGTACGGACAACTATGTTAAGCGCTTTAATCCTAAGGGGCTTCTCTCGCTCTTTTCTGCTCAAAGCATCCGCCACAACATTCGCTTTGCCCAGATGGTATTGGAGTTCGCAGTTATAATCATTAAGTAGTTCCATCCAACGTCATTGTCTCATGTTGAGCTGTTTCTGATCAAATATGTGCTGTATACTCTTATGGTCGGTGAAGATAGTAAACTTGGTTCCATTGATAATGCTAAAAACGAACATATATTTCATAACATTATCCCTCAAGAAAGACAAGATTTTAGTTGCAATTGTTCTATTTACAAGTAATATTCGTTTAAATATTAATGGGTGAAGATAAAAGACAAATTCGATGATTTGAAGACGCAAACGACCAAAAAGCTAAAAAGTACAAAATACAATCCAAGTGGTTCAATTTATTGATGAGAAACGTCTAAAAGTTATAAGAGTACAAGCCGCAAAACGCAAAGTACAAGATATTAAATAGTACGCAAGGACGTTCGGAAATTTGGAACCGGGACATGAACCAACTATCAACGCACGAAGCAACGGAGCTAAAATTACAAGTCAACTATGCACACGAATATAATATAATATATAAATAATTCTATAAATTATATATATATATATATATATATATATATATATATATATATATATATATATATATATATATATATATATATATATATATATATATATATATATATATATATATATATATTATATTTATATATTAAAATAAAAACCGTCGGCAAATAAGAAAACAAAAGATTGTGAGCTGTCCCTAGACTCCATGCGATCGTATGGCCCCAAAAGTTTGGCCAGGTCTATAAATTTCGCGAGTTTTGGCCGAATTTTAGGCATCCTTTTTCTACTTCTTACTCTCAATTTATATTTATATTTTAGTTATAATTTTAATATTAAAGTTTAATAATAATAAGGTTATGTTAGCGAATGTTGTAAGTGTGTAAGTCGAAATTCTGTCCGTGTAACGCTACGCTATTATTAATCATTGTAAGTTATGTTCAACCTTTTTAAATTAATGTCTCGTAGCTAAGTTATTATTATGCTTATTTAAATCGAAGTAATCGTGATGTTGGGCTAAATTTTAAAGACGGGGTAATTGGGTTTTGGACCATAATTGGGGTTTAGACAAAAGACCGACACTTGTGGAAATTGGACTATGGACTATTAATGGGCTTTTTATTAACTAAATGATACCTCGTTAATTTAATATAAATATTACAATTTGACGTATCTATATATAACCACATACGCTTAATTGGGTACGGTGGGCGGGATATCTATAAATTTGAATTATCGTTCATTTGACCGGACACAGAAATGGATTAATAGTTAATGGACTCATTAAAACAGGGGTGAATTACATTCAAGGGTAATTGGTGTAATTGTTAACAAAGTAGTAAAACCTTGGAATACACGCAGTCGATAACCCGGTGTATTCATTAAACAAATTATTAAGACCTTGTTACAGTTCGAATCCCCAATTAATTAGAATATTTGACTTCGGGTATAAGGATAATTTGACGAAGACTCTCGCACTTTATATTTATGACTGATGGACTATTATGGACAAAACCGTATGGACATATCGAATAATCCAGGACAAAGGACAATTAACCCATGGTAATAAACTAAAATCAACACGTCGAACATCATGATTACGGAAGTTTAAATAAGCATAATTCCTTTATTTCATATTTTATCGCACTTTTATTTACTGTCATTTTATTTATTGCACTTTTAATTATCGTACTTTTTAATTATCGCAATTTTATTTTATTTATCGCACTTTAAATTATCGCATTTAATTATCGTTATTTACTTTACGCTTTAAATTAAGTCATTTGTATATTTAATGTTTTACATTAGGTTTTAATTGCAACTTAAGACATAAAAACGACAAACCGGTCATTAAACAGTAAAAACTCCCCTTTATAATAATAATAATACTACTTATATATATATATATATATATATTTATATATATACAAATATAGTTTTAAAAATATAGCGTTAAACTTGGCTAGCTCCCTGCGGAGCGAACCGGACTTACTAAAAACTACACTACTGTACGATTAGGTACACTGCCTATAGTGTTGTAGCACGGTTTAGGTATATCCACTCTAATAATAAATAAATAACTTGTGTAAAATTGTATCGTATTTAATAGTATTTCCAAAAAAATATAACTATTTCGTATACGTTGCTGCACACATCAAGTATTTTTGGCGCCGCTGCCGGAGAAAGTAAACGCCGAAAGCGAAACGCTATATATATACAAAAAAATATATATATACAGAAACATAAAAAGAAAAATATATTTCTATATTTTTAAGTATTTAAATTAAAAGGTTCATATTTTTATTTTTAAAAGTTATAAAAACTAATAAGTAAATTATTTTTTTTTAATTTATAAGTTTTATTTAAGTTATTTTATTTTATTTTTTTATTTTATTAAAAATCAGAAAAAAAATATATAAAAAGAATTCGGGACGGTTACTGTAGCAGCCCAACAAAGTGGCCTGATATCCAAAGCCATGCGACCGCATGGTATTATAACACCCAGCTCATGCGATCGCATGAGCTGATTTGACAGGCCTGGTACATCAGCTGAATCGAATTAAGGTTAGGTTTTAATATAATTAATATTAATTAATTAGTAATTAGGGTTTTAATTTAATATTAGTTAGTTTTAGTTTTAATTAATTTGTATTTTAAGTTTTAATTAGTTTTAAAAATTAATACTTTTATAAAATAATAATATAAAAATAATATTTTTATAAAATTTGTATTTTTATCATTTTAGTTATAATTTATATTTTTATCGTTTAATTCGTAATTTGTATATTTTTCGTTCGTAATTTAGTTTTTGCCGTAGTATTTTATATTTCTAGATTTTTAGGCTTTGCCGTAAAATCCCTTAAGTGCTTTTTCTTTAGATTAAGATTTAGGTGCTTTAGAATTTTGTGACGCCGTTTTATGATTTTAGTACTTTTTAAGTTATTGCCGTTTTGGATATAGAATTTCTTTTAAGCTTTAATACCTTTAGACATAAGTTTTAATTTTTTAGTTTTTAGAATTCTAAGTTTCGACGCTTATTTTCTTATTTTTATTTTTCGACTGTTTGTTTTTCGACATTTGTTTTTCGACCTTTTATTTTTCGATGTTTTTCGACGTGCTCTTTTTCTTTCTTATTTCTCGACGCTCTAGTTTTTAGGACATAAATTTTCTATTTCTTCTCTAAAATTTTAAAACGAAAAATTATTTTAAGCGATTAAATTGATAGACATCCAAAATTTTCTGGTTCGTAGTAATAGTTGGATTTGTTAGTGGCTAGTTGTGGGCTTCCGATTTAAAGGGTCCTGACTACTGTAACGACCCTGCAATACATAATTTACATATGCATATATAATACTAAAATCCCATAAGTTACGGAGGAATCTACGGAAGCTGTCAGGCAAAGGTAACAATATCAGATACGCTAAGATATGAATTTATCTATACACTGTCTATGCAATAGAGGCAGTAAGACGTGTCTAGACTTTAAGGATGATAAGTAAGTAATTTTCGACACAGAATGATAAGCAAAACTTTTGACATGCAGACACGGTCGAAGTCCAGACTCACTAATGCATCTAAACAACTATCAGTTAGACACACTAATACAAGACGTGGTTCGCTAAGACCACCGCTCTGATACCACATGTAACGACCCGTCCTAATCTATCTAGACGAATACATTACATTTGGTTACATCGCGAGGTAATTGACCTCTATATGATACATTTTACAAACATTGTATTCATTTTTAAAAGACAAACTTTCTCTACATCGACAGTTGACGGCATGCATACCATTTCATAATATATCCAACAATAATTGACTTAGTTATAATCTTGATGAACTCGACGACTCGAATGCAACGTCTTTTGAAATATGTCATGAATGACTCCAAGTAATATCTCTAAAATGAGCAAATGCATAGCAGAAGATTTCTTTCATACCTGAGAATAAACATGCTTTCAAGTGTCAACCAAAAGGTTGGTGAGTTCATTAGTTT
Source organism: Rutidosis leptorrhynchoides (assembly GCF_046630445.1). Lineage (NCBI taxonomy): Eukaryota > Viridiplantae > Streptophyta > Magnoliopsida > Asterales > Asteraceae > Rutidosis > Rutidosis leptorrhynchoides. Next base: position 349,511,874 of record NC_092339.1, on the reverse strand, counting down.
AACATAAATAATCATTTCCATCATTTTAATAGATCACAAGGTTTTCATTTTCAGTTCTCATAAATATACATCCCATGCATAGAGACAAAAATCATTCATATGGTGAACACCTGGTAACCGACATTAACAAGATGCATATAAGAATATCCCCTATCATTTCGGGAAATCCTTCGGACATGATAAAAACAACATCGAAGTACTAAAGCATCCGGTACTTTGAATGGGGTTCGTTTGGCCAAATAGATCTATCTTTAGGATTCGCGTCAATTAGTAGATCGGTTTACTAATTCTTAGGTTACCAAGCAAAAGGAGCATATTCGGCTTCGATCATTCACCCATATAATGTAGTTTCAATTACTTGTGTCTATTTCGTGAAACATTTATAAAAATTGTGCATGTATTCTCAGCCCAAAAATATAAAGGGTAAAAAGGCAAATGAAACTCACAATCCAATATTTTGTAGTAAAAATATTCATACGATGATACTGAACAATGCAGGGTTGGCCTCGGATTCACGAACCTATATCAGTTATATATATATTAAAACATATAATGATCATCAAATAATTCCTATCTATTAATTATATAATATTTATATATTTAGTGTTGTAGTTTATATATTATCTGTACTAAATTCTTTTTATATATTAATTTACATGTTATATATATGTATTTATTTTGTGTATACGTAATAGAAATGTTAATATTTTTAATATATAATTATAGGTAATATAAATATAATTTTAGTATAAGTATATTTTTATATACAAAATATTTATTTGTTATAATAACATAATAATAATTCTAATAATGATACTTATATTGATAATAATAATAATAATACTTATAATAATAATAATAATAATAATAATAATAATAATAATAATAATAATAATAATAATAATAATAATAATAATAATAATAATAATAATAATAATAATAATAAAAATATTAATAATAAAAATTCTAAATTTTAATTCTAATTCTAGTCTAATAATAATAATAATATTAAAAGTGAGTAAACTACCTTTAAATCAAGGTTTTAAAAAAAATAATGTCCAGAACTGGGCTCGAACCCAAGACCTCTCACTTAGAAACCACATCTCTAACCACTGCCCCATTGTTTCTTTACTGATTTATCTTATACATAAAATCTTTTAACTAGATTTCGGCCCGACATCACAAAGGTTTTTACGGCCCAACTTGTAAAAACAGTTTTCGGCCCAACAAGGCAGCCCAATTCGATTTTTCTTTATTTTGATAAAAATATTTGCAGTCCCCATGATTCGAACTCATGACCTCTCGTTATAACAAACACCCACTCAAACCATTTAACTGCTTGTTACATTCATGTTTTAATTCTCGCGTTTAATTATATTAACCTATTGTTTCATCAGCTTTATTTCTCATCATCATAAAAATAGTATTTTTATTCTAACATCACCATTCATCACTTTTATTTTAATATCATATTTTAATACTTTTAAATTCTAAGATCATCATATAATTATTAAAACTAACTTAAATATTAATAATCAATAATAATAATAATAATAATAATAATAATAATAATAATAATAATAATAATATTTATTATTAAACTTTATACCTTTACAAACACAAGTGGACGTCTGATTTTTATAAACTCGACCCACAATCGAAAAAGTAGCATCATCAATTGATCAAGTGGATGTTTGAGTGGGTTTCGACCCTACTGTACCCCAATATATCGCATGAACAACAATATCATCAATTATTTAACAATTGGCCGGGTTTGTTTTCGTTTTGAAGGAACAGGAGACAAAATTTTACAGCTTGATAGTAAAAGCAAGGATCAAAATCAGCGGTCATCATCATCACCATCATAATTCGTCTCCATATCACATCATTACTAAATTATCATCAACGCTATTATTCTGGTCTTCTGTCGTTATCTTCCTTAATCGTCATTATTATTTATGCAGGTTCTTTGTTAACCACAGCAAAAGAGTTATCAACCGATCTAGGTATATAAACATTGATTCATGAATGAAGGCAGTGTTGTGGAGGTTCTTTGACAGTGATAAATCGATTAAAAAAAATACAAGATAGAGTGATGATGGAACATGGTGACAAGGAGAAACCCTAATTGAAAAAGAAATGATCTTTGTTGGTGATTTTATCACAGGCGATGAGTTTAGTTCTGGATTTGTGGAGTTGATTTCGCAGCTGGAACAGGAACATTTACAGAAGTTGTTTTGTTGTTTTGGTGGTTGTTAACGGTTAGAAACGGGACTGGTGAAGTTGTGGATTAGGGTGATGTTTTGTTGTTGTTGTGGCTCAAACGTAAATAGAAACAACATAGCTTGTTGATTAGTGATAATGAAGTGGTTTTTTTCGCAGGTGATTAAAAGAGTGGGGTAGTTTGATGGTGTATAGGTTGTGGTGCTCGATCATTATGAAAGAAATTATAAAACGCATAGATGGTTGTTCTTGGTTTAAAACAGAAACGAAAAAGTTCTGTGGTGAACCGATGGTTGCAACAGAAACATACCTCACACTAGTAGGAATCGTATATCCTCTCAACAAATGGTTTTGAGTTTATGTTTTGGGTTCCAATCGAAAAAGTAACAAAGGGTACATGGTTTTCGGTAACATAAAGAAAACAAAACAGATTAATATTTAGAAGGTGATCAATGGTTATGGGTGACGGATTAAGGTGAACGAAGGTTTGCAAGGTGGTGGTTCAAACAACAGCAATAATAACTAACTATGATGATGGTGTGGCGTCCGGTGATGGAGATGAGTGGTGGTGTTTGAAGTTTGATCAAGCATGGAGAGAATGATGGTGGCAGTGGTGGGTTGTGTTTCTCAAATGAAAAGAAAATGGTTATCGAATGATGGTTGAATATAGATGGTCTCGAAGAGTAGCAGAACAGTGATGTTCATTTTAAGTTGTTTTGTGAAATTGTTAGTCTTCAATATGAAAATAGAAATGAATAGAAACAAGAACTATAAACATTAGTGGTGAATTATAATACAGAGAATGGTGGGTTTTGGTTTAAAAGTGTGATTATATCAATATTTATGCTATATCTATATCTCTTGCATATCTATAACTATATATATTCTGTAATATGTCTGTGTGAGGAGAAAGAAAAATCAAAGGGAAATAATAAACTAATAGTAACTTAATTCAATCATATATCAATTAGGTACAGTGAATCCAAATCATGCACAGTATTTAATAATCAAGCATAGTATGATAGATTGAAATTGATAACCGAATTGTAAATATAATATAATAATAATTATAATATAATAAAAAATTAAAACATTTGATTAAGTTAGCTGTTGTCTATTATTTCATTCATGGACTGAAATTCGTACTCCGTCGTTAATCAGTGGCGGATAGAAGTATTCGAAAAAATCCCAATTTTTAATATCAAATATATTTATTTATTCCAGTCATTAGAAGTAAAAAAAATAAGATCAAAATGTTCGTCTAATATTAGAGCTCAATTCTAACTAATAAAGTATGGAGTATTAAAACTCAACTTAAAATATCTAAATATATTTTTAACAAGTCTAAAATTTATATCATCTAATTACAGAACAACGTTTATTACTAAATTTTCATAAATTTTGAATTTTACCTTGTTAGCTATCAATCGAAAGACAAACAAATGCTATAATAAATTTGAAATCATTTATATTCGAATTATATTATATTTATTATGTTTTAATAATAATTTAATTATTAATTATTTCGTAGATTATAATTAGTTCAAATCATCAATTCACATTATATTTACTATTTTTAATTATTATTTATATACTTATATATATATATATATATATATATATATATATATATATATATATATATATATATATACACACACACACATATTTAATTACAAACAATTGTTCGTGAATCGTCGGGAATAGTCGAAGGGTAATTGAATACATGAAACAGTTCAAAATTTTTGAGATTCAATTAAATAGACTTTGCTTATCATGTCGAAACCATATAAAGATTAAGTTTAAATTTGGTCGGAAATTTTCGGCTCGTCACAGCTACCTGCTGCATCTATTGGCTATTCGAAACGTGGGCAAAATCAGATAAGTCTATTAATTTGATAACTTATATAATTTTTATCTTTTATAACTAATAGGATATTCAGTGAATGCACTGAGAAAAACGTTCACCACCTTTCATACGTTCACCACCTGTAACTCGATCAAGACATCTAGCCAATATTATCGCCGTTGATTTTTCTTTAGAATAGTCATCTAGTCGACCAAGTACTCCAATTCAAATTTCCGATAATCCATTTTTTGAACCCAACCTCACAATTGAGAATCCGGAGGATATTCAGGGACAATTCAGAGATCCTGAACTACAAATCATTCTTCCTGAACCACAAATCACTCATCCAGAGATTGTCGAGGAAGAAACCATTAAATCAGAATCCTCTAGTGATTCAGATTCAACAAATTCAATCATGGAAAATCTGGAACCTCTAAGTATGGAAGACCGAATGAGGGCTAAACACACTGGCCAAGGTCATGCCATTACTCAACCAGACATTAATGCGCCGGATTATGAAATCAAAGGACAAATCCTACACATGGTAACTAATCAATGCCAATTTATTGGTGCGCCGAAGGAAGATCCAAACGAACATCTTCGTACCTTTAATAGGATTTGTACTCTATTTAAAATCAGAGAAGTGGAGGATGAACAGATATATCTCATATTATTTCCCTGGACTTTAAAGGGAGAAGCCAAAGATTGGTTGGAATCGTTACCTGAAGGGGCGATTGATACATGGGATGTCTTAGTTGAAAATTTTCTTAAACAATTCTTTCCGGCATCTAAAGCCGTGAGACTTCAAGGAGAAATAGTTACGTTCACACAAAAGCCAAATGAAACTCTATATGAGGCGTGGACAAGATTTGAAAAGTTGTTGAGAGGATGTCCGCAACATGGTTTAGACACTTATCAAATAGTACAAATATTTTACCAAGGATGCGACATCACTACACGAAAAGACATCGATATAGCAGCTGGTGGTTCCATTATGAAGAAAACCGCAACTGAAGCTTACAAAATTATTGATAACACTGCTTCCCACTCACATGATTGGCATCAAGAAAAAGATATCGTTAGATCATCTAAAGCGGCTAGAGCCGATTCTAGCCATGACTTTGATTCCATTTCCACAAAGATAGATGCTGTCGAAAGACGAATGGAAAAGATAATTAAAGATATTCACGCAATACGAATTAGTTGTGAGCAGTGTGGAGGACCACTTTTGACAAAAGATTGTCTCAGTATTGAACAAACAATGGAATAAAGAGAGAATGTTTCATACATGAACCAAAGGTCTGGAAATAATTATCAGAATAATTATCAACCGCCAAGACCAATCTACAATCAAAATCAGAATTATAACCGAAATGTTCCATACAACAATCAACAAGGTCCTAGCAATCAGCAAGTATCTAACAATACTTACAATCAGCAAAGACCTATTTTACCAAATAAACCACCACAAACCGATGATAAAAATCCAAATTTAGAAGACATGATGTCGAAGCTAGTTGAATCTCAAACTCAAATTTTCACATCTCAGAAACAAACCAATGAACAAAATGCTCAATCATTTAGAAATCAACAAGCTTCAATCCAAAATTTGGAACAAGAAGTAAGTAACCTAGCAAGGTTGATAGGTGAAAGAAAACCGAGAAGTCTACCTAGCGATACAAATGCAAACCCCCGGAATGAAACAGCTAAAGCCATTACCACGAGAAGTGGTATTACACTTAAACCACCTGAAATACCTGTAATTTTTGATGACTCTATTCCTACTCCACAGGCACCACAGCCTGAGCAAGGTAAGGAAATATAACTGGTAGTTGAAAAGGTTAATGAAGATAACACAGTTAAGGCTAAACCTTATGTTAAACCATACCAACCACCACTTCCTTACCCGAGTAAAATGAGAAAAGAAAGACTTGAAGCCGAGCAATCCAAATTCTTGGATATGTTTAAACAAATAAATGTTAATCTTCCTTTCATTGATGTGATTTCAGAAATGCCTAGATATGCTAAATTCTTGAAAGATCTAATCACAAATAGAAAGAAAATGGAAGAACTCTCGGCTGTTACTATGAATGCTAATTGTTCTGCAGTGTTATTGAATAAGATACCAGAAAAACTCTCTGATCCAGGAAGTTTCACAATTCCATGTTTTCTAGGTAGTCTTAGTGCAATAGAAGCATTGGAACTTAGGTTCTAGTATAAATTTAATGCCGTATTCATTATACGCTAAACTAGACCTTGGAGAATTGAAACCAACACGAATAAGTATACAACTAGCCGATCAATCAGTAAAATATCCTAGAGGGATAATGGAAAACATGCTAGTTAAAGTTGGTACTTTAGTATTTCCAGTAGATTTTGTTATTATGGACATGGAAGAAGATTCTCGAGTTCCTCTCATATTAGGAAGACCATTCTTAAACACGGCTAAAGCAATAATAGACATGTTCGGTAAGAAACTGACCCTAAGTATAGAGGACGAGAGTGTTACCTTTTCTGTGGATAGAGCCATGCAACAACCGCAATCTGCAGATGATACATGTTATTATATTCAAACTATAGATTCACATGCAGAATTGTTAGAAGAATTTCCATAATTACAAGGAACAGGAGATTGTTCTTTAGGAGAAGGAACTGAACCAATTAATGAAGCTGAAATGTTAGCCACACTCATGGCTAATGAATATGAACCAACAACAGAAGAACTTCAAATGCTAAAAGAAGAAGACAGATATCGATACAAATCATCGATAGAAGAACCACCGACATTAGAGTTAAAGCCACTTCCAAACTATTTGGAATATGCTTATTTACATGGTGAATCTGAATTACCTGTAATAATATCATCTTCTCTTATGGAAAAAAAAAAATCTCAACTCATTTCTGTGCTAAAAGCTTATAAACCAGCTATTGCATGGAAGATTCATGACATTAAAGGCATAAGTCCTTCGTATTGCACACATAAAATCCTTATGGAAGAAGGTCATAAAACATATGTGCAACGCCGATGAACACTAAATCCTAATATGCAAGATGTTGTTAAGAAAGAAATTATTAAACTGCTAGATGCAGGTTTAATTTATCCAATCTCTGATAGTCCATGGGTAAGCCCAGTTCAATGTGCACCTAAGAAGGGTGGCATGACTGTCATCACTAATGAAAAAAATGAGCTTATTCCTACTAGAACTGTAACAGGATGGCGTGTTTGTATTGATTATAGAAAATTAAATGACGCCACAAGAAAAGATCACTTTTCCTTACCTTTCATTGATCAAATGTTGGAAAGATTAGCCGAGAATAGTTACTATTGTTTTCTTGACGGTTTTTCCAGATACTTTCAAATTCCAATCGCACCCGAGGATCAAGAGAAAACCACGTTCACGTGCCCTTATGGTACTTTTGCTTACAAACGCATGCCATTTGGACTTTACAACGCCCCTGCAACCTTCCAAAGGTGCATGATGGTGATTTTTCATGACATGATAGAATAATGCATGGAAGTTTTCATGGATGACTTCTCAGTCTTCGGTGATACTTTTGAAACATGTCTAGTTAATCTTGAACGAATGCTTATTAGATGCGAACAATCAAATCTAGTACTTAATTGAGAGAAATGTCATTTCATGGTTAAAGAAGGCATCGTTCTTGGTCATAAAATTTCAAAGGAAGGAATTGAAGTGGATAGAGCTAAAGTAGATATAATTGCTAAACTTCCACATCCTACCAATGTTAGAGGAGTTAGGAGCTTTCTAGGGCATGCCGGTTTTTACCGACGTTTTATAAAAGATTTTTCTAAAATTGTCACTCCTATGAATAAACTCCTTGAAAAGGATGCTCCATTCATCTTTTCGGATGAATGCATCAAATCTTTTAATATTCTTAAAGAAAAACTCACTAATGCGCCGATTATGATAACTCCAAATTGGAATCTACCATTTGAACTCATGTGCGATGCAAGTGATTTTGCAATGGGAGCCGTTTTAGGTCAAAGGATTGAAAAATGATTTCAACCTATTTATTACGCAAGTAAGACGTTACAATGAGCACAAACGAATTACATAACTACTAAAAATGAACTCCTTGCTATTGTCTTTGCTTTTGACAAATTTCGTTCATATCTCGTTGTAGCTAAAACGGTGGTCTATACCGACCATTCTGCTCTTAGATACCTATTTTCGAAACAAGATGCCAAACCACGATTAATCCGTTGGATCTTACTCTTACAAGAGTTCGATATTGAAATCTGAGACAAAAAGGGAGCAGAAAATCTCGCCGCTGATCATCTTTCTCGTCTTGAAAATCCCGAATTAGAAGTTCTAAATGAATCGGCCATACAAGATAACTTTTCTGATGAATATCTTTTGAAGATCAATTATAATGAAATTTCATGGTTTGCAGACTATGCAAACTACTTAGTATGTGGATTCCTTGAAAAAGGGTTATCGTACCAAAAACTAAAGAAATTCTTTAGTGATATAAAACACTATTTCTGGGAAGATCCACATTTGTTTAAAAGTTGTCCCGATGGAATAATACGCCGAGGTGTATTCGGGGATGAAGCCAGTCAAATCTTAACCCATTGTCACACAGGACCAACAGGAGGGCATTATGGGCCTCAACTCACAGCAAGAAAAGTCTACGACGCTGGATTCTATTGGCCTACAATTTTTAAAGACGCACACCTTCTTTGTAAATCCTGTGATGCTTGTCAAAGGGCCGGAAAAATAAGTCAACGTGATGAAATGCCATAAAATGTCATTCAAGTATGTGAAGTATTTGACGTTTGGGGTATTGACTTTATGGGTCCAATTCCAAAATCTCATAATAATCTCTACATTCTCATTGCCATTGATTATGTATCTAAATGGGCGGAAGCACAAGCTCTCCCAACTAACGATGCACGAGTTGTAGTTAACTTCTTAAAATGTCTTTTTGCAAAGTTCGGAACACCGAAAGCTTTAATAAGTGATCGGGGTACTCATTTTTGTAATAATCAACTTGAGAAAGTTCTTAAAAGATATGGAGTAACTCATAAAATCTCAAACGCTTATCATCCACAAACAAGTGGACAAGTTTAAAATACCAACCGAGCATTAAAACGTATTCTAGAGAAAACCGTAGGATCAAATTCGAAGGAATGGTCCATGAAATTGGAGGATGCACTCTGGGCTTTTAGAACAGCCTACAAAACTCTAATTGGAACCACACCTTTTAAACTCGTTTACGGAAAAGCATGTCACCTTCCAGTAGAAATTGAGCACAAAGCATTTTGGGCTTTGAAGGCATGTAATCTTGATTTACATGAAGCCGGACGTGTATGGTTAAGTCAATTAAACGAATTAGAAGAATTAAGACATGAAGCATACGAAAATTCGTTAATCTATAAGGAAAGAACGAAGAAATGGCATGATAAAAGAATCAGAAGTTCAAAAGAATTTAAAGAAGGAGACCGAGTTCTTCTTTTCAATTCACGATTCAAGCTATTTCCTAGAAAATTGAAATCAAGATGGTCTGGATCATTCATAGTCAAAAGAGTTTTCCCATACGAAATAATAGAATTGATACATTCAAATGGGATTGAATTTAAAGTTAATGGTCATAGAGTTAAACATTACATACATGGTCCAATGGAAGTTGACAATGAAGTTAATCACAATTTCAACACCACAGCTAACTAAGTGTGGGGAGAATCAAGTCTTTTTAAGGATAATATATATTTCTGTTAGAGTTAGATTTTCTATTTTCGTGTAGTTCTTGAGAATGGAATCCGAATGGTCTTTCCCTAGCAGACCCTAAAGAACTAGTCTTCTCCCTCCATTCTGAATTTTTATTTTTTTTAGGTTTTACGAGATGAAGAATTCCTTTGATTTGAACCATGGTCTACTACTACACGCTATGATTACTAAACGTAATAATAACATCCTCCTGAGTGAACTAGTATCATTCATAAGAGGAAAAATCAAAATCCGCAAAAAAAAGAAGAGCACGACACCTTGAAAGATGTCATAAATGCGGAAAATGGTCACACTACTCTCCTATGAGTCGGCTAAAGCAGGTCTCTGAGAATTCTATCTCACAGGTAAGTATGTACAGTTTTTATTTTTATTTTATTGCTTTTAACCTTTTGATAATAAACGCTGAATCGTTCGCTATAAAGTATTAAATTGATATTTAATAAAATTAGGTATGCGAAACCGAAATTATTGATATCATACAAAAATTTATTACATCACTGTGAAATTTACCTTTTATTATTAAGGTATAAATATCTTTAATCAATCAATCCAAAATATTTCAGAAATTCGTCAGGAGTAAAACTAGGTTAAATAGCCGAAATTACTTTACCCAAAAGAGGGGCGTATATTTTTGATAATATTTGATTGATTAAAGTGGGATAAAAGAACAAAAAGATTTTTCATTTAAATTTTTACATTGTTTTTAAAATTAATATATAAATATTAAATTATTAATGTAAATTTTTAAAACCAATATATTTAAGTTTTTAAATATTTTAAAAAATTAATATTTTTAATATAATTTTAGAAAATTAATGTATAAAAATATTAATAATATTAATATGAGTTTTTAATTTTATGTATTTTAAATTTAAGTTGGGTGTGAATTTAAAAATAAAAATGTACTTTATTTCATTAAGTTAAAAATTTGATACCTAAAATTCATCGTGAGTTGAAGACTAGGTCGTTGAACCGAAATTGCTTTACCCAAGGGAGGGACGAGAAATTTTATTATCATTATTTTTAATCTTATTGAATTAAAGTATGCCAAAAACATTTAAAAAACCCAAAAATCTTTGCTTTTAAAACAATCGCTCTAAAATGACAAATTTTAAAATTTTGTCGAGGGACGAACTAGGACAACGATCTGAAATGCCCTCATTCTAAAAGAAAACAAATTATTAAAATTAATTAATTGTTTCATAAGTAAAAGGTTTTAATTAAAAAAAAAAATGGACTCCATGCGATCGCATGGGAATTGCACAGGGTAGCCATGCGATCGCATGGAGCCTAAAAACTGACCAGAAACAAAAGGCAGCGAGCTGTTCTGCTTCTGTCTCATAACAAACACACACATACACGAACACATCCATAAACCCTCTCAAAAATTCGCCATTTTTCACCAAAATCAACCAAATTTCTCACAATAATCCGCTATAATCATGCCTATATTCAGATGGGGAGGCAGGAAGGTAAAGATTTTACCCCTAAAACTCTTTAAATTCGAATATTAGTGTTCTTGAGCTAATTTTTACCTAATTTGATTTTGTTAATTTCTAGTGTAATTAGAGTTAAATTGTTAGTATATTATGCATGTATAACCTAGATTGATGCTATTTAACTTGATTTGAAGCCAAAAACTTCAAAATTTTTAGAAATCTAGGGTTTGTGTTCTTGAGCAATTTGGGGCTTTTTGATATAAACAGGTTATGGCCGATTTTTATCATGAATTATTACTAAATTAAGTAGTGTAACATGTTTAGGTAGCTAAATGATCCAAACATTGATCCTAAACATGATTTTTGAGAATTAAAGTGGACTTTTTAAGTCTAAAATTCATGAACTTGATTAAATTGATGTAAATGCCATTTGAAACTTGTTTAATTGCTAGTAATGGTTATTTTAACATGTTATTTGAGTTGAATGCTTATGAACTTTGTAAACATTTTCATATATGCTTATTTGAAAAAGTGTAGAATTGATAAAAATATGAAAATGAGTATAAGTTTAATATGGATTAAACATGTTATTGTAATTGTTTTAATTTGTTATTTTGCTAACACTAATGCATATTAGGATGCACAAATTTTGTGTTTAATGTGTTTTGCAGAAATATACCGAATCTGGCGGTGCATCATCATCCAGACAACCTGAAAACGAACCACAGCCAGAAATGCAATATGAGCCACAATATGAACCAGAACCTGAACAGGAACAACAACAAGAACAACAATATCATAATGATCAACACATACCATATTATTATCCGCAACTAGAATATGTTAATGCCTATGTACAATTTCTGATTCATCCAATAATAGAACACCCAACAATTCATGGAGAGCTGTTGCATCCCAATTTGAGATTTGATCGAAGCTGGAGAGATTACCCGACGTACCAATGTAACAAATTTAATCTGGTAACGAAAAATGTAGAAGTACCAAGGGTAATCGATTGGGAGCCTTTGGAAAGGGTCCAACTAGCTAACTCAGTTAGGTAGCATCTAATCCAAAGGTATGGGAACTCTTCTTTTCTCGATTGGGAACGTTTATTCACCATTTGTAGGCATGTATATAAGGAATGGTGTGTTGAGCTTATGAGTACTATATCACTTGATACGGATGTAGTTAGGTTAGACGATAGGAATTTTCTTAGATTTTTACTTGGCCGTAGGATGTATAGGATGTACATGCTGGACATGGCCAGGGCTTTACAAATTTACACTCCTTCTGAATTACTACTACCTGATTGTACAAATTTGATTTATCATGGTGAAAGGGTAGATAGGAATTTTGACGCGGACGCCGTCTAGAGGCGTATGTCAAATTATAATGTTTTTACGCGGGGAGGAAGACACTCCTATTTAGATATTAACAAAGCCGAGCTTCGTATAATACATAGATTCTTAGCAAACTCGATTACACAAAGAGGTAACAACAAGGAGAAAATGACTCTACACGATTTATTTTACCTTAAGTGTATTTGAAACACTAGAAGCTTTGTTAATATTCCCTATTGTGTTGGTTTTTATCTGTCCAAAATGGTGGAAGGAATACAGGACGGGGGAATAATAGGAGGGGGTATTTTTGTTACTCTCATTGATAGGGATTAAGGGGGTCCACTAATGGTGTGTAGGGAACAGGTTGAGACTTTAGGATTGCGGGTCTATCAGGGTGCAAAGGTATTAAAGAGCAGATGCAATTAGGCAGTACCATATCAGGGTCCTCATCCACAGGTAGAGAGAGGTTCAGATGAGGAAATGGAGGAAGCGGATGACATTAGGGATGTCATTAGAGAGGCTGTTACTGACGTTTACCAGCGTATAGATGAGGTAGAAATGACAAACGAGGCTAGACATAGTCAGTACGAGCAGTGGCACGCCGAGAATGTGTACGAGCATTCCAGGCAACGACAGCATGATAAATGGCACTATAATCAGCATCAGATCATGAGCCAGCTATCACCTCAGGTACTAAATAACTACGTATTGACCCGACCTGCTTACTATCCTCCACACCAGCCCAATTTGCAACCACTATTTACTCTCTACGACCCCAACCAAGCCTATCAGTACACCTATAACCAACCGTGGAACCCGACCGACGACATGAACTGGAACCCCTATCCAGATTGATATAGTTCCCGTTAGTGATTTTTATCTTTTATTATTTTTATTTACTTATGTTTAAAACATATAATATTGTGATACTTTTATGTAATTCTTAACATTTTTTTATTTTGTTACTAATATTTCGTATTTATAATTTGAAAGTGGGATGTTAAGTCTCATTTCAAATTACCATGCATGTTATTATTTGTATGTATGTATATTGTCAATTGTACACAAAAGGGTAAAACAGCGAACTTTCAAAGACTGGCATTAAGTTCAGCAAAAGCTACTAATTTTGATGACAAAATGAAAAACAAATATGATGTAACAACAAGACGGAATGAACAAATGATGTGCACCATTTATCATTCAACATAAACAACAATATGTTTGGAAACTTTGGTAAAATTTAATCATTTTTCTACGCTAATCACCTCAATAATTTAAATTGTACTGATTTCTTGCAAATGAGGGCATTGCAAGATCTTAAGTGTAGGAAGGGGTTAAATTCTTACGGATTTTTAAAATTTTAAATTTAAACACTTGGTTATCATTAAAAATACTAGTAACACAGTAGTTGTATTAGAATCTAGTGCTCTCTGATAATAAAGAACATCCCTAGTCTTAAATACTGACTACCCAATTCTAGTAAAATTTTTCAAAATTTTCAACTAAATGAACTCAAAATCATGTTTATACATATTTATGAACGATAAAACTAGGTGTTAACACCGAAATTATTGTTACCTCGGAAAGGACATAAATTGAAACAACCCAAAATGATTGAATTCATTTAAAATGGAATAGAGGAGAATAAAAAGGCAAAGAAAGGAAAATAAAAAGGCAAAGAAAGGAAAATAAAAGCCAAGTGTGGGAAACATTTACCAAGTTATTTAAAACATATATCACATATTTTTGTACAAATAATTGAAGATACTTTTGTTTTGGACGATATTAATCATTTTTACCCAGTTTATTGTAATATAAATGAAATTTAAAAGGAAGTAAAGTCTTCCGAGAGAAAAATACACGCCCTTCTTGATTTAGGTCAGGAAGTTGTCGTCCAGACCAGTTGTAGAGTCTACAAAAAACCTTGAAAAGTTTTCTCAAAAATCAGCTGGAAATCCACGGACCTCGGCATCAAACAGGGTCGCCAAGTGGTCAGACTTATCCTAACCATGAGAGGATCTGTCTTGTACAATGGGGGTACCATGCAAATTAGCTTATAAGACTAATGAATCAGATCCCTAGAAAGGAAATCTCCTTAAAAGATCAAAAATCAGCTTTTTAGCTTGATATTACTCAATCCTTGAGATTGACCTTAAAGATTGAGAATTACAAACTCATGGAATTCAATGATATCTAAACTCGAACTTGAACGAGAAAATATTTTGATCAAATTACAAACCGATTTGTTTTTTGAAAACCCATTTTCAATGCGTTCATTAACATTGAACGTAAAATCCTAGGAATCACCTGGAATTCATTAGGTCACTTGAACCAAATCGGGTGTCAACCGTAAGAATGGTGGTTGCATAGCATGGTCGAAGACATGACCTTGTGCCTGACCGAAAAACTATAGGGTGATCTTTACTATTGCTCCTACAAAGGATAGTAATTGCATCCGACACGATATAGACCATAATCAAAAGCATATCACGGAACATTGCCTTAACAGTTGCTTGTTCAATGCTTTTCTTTACAACCGGACGGTAGTTTACCGAAAGGTAATATACGGAGCAAGTAAACTGGACGTGTTGCTTTCCCAATACAAGGTTAGCAAGTGGGTGACACAAAATCGCAAGTTTTGAGCTAAAATTTTCAAATCTGAAACCCACAAATCCCACAAAAACATTTTGCAAACACCGGTGAAGGGTTATTCCGGAAAAATTATCTAGGGTAAAAGCTAGATTGTATTTTTGAAAGATCAAATGTTTTCATAAAGATCCAATTTCCTTAAGGATCTAAATTTTCATAGTCATGTAGGACTGTAAACCACAACGTTACTATCATTGTTCATACTGAAAGGACCCGTTCTAATCCATCCGGATGAAGTCCACATCGATTATAAATGATTCACAACAGTTGATTACATCACGAGGTACTTGACCTCTATATGATACATTTTAAAAACATTGCATTCGTTTTTAAAAGACAAACTTTCATTTCATCGTAAGTTGACAGGCATGCATACCATTTCATAATATATCTAAACTATAAATGACTTAGTAATAATCTTGATGAACTTCAATGACTCGAATGCAACGTCTTTTGAAATATGTCATGAACGACTCCAAATAATATCCTTAAAATGAGTAAATGCACAGCGGAAGATTTCTTTCATACCTGAGAATAAACATGCTTTAAAGTGTCAACCAAAAGGTTGGTGAGTTCATTAGTTTAACATAAATAATCATTTCATAAGTTTAATAGACCACAAGGTTTCATATTTCCATTTCTTGTAAACATACATCCCATACATAAAGACAAAATAATCATTCATATGGATTGAACACCTGGTAACCGACATTTACAATATACATATAGGAATATCCCCATCATTCCGGGATCCTCCATCGGACATGATATAAATTTCGAAGTACTAAAGCATCCGGTACTTTGGATGGGGCTTGTTGGGCCCGATAGATCTATCTTTAGGATTCGCGTCAATTAGGGTGTCTGTTCCCTAATTCTTAGATTACCAGACTTAATAAAAAAGGGCATATTCGATTTCGATAATTCAACCATAGAATGTAGTTTCGATTACTTGTGTCTATTTCGTAAAACAGTTATAAAAGCAGCGCATGTATTCTCAGTCCCAAAAATATATATTGCAAAAGCATTTAAAAAGGGAGCAAATGAAACTCACGCATATAAATATTGTAAAAACAGTTAATAAAGCATTTGCATGTATTCTCAGCCCAAAAATGTAATGAGCAAAAAGGGAATCAAATGAAACTCACCTAATGTATTTTGTAGTAAAAAATACATATGACGATATTTAACAACTGATCAATGCAGGGTTGGCCTCGGATTCATGAACCTATATCAGTTATATAATTATTAATACACATACCGTAATCAAATAAGTTTGTGTATATATAATTTACTAATTATATTATTTTTATATTAATAATATATATACGTCTCATATATTCATTTTGTATATAAAATATTAATTTTGTTATGTTATAAGTATTAAATATACCTTTATACATATATATCATTTGTTTATTAAGATAGTTATTATAGTGATACCCAATTAATATTTGTAATGATAAATATGGCAATGATAATACTTAGTATTAGTAATAATGATAATAATGATAATAATTCTATTAGTAATAAGGTAATGATATTAATAATATATAAAATATATTAATTTTATTGTTAGTGTTAGTTATGTTATTGATTTTAAAATTTACATGGTACTAGTAATCATTATAATGTACATAGTAATACTTACAATGATAATAATAATAATAATAATAATAATAATAATAATAATAATAATAATAATAATAATAATAATAATGATTATGATACTTATCATGATAATTATAATACTGATAATAATTATAACACTAGTAATGATACTAATAATAATATTATAACTTATAGAATGATACAAGTATTAGTTTTTAATGAACAAATAATAATTTTATTATTTTTATAGAAATTATAATAATATTCATAATTATAATGATAATAATAATAATATTATATTTACCGTAACTATATCATATTAAGTTTACATTTATAATAATCATACTTATAATTAATTTATAATCATAACTTAGTTATTATCTTTAACATACATAAAAATTTATATTTGTAACTAAGATTTAAATTAACTTACATCCTAATCATATAATATTAACCTCCTATATATAATAATCATAATACCTTAATAATACTAATAATAATAATTATAATAGTAATAGTAATAATAACAATAATAACAATACTAACAATAATAATAATAATAGTAAAAATGGTTACTACCTTAAAAACTCCAAAAAAATGTCAAACCGCCCAAGCCGGGGTTCGAACCCGCGACCTCCCATTCCCTCCTCAACACCCATAACCACTTCGCTGCTTTAACAATTCTGATTTATAACTCCTTTATTATTTTATTAACCCGTATAATACGATGTTCTTCTTCTTCTTTTATCTAGTCGACAGAGACAACAACCAAACTAACATCTAATTACTTATTTAGTTTTAAGACTTTCACACAAAACATGTTCGATTTCAGTGTATCTTTGGCTAATCTTGAAAACGAGCAAAGAAGTAAAAAAAATAAAAAAAATAAAACCCGCTGTTGCTACTTTACGGTTTAAAAAAAATAGATTTCAAGATCAAGGCTGTTTTGGCTTATGATTCCTCACGAATTTGTTTGTAAATCACTCATAGAAACTATAGAAATCATCAATTAAACCTAAAACGTAACATTGAACTCGAATTTAATCAAGAACACAGAGTTGACTTTTTGTTTCTAAAGTTTGACTTCAAGAATTGGAAATCGATAGCAAGAATTAACAAATGATATTTTGCAGAAAGATTAAGTAATATAATCCTAACCTATCTGCATTTTTACTTTTTGAGAAATCAATCAAATTCAAGTTTTTTTAAAAATGAAGAAAGAACAGAGAAGTCGACTCTATGTATAAAATTTCTGTTTGATTTTCTGGTTACCAAACAATTTGACTTAACAGATGTTTATAGAATGAATTCATAATATCTGGTACAGTTTAAATTATAAAATACTTGTTGTTGTCGACATCTTTTGATTCCTCAGTACAGAAATATAATAAAAAAAATAAAAGTGATAAAGATGTTAAACAGATTTTTGGCACCATCCTAGTGATTTTAATCGTAATTTGTACTGGTTTTGGATTCCAATTACAGTGGGATTGATACAAGAAATAGATTGGACTTGTTCCTTGATTTATAGTTTATAAATTAATTAATATTAATAATTATACAAATATATTAATATTAATAATATTGTTAGTAATATTAAAAATACTAATAATAATAATAATGGAAACAATAATCATAATATTACTAATTAACTGATAACAATAATGTTAAAAGTAAAAAAAAAATATAAAGATAATAACTTTTAAATAATAATTACATGTAGTAATTTCATATTATAATTTTTAATGACATAGTACTAATAATAATAATTAACGTAATACTAATATAACAATTATAATTGAACTTGTAATTTCATTTGATATATAACTTTTATAATTTATTACTTATGTAATGTTTACTATAATAATATATAATTGAGTATTTACACACAATATATATATAATAATATTTATACATAGAATCATATATATTTATATAGATTCCTTTTAAGTTACATATAAGAGTTAAACTTTTATAATTATTTTCTAGTTCGCATCCTAATGATTATTTTCAAAAATCACGTACACTCATATATCGTTTTATCATTAGTAATCATTTTATTACCTTATATTTTATTTTACATATTTAATTCTAAAGATTTATATTTTATAATTTCAAATTATTATTTTTACTTACCTTCATTTGTATATACATGTTTATTTATAAACAATTGTTCGTGAATCGTCGGGAATGGTCAAAGGTTAATTGGGTTCATGCAACAGTTCAAAAAATATTTTGTGACTCATCATTACAGACTTTGCTTATCGTGTCGGAAATATATAAAGATTAAGTTTAAATTTGGTCGGAAATTCCCGGGTCATCATAGTACCTACCCGTTAAAGAAATTTCGTCCCGAAATTTGAGTGAGGTGGTCATGGCTAATAATAAAATTGTTTTCATGACGAATATGAGTTGATAAATAGAGTTTTATCATCATTGAGTTTTGTGGATAAAACAATTCGATTATTCGAAGAGTACGAATGAAGCTATTCACAAAAGAATGAAATGAGAAACAAAGATTTGTTTTTAACTTTTGACGTATTCAAGTTTGAATTCTGGAATTCAAGGGATTTAAAAGAAAATCTTGAAGATCTATAATATCCGATTCTTCGGGAAATAAGGAAATTAAGATCTCTCTAATTAAATACGGTGATCTGCCTCGATTACTCTATCTGATATTTCCATTATAAATTAAGCTCATCCGTTCTATAATTCTCACCATTTTTATATTTTCCTTCTTAGTTCATTCATCCAAAAGATTGTGGAAATGCTTAATCCAGTTCTAATCCTTATCCTTATCCTTACAATCGTAACAATCATTCTCCTTTTCCAACTTCCACCCGAGAAATCTGGTTACTTCTACTTTGCTCTTGGGGTTATAGTGCTTTTAATTCTCCCGTGTCTTTATGTTGCGATAAACATTGATATATATGGTTTGTAATTTATGCGTTGTTATCGGGCTTTATATCTCTCCTTATATTTCAATGTCCCCCTTTCTGTTTCCTATAATCATTGTCATCCACAGTTAATACTCCCTCCTATTTACTGCGATTTAAACTCGAATTTCTATTTTAGAGCTTTGTCCCTTCTTTTCTTCTTCTGGCGATTTGGCATCTCTTGTAATGGTCCAGAATTCGCAGATATAAGTTTCAGAATGAACATTATTAATGTTCTAAATAAGAAGGAATGTAATAGCACGATTTGATTGGTCAAATTACCAGATTCACTGAGAATAGAACTATCAAGAATATACTTTCTTGATATGTTCAGAAGTTAAGCAGAGTGACAGAGTTATGTAACATGGCACATGATGACGTCATGATCTGTGAATCATCACATTCCATTAGAAGCTCAGCATGACTTACTATAATATAATCACGTTGATCAAGTGTCATTATGTTATACTAACTCATGCATCAGTTCCCAACATTACTTCAATAACATTCATATTTTAAGTTCGAAATTTTATAGAATATAGAAACTAACAGTTTCTATAGGATGTAATACTGATAGCACGAAGAGAATAATGATTTCAGATAAGAATAGTTATAAAAATATCTCCAGAAATATGGAGGATATTTATAATGAAAGATACGATAATATCTCGAAATATCTAAGATCAGAGGATGATAGAAACTATTGTCTGCAAGGGTTTAGAGTAAGGAGCAAGATATTTACTAAAGATTTTAGCAGACGTTGAATCATTTAGATTCTTTGAAATCAAACTTATTCTTTGTGATTTGTCCACGGCTTTCTTCATAGTTTCGCATAATCTGCTTTTCGGTACTAAATTTCCTATTGAATGTTTCCAATATAATGATACACAGGAAGCACGAAGAGGTATATAATTTCGGACGAGAATATTTTTGAAAATATCCTCAGAAATATCGAAGACATTGATGATGATATTTTGGAATTTCTAAGTTCGATGGTTGATGGAGAAAGATTTTCCACAAGATTTTAACATGACTTCGGAGCAAGATATTCTCTAAAGATTTCAACGGATCTAGATTTATCTGGGTTCTATGAATTTAGGGTATGTTACTTGTATTTCTCCTTGGTTTCCTTTATAATTAGCTCAATCCGCTTTCCAGTTTCAGCTTTTCTGAGCTTTTCCAACATACTATTCTTTATCATCAAACTTTCGATGATTATGGTCGTTTACGGTTATCTACAGTTTCTGCTGCTTCATTCAGCTTTTTCATCATTCAGAGTATTGATTTGTGACTGAATGCTTTTCAGAATTTCAGAATGAGAGATCATAATTCTAAGAGATAAATGTCATATATATAACTGTTGATGTAGATATGCTGTGAGTTTTCAAAGTACTGATTGCTGATTCTCTGTAATTGTTATGGCAGTTCTCGTTACAAGATGCGGATGAGTATATGATAGGGTTTCAATGAAGAAATATAATGATTTATCGGAGAGATTTAAACCAAGAAGCAACGAGGTTACTGGTACGTCTGCTAGTAATATGGTAAAATATGGAAGGTTCCCCGGTAACAATAAAAGAACATACATAATAATCAAGGTGATAATAAGGTTGTTTCGAACGAAAAGTCGAAGTTGATTTGCTGAAGCTGTGACAAAATTTACTACTTTGAAAAGAGATCGCAAAGTTATTTTTGCTAATAAATGCCAAAGGATCTGACGCGGCTACGTGTTAAACTTTTACTCAGTTGCCGAGAGTTTCTAGGTGCATAACTAAATGCATAAATCTTTCCCTCCGTAGATGAAGTGCGGTTGGTTCATCCTCTTGATTGAGGTGTTTTCAAGAATCATGAAAGGTTTGAACGCAGATTGTAATTGTCAAGATACAATGAGGTTTAAGATGAAATCAAGTAGCAAACTTGAAGAATTGTTTAGTTTCATATGTTATAGTCAATATTTTAATTCATTTTAATTGTCTAATGTTGGTAGTCCACAGTTGATAGTCCACAGTAACAGTCCAGTAATTCATATATAGTTTAATATATAATATTCGAATTAATTAATAAATATCGTGACCCGTATACGGCTCAGACTCGATCACAACTCAAACTATATATATTATTATAGAATCAACCTCAACCCTGTATAGAGAACTCGATCATTACTGCATATAGAGTGTCTATGGTGATTCCAAATAATATATATAGATGTGTCGATATGATATCTCAAAACTTTGTATACGTGTCCCGATATTTAAAGTGCGTAAAATAAATAACAGAAATTAAATGACGATAAATAAAATTGAAAGAATACAAATTGCGATAAAATAAATTGCGATAATTAAATTGCGATAAATAAAATGTAATACGGAATTAACAGTTAGCTAGAAACAGTTAGCTATGATTTTGTTAGCGTGGTTTCTTAATAAAATTTAATATTGTTAACCAGTCTGTTTCTAATCAATTTTTATTGTGTCCATTATTTCTTCATTATGCCACTTGTTGGATTCTGATAGGTCAAAATCCAAATATGAAATTGAATTTGATTGAAAATAGTTATTCTTTGGTGAACGGATACGTATCTCAGTGGTCGTAAATAGGATATTGAATAACTGTTGAATCAGATTCGAAGAATATACAGTGTAACTTATTAATGTGAAATTTAAATATTCCTCGGGTATTACCTACCCGTTAAAATATTTTCACCATTAACAGTTTGTACAAAAGAATTTTTAATTACAATCTTTTTGAAAACATATATATACATATATATTTTCTTCAGATGTAATCATGGATTTATTGAGTCAATATGATATTAAACTCATTTGATTTATCGTTAGAACAAGAATATATAATCTCTAACATATTAGAGATTACATAATCACCATGTCGAACGAAGATAAATGATGTAGAACGATTCGTAGGACAATAATTTATATTCGAGGTACAAAATGAGATGTCGAGGCATGGATTGTTGATGGTACTGGTGTTGTTACTGATAGTTCTGTTGATGCCGGTGATGTTGCTGAAGCTGGTAAGTTTTGCACCATGTTCTCCAAATTGATTACTCGAGCGCGAAGCTCGTTGACTTCTTCGATTACCCCGGGATGATTGTCGGTCGGAACGAGCGGATGAATAAGGTTTAGAATCTGAGTTATGATATAGTCGTGATGAGATATTTGGGAAATGAGAGTGAAATGGTGTTACGAAAAGGTTCGCCGGTAAACGCTTCAGGTTCATTGTCAAGAGGTGAATTCGATTGGTGAAAGGGATTACCTTCTGCGCGTTTCCATTAATTAAGTCGACTACGAACCCATCAGATGAATTGATAATGGCTGATTGGTTGATTCATGCCGATGACGCTGTTTTCGGAGCTTAGGTGAACATCTATGTCAGAATAGCTGTCGGAATAACTATCGGAATAGCTATTGGAATCTGAGGGACTCGAACTTGTTGCAGGATTCATCTCATACGATCAGATGAAGGATTTTCGATAAGAAATAAATTATAGGATGTAGATTAGTATCCTGCAATACATAATTTACATGTGCATATGTAATACTAAAATCTCATAAGTTACGGAGGAATCTACGGAAGCTGTCAGACAAAGATAACAACAACAGATACGCTAAGATATGAATTAGCAGATACGCTAAGATATGAATTAGTAGATACGCTAATATATGATTTTTGTCTATACACTATTCATGCAGTCAATGCAATAAGATGTGTCAAGACTAAGAATAATAAGCAGTTAATTTACTAAGAATGATAAACAAATGATTTCTGACAAAAATGATAAGCAAAACGTTTGACATGCAGACACGGTCGAAGTCCAGACTCACTAATGCATCCTAACGACTTATCAGTTAGACACACTAATGCAGACCCGGTTCACTAAGACCACCGCTCTGATACCAACTAAAAGGACCCGTTCTAATCCATCCAGACGAAGTCCACATCGATTATAAATGATTCACAACAGTTGATTACATCACGAGGTACTTGACCTCTATATGATACATTTTACAAACATTGCATTCGTTTTTAAAAGACAAACTTTCATTTCATCGTAAGTTGACAGGCATGCATACCATTTCATAATATATCTAAACTATAAATGACTTAGTAATAATCTTGATGAACTTCAATGACTCGAATGCAACGTCTTTTGAAATATGTCATGAACGACTCCAAATAATATCCTTAAAATGAGTAAATGCACAGCGGAAGATTTCTTTCATACCTGAGAATAAACATGCTTTAAAGTGTCAACCAAAAGGTTGGTGAGTTCATTAGTTTAACATAAATAATCATTTCATAAGTTTAATAGACCACAAGGGTTCATATTTCCATTTCTCGTAAACATACGTCCCATACATAGAGACAAAATAATCATTCATATGGATTGAACACCTGGTAACCGACATTCACAATATACATATAAGAATATCCCCATCATTCTGGGATCCTCCATCAGACATGATATAAATTTCGAAGTACTAAAGCATCCGGTACTTTGGATGGGGCTTGTTGGGCCCGATAGATCTATCTTTAGGATTCGCGTCAATTAGGGTGTCTGTTCCCTAATTCTTAGATTACCAGACTTAATAAAAAGGGCATATTTGATTTCGATAATTCAACCATAGAATGTAGTTTCGATTACTTGTGTCTATTTCGTAAAACAGTTATAAAAGCAGCGCATGTATTCTCAGTCCCAAAAATATATATTGCAAAAGCATTTAAAAAGGGAGCAAATGAAACTCACGCATATAAATATTGTAAAAACAGTTAATAAAGCATTTGCATGTATTCTCAGCCCAAAAATGTAATGAGAAAAAAGGGAATCAAATGAAACTCACCTAATGTATTTTGTAGTAAAAATACATATGACGATATTTAACAACTGATCAATGCAGGGTTGGCCTCGGATTCATGAACCTATATCAGTTATATAATTATTAATACACATACCGTAATCAAATAAGTTTGTGTATATATAATTTACTAATTATATTATTTTTATATTAATAACATATATACGTCTCATATATTCATTTTATATATAAAATATTAATTTTGTTATGTTATAAGTATTAAATATATCTTTATACATATATATCATTTTTTATTAAGATAGTTATTATAGTGATACCCAATTAATATTTGTAATGATAAATATGGTAATGATAATACTTAGTATTAGTAATAATGATAATAATGATAATAATTCTATTAGTAATAAGGTAATGATATTAATAATATATAAAATATATTAATTTTATTGTTAGTGTTAGTTATGTTATTGATTTTAAAATTTACATGGTACTAGTAATCATTATAATGTACATAGTAATACTTACAATGATAATAATAATAATAATAATAATAATAATAATAATAATAATAATAATAATAATAATAATAATAATAATAATAATAATAATAATAATAATAATAATAATAATAATAATAATAATAATAATGATTATGATACTTATCATGATAATTATAATACTGATAATAATTATAACACTAGTAATGATACTAATAATAATATTATAACTTATAGAATGATACAAGTATTAGTTTTTAATGAATAAATAATAATTTTATTATTTTTATAGAAATTATAATAATATTCATAATTATAATTATAATGATAATAATAATAATATTATATTTACCGTAACTATATCATATTAAGTTTACATTTATAATAATCATACTTATAATTAATTTATAATCATAAATTAGTTATTATCTTTAACATACATAAAAATTTATATTTGTAACTAAGATTTAAATTAACTTACATCCTAATCATATAATATTAACCTCCTATATATAACAATCATAATACCTTAATAATACAAATAATAATAATTATAATAGTAATAGTAATAATAACAATAATAACAATACTAACAATAATAATAATAATAGTAAAAATGGTTACTACCTTAAAAGCTCCAAAAAAATGTCAAACCGCCCAAGCCGGGGTTCGAACCCGCGACCTCCCATTCCCTCCTCAACACCCATAACCACTTCACTGCTTTAACAATTCTGATTTATAACTCCTTTATTATTTTATTAACCCGTATAATACGATGTTCTTCTTCTTCTTTTATCTAGTCGACAGAGACAACAACCAAACTAACATCTAATTACTTATTTAGTTTTAAGACTTTCACACAAAACATGTTCGATTTCAGTGTATCTTTGGCTAATCTTGAAAACGAGCAAAGAAATAAAAAATAAAATAAAATAAAACCCGCTGTTGCTACTTTACGGTTTAAAAAAAATAGATTTCAAGATCAAGGCTGTTTTGGCTTATGATTCCTACACGAATTTGTTTGTAAATCACTCATAGAAACTATAAAAATCATTAATTAAACCTAAAACGTAACATTGAACTCGAATTTAATCAAGAACACAGAGTTGACTTTTTGTTTCTAAAGTTTGACTTCAAGAATTGGAAATCGATAGCAAGAATTAACAAATGATATTTTGCAGAAAGATTAAGTAATATAATCCTAACCTATCTGCATTTTTACTTTTTGAGAAATCAATCAAATTCAAGTTTTTTTAAAAATGAAGAAAGAACAGAGAAGTCGACTCTATGTATAAAATTTCTGTTTGATTTTCTGGTTTCCAAACAATTTGACTTAACAGATGTTTATAGAATGAATTCATAATATCTGGTACAGTTTAAATTATAAAATACTTGTTGTTGTCGACATCTTTTGATTCCTCAGTACAGAAATATAATAAAAAAAATAAAAGTGATAAAGATGTTAAACAGATTTTTGGAACCATCCTAGTGATTTTAATCGTAATTTGTACTGGTTTTGGATTCCAATTACAGTGGGATTGATACAAGAAATAGATTGGACTTGTTCCTTGATTTACAGTTTATAAATTAATTAATATTAATAATTATACAAATATATTAATATTAATAATATTGTTAGTAATATTAAAAATACTAATAATAATATTAATGGAAACAATAATCATAATATTACTAATTAACTGATACCAATAATGTTAAAAGTAAAAAAAAATATAAAGATAATAACTTTTAAATAATAATTACATGTAGTAATTTCATATTATAATTTTTAATGACATAGTACTAATAATAATAATTAATGTAATACTAATATAACAATTATAATTAAACTTGTAATTTCATTTGATATATAACTTTTATAATTTATTACTTATGTAATGTTTACTATAATAATATATAATTGAGTATTTACACACAATATATATATATAATAATATTTATACATAGAATCATATATATTTATATAGATTCCTTTTAAGTTACATATAAGAGTTAAACTTTTATAATTATTTTCTAGTTCGCATCCTAATGATTATTTTCAAAAATCACGTACACTCATATATCGTTTTATCATTAGTAATCACTTTATTACCTTATATTTTATGTTACATATTTAATTCTAAAGATTTATATTTTATAATTTCAAATTATTATTTTTACTTACCTTCATTTGTATATACATGTTTATTTACAAATAATTGTTCGTGAATCGTCGGGAATGGTCAAAGGTCAATTGGGTTCATGCAACAGTTCAAAAAATATTTTGTGACTCATCATTACAGACTTTGCTTATCGTGTCGGAAATATATAAAGATTAAGTTTAAATTTGGTCGGAAATTCCCGGGTCATCACACATACCGCCAAATCGAAATCACTGATGTACAAAGTGTGAAGAATAAAGAAGTGATTCTAGTATTTTTATTTCAAGACTATATTGCTTAAGGACAAGCAATGCTCAAGTGTGAGAATATTTGATAATGCTAAAAACGAACATATATTTCATAGCATTATCCCTCAAGAAAGACAAGCTTTTAGTTGCAATTGTTCTATTTACAAGTAATATTCGTTTAAATATTAATGGTTGAAGACAAAAGACAGATTCGACGATTTGAAGACGCAAACGACCAAAAAGCTAAAAAGTACAAAATACAATCCAAGTGGTTCAATTTATTGATGAGAAACGTCTAAAAGTTATAAGAGTACAAGCCGCAAAACGCAAAGTACCAGATATTAAATGGTACGCAAGGACGTTCTGAAATCCGGAACCGGGACATGAACCAACTATCAACGTACGACGTAACGGAGCTAAAATTACAAGTCAACTATGCACACGAATATAATATAATATATAAATAATTCTATAAATTATATATATATTATATTTATATATTAAAATAAAAACCGTCGGAAAATAAGAAAACAAAAGATTGTGAGCTGTCCCTAGACTCCATGCGATCGCATGGCAAATGCAAAGGAAGCCCATGCGATCGCATGGCCCCAAAAGTTTGGCTAGGTCTATAAATTTTGCGAGTTTTGGCCGAATTTTAGGCATCCGTTTTCTACTTCTTACTCTCAATTTATATTTATATTTATATTTTAAGTATAATTTTAACATTAAAGTTTGATAATAATAAGGTTATGTTAGCGAATGTTGTAAGTGTGTAAGTCGAAATTCTGTCCGTGTAACGCTACGCTATTATTAATCATTGTAAGTTATGTTCAACCTTTTTAAATTAATGTCTCGTAGCTAAGTTATTATTATGCTTATTTAAATCGAAGTAATCGTGATGTTGGGCTAAATATTAAAGACGGGGTAATTGGGTTTTGGACCATAATTGGGGTTTGGACAAAAGACCGACACTTGTGGAAATTGGACTATGGACTATTAATGGGCTTTATATTAACTAAATGATACCTCGTTAATTTAATATAAAGATTACAATTTGACGTATCTATATATAACCACATACGCTTAATCGGGTACGGTGGGCGGGATATCTATAAATTCGAATTATCGTTCATTTAACCGGACACGGGAATGGATTAATAGTTAATGGACTCATTAAAACAGGGGTGAATTACATTCAAGGGTAATTGGTGTAATTGTTAACAAAGTAGTAAAACCTTGGAATACACGCAGTCGATAACCTGGTGTATTCATTAAACAAATTATTAAGACCTTGTTACAGTTCGAATCCCCAATTAGTTGGAATATTTGACTTCGGGTATAAGGATAATTTGACGAAGATTCTCGTACTTTATATTTATGACTGATGGACTATTATGGACAAAACCGTATAGACATATCGAATAATCCAGGACAAAGGACAATTAACCCATGGTAATAAACTAAAATCAACACGTCAAACATCATGATTACGGAAGTTTAAATAAGCATAATTCCTTTATTTCATATTTTATCGCACTTTTATTTACTGTCATTTTATTTATTGCACTTTTAATTATCGTACTTTTTAATTATCGCAATTTTATTTTATTTATCGCACTTTAATTATCGTTATTTACTTTACACTTTAAATTAAGTCATTTGTATATTTAATATTTTACGTTAGGTTTTAATTGCAACTTAAGACATAAAAACGACAAACCGGTCATTAAACGGTAAAAACTCCCCTTTATAATAATAATAATACTACTTATTTATATATATATATATATATACAAATATAGTTTTAAAAATATAGCGTTAAACTTGGCTAGCTCCCTGCGGAACGAACCGGACTTACTAAAAACTACACTACAGTACGATTAGGTACACTGCCTATAGTGTTGTAGCAAGGTTTAGGTATATCCACTCTAATAATAAATAAATAACTTGTATAAAATTGTATCGTATTTAATAGTATTGCCAAAAAAATATAACTATTTCGTATACGCTGCTGCACACATCATCCATATAGGTAGTGTCTCCACATTTTAAGTGCAAAGACAACAGCTCCTAATTCAAGGTCATGCGTAGTGTAGTTCTGCTCATGAATCTTTAACTGACGTGATCCATAAGCAATAACTTTATTTCGTTGCATAAGCACGTAACCCATTCCTTGTCGTGAAGCATCACAATAAACAACAAAATCTTCACTTCCCTCTGGTAGAGACAATATTGGTGCAGTTGTTAACTTCTACTTCAACAACTGAAATGCAGTTTCTTGCGGTTCTGACCACTCATACTTCTTGCCCTTATGATTCGACGTGGTTAATGGTCGGGCAATCTTAGAGAATCCTTCAATGAATCTCCTGTAGTAACCAGCTAAACCCAAAAATTACCGGATCTGAGTTGGCATCTTTGGAGTTTTCCAATTCTTATACGACTCAATCTTTGCTAGATCGACCTGTATTCCATTGGCCCCTACAACATGGCCAAGAAATTGTACCTCTGGTAACCAAAAGTCACACTTAGAGAACTTTGCATACAACTGCTCTTTTCTAAGCATGGTCAATCTCGATCGTAGATGCTGTTCGTGCTCTTCCTTATTCTTGGAGTACACCAATATATCATCAATAAACACAATGACAAATTTATCTAGGTATGGCTTACACGCACGGTTCATGAGGTCCATGAACGCTGTCGATGCATTCATCAAACCAAACGGCACCACTATAAACTCATAATGTCCATAATGTGTTCTAAACGCTGTCTTCGGGACATCAGCTTCTTTGACTCTCAATTGGTGATACCCGGATCTCAAATCAATCTTCGAATAACAACTAGATCCCTGCAGCTGATCAAATAAGTCATGAATCCTCGGTAGCAGATACCGATTCTTGATTGTCAACTTGTTCAATTCTCTGTAGTCGATACATAATCTCATCGACCCATCCTTCTTTTTAACAAACAAGACCGGAGCTCTAACTAGGAAATTCATGGCTATGTGACCCACCTTCTAGTTCCTGTCACAAATTGGGGCATTACAACCCTGATGTTCTTCACCAAGGGAAGCTATTATAGTTCTAAAGGTGCAAGCTCGTATATTGTACGCGTAACGGGTGAAGCTGCTGGCACCAAATCAATCCGAAATTTGACTTCACGGTGGGGTGGACGTGTAACCCCAGGGTGATCTCTAATAATCGGGACTTATTCAGGTCTCTTAAATGTCAATTCATCCTTACTCACATGTGTCAGAATTGTGAGACATTCTCATCTCGTGTACTTCTGGACCTTCGAGTAATTAGTGTAGCTTGACGGTGTACGGATCTCCTCTCCGTACACCATTAACATAACATACATGCTATTTCATATTCACATAAAATATAAAGATTCATATTCCAGATGCATACATGCTATTTCAATAAATACAAACCACAGATTATAACACAGAGAGCAAGTTGCAGATTCAATTCTAGTTTACCTAGTCACATTCGCATGCAATTATCCGAAGATCTAGATACAATTAGACTATGACATCTACATGAAAGGTGAAGTAATTTTTGTGTACATTTCAAATAGGTAAAGCTTTAAACACAGAAATCAACACAATTTATCATACAAGGCTGTTTTCATGCAAGTGCTGTATAAATCCACTTTTACACTAATTCAAGCATATCTCGAGTTATACATAAGAAAACAACATGATATCCTAGTTTAACTTGAGTGTTTTTAAATTATCTTTCAAGTGGTATAAGTTTCACAAGCCAATTCGTGGTCTATCAAACCCAAATTTCTGATTACTCAACAAAACACAACGTTAATTTCAATTGGCCATAACTTGATCATCCGGAAACGAAATCAAGCGAATCCAAAGCCTAAAATCAATAGTTTTTCGCAAGGAATATGATTATCACATAATATCATGCATTTGAAAAATCAAAAGTCACCGTACACAAAAGAAACAAAATCGGTTTTAAACCCCAACGCATCAAACGATCAAATTAACGCTAACAGTTAACATGTACGCGTATAGGCTTAAGCAATTGACAACATAACTATGAAACATCAATAAAAATCATATTTTTAAGATGAAGTTTAGCTAAATATACCTTTGATCAAGAAATTGTTTATACCAACGCGTAGAGGATAACACGAATTGCAACTTTTGTTCTTGAGGTTTAATGAAAAATTGAGTTTGAGTGTGCGTGTGTGCTATGGGCGATGTCAGCAGAGGGGAGAGGGAGAACCAAAAGTGTCGACTAAATATTAGAGTGGGGAGGGAGATTACAGTTTAGGTCTTTTATTAATTAATTAACCTAGGGCCCTAAAAAAGCAAGTAGTTAACAAATGGCCCAAAATAGAAATTAAAGGGGTGCACATGGGGGAATTCGGCCAACATGGCCCAATGGGGTATTCCCGGGCTCTCGTTTTACAAAAGCGTGTAATCGTGGTTCATTTCAAGTGCCGTTTAGTTATACCGAAGGCCCGGAACACTAACTCGATCGTTAAAACGCAACCAATCGTTTAATTTATTAAAAACCCAATAAACTAATTTTTTTTAAAAGTTAATAATTAATAAATTAATTATTAAAATAAACCCGAGCGTTTCGTTGCTCAAAAAGCAGTTTGCAAAACCGTATCGTTTTTATCGTATTTCATTATCCGAAATATTTATTCGCATTAATATCAACCCATATTAATTATTATAACCCTCCAAGAATCAAGTATGTATTTATTACACATAAACACACAAAAGTTAAGTAATCGCCGTTAAATAAACTAACGGAAGGTTAACGGAAGTAACGGAAAAAGCAGGGTTGTTACATTACCCACATGTTATTGAAAATTTCGTCCCGAAATTTTAGTGATCGTCCTCTGAAGTAGTTTCCTCGGGAAACAGTTGCGGGTATTTCAGTCTCATCTGGTCTTCACACTCCCACGTGAACTCTGGTCCTCTTCTCGCGTTCCCCCGAACTTTAACGATGGGAATTCTACTTTGTTTCAACTGTTTGACCTCACGGTCCAGGATTTCGACAGGTTCTTCATTGAAATGAAGTTTGTCGTCGATATGCAGTTCCTCTAAAGGAATAATCAAATTCTCATCGGCTAGGCATTTCTTTAGGTTGGATACATGAAAAACGTCGTGTATACCACTAAGTGCTTGTGGCAGTTCTAATCTGTAAGCCACTGGTCCACTCTTTCAATTATCTCGAACGATCCGACATATCTAGGACTCAGTCTACCTCATTTCCCGAACCGTATAACACCCTTCCAAAGTGATACTTTAAGCATGACTTTATCACCAACTTGGAATTCTATATACTTCCGTCTAACATCGACGTAACTCTTTTGACGACTCCGAGCCGTTCTCAATCATTCCTGAATTTGTAGGACTTTCTCCGTTGTCTCCTGAATAATCTCAGGACCTGTCAACTGACTATCCCCCAATTCACTCCAACAAACGAGAGATCTACATTTCCTTCCGTACAAAGCTTCGAAAGGTGCAGCTTTAATGCTCGTATGGTAGCTGTTATTGTATGAGAACTCAGCTAGTGGTAAGTACTTATCCCATCCGTTTCCAAAAATAATGACACATGCTCGCAACATGTCCTCAAAAGTCTGAATTGTGCATTCGCTTTGGCCATCTGTCTGGGGGTGATGCGATGTACTCATATCTAAACGGGTCCTCATTTCTTTCTGTAATGACTGCCAAAACCTGGAAGTGAATCTAATGTCGCGATCGGATATAATAGATATAGGCACTCTATGCCTAGAGACGACTTTCTTAATGTAGATCTAAGCCAACTTCTCCATTTTATCAGTTTCTCTTATCGGTAAGAAGTGTTCAGACTTTGTGAGATGATCCACAATAACCCAAATAGTATCGTAACCTCCCACAGTTCTCGGCAGTTTCGTGATGAAGTCCATGGTAATACCTTCCCACTTCCACTGGGAATCTCTGGTTAAGTCAATAACCCCGATGGCTTCTAATGTTCAGCTTTGACCTTAGCACAAGTTAAGCACTTTCCGACATAGGTAGCAATGTCAGCTTTCAAATTTGGCCACAAATAAAACGCCTTCAAATCTTGGTACATTTTATCTAATCCCGGATGAATTGAGTTCCTTGACTTGTGTGCTCCCTCCAACACTAGTTCTCTCAATCCACCAAACTTTGGTACCCAAATTCGATTAGCAAAGTATCGTGTTCCGTCCTCCTTGATGTCAAATTTCTTATCCATTCCTCTGAGAAATTCAACATCTACATTTTCTTATTTCACGGCCTCTCGTTGTGCTTTACGGATCTGTGATGTGAGATTCGTATGGACAACTATGTTAAGCGCTTTAATCCTAAGGGACTTCTCTCGCTCTTTTCTGCTTAAAGCATCTGCCACAATATTCGCTTTGCCCGGATGGTATTGGAGTTCACAGTTATAATCATTAAGTAGTTCCATCCAACGTCGTTGTCTCATGTTGAGCTGTTTCTGATCAAATATGTGCTGTAAACTCTTATGGTCGGTGAAGATAGTAAACTTGGTTCCATACAGGTAGTGTCTCCACATTTTAAGTGCAAAGACAGCAGCTCCTAATTCAAGGTCATGCGTAGTGTAGTTCTGCTCATGAATCTTTAACTGACGCGATCCATAAGCAATAACTTTATATCGTTGTATAAGCACGCAACCCATTCCTTGTCGTGAGGCATCACAATAAACAACAAAATCTTCACTTCCCTCTGGTAGAGACAATATTGGTGCAGTTGTTAACTTCTCCTTCAACAACTGAAATGCAGTTTCTTGCGATTCCGACCACTCATACTTCTTGCCCTTATGAGTCAACGCGGTTAATGGTCGAGCAATCTTAGAGAATCCTTCAATGAATCTCCTGTAGTAATCACCTAAACCCAAAAATTGCCGGATCTGAGTTGGCGTCTTTGGAGTTTCCCAATTCTTATCCTACTCAATATTTGCTGGATCGACCTGTATTCCATTGGCCCCTACAACATGGCCAAGAAATTGTACCTCTGGTAACCAAAAGTCACACTTAGAGAACTTTTCATACAACTGCTCTTTTCTAAGCATGGTCAATATCGATCGTAGATGATGTTCGTGCTCTTCCTTGTTCTTGGAGTACTCCAATATATCATCAATAAACACAATGACAAATTTATCTTGGTATGGCTTACATACACGGTTCATGAGGTCCATGAACACTGCCGGTGCATTCGTCAAACGAAACGGCACCACTGTAAACTCATAATGTCCATACGTGTTCTAAACGCCGTCTTCGGGACATCAGCTTCTTTGACTCTCAATTGGTGATACCCGGATCTCAAATCAATCTTCGAATACAAACTAGATCCCTGCAGCTGATCAAATAAGTCATCAATCCTCTATAGCGGATACCGATTCTTGATTGTCAACTTGTTTAATTCTCTGTAGTCGATACACAATCTCATCGACCCATCCTTCTTTTTAACAAACAAGACCGGAGCTCTAACTAGGAAATTCATGGCTATGTGACCCACCTTCTAGTTCCTATCACAAATTGGGGCATTATAACCCTGATGTTCTTCACCAAGGGAAGCTCTTGTAGTTCTAAAGGTGCAAGCTCGTATATTGTACGCGTAACGAGTGCAGCTGCTGGCACCAAATCAATCCGAAATTTGACTTCACGGTGGGGTGGACGTGTAACCCCAGAGCGATCTCTAATAGTAGGGACATATTCAGGTCTCTTAAATGTCAATTCATCCTTACTCACATGTGTCAGAATTGCGAGACATTTTCATCTCGTGTACTTCTGGACCTTCGAGTAATTAGTGAAGCTTGACGGTGTACTGATATCCTCTCCGTACACCATTAACATCGATGAAAGAAATTTGAATAGTCTTCTGGTCATAGCTGCCTCGGTTGTATCATCAGATAACCAGTTTGTTTCAACCACTAGGTTAAAACTTCCCAGTTTAATAGTTCTATAGAGTACACGTTGTCTAAGGAAGGTACATGGTTATAAAAGTTGTGACCAAATTCTCTATCGTTAAAGCTTCTATCAAAACCGGTGTTGACAGCATATATAAATAGTATGATCGATGAGTGAGAACAATCTCGTGACGAATTTCATGGAAAACAAAAATGAACAAGGTGTAATGGCAACTCAAACAAAATCTGATAGTTAATCGAAAAAGGTTGGTACAAACTCCCAGATGGGTGTGTCTCGCGGGAACAGATGAAGTATAGTTCGCGTCGATGTGTTCAAAGTTGGTTGGTAATGTTTGTAGGTATAATGAAAATTACTGTCGCTTAAGAATAGTACGTTAGAACAAAATGAGGAGGGATATGGTAATGAGTAGTATTACTAGTAGTAATGAGTGATGGCGTTAGTGATACATAGCGATGGGTTGTGATAAGCAGGGATGATAGTAGTGACGGATAAGTTGTTAGATAGCATGCTCGCATCATCTAATAAGGCATAATGGTTATCAGTCGGTAGGCTCGTGTTGGGAAACAGAACCGTGAACGGCGGGTGGCTGAATTATAGGTAAGTTGGAAGTCGAGTAGACAATATCTACTATGTATTGTGCGGGCTGTTACCAGGAATTTCCTGCTCTAAGGACGTATCAGAAATGAGTTGTGATGCACAGTAGCGAGTAGTAAAGCGTGGAGGTGTTAGTAGGACGAGTAGTACTTAGTACTGGTAGGTAGTAATGAGTAGTACTTAGTGGTGGCAAGTAGCAAGGGGTAGCACTAAGTAGTAATGATAAGCAGTGAGAAGTAGTGATCAGTCGTGACTAGCAGTTAGAGGCAGTGTTGGGTAGTAGTTAGCAGCGATAAACAGTACTGAGTAGTGGTATGAGATGACGAGTGTGTTCAAGTAGTGTCTTAGTAGCGACAAGTAGTGATCGGTGGTGACAGACAGTGTCGAGCAGTGATGAGTTGGGTCAAGATTACAAGTTACTTACAAGTTATATTAACAATTAATTTGCACATGGTAAGTTTCTTCTCACATTTGAGATTACACGGTTTGTTTTCTAAACTTTGTTTATCCAAGTAACCTACTTGACTCGGCCCCAATTCCTTATTTTGCAATGTCGGAACTTCCATATGAGTTACCATAATGTAATCCCGGTCATTACATTACGCTATCTCACATTTCCATTCAACATCACTCCATGAGTTCAAGATGGCGTAGTCAACTTAATTCAGTTAAACCTCACGTCGCGTGTACGTATGCGATTCGTAGTATAGCGTTTAGTTCAAGTCCATATTGTATGGGTATAAGGTGTATATGTACGTGATGTAAGGTGTAGCCCTACATGTAGTATTGTGAAGCAAACAGTGCAAGTATGGGGTATAAAAGTCATCCAAGACACACGGCTATAGACTAGACTTCACTAATGCGCCTTACGGTTAGACACACTAATGTATCCTAGTTCCCTATAGCCAAAGCTCTGATACCATATGTAACACCCCGTCAAAAATCCCTTTAACGAAATGTTAACGCTGGTCCCAGTGCTTGGCTTGACTTCTATGTAACAACAATATTCTACAGCGGAAGCAATTAATACATGAGAATAAAACACGCAAAACGGATAAACAATAATGTTGAGTGAATCTACAGGTTTTAGGTAAACAATACAGTATGTTTAAAAAACAATATTCCGAAAACGTTTATTGGTGGAAGACCACCAAGGTTTAATGTTAAAAGATTGTAGACAACTCTGTGTCCCATTTCAAAAGTTTGTTGACGATACCATGTCAAGTTTCAAATAGCTGTAGACAATACCATGTCTAGTTATATCTCATTTGTTCATAAACTACAGTTTTAAATAACATTAAATAGTATCTGAAAAACAGTTATCAGAAAAATAGTTTAAGTTCCCTTGACCACGAGATTTTACAAGTACAACTCCAACTTGCAAAATGTTTGCATAATCTATGAGCACCTGAATACTAGCAATGACCCGAGTATAGAAACCACTATACCCGCCTTTACCTCATAAAATGTTATACACTTGTTCGAGTGTATCTAATATTCAAAGTAAATGCACCACAGTTAATATTGTAGGGTGAGGTTGTCAACCTAACGGATCCGTCCATCTAAATTGTGCTTACACCAATGGTATTAAAAGTATTCAAGCTAGAGGCTTTGTGAACAAACTCAATATGCATATATAGTACTCGTGTCAATACAAAAACATTTGATAATATAAGTATAACAGCATGTATTCTCATCCCTGAAAACATGTAAAAAGCGGGACTGTAGACTCACCTTTGAATAATGCTCGGATTGAAAACTGAACAATAACTTGTACGATTTATAGCCGAGTAATGCAACCTAAGTATACGTGTTTAGGTTGGTCAATAAATATGTCTTAAACAAGTGTTGTTTCATAGTATAAGTTGTCTTATTGCTCGACTCGACGCGTTTCAAAGTAGAAGTCAACATACAGTCAACTAGTTCATGCAAGTCAAACAAAGTCAACCAAGTCAAACCAAAAGCCAATCTTGGTCAAAGTAGTAAACTAAAGTCAACATCAGTAGGTTCATGTAAAATGTTGGTCAACATGTCAAACCTAAGTCAAACAACATGTTTTAGGTCATAACAGATCAATTTCACAATTTCAGTTTATCGTTGTGCACAAAGTTCATGTACATGTAGCAAACTTAGCATGTTATCTCATAGTACAAAATTCAAGTAAACATGGTAAACTCCAGATCATAAGTATACTCAAAATTGATTCTAAAAAGTCTGGACAGGGTCTCATACGATAATTAAAAGTCAGGAATCAAAAGATGTACTTTTGTAGTTTGCCAAGTTAGTTTCTGACACTAATTTCATTTTGGCTATAACCGGAGTTAGGGACATGCAATTGACACAAGACCAGTGGCCATGGTTCAAGTACAAGTCAAACTAACACATATCAAAAGTTGAGCAATTTTTGTTCCAATTTGTAAAGTTTATTCGTGCAAGTTGAATGTTCAGTTTTCAGTTCAATTCAGAAGTTACACAAAGTATGGCACTAGTGTGCCCAATGCATAAGGTTTTGGAGGTTGGAATAAACTGTGCATATATCACATAACATATAAAGATTCATATTCCAGATGCATACATGCTATTTCAATAAACGCAAACCACAGAGTATAACAAAGGGAGCAAGTTGCCGATTCAATTCTAGTTTAGCTAGTCACATTCGTATGCAATTATCCGAAGAGGTAGATACAATTAGACTATGATATCTACATGAAAGGTGAAGTAATTTTTGTTTACATTTCAAATATGCAAATCTTTAAACACAGAAGTCAACACAATTTATCATACAAGGCTGTTTTCATGCAAGTGCTGTATAAACCCACTTTTACACTAATTCAAGCATATCTCAAGTTATACATAAGCAAACGAAATGATATCTTAGTGTAGCTTGAGTGTTTTTAAATTATCTTTCCAGTGGTATAAGTTTTACAAGCCAATTCATGGTCTATCAAACCCAGATTTCTGATTACTCAACAAAAACACAACGTTAATTTCAATTGGCCATAACTTGATCATCCGGAAATGAAATCAAGCGAATCCAAAGCCTAAAATCAATAGTTTTTTGCAAGGAATATGATTATCACATAATATCATGCATTTGAAAAATCAATTTTTGTCGTACACACAAGAAACAAATTCGGTTTTAAACCCTAACGCATCAAACGATCAAATTAACGATAACAATTAACATGTACGCGTATGGACTTGAGCAATTAACAACATAACTATGAAACATCAATAAAAATCAGATTTTTAAGTTTAGGGTTTTGCTAATTATACCTTTGATCAAGAAATCGTTTATACCAACGCGTAGAGGATAACACGAATTGCAAACTTTTGTTCTTGAGGTTTAATTAAAAATTGAGTTTGAGTGTGTGTGTGTGTGTGTGTGTGTGTGTATGTGTGTATGCTATGGGCGACGGTAGCAGAGGGGAGAGGGAGAACCAAAAGTGTCGACTGAATATTAGAGTGGGGAGGGAGATTACAGTTTAGGTCTTTTATTAATTAATTAACCTAGGGCCCTAAATAAGCAAGTAGTTAACAAATGGCCCAAAAATAGAAATTAAAGGGGTGCACATGGGGGAATTCGGCCAACATGGCCCAATGGGGTATTCCCGGGCTCTCGTTTTACAAAAGCGTGTAATCGTGGTCCGTTTCAAGTGCCGTTTAGTAGTACCGAAGGCCCGAAACACAAGCCCGATCGTTAAAACGCAACCAATCGTTTACTTTATTAAAAACCCAATAAATTAATTATTTTTTAAAAAAAAGTTAATAATTAATAAATTAATTATTAAAATAAACCCGAGCGTTTCGTTGCTCAAAAAGCAGTTTGCAAAACCGTATCGTTTTTATCGTATTTCATTATCCGAAATATTTATTCGCATTAATATCAACCCATATTAATTATTGTAACCCTCCAAGAATCAAGTATGTATTTATTACACATAAACACACAAAAGTTAAGTAATCGCCGTTAAATAAACTAACGGAATGTTAACGAAAGTAACGGAAAAAGCTGGGTTGTTACAGTTGATACTCGTGATCAGCCACCTTCCATTAAATCTATTCCCGTTGTTAATGAATTTGAGGATGTATTTCCTGATGAATTACCGGGTGTTCCGCCGGTAAGACAAGTGGAGTTTCGCATCCAGTTGGTTCCTGGGCGAACCCCATTGCCAAAACTCCCTATCGTTTGGCACCGACCGAGATGCACGAGTTATTGAATCAAACCCGAGAGTTGCTAGAAAAGGGTTTTATCCGACCGAGTACCTCGCCATGGGGTGCTCCAGTCTTGTTCGTAAAGAAGAAGGATGGTAGCATGCGTATGTGCATTGATTACCATGAGCTTAATAAAGTGACGATCAAGAATCGTTATCCATTGCCTTGGATTGACGATTTATTTGATCAACTTCAAGGTGCGTGTTATTTCTCTAGGATTGATTTGCAATCCGGTTACCATCAAATGCAGATCCGTGAGGAAGATATTGAGAAGACGGCGTTTCGAATGCGATATGGGCATTTTGAGTTTATTGTGATGCCTTTTGGTCTTACGAATGAGCGTGCGACATTCATGGACCTTATGAACCGAGTGTGCCAACCTATGTTGAACAAGTCGGTAATTGTGTTCAATGATGACATACTCGTTTATTCAAAGAGTATGAAGGAACATGAACAACATTTACGTGAGTTATTGAAGACGTTGCGTCAAGGAGAAGTTGTATGCGAAATTCTCTAAGTGTGAATTATTGTTAAGGGAAGTGCAATTCCTTGGCCATATTGTGAACCGCGAGGGGATTAAAGTGGATCCGGGGAAGATTGATGCGGTTAAGAGTTGGGAACGGCGGACTACGCCTACGGATGTCCGAAGTTTTCTCGGACTGGCTGGTTATTAACGTCAATTTATTCAAGATTTTTCCAAGATTGCTTCATCCTTAACGAAGCTAACTCGGAAGAATGTGAAGTTCGAATGGGGTAATGAGTAATAAATCGCTTTTCAATTATTGAAGAGCAAATTATGTCAAGCTCCGGTGTTAGTGTTACCGAAAGGGGTGGTGGACTTGGTGGTGTATTGTGATGCCTCGATTAGTGGGCTCGGTTGTGTTCTTATGCAAAGGGGTAAAGTGATTGCTTATGCCTCGAGATAATTAAAAGAGCACGAGAAGAACTACCCGAATCATGATCTTGAGTTGGCGGTGGTGGTTCATGCATTGAATATTTGGCGTCATTATCTTTATGGTGTTGAGTGTACGATTTATTCGGATCATAAGAATTTGAAGTACTTCTTTGATCAACGCGATCTAAACAACCGCCATCGATGATGGTTGGATTTGTTGAAGGATTATGATCTTGAGATACTTTACCACCTGGGTAAAGCTAATGTGGTTGCGGATGCGTTAAGTCGGAAGAACCAAGTTCCGAGTTTGCAAGTGAAATCGTTGCGAACGATTCTTTCAAATGATTTTCTCGAGAAACTCGGTGAGGTTCAAATTGAGGCATTTGTTAATCGTAAGCGTGAAGAGCAAATTCAAGGATAAAAGGAGTTGATTGTCCTAGGCATGCATGGATTGTTGTGTTTTCAAGGTAGAGTGTGGGTGCCAAAATTGGGTGGTCACCGTGCGGTGCTACTCAACGAGGCGCATAAATCGAAGTATTCTATTCATCCGGGTGCTACAAAGGTGTATCTTGACTTAAAAAAGAGTATTAGTGGCCTGGTATGAAGCGTGATGTGGTTAAGTACGTTGAGCAATGTGTTACTTGCATGCAAGTTAAGACCGAGCATCTAGTGTGATAAACCCACTTTCTAGAGAGAGAAAGCTTGATTTGGAGAAGAAGGAGGTTGAATCTCACCAAAGTGCAAGTGTAAACCTTGTTCATCTCGTCTCTAGCTATCTTGTGATACTAGTGGTAAGTCCTAACTCCAATTTTCTTTCAATTTGGTGTTCGGGTTTGGTATTGCATGTTCTTGATTAAACCCATCTATTTCACAAATGGGTGTTTGGAGCTAGTTGTGGTTGTTATTGACCCTTGTTGGTGGGTTTTGTGTTGGAAAATATGTTGGTCATATGTAGACTTGCAATTTAGGGATAATCACAAGTATTAGTGATTTAGTTGGTGAATGAAACTCAAATGGGTGTCTTTGGAAGTTGATTTTGGGTGTAAACCCAATTTGGGTCAAAATGGGTCTTTTGATTGATTTGGGTCATGCAGTGCTCTTAGCACTTGACCATATGATGTACTTGGATGAGTTTGGGACCAGATCACCAGTTTTTAGTTATTTGGGGAATTTGGGTCTTGTTTGACCTAGTTGGTAGTTAGGTGCAATCGGGTCACTAGAGCTATAATTGATTTAGCTTGTTATATGCGTATTTGATGGGTGACTTGAGTCTTGTTGATAACGAAGCTCAATTGTTGGCGTTAGCTCAAGTTGGTAAAGGTGAGTGGCATATTTATGCATCTCTGTGTATAAT
Source organism: Rutidosis leptorrhynchoides (assembly GCF_046630445.1). Classification (NCBI taxonomy): domain Eukaryota; kingdom Viridiplantae; phylum Streptophyta; class Magnoliopsida; order Asterales; family Asteraceae; genus Rutidosis; species Rutidosis leptorrhynchoides. The sequence goes on along the minus strand of NC_092339.1, from coordinate 349,469,345 downwards.
TATTTGCTTGAGTTTGTTGTGGTTTAGTGTTACCGCTTGTGTCGGGGTTCACTAGAGGGCTACTGTAACGACCCGTCAAAATCGCTATTGACGCGGCACGTTAATCATTGATTCCACAGTGAGGTTTTGACCTCTATATGATACGTTTTGATAAAATATTGCATTCATTAAAATAAGTGACTTTCTAAACATAGAAAGTTATAAACATGTGGCCGAGTGCTTAGGTATAAGCAAAACCCCGAAATACATAAGTCTTTAATTTACAGGTTGACATCACAGTCCAATTATTTATTACACAACGCAGTTTTATTTTGAATGCAATAAACTTTGTACAAAGCATGAGAGACTCCATGCAGGCAACAAGCACATCACAGCGGAAGCATTCTAAGGACCTGAGAATAAAACATGCTAAAAAGTCAACACGAATGTTGGTGAGTTATAGGTTTAATTGCTCGAGTCATAAACATATATAAAGATAGACCAAAAGATTTCATCAAAAGTTTATCAATAGATTCTACGTAACAGAGCACCCTGGTAACTAAACTTAACGCTATAGTGATAATTACCCCATTCGTTTTAATACACGCAAGCCAACGTGTCTTAAACTCAAATAACATACGTCCGTTAAAAGGCTAGCGCTCTAGCTCAGACGGGGATGTCAAGCCCTATGGATCCATATACAATTATTCGCGCCCACCAGTCCATATCCTATGTACTGGCAGCTACTAGTTACCAAAGCTAAGGGATTTTCGGTTTAACTCAGTGTAGAATTTTGTATGTACTTGTGTCTTATTGCGTTTAAAATAAATTGCATGTATTCTCAGCCCAAAAATATTTAAAGTATTTAAAAAGGGAGACTATAACTCACAGTTCAATATTGCGATTCAATATTGTAGGCAAATTGCGTAGACGTAATGATGGTAGACGACTGTATGGTTGGCCTTGGATTCAAGAACAATACCCCGAATAATACCCAATATTTCCTTAGCTTAAAGCGGTTTGAAACCCGAATTAAAAACACCCTCGTATATACCTTATTATTATTAAACTTAAATTTAAAATTAAAATTATAATATAAATATAAATATTGAGAGATAAATGTGAAAAAATTTCGTTGAACAAACTGCGTATTTATATTACTTTTCGATTTACTGTAGCTCATGCGATCGCATGAGTTTTCAGTGTTTTTGCCATGCGATCGCATGGCCGCCTTTTCCGTTTTTGTTTGCTAGTTCGTCGACATCAAATAGTGACTGTAGCAAATAGTGTTTTACTGTAGCAAATAGTGTTTACTGTAGCAAATAGTGTTTACTGTAGCAAATCAATGTAGCACTGTAGCAAAATACGGTTTCACTGTAGCAAATAGTGGTTTACTGTAGCAAATAGTGTTTTACTGTAGAAAAGTAATTTTTACTGTAGCAACTAGGGTTTTACTGTAGGAAAGTCGTTTTTACTTGTACATATATATATATATACATACATATAATTGTTCATGAATCGTTGAGAGTAGTCAAAGGTAATTGTATATATGAAACAGTTCTAAAATTTTGAGACTCAATCTAACAGACTTTGTTTAACGTGCCAAAATAATAAATCGTATAGAGAATTGGTTTAAATTAGTCGAAATTTTTCGGGTCATCACAGTACCTCCCCGTTAAAGAAAATTTCGTCCCGAAATTTTGAGTAGTACCTGTTTCATGAGCGATATCAGTGAACAAATGTGGATACTTTTGCTTCATTTGATCTTCACGTTCCCAAGTAAACTCGGGTCCTCGTCTTGCGTTCCAACGAACCCTAACTATCGGTATTTTGCTTTGTTTTAATTGTTTGACCTCACGATCCATGATTTCAACAGGTTCTTCGATAAAATGGAGTTTATCATTGATTCGTATTTCGTCAAGAGGAATTACGACATCCTCTTCAGCTAAACATTTCTTCAAATTTGACACGTGAAATGTGTTGTGAACACTACTAAGTTCTTGCGGTAGCTTTAATCGATAAGCAACTGTTCCAATTCTTTCGGTGATTTCAAAGGGTCCTACGTACCTAGGACTTAGCTTTCCTCGTTTACCGAATCGTACAACGCCTTTCCAGGGTGACACTTTCAACATGACTTTGTCGCCCACTTGAAATTCTAGCGGTTTTCTTCTTACATCAGCATAACTCTTTTGGCGACTCATGGCCGTTTTCAATCGCTGTTGTATTTGAATGATCTTTTCGGTGGTTTCATGAATAATTTCTGGTCCAGTAAGTTGTCTTTCTCCTACTTCACTCCAACAGATAGGAGATCTGCACTTTCTACCGTAAAGTGCTTCAAATGGCGCTGCGTTGATGCTCGTATGATAGCTGTTATTGTATGAAAATTCTGCCAACGGTAAGTGTCGATCCCAACTGGTTCCAAAGTCAATCACGCATGCCCGTAACATGTCTTCCAATGTTTGTATTGTTATTTCACTTTGACCATCTGTCTGTAGGTGATAAGCGGTGCTCATATCTAATCGAGTTCCCAATGCTTTTTGTAATGACTGCCAGAAACGTGATGTGAATCGGGTGTCGCGATCAGATATGATAGAGATGGGTACACCATGCCTGGAAACTACTTCCTTCAAATATAGGCGTGCTAATTTCTCCATATTGTCTGTCTCCTTTATTGGTAGAAAGTGAGCTGATTTAGTTAGACGATCAACTATCACCCAAATAGTATCATGACTACTTGCAGTCCTTGGCAATTTCGTAATGAAATCCATGGTTATTCTTTCCCATTTCCACTGCGGAATTTCTGGTTGTTGCATTAATCCTGACGGCTTTTGGTGCTCAGCTTTGACCTTTGCACACGTTAAACATTTGCTTACATAAGTAGCAATTTCTGTCTTCATATTAGGCCACCAATAGAACTTCTTGAGATCGTGGTACATTTTCCCATTTCCTGGGTGAATTGAGTACCTCGTTTTGTGTGCTTCATCTAGTACTAGTTGCCTTAGGTTACCATGTCTTGGTACCCATATCCTACCAGAAAAATACAGGGTTCCATCGGCTTTTACTTCAAGTTGTTTTTCTAACCCTTTGCTCATTTCACCTTTTTCGTTTTCTTCTTTTAAAGCTTCTAACTGTGCTGCTTAAATTTGCTTTGTGAGATCAGTACGAATTGTAATATTCAAAGCTCGGACCCTAAGAGGTTTTACTCTTTCTTTTCGACTTAGGGCATCAGCTACAACATTAGCTTTTCCGGGGTGGTAACGGATTTCACAATCGTAATCGTTTAACAACTCTACCCAGCGACGTTGCCTCATATTGAGTTGTTTTTGATCAAAAATATGCTGAAGACTCTTATGGTCGGTGTACACTGTACACTTGGTGCCATATAGATAGTGTCTCCATATTTTGAGTGCAAAAACTACTGCTCCAAGTTCCAAATCGTGCGTCGTATAGTTCTTTTCATGAATTTTTAGTTGTCGTGAGGCATATGCGATAACTTTTGTGCGTTGCATTAATACACATCCTAAACCTTGGCGCGAAGCGTCATAATAGATCACGAAATCATCATTTCCTTCCGGTAATGACAAAATGGGTGCAGACGTTAACTTCTTCTTTAATAACTGGAATGAGGATTCCTGTTCCGTGGACCAATCATACTTCTTTCCCTTTTGAGTCAATGCAGTTAAGGGTTTGGCGATTCTAGAGAAATCTTGAATGAATCTTCGGTAGTAACCAGCAAGACCTAAGAATTGGCGGATTTGTGTTGGAGTCTTCGGTGTTTCCCATTTACTAATGGCTTCGATCTTGGCGGGGTCAACTTTAATTCCATGTTTACTGACAACATGGCCCAAAAATTGTACTTCTTGTAACCAGAAATCACACTTCGAAAATTTTGCGTACAATTCTTCTTTCTTGAGTATCTCTAGTACCAGTCTTAAGTGTTGCTCATGTTCTTCCTTGTTCTTCGAGTAAATCAATATGTCGTCGATAAAAACAATGACAAATTTGTCTAAATACGGTCTACAGATGCGATTCATTAGATCCATGAATACTGCTGGAGCATTAGTCAATCCAAAAGGCATGACTAAAAATTCATAGTGACCGTAACAGGTTCTGAACGCTGTTTTAGGAACATCTTCTTCCTTCACTCTCAGCTGATGATATCCGGAGCCTAGATCAATCTTAGAATAAACACTTGATCCTTGCAATTGATCAAACAAATCATCAATCCTCGGTAATGGGTACCGATTCTTGATCGTTAATTTATTTAATTCTCGGTAATCTATGCACATTCTCATAGATCCATCCTTCTTCTTGACGAACAGAATAGGAGCACCCCAAGGTGAAAAACTAGGACGAATAAATCCACGATCCGATAATTCTTGCAACTGGTCTTGTAATTCTTGTATTTCTGAAGGTGCAAGTCTATATGGAGATCGGGCTACAGGTGCAGCTCCTGGTATGAGATCAATCTGGAATTCTACACATCTGTGTGGAGGTAGCCCCGGTAATTCTTCTGGAAATACTCCGGGATATTCTCTTACAACCGGCATGTCATCAATCCTTCTTTCTTCAGTATCGATCTTCTTTACATGTGCCAAAATAGCATAACAACCTTTTCTTATAAGTTTCTGGGCCTTCATACAGCTGATAAAGTTCAGTTTTGAGTTGTTCTTCTCCCCATAAATCATTAATGACGTTTCATCCTTACGAGGGATGCGGATTGCTTTCTCAGCGCAAACAACTTCGCTCTTGTTTTGGACATCCAGTCCATGCCAACGATTACATCAAAACTTCCTAATTCTACGGGTATCAAATCAATTTTGAAGGTTTCACCAGCGAGATTCATTTCGCAACCATGGCAAATTTTATCGGCTTTTATCAGTTTACCATTAGCTAATTCAATAGTATATTTATCGTCTAGAGGTAATGATGCACATTTTAGTTTAAAACTAAAGTCTTTACACATATAACTTCTATCAGCACCCGTATCAAACATAATAGAAGCTAGTTGATTATTAACGGTAAACGTACCCGTGACAAGATTAGGATCCTCACGTGCTTTACTAGCACTAACATTAAATGCCCTCCCACGTGCGGGTTCTTTGTTCTTCTCCTTATCAGGGATTGATTTATAAAGTGACCAGACTTCCCGCATCCATAACATTTCTTGACATCGGTCAATTTTGTCTTTACTTCAGAAACGGTGGCATAACAATCTTTCGCCACATGTCCTTTCTTGTTGCACTTATCACAGACCACTTGGCAATAGCCCGCATGATGTGTGTAACACCTTTTGTAGAACGGATGAGGTCCCTTATAGTTTGGACTTGCAGTTGCCCCATCTTGTTTACCTTTAAAAGTTTCTTGTTTCTTCAGGTGAGTACTTTTGCCCTTATAGTCTTCCCATTTCCTCTTTCCTTCAGTTGTCTTGACTTCGGTAATTGGTGCCTTAATCGAACTCTCTGTGATCTGGTCCATGAGTTGGTGTGCCATTGTCATGGCTTCCTGCATCGTATTTGGTTTGGACGATGTAACATTTCCTTTGATATTGATCGATAAACCGTCAATATACATTTCTATCTTTCGTTTCTCGTTTGGCACCAATTCGGGACACAACAAGGCTAGTTCCATGAAACACTTTTCATAGTTATTGAGATTCGCGCCGATAACCTTGAGATTACGTAACTCAGATTCCATTTTTCTGATCTCGTTTCGAGGACAGTACTCCTCGATTAGCATCTTTTTCAATTCTTCCCAAGAGATATCATATGCCGTATCTATTCCTTCTGCTTTAGCATAATTGTTCCACCAAGTAAGTGCACCATCTTGCAACGTGCACGAAGCATACTTTGACTTGTCTCCGTTCGCACAATTACTGATTTTGAAAACGGACTCCATCTTTTCAAACCATCGGGTTAGACCGACTGGTCCCTCAGTTCCACTAAACGTCTGTGGTTTGCATTCTTGAAAAGTTTTGTATGAGCATCCGTTTCGTGAATTTGTGTTTACGGCTGCTGCTTTGGCTGCTGCTTTGGCTGTTGCTTTTGCTGCTTCGGTTGCAGCAATTCTTTCATTCACACGTTTCTCGACTAGTTGCTCAAACTCAGCATCCGACATTTGAGACATGTTTCTTCAATAAACACAACAGATATAATTTAATCATATAGAATATTATAGGTAAAATGAGTTGTCAATAGTTAATCGTAGCATATTAATAATATGAACCGATTATTATAAAAGCCTTTTCTTCTTATTAGCATTTTATAATTATTTCTAGGGTATTACCTACCCGTTAAGTTCATACATAATAGCTAGTACAAGGAATTAACTACTAAAATCCTAATAATATTCCACTATGAAAAATTATAGCGAGTTACTACATTATTATGTAATAATAATAATAATAAGAAGTAGTAATAATAATACAAATAATCATTCCATGCATTTATTATTAATAAACCAAAATAATACAATACCATACAATACTGATATTTTACATATGCTTATTTTACATAACAAGATAGAGTAGCACACATAAGCAATAAAATAGCGCATGGAAGATTTATGGTTGCGAGGTCGTTCATTCAGAACTATCAGAAACTTCTTCCCATTTGGTTCTCTCTGCCAATTGTTTGTGTGCACATGGTCCGACAGACATTCTGGCAGTGTATTTTATTTTTAGTTGGGGTTTTGAGGTACCCGTTGCCTCAGTGGGTTTAATACAATAAGGGTGGTTACGGATCGAATGGTCCTGTTCTTTTTTAATAATTAAGGACATTTTATTATTGTGGTTGTTTTTATTATCTATAGCAAGTTGGAATTTCTCCTTAGTGATCTCTTTTATTTCATTAGCGAAATCCTCCTCCTTACTGATCTCGTCTGATGACGAACTGTCTGAGTCATGTGTAGGAGAATATGATGACGAACTGCAAGAATATGTACCGGTGGTCATGAACCGAAATCTGCCAGGCGTAATCGGCACAACCCGCCCGTCGGCGGTATATCTGGACCAATGTCCATATTTGTTTAGAAATGGACGATCCACGTTTACTCCAGGGATCATGGGTCCATGCCAACGATACTGTGGCTCCGAAAAACTAAAGCTGGGTGGAGCTGGAACCTCCTCTGGGTTTACCGGGAGTTGAGATTCCCCGGCTAACACAATTTCTTCTTTAATAGGTATTGGAACGCCCTTTTCAGTTGTGGATAGAATAGATTCAGTGTCCGATTCCGAGTCGTACAAAATGATAGGATTAGAGGAAGTCATCTATCACATAATTGAAACAACAATTACGTTAGCATATAAATATATCACATATAATGTTTTTGACCAAATAATAAGCAAAAATCAGTAAAAACAGATATGGTCATAGTCCAGACTCACTAATGCATCCTAACAATTACCAGTTAAACACACTAATGTAATTTCTGGTTCCCTATGACCTCAAGCTCGGATACCAACTGTAACGACCCGTCAAAATCGCTATTGACGCGGCACGTTAATCATTGATTCCACAGTGAGGTTTTGACCTCTATATGATACGTTTTGATAAAATATTTCATTCATTAAAATAAGTGACTTTCTAAACATAGAAAGTTATAAACATGTGGCCGAGTGCTTAGGTATAAGCAAAACCCCGAAATACATAAGTCTTTAATTTACAGGTTGACATCACAGTCCAATTATTTATTACACAACGCAGTTTTATTTTGAATGCAATAAACTTTGTACAAAGCATGAGAGACTCCATGCAGGCAACAAGCACATCACAGCGGAAGCATTCTAAGGACCTGAGAATAAAACATGCTAAAAAGTCAACACGAATGTTGGTGAGTTATAGGTTTAATTGCTCGAGTCATAAACATATATAAAGATAGACCACAAGATTTCATCAAAAGTTTATCAATAGATTCTACGTAACAGAGCACCCTGGTAACTAAACTTAACGCTATAGTGATAATTACCCCATTCGTTTTAATACACGCAAACCAACGTGTCTTAAACTCAAATAACATACGTCCGTTAAAAGGCTAGCGCTCTAGCTCGGACGGGGATGTCAAGCCCTATGGATCCATATACAATTATTCGCGCCCACCAGTCCATATCCTATGTACTGGCAGCTACTAGTTACCAAAGCTAAGGGATTTTCGGTTTAACTCAGTGTAAAATTTTGTATGTACTTGTGTCTTATTGCGTTTAAAATAAATTGCATGTATTCTCAGCCCAAAAATATTTAAAGTATTTAAAAAGGGAGACTATAACTCACAGTTCAATATTGCGATTCAATATTGTAGGCAAATTGCGTAGACGTAATGATGGTAGACGACTGTATGGTTGGCCTTGGATTCAAGAACAATACCCCGAATAATACCCAATATTTCCTTAGCTTAAAGCGGTTTGAAACCCGAATTAAAAACACCCTCGTATATACCTTATTATTATTAAACTTAAATTTAAAATTAAAATTATAATATAAATATAAATATTGAGAGATAAATGTGAAAAAATTTCGTTGAACAAACTGCGTATTTATATTACTTTTCGATTTACTGTAGCTCATGCGATCGCATGAGTTTTCAGTGTTTTTGCCATACGATCGCATGGCCGCCTTTTCCGTTTTTGTTTGCTAGTTCGACAACATCAAATAGTGACTGTAGCAAATAGTGTTTTACTGTAGCAAATAGTGTTTTACTGTAGCAAATAGTGTTTACTGTAGCAAATCACTGTAGCACTGCAGCAAAATACGTTTTCACTGTAGAACTGTAGCAAAATACGGTTTCACTGTAGCAAATAGTGTTTTACTGTAGCAAATAGTGTTTTACTGTAGCAAAGTAATTTTTACTGTAGCAACTAGGGTTTTACTGTAGGAAAGTCGTTTTTACTTGTACATATATATATATATACATACATATAATTGTTCATGAATCGTTGAGAGTAGTCAAAGGTAATTGTATATATGAAACAGTTCTAAAATTTTGAGACTCAATCTAACAGACTTTGTTTAACGTGCCAAAATAATAAATCGTATAGAGAATTGGTTTAAATTAGTCGAAATTTTTCGAGTCATCACAGCTACCACGTGTGTCGCGGTTTCATTCAAGTTCATGTTTCGACACCACATAGGCCTTATGGTGAATCGTGTGTCGTGACATCGCGGGGTTAGTACAAAATGTGTGTCGTGACAGTAACGGTTGTTGTAAACGATCGGAGGTTCTTCTAATGAACCGCTCCCTAGTGCTAATGGTTAACCATGATCGTGTTGGACTTTTATACATGTTGTGTCTAGCATGCTATTTTGGATTATTTGTGCGAGGTGTTTGTGGTGCTTAGTGTTTATGCATGCATGCATATATATATATATATATATATATATATATATATATATATATATATATATATATATATATATATATATATATATATATATTGGTTTGTGCGGTAAGTCAGGTTAGTAAGTTGTATGCATACTTGTATACTTATTTTTCTCACTAAGCTTTACTTACCCTCGTTGTTTTTACATTTTTTTATAGATTATGGCACCTCGAAGGACAAGGGTAAGAGTTTGGCCTAACTTGCTTGCGGTGGAATTTACAAGGCGCTTTTTGGTAATGGTCCGGACGGTGATGCTCGTTAATGGGTCGTTTTGGTTAAAACAATTGGTTAAACTTATGGGACTTGTGTACCCGATGATGTAAACACTTATCTTGTTGTACTGTTAAACGTGCACTTGTATTTGAACAAGTAATGTCTGCAAACTTGTGATTGTGGCGGTCTATTTCAATGTTCGAAAAAAAAGTGTCATATTTTACAAGTTAATTGTTAATTCTTGGGGATCGTTTTAGAATGGGGGAAAGCCTTAAGGAAGTCTTGCTCATAGCGTCATTTTCTAGTTATCTTGCGAAAATGGGCCTCATCTTCAATTGAAAATTTTTCGGTAAATTCTTCACAAATTTTTTCCCGATTTTTGTGGGAATGTAGTGACTTCAAATATGTGTTTTGCGGCCATTAATTATCATCAAAATGAAACTACACTCTCATATATTCGCATTCAATATGAATCTAGAGAAATAAAAAAGGGCTAAAAATACTCGATATATAAACCTCGACGTTATAAAAGCAACAACGTTTTGTAGCTAGTGGTGAGATAGTATCCCCAACATGATTCTCGATGTACCTAAATATAATATTAAATAAAAAAAAGTATCATAGTTGTATTTAAACAGGCACAACAATTTACATGTGAATGTATTACTTATCCTAAGATCTAAAAGTGAAAAAATACCTTAAAAATAGTAAAATGTCTTTTTCAGAATCTAAACTGCTTCGAACGGGGAAAAGCTTTAAGGAAGTCTTACTCGTCGCGCCGTTTTTAGTTATCTTGCAAAAAAGGGCCTCATCTACAATTAAACATTTTTCGAAAAATTCTGCACAAAATTTTGCCCGACTTTGTGGGGAATATAGTGACTTCAAATATGCATTTTGCAGCCATTAATTATCATCAAAATGAAACTACACTCTAACATATTCGTATTCAATATGAAATTTTGATACAAAAGCAAAAATCAGGCTATGAGTCTAGAGAAATAAAAAAACAGCTAAAAATACTCAAATAATAAAACCAAGACGTTTTAAAAGCAACAAGGTTTTGTGGCTAGTGGTGTAATAGTAGCCCCAACATGATTCTCGATGTACTTGAATACAATATTAAATAAAAACAAGTATTATAGTGGTATTTAAACAGGCACAACAATTCACATGTGAAGGTATTACTTATCCTAAGATCGAAAAGTGCAAAATTTACCTTTAAAAATAGTAAAATGTCTTTTTCGAAATCTAAACTGCTTCGAACGAGGGAAAGCCTTATGGAAGTCTTGCTCATAGCACCATCTTCTAGTTATCTTGAAAAAATGGGCCTCATCTGCAATTAAAAACTGTTTCAAAAAATTCTCCACAAAATTTTGCCCAATTTTGTGTGGAATATAATGACTTCAAATATGTGTTTTTCGTCCATTAATTATCATCAAAACGAAACTATATTCGCATATATTCGCATTCAATATGAAATTAAGAAAACAAAAAAAAATAAGGTTATGAATCTAGAGAAATAAAAAAGCTGCTAAAAATACTCGAACAATAAAATCAAAATGCTATAAAAACAGCAACATTTTGTAGCTAGTGGTGAGATAGTAGCCCCAACATGATTCTCGATGTACCTAAATAAAAAATTAAATAAAAACGAATATCATAGTGGTAATTAAACAGGGACAAAAATTCACATGTGAAGGTATTACTTATCTTAAGATCTAAAAGTGCAAATTTCACCTTTAAAAATAGTAAAATGCCTTTTTCGGAATCTAAACAGCTTCAAACAGGGGAAAGCCTTAAGAAGCCTTGCTCGTAGCGCCGTTTTCTAGTTATCTTGTGAAAATGGGCTTCATCCGCAATTAAAAATGTTTCGGAAAATTCTCTACAAAATTTTGCCCGATTTTGGGTGAAATATAGTGACTTCAAATACGCGTTTTGCGTCCATTAATTATCATCAAAACGAAACTACACTCGCATATATTCGCATTCAATATGAAATTTAGAAACAAAAATAAAAATAAGGTTATGAATCTAGAGAAATAACAAAGCGGCTAAAAATACTTGAACAATAAAACGAAGACGTTATAAAAACAGCAACATTTTGTAGCTAGTGGTGAGATAGTAGCCCCAGCATGATTCTCGATGTACCTGAATACAATATTAAATAAAAAAAAGTATCATAGTGGTATTTAAACAGGTACGAAAATTCACATGTGAAGGTATTATTTATCCCAAGATCTAAAATTGCAAAATTCACCTTTAAAAATAGTAAAATGTCATTTTTGGAATCAAAATTGCTTTGAATAGGGGAAAGCCTTAAGGAAATCTTGCTCGTAACATCGTTTTCTAGTTATCTTACGAAAATGGGCCTCATCTGCAATTGAAAATTTTACGAAAAATTCACAACAAAATTTTGCCCGATTTTTGTGGGGAATGTAGTGACTTCAAATATATGTTTTGCGGCCATTAATTATCATCAAAATGAAACTACACTCTCATATATTCGCATTCAATATGAAATTTTGAATCAAAAAATAAAAATAAGGTTATGAATCTAGAGAAATAAAAAAATAGCTAAAAATACTCGAAATATAAAACCTAGACGTTATAAAAGCAGCAACGTTTTGTAGCTAGTTGTGCGATAGTAGCCCCAACATGATTCTCGATGTACCTAAATATAATATTAAATAAAAATAAGTATCATAGTGGTATTTAAACAGACACAACAATTCACATGTGAAGGTAATACTTATCTTAAGATCTAAAAGGGCAAAATTCACCTTAAAAATAGTAAAATGTCTTTTTCGAAATTTAAACTGCTTCGAACGGGGGAAAGCCTTTAGGAAGTCTTGCTTGTCGAGCCGTTTTTAGTTATCTTGCTAAAATGGGCCTCATCGGCAGCTAAAAATTTTTCGCAAAATTCTTCACAAAATTTTGCCCGATTTTGTGGGGAATATAATGACTTCAAATATGTGTTTTGCGGCCATTAATTATCATTAAAACGAAAATACACTCTCATATATTCGCATTCAATATGAAATTTAGAAAGAAAAATAAAAATAAGGTTATGAATCTAGAGAAATAAAAAAGCACCTAAAAATATCCGAACAATTAAACCAAGACATTATAAAAGCAGCAAGTTTTTGTAGCTAGTGGTGAGATAGTAGCCCCCACATGATTCTCCATGTACCTAAATACAATATTAAATAAAAACAACTATCATAGTGGTATTTAAACAGATACAACAACTCACAGGTGAAGGTATTACTTAATCTAAAATCTAAAAGTGTAAAATTCACCTTTAAAAATAGTGAAATTTCATTTTCAGAATCTAAACTGCTTCGAATGGGGGAAAGCCTTAAGGAAGTCTTCCACGTAGCTCCGTTTTCTATTTATCTTGCGAAAATGGGCCTCATCTGCAATTGAATTTTTTTTTGAGAATATTCCCACAAAAAATTTTGCCCGATTTTGTAGGGAATGTAGTGACTTCAAATATATGTTTTGCGGCCATTAATTATCATCAAAACGAAACTATACTCTCATATATTCGCATTCAATATGCAATTTAGAAACAAAAACAAAAATATAGTTATGAATCTAAAGAAATAACAAAGCGACTAAAAATACCAGAACAATAAAGCCAAGACGTTATAAAAGCAGCAATATTTTGTGGATAGTAGTGAGATAGTAGCCCCAACATGATTCTCCATGTATCTAAATACAATATTAAATAATAAAAAATATCATAGTGGTATTTAAACAGACACAACAATTCACAAGTGAAGGTATTAGTTATCCTAACATCCCAAAGTGCAAAATTCACCTTTAAAAATAGTAAAATGTCATTTTTGGAATTTAAACTGCTTCAAACGGGAGAAAGCCTTAAGGAAATCTTGCTCGTAACATCGTTTTCTAGTTATCTTACGAAAATGGGCCTCATCTGCAATTAAAAATACTCGAAATATAAAACCAAGATGTTATAAAAACAGCAAGGTTTTGTGGCTAGTTGTGCGATAGTAGCCCCAACATGATTGTCGATGTACCTAAATACAATATTAAATAAAAACAAGTATCATAATGGTATTTAAACAAGCACATCAATTCACAAGTGAAGGTATTACTTATCCTAAGATCTAAAATTGCAAAATTCACCTTTAAAAATAGTAAAATGTTATTTTCGGAATTTAAACTGCTTCGAACTGGGGAAAACCTTAAGGAATTCTTGCTCGTAGTTCTGTTTTCTAGTTATCTTGCGAAAATGAGACTCATCTGCAATAGAAATTTTTTTAGAAAATTCTCCACAAGATTGTCTCCGATTTTGTGGGGAATATAGTAACTTCGAATATGTATTTTGCAGTCATTAATTATCATCAAAAGGAAACTACATTTTCATATAATCGCATTCAATATGAAATTTAGAAACAAAAACAAAAATAAGGTTATGAATCAAGAGAAATAAAAAGGAGGCTAAAAACTCTCGAATAATAAAACTAAGACGTTATAAAAGCGGAAAGGTTTTGTGGTTATTAGTGGGATAGTTGCCCTAACATGATTCTCGATGTACCTAAATACAATATTAAAAAAAAAAAAAAGTATCATAGTGGTATTTAAACAGGCACAAAATTCACATGTGAAGTTATTACTTATCCTAAGATCTAAAAATGCAAAATTCACCTTTAAAAATAGTAAAATGTCATTTTCAGAATCTAAACTGCTTCGAACGGGGAAAACCCTTAAGAAAGTCTTGCTCATCGCTCTGTTTTCTAGTTATCATGCGAAAATTGGCCTCATCTGCAATTGAAAATTTTTGAGAAAATTTCCATAAAATTTTGCCCGATTTTGTGGAGAATGTAATGACATCAAATATGTGTTTTGCGGCCATTAATTATCATCAAAATGAAACTACACTCTCATTTATACGCATTTAATAAGAAATTTATAAAAAAAAAAATAAGGTTATGAATCTTGATAAATAAAAAAGCGGCTAAAAATACTCGAACAATAAAAACGAGACGTTATAAAAGCAGCAAGATTTTGTGGCTTGTGGTGAGATAGTAGCCCAAACATGATTCTCGATGTACCTAAATACAATCTTAAATAAAAACAAGTATCATAGTGGTATTTAAATAGGCACAACAATTCACAAGGAAAGGTATTACTTATTCTAAGATCTAAAAGTGCAAAATTCACCTTTAAAAAATCGTAAAATAACTTTTTCGGAATCTAAACTGCTTCGAACGGGGGAAATCCTTGATGTAGTCTTGCTCGTAGCGCCGTTTTCTAGTTATCTTTTGAAAATGGGCCTCATCTGCAATTAAAACTTTTCGAAAAATTCTCCACGAAATTTAGCTCAATTTTGTGGGAATATAGACACTTCAAATATGTGTTTTGCGGCTATAAATTATGATCGAAACGAAACTACACCCTCATATATTCGCATTCAATATGAAATTTAGAAATAAAAATAAGGTTATGAATGTGACGACCTAGGAATTTCCGACCAAATTTAAACTTAATCTTTATTTGATTTCGACACGATAAGCAAAGTCTGTAAAGTTGAGTCTTAAAATTTTGAACTGTTTACATGAATTCAATTAAACCTCGACCAATTTCGACGATTCATGAACAACTAATTTGTAAATAGATATATATAATTTTATTTGAAATAATATATGATTTAATTGTTGGAAATAAATATATAAAATAATATCAGTATATTTAATATTATTAATTTAATATATAGATATGCATATAATTATATATATATATATATATATATATATATATATATATATATATATTAAAAAATGAAATATTATATATTGTAATTGTTATAATCAATGTTGAAAAATAGTAATAATATATAATATATAATAATTATTTAAAGAGTATATATATATATATATATATATATATATATATATATATATATATAAATTATATAGAATATATATATTTTGTGATTTCGAAGTTATTTAGTAAACGACGGTGACGCTCAATTGTCATTCGATAGATAGTAAACGAGTTAAAAAGAAATTTATGTGATTTTAAAATAAACGGTGATCCAAAAATGGGTTTTATAAATTATAGGCTTAGTAAAAATGTATTTAGGAGCTATTTATTAAATTTTAAAACTTTTTACATTTTTCTTGGGGTTGGGAGTGAATAATTAATGTAATTTTTATTTAATAGTTGATGCTCGAATTTTATACCATAATGACCAAAATAAATAAATATAGTTAATTTAAAAATATGTGATTTTTCTGGAAACTTTTGTCCGTCACTTGAGTAAACAACGGAGCACGATATAATACCCCGTGAAACTGTCGGTAGATAATCTAATATATCTGGCCACTAGTGTACTAAATTGACATGTAAATTTCTGTTATCTTTCTTTTCATATCCATCCATTATCACTTATAATATATTATATGTTATTATATCTATTTCTATATCTATATAAATATTTACATATTTCATTACATATGGAGCATTTAGACTTACAAGAACGAACCTAATCACCCTTCATCTCCTACAATCACTACAACCACCCTACAATCACCTTACACTATCACTTCGAGCTTTTATGGTTTGCTTAACCTCACCACCGTGACCTACAAACTACAACCAAACCCATAATCGTTAACCACCTTGAAACCCACTTCTATATATATAAGTTATCATCGAGACCCAACCATATAATCACCACTCGATTAACCATCTTTCACCACCACAACACCTCCACCCATCACATTAACACCACCACCATCAAACGCCATAAACCACCATATCATCACATTGGTGCTGCTAGACTGAATAACCATCACCTTCCTCAGCCTTTTCTTTTTTTTTTTTGTTTACTACTGTGCGAGAGAAACCACCGTACACCACTTCAACCATCAACTTCACCACTATACGGGAACCACCTTCACCATCTTTAAGACAACCACCTTATCATCACCATCAAGACCTATTCAATTTTCTCAACTCAAAATCATAATCATAATTACCTTATTGCTTGTTCTACTCGACAACCCAAAAACAAACTCATCAAAACAATTCACCACCACTGCAAACCTCTCGTTTTTCTGTTTGAACTTCAATCACAACCTAAGATCATCATCCCCTAAATTTGTCATTTTTTTTTGTTTTCTTCCTCTTCGAACCATTTCTGCTGCTATGGGCTGTTGCTACAGCAGTTTTATCATTACTGCAAACAATAATAAAGATAATGAACAATAACTGTGGACGAAGAAGATGACACAGTAGCTACATCAACTTTCTTTTTCTTTCTCCTGTTGGCCAACCAAGTGGGAGACAAAAAGGGAAAAAAATTGATTCATTCCAAACCCCACAAAACCAAAACCATGTTGCCACACGATACTACAACCCATTACCATTTTATGTTTCGATCGATCAATCAAAGAAGTAATAATTAAAATGTTACAGTGAAATTAATTTGAGGAAGATGATAATAAGTGGTAACGATTTATGATGTTGAAAATCAAATATCCAAATTGATAATTGTTTCTGTTTTTCGGTTGTCATTTATTTTTCGTGATCCAAATACCCAAACACCAATTTATTGAATCTGTTTCACCCCAATCAAATGTCAACAAAACCCTTCGTGATTGATACCTGCGATATATATATTTTTTTCTTTTTCTTTTTCTCTTCTCTTGTTGATTGTCGTGACTGTAGAAGGAAAAGAAAGCCGAAACCCTTTTTCAATCAATACTTGGGCTGTGTTTTGGCCATTGTAATTTGGTTGCTTGAATAATTGGGCCGTATGGACTAATTCAATAGTTGGGCTGAGATTCTGTTGGGCTTAAGGAGTGCTGGGCCAAAATAAGAGCAGGTTAAGACACTTAGTTTGGTTATTAAATCAGATATGCAGTAACAGCAGAGTGGTTTAGGTTTTTTGTGTTAACGAGAGGTCGCGGGTTCAATCCTCGGCCGTGGCGTTTATTTTTCTTAAAGCTTGTTTTAAAGGTAGTCTTCTTTTATTATTATTATTATTATTATTATTATTATTATTATTATTATTATTATTATTATTATTATTATTATTATTATTATTATCATTATTATTATTATTATTATTATTATTATTATTATTATTATTATTATTATTATTATTATTATTATCATTATTATTATTGTAAGTATCATTATTATTATTAACATTATTAGTATTAGTATTATCATTATTATTAGTATCTTTATCATACTGATTATTATTAATATTATTATTAATATTATCATTTTTATTATTATTATTATCATTTTTATCAAAATTAACATTATTATTAAAATTATCATTAAGATTACTATTATTATTATCATTATTATTATTATTTTCATATTAACAATATTATTATAACAAATAAATATTTTTATATAAGAGTATATCTACAACTACCATAATATTACATATGATTGTATATATTTATATAAATATTTACACATAACAAAATATTGATTTTTACTATAATATTAATCGTATATATATAAAACTGTATAAATATTAATTGTTTTAAACATATATATATATATATATATATATATATATATATATATTCAAATTAAATACTTAAGATATATAATTTAAGCTATAATATATAAATTATTCGATTACAATTATGTGTGTTAATATATATATATATATATATATATATATATATATATATATATATATATATATATATATATATATATATATATATATATATATATATATATATATATATATATATGATATAGGTTCGTGAATCCGAGGCCAACCCTGCATTGTTCAGTATCGTCGTATGCATATTTTTACTACAAAATATCATATCGTGAGTTTCATTTGCTCCCTTTTTAAATGTTTTTGCTATATATATTTTTGGGACTGAGAATACATGCGCTATTTTTATAACTGTTTTACGAAATAGACACAAGTAATCGAAACTATATTCTATGGTTGGATTATCGAAATCGAATATCACCCTTTTAGCTTGGTAGCCTAAGAATTAGGGAACAGACACCTTAATTGACGCGAATCCTAAAGGTAGATCTACGGGCACTAACACCCCCCATACTGGAAAATGGTATTCTTTAGTACTTCGAGTTTATATTATACAGATGGATTTCTGTTTGGGGATATTCTATATGCATTATGTTAATGTCGGTTACCAGGTGTTCAATCCATATGAATGATTTTTAAACACTTGCGAGTGTATGATTATTGAATAAAGGAAATCTTGTGGTCTATTAAAATTATGGAAATGATTGATTTCGATAAACTAATGAACTCACCAACCGTTTGGTTGACACTTGAAAGAATGTTTATTCTCAGGTATGAAAGAAATCTTCCGCTGTGCACTTGCTCATATTAGAGATATTACCTGGAACCATTCATGACATATTTCAAAAGACGTTGCATTCGAGTCGTTGAGTTAATCAAGATTATTATTAAGTCAATTATAGTTGGATATATTATGAAATGGTATGCATGCCGTCAACTTTTAATGAAAGGAAAGTTTGTCTTTTAAAAATGAATGCAATGTTTGTAAAATGTATCATATAGAGGTCAAGTACCTCACGATGTAACCAAATGTAATGTATTCGTCCAGATGGATTAGGACAGGTCATTAGAGTTGGTATCAGAGCGGTGGTCTTAGCGAACCAGGTCTTGCATTAGTGTGTCTAACTGATAGTTGTTTAGATGCATTAGTGAGTCTGGACTTCGACCGTCTCTGCATGTCAAAAGTTTTGCTTATCATTTCGTGTCGAAAATCATCTACTTATCATCCTTAGGAAATTACCTGCTTATCATTCCTAGTCTAGACACATCTTACTGCATTGATTGCATGAATAGTGTATAGACAAATCCATATCTTAGCGTATCTGTTACTGTAGACTTTATCTGACACGTTTCCTTAATTTCCTCCGTAATCTATGGGATCTTCTGTACTATATTAGATATTCTATATAATTAGAATATTATCCGATAACCAAAAATCATTTCATATCGAAAATCCTCTAACTGATCATAAGAGATGGATCCTACACCTAGCTTGGATTCCATTAGTTCCGGAAGCAATTTCGAGATGCGTATTGAAGTAGACTCCGAAGTCAATGAACCCTAAGTGTCTCCACCGTTTAGCTATTTTTCTTTCTGGAGGAGATGGGGGTGGGTCTGAGACTTACTCACTCGATGGAGAAATGAAAAAGGCGAGCCCTACCGCGAACCAAACTTACCTCCTAACATCGGAGAAAATGATGTACTCACCGGTGAACCTATGCGCAACACTGTATTCACCCTTCTTGCTAAAGTTTTCCACCTCGAAGGTCGCATTACTGCAATCTCAGAAAATATTCAACCTCTACTCTCCGAATACCAATCGAAGGGGAATATTAAAAGAAGTTAGGGAACTTCGAATTGATAATCAAGATCTATCGAATCAGATGAGTGGATGGATAGAAATGATAAGGGGGTAGGATAGAAACCCTGACAAGAATGGTGCGTGATTTACAAGCTATACTCACTACACCAACATCATCACCAACCTCAGCACCAACAACACTTGTAGCACCGACAGCAACAGTACCACCATCAGCAGCACCAGTAGCATAACCAGTACTAACAACAACATCCGCATCACACGTCTCAACATCATAATCTATACCTCGAACATCAACATCATATGCACCATAGATACCAAGGAGTACCAACGACAATGAACGATGAAGTATTGATCCATAAATTCATTAATATTCTGAGAAGAATATGTGGTTCCTAATAGTTTTAGAGATTACTTATTCTAGCTCAAACTGAAAAGCAAATGAGATTAATATCTTATTAACTCGTTAAATCCATGATTACATCTGAAGAAAATACATAGGTACATATATTTTCATAAAGATTGTAATTAAAAATTCTTTTGTACAAACTGTTAATGGTGAAAATATTTTAACGGGTAGGTAATACCCGAAGAATATTTAGATTTCACATTAATAAGTTACACTGTACATTCTTCGAATCTGACTCAACGGTCATTTACTATCCTACTTACATCCACAGATATACGTATCCGTTCACTACAGAATAACCATTTTCATTCAATTTCATATTTAGATTTTGACTTCTCAGAATCCAACAAGTGGCATAATAAAGAAAACATTTGACAAAATAAATTTTGTTAGAAACAAACAAAATAATTATGAGAAATTTTGTTAAGAATCCACACTAACAAAATCCTAGCTAACTGGCCATAGCTAACTGTTAATTCCTTATTACATTTAATTATCGCAATTTTAATTCTCGCAATTTTATTTATCTTCATTTAATTTCTGTTATTTATTTTACGCACTTTATTTATCGTCATTTAAATACTGTTATTTACGCATTTTAAATATCGGGACACGTATGCAATGTTTTGACATATCATATTGACGCATCTATATATATTATTTGGAATAACCATAGACACTCTATATGCAGTAATGATCGAGTTAGCTATACAGGGTTGAGGTTGATTCTATAATAATATATATACTTTGAGTTGTGATCGAGTCTGAGACATGTATATAACGGGTCACGACATGTATTAATTAATTCGAATATTATATATTAAACTATATATGAATTGTTGAACTACTAATTGTGGACTCCTAACTATGGACTAATGACATTGGACAATTAAAATGAATTAAAATATTGATTATAACATGTGAAACTAAACAATTCTTCAAGTTTGCCACTTGATTTAATCTTAAACCTCATTTGTATCTTGACAACTACAATCTGCGTTCAAATCTTTCATAATTCTTGGAAACACCTTAAGAGAGAGATGAACCAACCGCACTTCATCTACGGAAGAAAAGATTGATGCATATAGTTATACATCTGAAAAACTCTCGGAAACTGAGTAAACATTTAACACGTAGCTGTGCTAATTCCTTTAGTGTTATTATTACCCAAAATAACTTGATAATCCCTTTCAAAGTAGCAAATTTGGTCACAGCTCCAGCAAGTTAATTTCAACTTTTCGTTCGAAACAACCTTATTATAACCTTGAAATATATGCGTGCTCTTTTATTGTTACCAGGGAACCTTTTATACTCCACCATATTACCATCAACGTTTAATCATCTAAAAACACAATTCTCATGAAACCACCTCGGATTGATAACTGATGATTCAGATATTGTAGCATTAAATGCAGAGGAAACAGAAAAATAGTAGATGGTCTAAACGGCCAAATGTTTGATGATAAAGAAGGGAGTGTTAGGAACGCTCGATAGAAAATTTGGTACTGAAAAATGGATTGAGCTAACCCTGAAGGAGACCAAGGACAAATACAAGGACCAAACCCTATATTCAAAGAATCCAAGTAATTCTGGATCCATTGAAATCTTTAGAGAATATCTTGCTCCGAAGTCATGTTAAAATCTTGCGGAAATTTTTTCTTCATCAACCTTCGAACTTAGAAATTCCAAAATATCATCATAAATATCTTTGATATTTCTGAGGATATTTTCATAAATATTCTTGTCCGAAATTATCTACCTCTTCATGTTTTCTGTATTCCATTATATTGGAAATTTCTGTAAAATCTAAGTATAAATTATGAATGAATTGTAGAGAAGTGTTGGGAATTGAAGCATGGGTTAGTATAATATAATGACGCCCAAAAAACGTGATTATATTACAGTAAGTCATGCTGAGTTTCTAATGAAACGTGATGATGGTTCACAGTAGATCATACCATTATCATGTGACATGTTACATAACTCTTTCATTCTGTTCAACCTCCGAACATATCAAGAAAATATATTCTTGATAGTTCTATCCTCAGTGATTCTGGTAATTTGACAAACCAAATCGTGCTAATACATTCCTTTCTCGCTTTACGAGAGGTCGAGAAGAGAATAAAAAGGCAAAGAGCTCCGAAACATAAGGGAAGATATAAAACTCGACAACAACACAGAAATCAAAAACCGTGTACATTAATACGAATAGCAATATAAAGATAATGTAGGATTAAGAATAGTATCACTATAAGGTAATAATAGAAGTAAACAGATTCTTCTGGTGGAAGATTGAAAAGAAGAATGATAGAAACAATAGTTAGGAAAATATCAGGGATTAGAACCGGATTAAGCATTTTCACAAATTCTTGGAAGTATGAATTGAGGAAGAAAGTATCGGAATGGTGAAATTAATGGAACGGAAAAGGTAAATTTATAATGAAAATATCCGACAGAGCAATTGAGACAGATGACTGCATTTAATTATAAAGATCCTAATTTCCTTAAAACCCAAAAAATCATATCTTATAGATTTCGAAGATTTTCTTTAAATCCCTTGAATTTCAGAATTCAACCCTGACTACGTCAAAAGCTAAAGCGAATCTCTATTCAAATCTTTTGCAATAGCTTCTCTCATACGCTCCGAGTAATTTAAATTCAAATACTTAGCGGTGATAAAACTCTATTTATCAACTCATATTCGTCATGAAAACATTTTTATTGTTAGCCATGACGACCACATTCAAATTTCGGGACTAAATTTCTTTAACGGGTAGGTACTGTGACGACCCGGGAATTTCCGATCAAATTTAAACTTAATCTTTATTTGATTTTGACACGATAAGCAAAGTCTGTAAAGTAGAGTCTTAAAATTTTGGAACTGTTTACATGAATTCAATTGAACCTCGACCAATTTCGTCGATTCACGAACAACTAATTTGTAAAGAGATATATTTAGTGACCCGAACTTTTCCATGTTTATATATATTAATTGAGATTGATATTTACATGATTAAATGTTTCCAACATGTTAAGCAATCAAACTTGTTAAGACTTGATTAATTGAAATATGTTTCATATAGACAATTGACCACCCAAGTTGACCGGTGATTCACGAACGTTAAAACTTGTAAAAACTATACGATGACATATATATGGTTATATATATAGTTAACATGTTTTTATTATAAGTATGTATCTCATTAGGTATTTTAACAATGAGTTATATACATAAAAATGAGACTATTAATTTAAGAAACTCGAAAACGATATATATAACGATTATCGTTATAACAACGTCTTACTAGGTACATATGAATCATATTAAGATATTGATACACTTGGTTAATTATGTTAAATGATAAGTAAATATATTATTAAGTGTATTAACAATGAAATACATATGTAAAAATAAGACTACTAACTTAATGATTTCGAAACGAGACATATATGTAACGATTATCGTTGTAACGACATTTAACTGTATATACATCATACTAAGATATATTATATATCATAATATCATGATAATATAATAATTTAACATCTCATTTGTTATAATAAACAATGGGTTAACAACATTCAAAAAGATCGTTAACCTAAAGGTTTCAAAACAACATTTACATGTAACGACTAACGATGACTTAACGACTCAGTTAAAATGTATATACATGTAGTGTTTTAATATGTATTCATACACTTTTGAAAGACTTCAAGACACTTATCAAAATACTTCTACTTAACAAAAATGCTTACAATTACATCCTCGTTCAGTTTCATCAACAATTCTACTCGTATGCACCCGTATTCGTACTCGTACAATACACAGCTTTTAGATGTATGTACTATTGGTATATACACTCCAATGATCAGCTCTTAGCAGCCCATGTGAGTCACCTAACACATGTAGGAACCATCATTTGGCAACTAGCATGAAATATCTCATAAAATTACAAAAATATGAGTAATCATTCATGACTTATTTACATGAAAACAAAATTACATATCCTTTATATCTAATCCATACACCAACGACCGAAAACACCTACAAACACTTTCATTCTTCAATTTTCTTCATCTAATTGATCTCTCTCAAGTTCTATCTTCAAGTTCTAAGTGTTCTTCATATATTTTACAAGTTCTAGTTACATAAAATCAAGAATACTTTCAAGTTTGCTAGCTCACTTCCAATCTTGTAAGGTGATCATCCAACCTCAAGAAATCTTTGTTTCTTACAGTAGGTTATCATTCTAATACAAGGTAATAATCATATTCAAACTTTGGTTCAATTTCTATAACTATAACAATCTTATTTCAAGTGATGATCTTACTTGAACTTGTTTTCGTGTCATGATTCTGCTTCAAGAACTTCGAGACATCCAAGGATCCGTTGAAGCTAGATCCATTTTTCTCTTTTCCAGTAGGTTTATCCAAGGAACTTAAGTTAGTAATGATGTTCATAACATCATTCGATTCATACATATAAAGCTATCTTATTCGAAAGTTTAAACTTGTAATCACTAGAACATAGTTTAGTTAATTCTAAACTTGTTCGCAAACAAAAGTTAATCCTTCTAACTTGACTTTTAAAATCAACTAAACACATGTTCTATATCTATATGATATGCTAACTTAATGATTTAAAACCTGGAAACACGAAAAACACCGTAAAACCGGATTTACGCCGTCGTAGTAACACCGCGGGCTGTTTTGGGTTACTTAATTAAAAACTATGATAAACTTTGATTTAAAAGTTGTTATTCTGAGAAAATGATTTTTATTATGAACATGAAACTATATCCAAAAATTATGGTTAAACTCAAAGTGGAAGTATGTTTTCTAAAATGGTCATCTAGACGTCGTTCTTTCGACTGAAATGACTACCTTTACAAAAACGACTTGTAACTTATTTTTCTGACTATAAACCTATACTTTTTCTGTTTAGATTCATAAAATAGAGTTCAATATGAAACCATAGCAATTTGATTCACTCAAAACGGATTTAAAATGAAGAAGTTATGGGTAAAACAAGATTGGATAATTTTTCTCATTTTAGCTACGTGAAAATTGGTAACAAATCTATTCCAACCATAACTTAATCAACTTGTATTGTATATTATGTAATCTTGAGATACCATAGACACGTATACAATGTTTCGACCTATCATGTCGACACATCTATATATATTTCGGAACAACCATAGACACTCTATATGTGAATGTTGGAGTTAGCTATACAGGGTTGAGGTTGATTCCAAAATATATATAGTTTGAGTTGTGATCAATACTGAGATACGTATACACTGGGTCGTGGATTGATTCAAGATAATATTTATCGATTTATTTCTGTACATCTAATTGTGGACAACTAGTTGTAGGTTACTAACGAGGACAGCTGACTTAATAAACTTAAAACATCAAAATATATTAAAAGTGTTGTAAATATATTTTGAACATACTTTGATATATATGTATATATTGTTATAGGTTCGTGAATCAACCAGTGGCCAAGTCTTACTTCCCGACGAAGTAAAAATCTGTGAAAGTGAGTTATAGTCCCACTTTTAAAATCTAATATTTTTGGGATGAGAATACATGCAGGTTTTATAAATGATTTACAAAATAGACAAAAGTACGTGAAACTACATTCTATGGTTGAATTATCGAAATCGAATATGCCCTTTTTTATTAAGTCTGGTAATCTAAGAATTAGGGAACAGACACCCTAATTGACGCGAATCCTAAAGATAGATCTATTGGGCCTAACAAACCCCATCCAAAGTACCGGATGCTTTAGTACTTCGAAATTTATATCATATCCGAAGGGTGTCCCGGAATGATGGGGATATTCTTATATATGCATCTTGTTAATGTCGGTTACCAGGTGTTCACCATATGAATGATTTTTATCTCTATGTATGGGATGTGTATTGAAATATGAAATCTTGTGGTCTATTATTATGATTTGATATATATAGGTTAAACCTATAACTCACCAACATTTTTGTTGACGTTTTAAGCATGTTTATTCTCAGGTGATTATTAAGAGCTTCCGCTATCGCATACTTAAATAAGGACGAGATTTGGAGTCCATGTTTGTATGATATTGTGTAAAAACTGCATTCAAGAAACTTATTTTGTTGTAACATATTTGTATTGTAAACCATTATGTAATGGTCGTGTGTAAACAGGATATTTTAGATTATCATTATTTGATAATCTACGTAAATCTTTTTAAACCTTTATTGATGAAATAAAGGTTATGATTTGTTTTAAAATGAATGCAGTCTTTGAAAAACGTCTCATATAGAGGTCAAAACCTCGCAACGAAATCAATTAATATGGAACGTTTTTAATCAATAAGAACGGGACATTTCAGTTGGTATCAGAGCGTTGGTCTTAGAGAACCAGAATTTTGCATTAGTGTATCTTATCGAGTTTGTTAGGATGCATTAGTGAGTCTGGACTTCGACCGTGTTTACTTGAAAAATGATTGCTTAACAAATTTTGTTGGAAACTATATATTTTTAACATGTGAATATTATGTGATATATTAATCTCTTAACGCGTTTGATATTATGTGATAGATGTCTACCTCTAGAACAAGTCCCATTGACTCACCTAATAATAATGAAGAGTCAAATGTAAATTGGAATGATTCGTGGACTGATTCACAAGTTCCCGAAGAGGAATCGGAAGAAGAGTCGGAACCAGACGAAGAATCGGAACCGGAAGAAGAATCGGAACCGGTGGGGGAAATAATAAAACGGTTAAGTAAAAGAGAATCCTCAACCAACCGACCAAGGTTAATTATGGTCAATGGTGTTTCTGCCAAGGAAGCAAAATATTGGGAGGATTACCAATTCTCCGATGAATCGGATTCCGACGAGAATTCCAATGATGTTATAGAAATTACCCCAACTGAATTTAAAAAGGCAAAAGAAAATAATAAGGGAAAGGGCATAAAAATAGAGAAATCTAATTCCAACCCCGATGAACTTTATATGTATCGTCAACCCCCGAAGTTCTTAAGTTGTAACAATGACCCGGGAACCTCTAAACCACCAGGTTTTTCTAAACCAATGTGGACAACGACGGCTCGTATTAGGGGAACATCATATATCCCTAGAAACTTGGAAAAACGAACCAAAACCGAAGAAGAAGAAACGAGCGAGTCGGAATAAGATAGTTGTATTCGTGTGGTGTAATATATGTAATATAGTGTGCTTATGCTTTATGATATATGTAAAAATTGCTTGTATTAATAAGTATTTTTTTTATGAATCTAACTCTTGTCTATTTTACAGTTTAAAAACACAAAATGGATAGACAACCTAATATTTTAAGAGACCTACCCGGAGACATGATTGATGAAATCTTGTCTAGAGTCAGTCAGAATTCCTCGGCACAACTATTTAAGGCGAGATCAGTTTGTAAGACATTCGAAGAACGTTCCAAGAATGTCTTGGTTTATAAGAGACTTTCGTTTGAAAGATGGGGGATATCACATTGGGAAACCCATAAGTTACGATGTGTTTACTTTGACGCATATATTGCGGGGAACCCAAATGCTATTTTACGCAACGGGTTAAGAAATTATTTTGACTCAATATATCCGAATATTGGACTTCGTGATTTAGAAAAAGCGGCTAACATGCAACATAAAGAAGCATGTTATGCTTACGGATTAGTAATGTTCGCTTCTCACCAAAGTGAGAACAAGAACATCGGGCTACAACTATTAAACAAAACGTTTCCACAAGTGACGGAGTCGGTAATTGGGGTAAGAAATGAGGTTTTTAGATTATTACGGGACTGTTGGACATTACGTAACCCTCGTCCCTTTGACGACGTTACAACACGCTGTCTTATAAACGGCCATAACGGTTATGTTGCACAAGATCACGGATGGGAAGTAGTCCTAGTAAAACCAGAATGCATGACTTGTTTCTGGACGTATGAATTACGTGTTTTTATTGCCTTTGCTGAACGACTTGTGTACTAGCTAGAATTATCTTCACAACTATCTTGTATCAAAGTTATTGTGTGCTATATTTCATGCTTTATGTAAAATAAGCGGTATTGTAAGTTTGTAAAATATTGTATAAAAGTTTGAACGCGAAATATTATTACAATCAGTTTTTCATATAGAATTGTAGTAGTTGAATTGTATATTAGCTACTAAGTATGAACTTAACGGGTAGGTACTACCCGAATTTAAACTTATAAAATGCTAATATGAAGAAAAAGCTTTTATAAATGAGTTCATATTATGCTACGAAATACTATTAACTACTCTTAATATTCTGTATGATTAACTTGTTCCATTTGACTATTTTGAAGGAAATGGCACCGACTACTCGACACACCGTGAATATGAATGAAGAGGAATTCCGTACTTTTCTAGCTTCAAACATAGCCGCAGTACAGGCTGCGCTACATACCAACAATAACCTTGGATCTAGCAGTACAGAAAATCGTGTAGGATGCACCTACAAAGAATTCACTGCCTGCAAACCTTTTGAATTTGATGGAACCGAAGGACCGATCGGATTGAAACGGTGGACCGAGAAGGTCGAATCGGTGTTTGCCATAAGTAAGTGTACTGAAGAGGACAAAGTGAAGTACGCTACGCATACCTTCACAGGTTCTGCGTTAACATGGTTGAATACCTATCTAGAGCAAGTGGGACAAGACGATGCGTACGCACTACCGTGGTCAGCATTAAAGCACTTGATGAACGAGAAGTACCGTCCCAGAACCGAGGTCAATAAGCTCAAGACAGAACTTAGAGGGTTACGAACCCAAGGATTTGATATTACCACGTACGAAAGACGATTCACAGAATTGTGCCTATTGTGTCTGGGAGCATTCGAAGATGAGGAAGAGAATATCGACGCGTTTGTGAAAGGATTACCGGAAAGAATCCAAGAAGATATAAGTTCACACGAGCCCGCCTCTATACAACAGGCATGTAGAATGGCTCACAAACTAGTGAACCAGATTGAAGAAAGAATTAAGAACAGACTGCTGAAGAGGCCAATGTGAAGCAAGTCAAAAGAAAGTGGGAGGAAAACGGTGATAAGAATCACCAATACAACAACAACAGCAATTACAACAATAATCGCAACAATTATCCCAACAATCGCAACTACAACAAATGGCCCAACAACAACAACAACAACAACAACAACAACTACAACAATCATCCCAACAACAATAATAACCGCAACAACAACAACAATCAGAAGCAGCTATGCCAAAGGTGTGAAAAGTATCACTTGGGGTTCTGCACCAAATTTTGCAATAAGTGTAAAAGAAATGGTCATAGCGCGGCGAAGTGTGAGGTCTATGGACCAGGGGTTAATAGAACGAAAGGAACAAATGGTGTCGGAACGAGTAATGGCGGAGCAAGTAGTGTCGGAGCAAGTTATGCCAATGTAGTTTGTTATAAATGTGGAAAATCGGGCCACATTATTAGAAATTGCCCGAACCAGGAGAACACGAATGGACAAGGCCGTGGAAGAGTTTTCAATATTAATGCGGCAAAGGCACAGGAAGACCCGGAGCTTGTTACGGGTACGTTTCTTATTGACAATAAATCTGCTTACGTTTTATTTGATTCGGGTGCGGATAGAAGCTATATGAGTAGAGATTTTTGTGCTAAATTAAGTTGTCCATTGACGCCTTTGGATAGTAAATTTTTACTCGAATTAGCAAATGGTAAATTAATTTCAGCAGATAATATATGTCGGAATCGAGAAATTAAACTGGTTAGCGAAACATTTAAGATTGATTTGATACCAGTAGAGTTAGGGAGTTTTGATGTGATAATCGGTATGGACTGGTTGAAAGAAGTGAAAGCAGAGATCGTCTGTTACAAAAATGCAATTCGCATTATACGAGAAAAAGGAAAACCCTTAATGGTGTACGGAGAAAAGGGCAACACGAAGCTACATCTTATTAGTAATTTGAAGGCACAAAAACTAATAAGAAAATGTTGCTATGCTGTTCTAGCACACGTCGAGAAAGTACAAACTGAAGAAAGGAGCATCAATGATGTTCCCATTGCAAAAGAATTTCCCGATGTATTTCCGAAAGAATTACCGGGATTACCCCCACATCGATCTGTTGAATTTCAAATAGATCTTGTACCAGGAGCTGCACCAATAGCTCGTGCTCCTTATAGACTCGCACCCAGCGAGATGAAAGAACTGCAAAGCCAATTACAAGAACTTTTAGAGCGTGGTTTCATTCGACCAAGCACATCACCTTGGGGAGCTCCTGTTTTGTTTGTCAAGAAGAAAGATGGTACATTCAGGTTGTGTATCGACTACCGAGAGTTGAACAAACTTACTATCAAGAACCGCTACCCACTACCGAGAATCGACGACTTATTTGATCAACTACAAGGCTCGTCTGTTTATTCAAAGATTGACTTACGTTCCGGGTATCATCAAATGTGGGTGAAAGAAGATGATATTCCAAAGACTGCTTTCAGAACACGTTACGGTCATTACGAGTTTATGGTCATGCCGTTTAGTTTAACTAATGCACTAGCTGTGTTCATGGACCTTATGAACCGAGTGTGTGGACCATACCTTGACAAGTTTGTCATTGTTTTCATTGATGACATACTTATTTACTCAAAGAATGACCAAGAACACGGTGAACATTTGAGAAAGGTGTTAGAAGTATTGAGGAAGGAAGAATTGTACTCTAAGTTTTCAAAGTGTGCATTTTGGTTGGAGGAAGTTCAATTCCTCGGTCACATAGTGAACAAAGAAGGTATTAAGGTGGATCCGGCAAAGATAGAAACTGTTGAAAAGTGGGAAACCCCGAAAACTCCGAAACACATACGCCAGTTTTTAGGACTAGCTGGTTACTACAGAAGGTTCATCCAAGATTTTTCCAGAATAGCAAAACCCTTGACTACATTAACGCATAAAGGGAAGAAATTTGAATGGAATGATGAACAAGAGAAAGCGTTTCAGTTATTGAAGAAAAAGCTAACTACGGCACCTATATTGTCATTGCCTGAAGGGAATGATGATTTTGTGATTTATTGTGACGCATCAAAGCAAGGTCTCGGTTGTGTATTAATGTAACGAACAAAGGTGATTGCTTATGCGTCTAGACAATTGAAGATTCACGAACAAAATTATACGACGCATGATTTGGAATTAGGCGCGGTTGTTTTTGCATTAAAGACTTGGAGGCACTACTTATATGGGGTCAAAAGTATTATATATACCGACCACAAAAGTCTTCAACACATATTTAATCAGAAACAACTGAATATGAGGCAGCGTAGGTGGATTGAATTGTTGAATGATTACGACTTTGAGATTCGTTACCACCCGGGGAAGGCAAATGTGGTAGCCGATGCCTTGAGCAGGAAGGACAGAGAACCCATTCGAGTAAAATCTATGAATATAATGATTCATAATAACCTTACTACTCAAATAAAGGAGGCGCAACAAGGAGTTTTAAAAGAAGGTAATTTAAAGGATGAAATACCCAAAGGATCGGAGAAGCATCTTAATATTCAGGAAGACGGAACCCGGTATAGGGCTGAAAGGATTTGGGTAACAAAATTTGGAGATATGAGAGAAATGGTACTTAGAGAAGCTCATAAAACCAGATACTCAATACATCCTGGAACGGGGAAGATGTACAAGGATCTCAAGAAACATTTTTGGTGGCCTGGTATGAAAGCCGATGTTGCTAAATACGTAGGAGAATGTTTGACGTGTTCTAAGGTCAAAGCTGAGCATCAGAAACCATCAGGTCTACTTCAACAACCCGAAATCCCGGAATGGAAATGGGAAAACATTACCATGGATTTCATCACTAAATTGCCAAGGACTGCAAGTGGTTTTGATACTATTTGGGTAATAGTTGATCGTCTCACCAAATCAGCACACTTCCTGCCAATAAGAGAAGATGACAAGATGGAGAAGTTAGCACGACTGTATTTGAAGGAAGTCGTCTCCAGACATGGAATACCAATCTCTATTATCTCTGATAGGGATGGCAGATTTATTTCAAGATTCTGGCAGACATTACAGCAAGCATTAGGAACTCGTCTAGACATGAGTACTGCCTATCATCCACACACTGATGGGCAGAGCGAAAGGACGATACAAACGCTTGAAGACATGCTACGAGCATGTGTTATTGATTTCGAAAACAGTTGGGATCGACATCTACCGTTAGCAGAATTTTCCTACAACAACAGCTACCATTCAAGCATTGAGATGGCGCCGTTTGAAGCACTTTATGGTAGAAAGTGCAGGTCTCCGATTTGTTGGAGTGAAGTGGGGGATAGACAGATTACGGGTCCGGAGATTATACAAGAAACTACCGAGAAGATCATCCAAATTCAACAACGGTTGAAAACCGCCCAAAGTCGACAAAAGAGCTACGCTGACATTAAAAGAAAAGATATAGAATTTGAAATTGGAGAGATGGTCATGCTTAAAGTTGCACCTTGGAAAGGCGTTGTTCGATTTGGTAAACGAGGGAAATTAAATCCAAGGTATATTGGACCATTCAAGATTATTGATCGTGTCGGACCAGTAGCTTACCGACTTGAGTTACCTCAACAACTCGCGGCTGTACATAACACTTTCCACATCTCGAATTTGAAGAAATGTTTTACTAAAGAAGATCTCACTATTCCGTTAGATGAAATCCAAAACAACGAAAAACTTCAATTCATCGAAGAACCCGTCGAAATAATGGATCGTGAGGTTAAAAGACATAAGCAAAACAAGATACCAATTGTTAAGGTTCAATGGAATGCTCGTAGAGGACCCGAGTTCACCTGGGAGCATGAAGATCAGATGAAGAAGAAATACCCGCATCTATTTCCAGAAGATTCGTCAACACCTTCAACAGCTTAAAATTTCGGGACGAAATTTATTTAACGGGTAGGTACTTTAGTGACCCGAACTTTTCCATGTTTATATATATTAATTGAGATTGATATTTACATGATTAAATGTTTCCAACATGTTAAGCAATCAAACTTGTTAAGACTTGATTAATTGAAATATGTTTCATATAGACAATTGACCACCCAAGTTGACCGGTGATTCACGAACGTTAAAACTTGTAAAAACTATACGATGACATATATATGGTTATATATATAGTTAACATGTTTTTATTATAAGTATGTATCTCATTAGGTATTTTAACAATGAGTTATATACATAAAAATGAGACTATTAATTTAAGAAACTCGAAAACGATATATATAACGATTATCGTTATAACAACGTCTTACTAGGTACATATGAATCATATTAAGATATTGATACACTTGGTTAATTATGTTAAATGATAAGTAAATATATTATTAAGTGTATTAACAATGAAATACATATGTAAAAATAAGACTACTAACTTAATGATTTCGAAACGAGACATATATGTAACGATTATCGGTGTAACGACATTTAACTGTATATACATCATACTAAGATATATTATATATCATAATATCATGATAATATAATAATTTAACATCTCATTTGTTATAATAAACAATGGGTTAACAACATTCAAAAAGATCGTTAACCTAAAGGTTTCAAAACAACATTTACATGTAACGACTAACGATGACTTAACGACTCAGTTAAAATGTATATACATGTAGTGTTTTAATATGTATTCATACACTTTTGAAAGACTTCAAGACACTTATCAAAATACTTCTACTTAACAAAAATGCTTACAATTACATCCTCGTTCAGTTTCATCAACAATTCTACTCGTATGCACCCGTATTCGTACTCGTACAATACACAGCTTTTAGATGTATGTACTATTGGTATATACACTCCAATGATCAGCTCTTAGCAGCCCATGTGAGTCACCTAACACATGTAGGAACCATCATTTGGCAACTAGCATGAAATATCTCATAAAATTACAAAAATATGAGTAATCATTCATGACTTATTTACATGAAAACAAAATTACATATCCTTTATATCTAATCCATACACCAACGACCAAAAATACCTACAAACACTTTCATTCTTCAATTTTCTTCATCTAATT
Organism: Rutidosis leptorrhynchoides; assembly: GCF_046630445.1. Classification (NCBI taxonomy): domain Eukaryota; kingdom Viridiplantae; phylum Streptophyta; class Magnoliopsida; order Asterales; family Asteraceae; genus Rutidosis; species Rutidosis leptorrhynchoides. The sequence continues at coordinate 349,434,913 of NC_092339.1, read as the reverse complement.
GATCTCTCTCAAGTTCTATCTTCAAGTTCTAAGTGTTCTTCATAAATTCTACAAGTTCTAGTTACATAAAATCAAGAATACTTTCAAGTTTGCTAGCTCACTTCCAATCTTGTAAGGTGATCATCCAACCTCAAGAAATCTTTGTTTCTTACAGTAGGTTATCATTCTAATACAAGGTAATAATCATATTCAAACTTTGGTTCAATTTCTATAACTATAACAATCTTATTTCAAGTGATGATCTTACTTGAACTTGTTTTCGTGTCATGATTCTGCTTCAAGAACTTCGAGCCATCCAAGGATCCGTTGAAGCTAGATCCATTTTTCTCTTTTCCAGTAGGTTTATCCAAGGAACTTAAGGTAGTAATGATGTTCATAACATCATTCGATTCATACATATAAAGCTATCTTATTCGAAGGTTTAAACTTGTAATCACTAGAACATAGTTTAGTTAATTCTAAACTTGTTCGCAAACAAAAGTTAATCCTTCTAACTTGACTTTTAAAATCAACTAAACACATGTTCTATATCTATATGATATGCTAACTTAATGATTTAAAACCTGGAAACACGAAAAACACCGTAAAACCGGATTTACGCCGTCGTAGTAACACCGCGGGCTGTTTTGGGTTAGTTAATTAAAAACTATGATAAACTTTGATTTAAAAGTTGTTATTCTGAGAAAATGATTTTTATTATGAACATGAAACTATATCCAAAAATTATGGTTAAACTCAAAGTGGAAGTATGTTTTCTAAAATGGTCATCTTGACGTCGTTCTTTCGACTGAAATGACTACCTTTACAAAAACGACTTGTAACTTATTTTTATGACTATAAACCTATACTTTTTCTGTTTAGATTCATAAAATAGAGTTCAATATGAAACCATAGCAATTTGATTCACTCAAAACGGATTTAAAATGAAGAAGTTATGGGTAAAACAAGATTGGATAATTTTTCTCATTTTAGCTACGTGAAAATTGGTAACAAATCTATTCCAACCATAACTTAATCAACTTGTATTGTATATTATGTAATCTTGAGATACCATAGACACGTATACAATGTTTCGACCTATCATGTCGACACATCTATATATATTTCGGAACAACCATAGACACTCTATATGTGAATGTTGGAGTTAGCTATACAGGGTTGAGGTTGATTCCAAAATATATATAGTTTGAGTTGTGATCAATACTGAGATACGTATACACTGGGTCGTGGATTGATTCAAGATAATATTTATCGATTTATTTCTGTACATCTAATTGTGGACAACTAGTTGTAGGTTACTAACGAGGACAGCTGACTTAATAAACTTAAAACATCAAAATATATTAAAAGTGTTGTAAATATATTTTGAACATACTTTGATATATATGTATATATTGTTATAGGTTCGTGAATCAACCAGTGGCCAAGTCTTACTTCCCGACGAAGTAAAAATCTGTGAAAGTGAGTTATAGTCCCACTTTTAAAATCTAATATTTTTGGGATGAGAATACATGCAGGTTTTATAAATGATTTACAAAATAGACACAAGTACGTGAAACTACATTCTATGGTTGAATTATCGAAATCGAATATGCCCCTTTTTATTAAGTCTGGTAATCTAAGAATTAGGGAACAGACACCCTAATTGACGCGAATCCTAAAGATAGATCTATTGGGCCTAACAAACCCCATCCAAAGTACCGGATGCTTTAGTACTTCGAAATTTATATCATATCCGAAGGGTGTCCCGGAATGATGGGGATATTCTTATATATGCATCTTGTTAATGTCGGTTACCAGGTGTTCACCATATGAATGATTTTTATCTCTATGTATGGGATGTGTATTGAAATATGAAATCTTGTGGTCTATTATTATGATTTGATATATATAGGTTAAACCTATAACTCACCAACATTTTTGTTGACGTTTTAAGCATGTTTATTCTCAGGTGATTATTAAGAGCTTCCGCTGTCGCATACTTAAATAAGGACGAGATTTGGAGTCCATGTTTGTATGATATTGTGTAAAAACTGCATTCAAGAAACTTATTTTGTTGTAACATATTTGTATTGTAAACCATTATGTAATGGTCGTGTGTAAACAGGATATTTTAGATTATCATTATTTGATAATCTACGTAAAGCTTTTTAAACCTTTATTGATGAAATAAAGGTTATGGTTTGTTTTAAAATTAATGCAGTCTTTGAAAAACGTCTCATATAGAGGTCAAAACCTCGCAACGAAATCAATTAATATGGAACGTTTTTAATCAATAAGAACGGGACATTTCAATATATACAATTTTATTTGAAATAATATATGATTTATTTGTTGAAAATAAATATATAAAATAATATCAGTATATTTAATATTATTAATTTAATATATAGATATGCATATAATTATATATATATATATATATATATATATATATATATATATATATATATATATATATATATATATTATAAAATGAAATATTATATATTGTAATTGTTATAATCAATGTTGAAAAATAATAATAATATATAATATAGAATAATTATTTAAAGAGTATATATATATATATATATATATATATATATATATATAAATTATATAGAATATATATATTTTGTGATTTTGAAGTTATTTAGTAAACGACGGTGACGCTCAATTGTCATTCGATAGATAGTAAACGAGTTAAAAAGGAATCTATGTGATTTTAAAATAAATGGTGATCCGAAATTGGGTTTTATAAATTATAGGCTTAGTAAAAATGTATTTAGGAGCTATTTATTAAATTTTAAAACTTTTTACATTTTACTTAGGGTTGGGAGTGAATAATTAATGTAATTTTTATATAATAGTTGATGCTCGAATTTTATACCATAATGACTAAAATAAATAAATATAGTTAATTCAAAAATATGAGATTTTTCTGTAAACTTTTGTCCGTCACTTGAGTAAACAACGAAGCACGATATAATACCCCGTGAAACTGTCGGTAAATAATCCAATATATCTGGCCACTAGTGTACTAAATTGACATGTGAATTTCTGTTATCTTTCTTTTCATATCCATCCATTATCACTTATAATATATTATATGTTATTATATCTATTTCTATATCTATATAAATATTTACATATTTCATTACATATGGAGCATTTACACTTACATGAACGAACCTAATCACCCTTCATCTCCTACAATCACTACAACCACCCTACAATCACCTTACACTATCACTTCGAGCTTTTATGATTCGTTTAACCTCACCACCGTGACCTACAAACTACAACCAAACCCATAATCGTTAACCACCTTGAAACCCACTTCTATATATATAAGTTACCATCGAGACCCAACCATATAATCACCACTCGGTTAACCATCTTTTACCACCATAACACCTCCACCCGTCACATTAACACCACCACCATCAAACGCCATAAACCACATATCATCATCTTATTATTTAAAAACCCACACGCCATCACACTGGTGCTGCTAGACTGAATAACCATCACCTTCCTCAGCCTTTTCTTTTTTTGTTTACTACTATGCGAGAGAAACCACCGTACACCACTTCAACCATCAACTTCACCACTATACGGGAACCACCTTCACCATCTTTAAGACAACCACCTTATCATCACCATCAAGACCTATTCAATTTTCTCAACTCAAAATCATAATCATAATTACCTTATTGCTTGTTCTACTCGACAACCCAAAAACAAACTCATCAAAATAATTCATCACTACTGCAAACCTCTCGTTTTTCTGTTTGAACTTCAATCACAACCTAAGATCATCATCCGCTCAATTAGTCATTTTTTTTTCCTGTTTTCTTCCTCTTCGAACCATTTCTGCTGCTATGGGCTGTTGCTACAGCAGTTTTATCATTACTGCAAACAATAATAAAGATAATGAACAATAACTGTAGACGAAGAAGATGACACTGTAGCTGCATCTACTTTCTTTTTCTTTCTCCTGTTGGCCGACCAAGTGGGAGACAAAAAGGAAAAAAAAAATTGATTCATTCCAAGCCCCACAAAACCAAAACCATGTTGCCACATGATTCTACAACCCATTACCATTTTATGTTTCGATCGATTAATCAAAGAAGTAATAATTAAAATGTTAGAGCGAAATTAATTTGAGGAAGATGATAATAAGTGGTAACGATTTATGATGATGAAAAAAAATATCCAAATTGATAATTGTTTCTATTTTTCGGTTGTAATTTATTTTTCGTGAGCCAAATACCCAAACACCAATTTATTGAATCTGTTTCACCCCAATCAAACCGTCTACAAAACCCTTCGTGATTGATACCTGCGATATATATATATATATATATATATATATATATATATATATATATATATATATATATTCTTTTTCTCTTCTCTTGTTGATTGTCGTGACTGTAGAAGGAAAAGAAAACCGAAACCCTTTTTCAATCGATACTTGTGCTGTGTTTTGGCCATTGTAATTTGGTTGCTTGAATAATTGGGCCGTATGGACTAATTCAATAGTTAGGCTGAGATTCTGTTGGGCTTAAGGATTGTTGGGCCAATATAAGAGCAGTTTAAGACACTTAGTTTGGGTATTAAATTAGATATGCAGTAACAGCAGAGTGGTTTAGGTTGTTTGTGTTAACGAGAGGTCGCGGGTTCAATCCTCGGCCGTGGCGTTTATTTTTCTTAAAGCTTGTTTTAAAGGCAGTCTTCTTTTATTATTATTATTATTATTATTATTATTATTATTATTATTATTATTATTATTATTATTATTATTATTATTATTATTATTATTATTATTATTATCATTATTATTATTATTATTATTATTATTATTATTATTATTATTATTATTATAAGTATCATTATTATTATTAACATTATTATTATTATTATTATTATTATTATTATTATTATTATAAGTATCATTATTATTATTAACATTATTATTATTAGTATTATCATTATTATTAGTATCTTTATCATACTGATTATTATTAATATTATTATTAATATTATCATTTTTATTATTACTATAGTTATTATAGTTATTGTCATTACTATTATTATTATCATTTTTATCAAAATTAACAATATTATTAAAATTATCATTAAGATTACTAGTATTATTATCATTATTATTATTATTATCATTATTATTATTATTATTTTCATTTTAACAATATTATTATAACAAATAAATATTTTTATATAAGAGTATATCTACAACTACCATAATATTACATATGATTGTATATATTTATATAAATATTTACACATAACAAAATATTGATTTTTACTATAATATTAATCACATATATATAAAACTGTAAAAATATTAATTGTGTTAAACATATATATATATAATTTAAGCTATAATATATAAATTGTTCGATTACAATTATGTGTGTTAATATATATATATATATATATATATATATATATATATATATATATATATATATATATATATATATATAAATGATATAGGTTCGTGAATCCGAGGCCAACTCTGCATTGTTCAGTATCGTCGTATGCATATTTTTACTACAAATATCGTATCGTGAGTTTCATTTGCTCCCTTTTTAAATGTTTTTGCAATATATATTTTTGGAACTGAGAATACATGCGCTGTTTTTATAACTGTTTTACGAAATAGACACAAGTAATCGAAACTACATTCTATGGTTGGATTATCGAAATCGAATATCACCCTTTTAGCTTGGTAGCCTAAGAATTAGGGAACAGACACCTTAATTGAAGCGAATTCTAAAGGTAGATCTACGGGCACTAACACCCCCCATACTGGAAAATGGTATGCTTTAGTACTTCGAGTTTATATTATACAGATGGATTTCTGTTTGGGGATATTCTATATGCATTATGTTAATGTCGGTTACCAGGTGTTCAATCTATATGAATGATTTTTAAACACTTGCGAGTGTATGATTATTGAATAAATGAAATCTTGTGGTCTATTAAAATTATGGAAATGATTGATTTCGATAAACTAATGAACTCACCAACCTTTTGGTTGACACTTGAAAGCATGTTTATTCTCAGGTATGAAAGAAATCTTTCGCTGTGCACTTGCTCATTTTAGAGATATTACTTGGAACCATTCATGACATATTTCAAAAGACGTTGCATTCGAGTCGTTGAGTTCATCAAGATTATTATTAAGTCAATTATAGTTGGATATATTATGAAATGGTATGCATGCCGTCAACTTTCGATGAAATGAAAGTTTATCTTTTAAAAACGAATGCAATGTTTGTAAAATCTATCATATAGAGGTCAAGTACCTCACAATGTAACCAAATGTAATGTATTCGTCTAGATGGATTAGGACGGGTCATTAGAATGAATCTATAGAAATTAAAAAGCGACTAAAAATACTCGAATAATATAACCAAGACGTTACAAAAGCAACAAGGTTTTGTGGCTAGTGGTGAGATAGTAGCCCCAACATGATTCTCGATGTACCTAAATACAATATTAAATAAAAACAAATATCATAGTGGTATTTAAACAGGCACAAAAATTCACATGTGAATGTATTATTTATCCTAAGATCTAAAAGTGCAAAATTCACCTTTAAAATAATAAAATATCATTTTCGGAATTAAAACTACTTCAAACGGGGAAAGCCTTAATGTAAGACCCAAATATTTATTGTACATAATGTATTTATGGTGTACGATGCGTGTATGAAGTGTACGTGTTGCTTGCTCGAACGTCGAAGGAAACTGGACGTTGTCCGAAGTGACAAGGTGTGTACGTATCTTTTCAACGCCAAATAAAGTTTGAATTGATGTTTCAAAGCCTTATCATTGGATAGAATATCTTATTACGTTTCCAACGATATTTGATTCATTGAAAACGGAGTTACGGTCGAAAAGTTATGGCCAAAACAAGTTGCTGAAACCTGTTTTGGGCTCGACCACAATTTCCAGTTATTTGGAGCGGCGCTCCACCTTCTGGCGCGGCGCGCCGATTGCTGCAGAGGCAATTTTCAGCCTTTTTAAAAGGTTTAAATGAGGGGTACTTTGGTCTTTTCAATTAGGGTCGGTTTGGGGTCATCAAGACTGACCTAGAACTCCATTGGAGCTCATTTCTCACCCACACAAACACTCCCATCCTCAAACCCTAGAGAGAGATTGAGTTCTAGTGAGAGAGAAATCCATTTGGAGAAGAAGGAGGTTGTTTCGGGTCAAACCTCAAGCATTAAAGTTGTTCTACTCGTCAACGGCATCATTTTGGCGGTATTGGTAAGTTCTAACTCCGAATTTCATTGTTGATTTTGCTATTCAAAGTTAGGGTTTGAATTTGATTTGTTGATAAACCCATTTAGACTCATGAAGTGGGTTTAGTGATGCTAGTAATCGGGTTTATTGTTAGTGTTGGTGGATTTTGGGTTGGTGAAAAAATTGGTTATGTTTAGAACTTGAATTTGGGTTTAATCACTAGGTTTAGTGATTATGGAAGTATTGAAACCCATTTAGAGTTATTTGGTTGACTAATTTTGACTATGGGTCAAAATTAGGGTTTGGTGACGGTTATGACCCAATTGTCGATTTAGTAAGGTTTATAAACTTAAAATGGATTAAGTTGAAGTATAAAACCGAGTTAAATATGTTTTGGTGTCAAAACTTGCTAATGGCGTGTTATTGACTTCTTATGGGTCAAATTAGGGTTTAAGTGTCTTTATGGGAAAGATAGGTGTTTAACACCTATGATTGGGTTTAATTGGAGTATTAAGACCATTCTCACTTGTGTTAGTGATTATTGGTTAATTTTGGGCGCGGTTTGTACTTGGAAGTGCATTTGGGTCAAATTTGCACTAAGTGTCAAATTGGGTTGGTTTGTAAATCCAATCTAAGTGTGTTGTTGAATTTGTGATAATGGAATAGGTACTTTCCATTGACGAGTTCCAGATTATTCGGTAGCATTCTTCAAGGCGACAAGGTGAGTGGAATAATTATATGTGTAGGTATATAATGTATCTATTTGTTGTAGCGTGAAATGTGTAGTGTCGAGGTGTTAAGACACCACGTTTCACGTGAAGAGTGTAGCATCGATGTGTTAAGATGCCACTCGGGTGTAGCATCGAGGTGTTAAGATGCCACCTAAGAGTGTAGTGTCGAGGTGTTAAGACACCACTCCGTAAAAATAATGAGTGATGCATCGAGGTGTTAAGATGCCACTCAGGGTGATGTGCCGAGGTGTTAAGGTGCCACCCTAGGGGTTAGTGGTGCGAGGTGTTAAGTGCCCTAACGGATGTTATGAACACCGATGGCGTTTTCGCGAGCGCCGTTCCCTTGTACTATTGGTTAACCATGGTTATTTGTGTTGTAAGCGCATTATATTATTCGAGTTATATTCATATGCGGTTGTTATGCTAGCTTGTGGTATTGGAGATTTATAGCTTGTTATTGTGACGATAAGCTAAATGTGTATGCTAGCGTGTTTGCGGTTTGGTGTGTAAGTGTATGCAAGTAGGTATAATTATATATGTATTCGTATAATTATTGCATTCACTAAGCTTTGCTTACCCTCTCGTTGTTTACTATTTTTATAGGTTCGGTTTTGGACAAGGGTAAGGGCATCGTTTTGGACTAGAGATCCCGCTTGATGCTAGGGGACGCTTTTGGCTTTAGTAGCTCTTGGAGTTTGACCGATAGTTGGGTAGTTTAATCCCAAACGCCATGCTCATTGTGTAGTTTGGAACTTAAACTTTTTGGTGGTCGAAACTCGTAAATTGTATTAAACTCGTAAAACGGCAGATGTGGGCCCCGCTTGTAAAACATTGATTTTATATTTGAAACAGGTTAGTTTTACATTATTAAATAAAAACTAGTATCATAATGGTATTTAAACAGTCACAACAATTCACATGTGAAGGTATTACTTATCCTAATATTTAAAAGTGCAAAATTCACCTTTAAAAATAGTAAAATGTCATTTTCGGAATTAAAACTACTTCAAACGGGGAACGCCTTAAGGAAGTCTTGCTCGTAGCGTTGTTTTTTAGTTATCTTGCGAAAATGGGCGTCATCTGCAATTGAAAATTGTTCGGGAAATTCTCCACAAAATTTTGCCCGACTTTTGTGGGGAATGTAGTGATTTCGAATATGTGTTTTGCGGCCATTAATTATCATCAAAATGAAACTACACTCTAATATATTCGCATTCAATATGAAATTTTGAAAAAAAAAACAAAAATAAAGTTATGATTCTAGAGAAATAAAAAACGGCTACAAATACTCGAAATATAAAACCTAGACGTTATAAAAGCAGTAAGTGCCACATGGCTAGTGGTGAGATAGTAGCCCCAACATGATTCTCGATGTACCTAAATACAATATTAAATAAAAACAAGTATCATAGTGGTATTTATACAGGCACAAAATTCACATGTGAAGGTAAGATCTAAAAGTGCAAAATTCACCTTTAAAAATAGTAAAATGTCATTTTTGGAATTAAAACTACTTCAAACAGGGAAAGCCTTAAGGAAGTCATGCTCGTAGTGTTGTTTTCTAGTTATCTTGCGAAAATGGGCGTCATCTGCAATTGTAAATTGTTCGGGAAATTCTCCACAAAATTTTGCCCGATTTTTGTGGGGAATGTAGTGATTTTGAATAAGTGTTTTGCGGCCATTAATTATCATCAAAACGAAACTACACTCTAATATATTCACATTCAATATAAAATTTTGAAACAAAAAACAAAAATAAGGTTATGAATCTAGAGAAATAAAAAAAACGGCTAAAAATACTCGAAACATAAAACCTAGACGTTATAAAAGCAGCAACGTTTTGTAACTAGTGGAGAGATAGTAGCCCCAACATGATTCGTGATGTACCTAAATATAATATTATATAAAAACAAGTATCATAGTTGTATTTAAACAGGCACAACAATTCACATATGAATGTATTAGTTATCCTAAGATCTAAAAGTGCAAAATTCTCCTTAAAAATAGTAAAATGTCTTTTTCAGAATCTAAACTATTTCGAACGGGGAAAAGACTTAAGGAAGTCTTGCTCGTCGAGCCATTTTTAGTTATCTTGCGAAAATGGCCTCATCTACAATTAAAAATGTTTCGAAAAATTCTCCACGAAATTTTGCCCTATTTTGTGGGAAATATAGTGACTTCAAATATGTGTTTTGCGGCCATTATTTATCATCAAAACTAAACTATACTCTCATATATTCGCATTCAACATGAAATTTTGAAACAAATGCAAAAATCAGTTTATGAATCTGGAGAAATAAAATAACGGCTAAAAATACTCAAACAATAAAACCAAGACCTTATAAAAACAACAAGGTTTTGTGGCTAGTGGTGAGATAGTAGCCCCAACATGATTCTCAATGTACCTGAATACATTATTAAATGAAAGCTAGCATCATAATGGTATTTAAACAGTCACAACAATTCACATGTGAAAGTATTACTTATCCTAAGATCTAAAAGTGCAAAATTCACCTTTAAAAATAGTAAAATGTCATTTTCGAAATTAAAACTACTTCAAAAGGGGAAAGCCTTAAGGAAGTCTTGCTCGTAGCGTTGTTTTCTAGTTATCTTGCGAAAATGGGCGTCATCTGCAATTGAGAATTGTTCGGGAAATTCTCCACAAAATTTTGCCCGATTTTTATGGGGAATGTAGTGATTTCGAATATGTGTTTTGTGGCCATTAATTATCTGAAACTACACTCTAATATATTCGCATTCAATATGAAATTTTGAAACAAAAAACAAAAATAAGGTGATGAATCTAGAGAAATAAAAAAACGGCTAAAAATACTCGAAATATAAAACCTAGATGTTATAAAAGCAGCAACGTTTTGTAGCTAGTGGAGAGATAGTAGCCCCAACATGATTCTCAATGTACCTAAATATAATATTATATAAAAACAAGTATCATAGTTGTATTTAAACAGGCACAACAATTCACATGTGAAGGTATTAGTTATCCTAAGATTTAAAAGTGCAAAATTCACCTTAAAAATAGTAAAATATCTTTTTCAGAATCTAAACTGTGCTGAATGGGGGAAAGCCTTAAGGAAGTCTTGCTCATCGAGCCATTTTTAGTTATCTTGCGAAAATGGGCCTCATCTGCAGTTAAAAATGTTTCGAAAAATTATCCGCAATATTTTGCCCCATTTTGTGGGGAATATAGTGACTTCAAATATGTGTTTTGCGGCCATTATTTATTATCAAAACGTAACTGCACACTCTTATATTCGCATTCAATATGAAATTTTGAAACAAATGCAAAAATCAGGTTATGAATCTGGAGAAATAAAAAAACGGCTAAAAATACTCAAACAATAAAACCAAGACGTTATAAAAGCAACAAGGTTTTGTGGCTAGTGGTGAGATAGTAGCCCCAACATGATTCTCAATGTACCCGGATACATTATTAAATAAAAACTACTATCATAATGGTATTTAAACAGTCACAACAATTCACATGTGAAGGTATTACTTATCATAAGATCTAAAAGTGCAAAATTTACCTTTAAAAATAGTAAAATATCATTTTCAGAATTAAAACTACTTCAAACGGGGAAAGCCTTAAGGAAGTCTTGCTCGTAGCGTTGTTTTCTAGTTATCTTGCAAAAATGGGCGTCATCTGCAATTGAAAATTGTTGGGGAAATTCTCCACAAAATTTTGCTCAATTTTTGTGGGGAATGTAGTGATTTCGAATATGTGTTTTGCGGCCATTAATTATCATCAAAAAGAAACTACACTCTAATATATTCTCATTCAATATGAAATTTTGAAACAAAAAACAAAAATAAGGTTATGAATCTAGAAAAATAAAAAAAAGGCTAAAAATACTCGAAATATAAAACCTAGACGTTATAAAAGAAGCAAGGTTTTGTGGCTAGTGGTGAGATAGTAGCTCCAACATGATTCTCGATGTACCTAAATACAATATTAAATAAAAACAAGCATCATAGTGGTATTTAAATAGGCACAAAAATTCACATGTGAAGGTATTACTTATCGTAAGATCTAAAAGTGCAAAATTCACCTTTAAAAATAATAAAATGTCATTTTCGGAAATAAAACTACTTCAAACGGGGAAAGCCTTAAGGAAGTCTTGCTCGTAGCGTTGTTTTCTATTATCTTGCGAAAATGGGCGTCATTTGCAATTGAAAATTGTTCGGGAAAATTCCCCACAAAATTTTGCCCGTTTTTTTGGGGAATGTAGTGATTTCGAATATATGTGTTTTGCGGCCATTAATTATCTGAAACTACACTCTAATATATTCGCATTCAATATGAAATTTTGAAAAAAAAAAACAAAAATAAGGTTATGAATCAAGAGAAATAAAAAATGGCTAAAATACTCGAAATATAAAACCTAGACGTTATAAAAGCAGCAATGATTTGTAGCTAGTGGAGAGATAGTAGTCCCAACATGATTCTCGATATACCTAAATATAATATTATATAAAAACAAGTATCATAGTTGTATTTAAACAGGCACAACAATTCACATGTGAAGGTATTAGTTATCCTAAGATCTATAAGTGCAAAATTCACCTTAAAATAGTAAAATATCTTTTTCGGAATCTAAACTGTTTCGAATGGGGGAAAGCCTTAAAGAAGTCTTGCTCTTCGAGCCATTTTTAGTTATCTTGCGAAAATGGGCCTCATCTGCAATTAAAAATGTTTCGAAAAATTATCCACAAAATTTTACCCCATTTTGTGGGGAATATAGTGACTTCATATATGTGTTTTGCGGCCATTATTTATCATCAAAATGAAACTACACTCTCATATATTCGCATTCAATATGAAATTTTGAAATAAATGCAAAAATCAGGTTATGAATCTGGAGAAATAAAAAAAACGGCTAAAAATACTTAAACAATAAAACCAAGACGTTATAAAAACAAAAAGGTTTTGTGGCTAGTGGTGAGATAGTAGCCCAACATGATTCTCGATGTACATGAATACATTATTAAATAAAAACTAGTACCATAATGGTATTTAAACAGTCACAACAATTCACATGTGAAGGTATTACTTATCCTAAAATCTAAAAGTGCAAAATTCACCTTTAAAAATAGTAAAATGTCTTTTTCGAAATCTAAACTGCTTTGAACGGGGGAAAGCCTTAAGGAAGTCTTACTCGTAGCGCTGTTTTCTAGTTATCTTACAAAAATGGGCCTCATCTGCAATTAAAATGTTTCGGAAAATTCTCCATAAAATTTTGCCCGATTTTGTGTGGAATATAGTGACTTCAAATACGTGTTTTGCACCCACTAATTATCATCAAAACGAAACTACACTCGCATATATTTGCATTCAATATGAAATTTAGAAACAAAAACAAAAATAAGGTTATGAATCTAGAGAAATAAAAAAGCGGCTAAAAATACTTGAACGATAAAACCAAGAAGTTATATAAACAGCAACGTTTTGTAGCTAGTGGTGAGATAGTAGTCCCAACATAATTCTCGATGAACCTAAATACAATATTAAATAAAAACAAGTATCATAGTGGTATTTAAACAAGCATAAAAATTCACATCTGAAGGTATTACTTATCCTAAGATCTAAAAGTGTAAAGTTCACCTTTAAAAATAGTAAATTGTCATTTTCGGAATCAAAACTGCTTCGAAGGGGGGGAAATCCTTAAGGAAGTCTTGCTCGTAGCGTCGTTTTCTAGTTATCTTGCGAAAATGAGCCTCAACAATAATTAAAATATGTGTTTTGCAGCCATTAATTATCATCAAAACGAAACTACACTCTCATATATTCTCATTAAATATGAAATTTTGAAACAAAAAACAAAAATAAGGTTATGAATCTAGAGAAATAAAAAAAACGGCTAAAAATACTCGAAAAAAACCTAGACGTTATAAAAGCAACAACGTTTTGTAGCTAGTGGTGAGATAGTATCCCCAACATGATTCTCGATGTACCTAAATATAATATTAAATAAAAACAAGTATCATAGTTGTATTTAAAAGGCACAACAATTTACATGTGAATGTATTACTTATCCTAAGATCTAAAAGTGAAAAATTCACCTTAAAAATAGTAAAATGTCTTTTCTGGAATCTAAACTGCTTCGAACTGGGGAAAGTGTTAAGGAATTCTTGCTCGTCGCGCCTTTTTTAGTTATCTTGTGAAAATGGGCCTCATCTGCAATTAAAAAAATTTTGAAAAATTCTCCACAAAATTTTGCCCGATTTTGTGGAGAATATAGTGACTTCAAATACGTATTTTGTGGCCATTAATTATCATCAAAATGAAACTACACTATCATATATTCGCATTCAATATGAAATTTTGAAATAAAAGTAAAAATCAGGTTATGAATCTAGAGAAATAAAAAACGGCTAAAAATACTCATACAATAAAAACAAGACGTTATAAATGCAACAATGTTTTGTGGCTAGTGGTGAGATAGTAGCCACAACATGATTCTCGATGTACTTGAATATAATATTAAATAAAAACAAGTATCATAGTGGTATTTAAACACCCACAACAATTCACATGTAATGGTATTACTTATCCTAAGACCTAAAAGTGCAAAATTCACTTTTAAAAATAGTAAAATGTCTTTTTCAGAATCTAAACTGCTTCGAACGGGGGAAAGTCTTAAGGAAGTCTTGCTCGTAGCATCGTTTTCTAGTAATCTTGCGAAAATGAGCCTCATCTGCAATTAAAAATGTTTCAAAAAAATTTCCACAAAATTTTGCCCCATTTTGTGTGGAATATAGTGATTTCAAATATGTGTTTTGCGTCCATTAATTATCATCAAAATGAAACTACACTCGCATATATTCGCATTGAGTATGAAATTTAGAAACAAAAACAAAACAAAAATAAGGTTATGAATCTAGAGAAATAAAAAAGAGGCTAAAAAATAATCGAACAATAAAACCGAGACGTTATAAAAACAGTAACGTTTTGTAGGTAGTGGTGAGATAGTAGCCCCAATGCGATTCTCGATGTACCTAAATACAATATTAAATAAAAATAAGTATCAAAGTGGTATTTAAACAGACACAAAAATTCACATGTGAATGTATTACTTATCTTAAGATCTAAAAGTGCAAAATTCACCTTTAAAAATAATAAAATGTCTTTTACGTAATCTAAACTGCTTCGAACGGGGGAAAGCCTTATGGAAGTCTTGCTCGTAGCATCGTTTTCTAGTTATCTTGTGCAAATGGGCCTCATCTGCAATTAAAAATGTTTCGGAAAATTCTCCACAAAATTTTATTCGATTTTGTGTGGAATATAGTGACTTCAAATATGTGTATTACATCCATTAATTATCATCAAAATGAAACTACACTCGCATATATTCGCATTCAATATAAAATTTAGAAACAAAAACAAAAATAAGGTTATGAATCTAGAGGAATAAAAAAACAGCTAAAAATACTCGAACAATAAAATTAAGACATTATAATAATAGCAACGTTTTGTAGCTAGTGGTGAGATAGTATCCCCGACATGATTCTCGATGTACCTAAATACAATATTAAATAAAAGCAAGTATCATAGTGGTATTTAAACAGGGACAAAAATTCACATGTGAAGGTATTACTTAAGGAAGTCTTATTCGTAGCGTCGTTTTCTTGTTATCTTGCGAAAATGAGCCTCATCTGCAATTGAAAATTTTTCGAAAAATTCTCCACAAAATTTTGCCCGATTTTTGTGAGAATGTAGTGACTTCAAATATGTGTTTTGCGGGGATTAATTATCATCAAAACGAAACTACACTCTCATATATTCGCATTCAATATGAAATTTTGAAACAAAAAACAAAAATAAGGTTATGAATCTTGAGAAATAAAAAAAACAGTTAAAAATACTCGAAATATAAAACCTAGACGTTATAAAAGGAGCAACGTTTTGTAGCTAGTGGTGAGATAGTAGCCCCAACATGATTCTCGATGTACCTAAATATAATATTAAATAAAAACAAGTATCATAGTGGTATTTAAACAGACAAAACAATTCACATGTGAAGTTATTACTTATCCTAAAGTGCAAAATTCATCTTTAAAAATAGTAAAATGTCATTTTCGAAATTTAAACTGCTTCGAACGGGGGAAAGCCTTAAGGAATTCTTGCTCGTAGCGCCGTTTTCTATTTCTTTCCGAAAGTGGCCCTCATCTGCAATAGAAAATTTTTCAGAAAATTCTCCCCAAAATTTTGCCTCATTTTGTGGGAAATGTAATGACTTTGAATATGGGTTTTGCGGCCATTAATTATTATCAAAATGAAAATACACTTTCATATATTTGCATTCAATATAAAAATTAGAAACAAAAACATAAATAAGGTTATGAATCTAGAGAAATAAAAAAGAGGCAAAAAACTCACGAAAAATAAAACCAAGACGTTATACAAGCAGCAAGGTTTTGTGGCTAGTGGTGAGATACTAGCCCCAACATGATTGTCGATGTACCTAAATACAATATTAAATAAAAAAAAGTATTATAGTGGTATTTAAACAGGCACAACAATTCACATGTGAATGTATTACTTATCCTAAGATCTAAAAGTGCAAAATTCACCTTAAAAATAGTAAAATGTCATTTTCAGAATCTAAACTGCTTCGTGCGGGGGAAGCCTTAAGGAAGTCTTGCTAGTAGCTCCGTTTTCTAGTTATCTTGCGAAAATGGGCCTCATTTGCAATTGAAAATATTTCGGAAAATTCTCCACAAAATTTTGCCCGATTTTGTGGGGAATGTAGTGACTTCAAATATGTGTATTGCAGTCATTAATTATCATCAAAATCAAACTACACTCTCATATATACACATTCCATATGAAATTTAGAAACAAAATAAAAATAAGGTTATGAATCTAGAGAAATAACAAAGCGGCTAAAATACTCGAACAATAAAAACAAGACATTATAAAAGCAGCAAGGTTTTATGGCTAGTGGTGAGATAGTAGCCCCAACATGGTTCTCGATATACCTAAATACAATATTAAATAAAAACAAGTATCATAGTGGTATTTAAACCGGCACAACAATTCACAAGTGAAGGTATTACTTATCCTAAGATCTAAAAGTGCAAATTTCATCTTTAACAATAGTAAAATGTTATTTTTGGAATTTAATCTGCTTCGAACTGGGGAAAGCCTTAAGGAATTTGTAACACCCGATAATTGGGCCTAGATGAAATGGCAATTTTGCCCTTACTTGCGTTTATATTGATATTTTATTAGTTGAATATTTATAGTCATTTGACTATTTGGTTAGGACCAGTTTGTGACAAGGGTCACAGAACAGGTTCGTTTGTTTAATTTGGACTCCGTTAGGGTAGTCAAATTAAGTACGGAAGATATCAGATAACTGATAAATACCCGTGTGTTATGGAGTATGGGTTTTTAACCCATTTATAAGCCTGTTTCCAGACTTATCTTGATTAAATGGGTTTTTGTGTTCTTGAATAAAAGTGTGTTTCTTAGCTTGAATCTTGATGAATTGTGTTTGTTAGTGTTGATTGTTGTTAGGTATATGTTCTATAGTTGTTATATGATGTTTTTGAAGTGGTTTCATGATCAGATTGAGCAAAAATCATGATTTTGGGTCAAAAAACGCGAAAACAGCATGCTGAAACTGATTTTCAGCACCCACACTTTTGACAGATCAACCATACATGTGACCACACTTTTGATGGTCAACCACGCAGTTAAGGAGTCACTCGTACGTGTGATGTCTCAGTCACACATGTGAGCACTAGTCAGCTTTGTGGAAAACTTGTTTTGGTCATAACTTTCAAACCGTAACTCCATTTTTGATGAATCAAGTATCGTTGGAATCATAATGAAAAATCCTTAGCAATGGTAAACTTTTAAGAATCTAGATCAAACTTTATTTTGGTCAAAAAAGGGGTTTTAGGGTGTATTCCTTATTTTACACGCTTTAGAGTGTCGTTAAGGGTTAAAATTATGATGTAGACTTATCATACAGTGATTACATGTTTTTAGGTGTTGATTTAGTGTATGTATTGATGTTTGATGTTGTGTTTTTGGGTTGAAACCCATATATTTAGCTGTTGCTACTGTTCTTCATCACTCGCACGAGTGAGCCTTCACTCGTACGGTTGAGGTAGTCAACCGTGTGGTGAACCGTGCGAGTGAGTGGTGATGGGGACTTATGTTTTGATTGTGATGATACGTACGGCTGAGATGTGACTCGTACGAGTCACTGGTCACCCGTATAGTGAACCGTACGGATCAGGTGAGTCATTGTTGGATGTTTGGTCATAGACCAAACGTGCGAGTGAGTTGTCAACCGCACGGTTGAGTGTTTTCAAACGTGTGTGTGATGGTGTTACTCGTACGGTTAAGTGAGCATGTATGATTATTTTGTTTCTATCTCGTTTTTGTGTCTGTCTTGTTGATAGAATACTATCAGGATACAATTACTGACTTTATTTGTATCTTTTCCAGGTGATTAGGAGAAGTGAAGACTCGGAAATATAAGACCTCTGAGTTCTTCTCGTGCTGGTATTCGGTGAGTGGGTTAATCTAGCCGTTAAGGCATATAGTGACATGACCTAGGCCGTTGACCTAGTTTCTATGATTTAAATTATGTTGTTAAGAGTTGTGGACTGTGGCCTCACGCGTTTGTTGGACCGACCTTGCTTCTGATCAGGTCGGGAGAGATCAACCTTGCTTCAGATCAGGTTGGGCTCATTGATGTTGTATGATTAATATAAGTCAGAATCACGCGTCCGTCGCGTATGGAAGACTTATACTAGTAATACAGAGTTATGAGTTTTCGGTAGACCTTAGATTGATCAACTGGGGTCGTTGGCCCGGCCAGGCCGCCGAGTCTTTCAATAGGTTGCTTCGGATTACCCAGATGGTTGCTTCTGATTGACCATTGCTTGTAGTCATCACGGTTGCTTTGGATAGACCGTTGTTGTAGATATTGTACTTGTATTGCTTTTATGTGATATGCTAATGGTAGATTACTCTGTTTCTGTATGTTCTATTGGTTATTTGATTAACTGTCTGCCTAATTTGATGATGCGTGTTCTAGTGATTGTACCTATGTGTTTTAGCTGTTAGATTAGTCCATTCACTTAGCTTCGTGCTAACCCCTCCACCTTCCCCCTTGCAGGTTGTAGGTCTTTTGCTTTTGTGGACATGGGAGAAGATGGGCGTGTTGGGTTTTGTTCGACAAGTCTAGAACTCTGATGTGTTCTATATAAAATCGGATATTAAAGTAACACCGGTTATTTATTAAATATGTATTGATAAATGAATTTGTAGTAATTATGTTTATGTGTGTACATAAGGGTACGCTTTGTAAGTATGACTTCCGCTGTTTTATAAAATAAAAAAAAAGAGTACGGTGTTACAACTTGGTATCAGAGCATAGGTTTGGCCGCATTGACATTGTTTATAAATGTCATGTTCCCAAACCTAGAGAGAATCTTGTCGAACATAACACAAAGGGGACGGGATAAGTGAATGTAGGAACTTTTATGTGTTAGTTGATAGGCACTAACCGGTTATCTACTAAGAGTTTGTGTGAGATGTTGTGGTAGTGCAGATATGTCAGGTAATCAAGACGCTGCCACCAATGCCACCGGAACCTTTAGAGCTCCTGATGAAGACGGTCATGTATCAGAGGAAGAAGTATCAGAAGAAGTGTTAGAGCTTCAGGGTAAGTTGAAAGATGCTCAAGATAAGATCAAAGAGCTTGAACAACAAGTGATGTCGCATTCTAACACCACAGCAATAAATCAAAGCTTTCCTCCAAGTATTTACCCACAGTTTGGAAACATTTCTCAACAACAGTATGTGCCACCTCAGTACCAGATACCATCTCAGTTCAATCCACTACTTTCGAATCAAGTGATGTACCCGTTTCAGACACCATTCTTCCAACCACCGATGTTTGAAAAGAAGAAGTGCTCGTATAAGGACTTTCTTAATTGTCAACCTTCAGAGTATACTGGTAAAACCGACCCGACTGAGACTCTAAATTGGCTCAGGGAAGTGGAAAGAGCATTAGATGCTTGTCAGTGTGAGCCGGAGTTGAGAGTGTTATATGCTTGTCGATTGTTCAAGGGGCGAGCTATGGAGTGGTGGGACTCCATCACGGGTCATTTATCAAAGGAACAACTAAGTCAAGTGTCATGGGAGCAGTTTCATGCTAAGGTTCGCGAGCAGTATTGTTCAGAATATGATTTGGAGAAATTGAAAACCGAGTTCTTGGGGATGAGAATGACCGATGATATGATGATGATGATGTTATTTTGGACTTTACCTCTAAGTTAAGGTTTTGCCAACAGTGGATATCGCATGAGAAAGATAAAATTCAGCATTTTATTAGAGTTATCAAGCCGGAGTATCGGTCAATGGTTAGATTTGCTTCTTCTTTATCGCAAGCTTTTGAGATGGCAAAAGCGATAGAGGGTGATGTTAAAGCCGTAAGGAGTGCGGGAGTGGGGAGTGGTTCTTATGGGAAGAGGACGGAAGGTCAATCTAGTTATCAGTCCAGTCCGAAATCAAGAAAGTCAACCGGGTCCAGTATGAAGGAAGTTTTGAGTACGAGTGGGTCAGGTTCCGTACAGAAAGAGTGGTGTAACTCGTGCAGATCTACCATAGTGGACAGTGTTCTCCGGGTACGAAAAGGTGTCTAAGGTGTGGTATAGTAGGACATGATGTTCAACAATGTTCTTTCGGAAGCAATGTATGTTGGAATTGTCATAAAGAAGGTCATAGGTCAGCACAGTGTCCGGCAGAGGGTAGAGGTGGTTCCGGGGCAGGGTCCGGGGTGCAGTCGGCGTCTGTTGGTGGATCTACCGCTCAGTAGGACAGAAAAGAAAAGGTCCTCCCACGGCTATAGCTAGAGCTTAACAGATGGTAGCAGATACTGATGTTGTATCAGAAGACTTAAATACTGGTATGTTCAGACTAACCTTGTTATTGCATTTGATTTTAGGATTACGTGTTTAGTATGTTATGTAGATGATGTATCCTGTTTTTTAATAGGTACTTTGAGGTAGCGTTGGTTGTAGTGATAGAGATGACTTGGATTTAGGTTTCTCGGATTTTCTTAACTGAAATGGAGACATGATCTATGATAATGTATTACGTCTGGCCAACGTAAGCACATTTTGGTAGATCATGCGGAAGTTTCAGTAAGTTAAGAAGAGAAGTAGGATAGTTTACTGCTTAAACTGTTGTTAATATGTGTTGCTTGATGAGATTTTGTTACCGTGACTTTTGACTTTGACCAGATTCCGAGGATGGAATCTTTTTAAGTAGGGTAGATTTGTAACACCCGATAATTGGGCCTAGATGAAATGGTAATTTTTCCCTTATGTGCGTTTTTATTGATATTTTATTAGTAGAATATTTATAGTCATTTGACTATTTGGTTAGGACCAGTTTGTGACAAGGGTCACAGAACATGTTCGTTTGTTTAATTTGGACTCCGTTAGGGTAGTCAAATTAAGTACGTAAGATATCAGATAACTGATAAATACCCGTGTGTTATGGGGTATGGGTTTTTAACCCATTTATAAGCCTGTTT
The DNA here is from genome assembly GCF_046630445.1 of Rutidosis leptorrhynchoides. Taxonomy (NCBI): domain Eukaryota; kingdom Viridiplantae; phylum Streptophyta; class Magnoliopsida; order Asterales; family Asteraceae; genus Rutidosis; species Rutidosis leptorrhynchoides. The sequence goes on along the minus strand of NC_092339.1, from coordinate 349,413,334 downwards.
CCAGACTTTTCTTCCATTTTTCCAAATTAAATCAAGAACACCGTACCTAACTTCATCTCCTACCTCTAACCCTAATCTAATTCAAGTGTGTAATTGAACCAAGAAGCTTTAGAGATTGAATTTTTGCATCCTTGTAATCAATAATCCAGGTTAGCTTGCTTGAATTGTTGCTTGAATTCTTGATTAAATGGGTTTTTGTGTTCTTGAATAAAAGTGTGTTTCTTAGCTTGAATCTTGATGAATTGTGTTTGTTAGTGTTGATTGTTGTTAGGTATATGTTCTATAGTTGTTATATGATGTTTTTGAAGTGGTTTCATTATCAGATTGAGCAAAAATCATGATTTTGGGTCAAAAAACGCGAAAACAGCATGCTGAAACTGATTTTCAGCACCCACACTTTTGACAGATCAACCATACATGTGACCACACTTTTGATGGTCAACCACGCGGTTGAGGAGTCACTTGTACGTGTGATGTCTCAGTCACACGTGTGAGCACTAGTCAGCTTTGTGGAAAACTTGTTTTGGTCATAACTTTCAAACCGTAACTCCGTTTTTGATGAATCAAGTATCGTTGGAATCGTAATGAAAAATACTTTCCAATGGTAAACTTTTAAGAATCTGGATCAAACTTGATTTTGGTAAAAAAAAAAAAGGGTTTTAGGGTGTATGCCTTGTTTTACACGCTTTAGAGTGTCGTTATGGGTTGAAATTATGATGTAGACTTATCAAACAGTGATTACATGTTTTTAGGTGTTGATTTAGTGTATATATTAATGTTTGATGTTGTGTTTTTGGGTTGAAACCCATATATTTAGCTGTTGCTACTGTTCTTCATCACTCGCACGAGTGAGCCTTCACTCGTACGGTTGAGGTAGTCAACCGTGTGGTGAACCGTGCGAGTGAGTGGTGATGGGGACTTATGTTTTGATTGTGATGATATGTACGGTTGAGATGTGACTCGTACGAGTCACTGGTCACCCGTGTAGTGAACCGTACGGATCAGGTGAGTCATTGTTGGATGTTTGGTCATAGACTAAACGTGCGAGTGAGTTGTCAACCGCACGGTTGAGTGTTCTCAAACGTGCGTGTGATGGTGTTACTCATACGGTTAACTGAGCATGTATGATTGTTTTGTTTCTATCTCGTTTTTGTGTCTGTCTTGTTGATAGAATACTATCAGGATACAATTAATGACTTTATTTGTATCTTTTCCAGGTGATCAGGAGAAGTGAAGACTTAGAAATATAAGACCTCTGAGTTCTTTCCGTGCTGGTATTCGGTGAGTGGGTTAATCTAGCCGTTAAGGCATATAGTGACATGACCTAGGTCGTTGACCTAGTTTCTATGATTTGAATTATGTTGTTAAGAGTTGTGGACTGTGGCCTTGCGCGTTTGTTGGACCGACCTTGCTTCTGATCAGGTCGGGAGAGATCAACCTTGCTTTAGATCAGGTTGGGCTCATTGATGTTGTATGATTAATATAAGTCGGAATCACACGTCCGTCCCGTGTGGAAGAATTATACTAGTAATACAGAGTTATGAGTTTTCGATAGACCTTAGATTGATCAACTGGGGTCGTTGGCCCGGCCAGGCCGCCGAGTCTCTCAATGGGTTGCTTCGGATTACCCAGATGGTTGCTTCTAATTGACCATTGCTTGTAGTCATCACGGTTGCTTTGGATAGACCGTTGCTGTAGATATTGTACTTGTATTGCTTTTATGTGATATGCTAATGGTAGATTACTCTGTTTCTGTATGTTCTAGTGGTTATTTGATTAACTGTCTGCCTAATTTGATGATGCGTGTTCTAGTGATTGTACCTATGTGTTTTACCTGTTAGATTAGTCCATTCACTTAGCGTCGTGCTAACCCCTCCACCTTCCCCCTTGCAGGTTGTAGGTCTTTTGCTTTTGTGGACATGGGAGAAGATGGGCGTGTTGGGTTGTGTTAGACAAGTCTAGAACTCTGATGTGTTCTATATAAAATCGGATATTAAAGTAACACCGGTTGTTTGTTGAATATGTATTGATAAATGAATTTGTAGTAATTATGTTTATGTGTGTACATAAGGGTACGCTTTGTAAGTATGACTTCCGCTGTTTTATAAAAAAAAAAAAAAAGAGTACGGTGTTACAGAATTCTTGCTCGTAGTGCCGTTTTCTAGTTATCTTGCGAAAATGAGCATCATCTGCAATAGAAAATTATTCAGAAAATTCTCTACAAAATTGTGCCCGATTTTGTGGGGAATGTAGTGACTTTGAATATGTGTTTTACGGCAACTAGTTATCATCAAAATGAAACTACACTTTCATGTATTCACATTCAATATGAAATTTAGTAACAAAAATAAAAATAAGGTTATGAATCTAGAGAAATAAAAAAGAAGCTAAAAACTCTCGAATAATAAAACCAAGATGTTATAAAAGCAGCAAGGTTTTGTGGCTAATAGTGAGATAGTAGCCCCAACATGATTCTCGGTGTACGTAAATGCAATATTAAATAAAAATAAGTATCATAGTGGTAATTAAACAGGGGAAACAATTCACATGTGAAGGTATTACTTATCCTAAGATCTGAAAGTGCAAAATTAACCATTAAAAATAGTAAAAATGTATTTTTCGGAATCTAAACTGCTTCGAACAGGGGAAACCCTTAAGGAATTCTTGCTCGTAGCTCTGTATTCTAGTTATCTTGCGAAAATGGGCCTCATTTGCAATTGAAAATTTTTCGTTAAATTCTCCACAAAATATTGTCCGACTTTGTGGGAAATATAGCCACTTCAAATATGTGTTTTGCGACCATTAATTATCATCAAAACGAAATTACACTTTCATATATTTGCATTCAATATGAAATTTAGAAACAAAAACAAAAATAAGGTAATGAATCTAGAGAAATAAAAAAGAGGCAAAAAAACTCTCGATTAATAAAATCAAGACTTTATAAAAGCAGCAAGGTTTTGTGGTTATTAGTGAGATAGTAGGCTCAACATGAGTCTCGATGTACCTAAATATAATATTAAATAAAAACAAGTATCATAGTGGTATTTAAACAGGCACAACAAATTACATGTGAAGTTATTACTTATCCTAAGATCTAAAAGTGCAAAATTCACCATTAAAAATCGTAAAATATCATTTTTGGAATCTAAACTGCTTCGAACGGGGGAAACCCTTAAGGAATTCTTGCTCGTAGCTCTGTTTTCTAGTTATCTTGCGAAAACGGGCCTCATCATAGTACAATTCTGCAGTGGTGTTTAAGACAGATGCATCTGCTTTAGGTTCTTACACTATGCCACTGTACCTGCTTCGATTGGTAAGAGACGCTTTTCTGACTTGCATGTACAGTCAGCATCGTCTGTTAAAGAACAGCAGCCTCATACTACTTATCGAGATCGAACTGCCAAACGGAGAAGTTTATATGGATCATCACAAAATTCCTTTAATGATGATTTATCAGATCTCGGGGTTGGAGATGCAAGTAAGCGCTTCAACTATTCTACTTTTTTGTGAAATGAATAAAATAATGGAGATGTAAAAGGACTAGGTGTTGGTAATTGTAAATGAGATTATTATTCATGTATTGACATGTGTGGAAATCGTTTTTGTTTTTTTTTTAATAATATGTTGAACTTGTAAGATTGAGAATCGGGATTAAAAAGGGGTGTGGACGTGGTAGACTCGATGCCGTATCCTCTTGGTGTTGGAGGATGTGGAGCTGGAGAAAGGAATAGTGGGGCCGAGAGTTATGAGGTGATAACAGCCGAGAAGGCGATTGATGAGAGTAACGTTGGTAATCGAATGCTTCGCAACATGGGTTGGCAAGAAGGCTTGGTAAGTTTTATAACTCTTCCTGCATTTTACAATCTTTATTTATGACATTTTTGAAGAAGTTAAGTTTATTTTATCAATTATATTAGACAAAATTGCGCCGATGGTCCTTTATGTTTGTATCAAATTGCATGGTAAACCTTTTTCTTTCTTTTCGACTTAGATGACCCTAAACTATCAACTTTCGACACGAATGACCCAACCACTAACATTCGTTAGTTTTTGAACGTTAAGTACGCTCACATGCCGGGTAGTTTCGTCCACACACTTTTTCTTTTCATTTTCCATAATTTTTCTTCATCTTCATCCCAAATTTATAAACCCTAATCAAAAGTTTTTTAGGAGATCAAATTGGTTTAAAAAATTATTTAAGTGGTGATTGTATTTTTAAAAGTATTTAAGCCTTCAAGGTATTTCTTTTCTTCTGTGAAACTAATTGAAGCTAAGCAAAAGGAATAAAAAAAACTTAGCATACCTATAACAATAGTTGGTGTTTTTATATCAGTACATTCATATGAGTTCTAAAATATGAGTATTAATATGAATACGATGAATCATTTTGAGACGATAATTGGAGTTTTATCTATTATCTCCATTATATATACATATGAGATCATTTCCTTTCCCAAGTTCTAAAATATCTGAGATTTAACTTTTTATCTTTTGAAAATTCAAATCTTCTCACAGAATAAAAGGGAAAAATACATACGACGTATTCATTTAGTTAACTGTATGTCTGTGAATCGATATTTAAAGAAGCTTTGCAGTTTGTTTATTTACATCTCCCGAGTCCTTGATTGCATATAGAATGGCCAATATCCCATAATTAATGGCCACCCCCAACTCCTAAAAAACTCTTGATTAGGGTTTAGAAGTTTGGGATGAAGATGAAGAAAGATTATGGAAAATGAAAAGAAAAAGTGTGTGGACGAAACTGCCCTCACGTGCTTGGCATGTGAGCGTACTTAACGTTCAAAAATTAACGGGTGTTAGTGGCTGGGTCATCCGTGTCGAAAGTTGATAGTTGAGGATCATCTAGATCGAAAAAAAGAAAAAGGTTTACCATGCAATTTGATACAAACATGAAGGATCATTCTAACAATTTTGTCATTATATTATTTAGAAGGATATAAATGTCTAATGTGATGTGATACTTTCTAACTATACCTCGCAAACGGGCAAACGGATCAGGTTGTGTCGGTTTGGGTAACGGATCAAAACTATTTTGAGTTGAAATGGGTCATGGGTCAAATGGGTCCAAATGGGTCAGGTTGGGTAACATGTCAAAACGGGTCATAGGTCAAATGGGTCCGAATGGGTCATATACTTTCACATTTGATCTTTTACATTTATTATATTAATTTAGTTATTATTATTTATTATATAATTATATATATAAGAATATATTAATATTAATATTAATATTAATATTAATACACATAATAATTGATATAACCATAAATGCTTTTATAAATGTTTGAGTGTTTGACGGTTGAAACTTGTTATGCTCGACCCATCATACCTATCTCTATATATTGAGCTTTAGGAATTGATACCCATTAGACCCGTTCTTTTATGTTCTGTATAGGACCCGGTAGGTTGGAAGAAAATCCTTTGAACCTTTTTTTTTTTAAGTTTTGGTTTACATTACCGGGCATATTTTTTCTCAAGACTCATTTGACCCAAATTTGAGAGTATGGGTATCAGTTGCCAGGTATACATTCAACCCACTTTCTTTGACACATTTGTATTATTAAAGTAGAGCCCAAATTAACTCACTTTTACTTACATGGGTTGAACTTGTAACTCCTGCCAAGTCTCAAACACCATAGAGAATGCCTTTCAGGAGATTACTTGAGAAGAAATGGTGTCCTTTTTAGTCTTGAGATTAAATTTAAGTTTAAGTTCAAATGTGAAATTGGTTGATAAATAAATTAAAATCCTGAAGGTGAAAACAGAGTTCCAATGTTTCATTTTCTGACTTGAATCAGGGGATTGTGGTTTCTTGTTTTCCTTTTAGTGAATTTATCTACAGCGTTTGGGAAAAGATGGTAGTGGGATGGTGGAGCCCGTTCAGGCACAGGCAACTGAAAAGAGAGCATGATTCGGGAGTCAACCACCTAATAAGAAGTTGGATCCTAGCCTGGAGGTGCGAGCGGGTGATAGCTACCGCACACTGATTCAGAATAAAGCCTTGCTAGATTCAGAGAAATGTCTTAATAATTCTCACAAGGTTGCATGGAATTTTTTGATATTATTACCTTGCTTTAGAATTGTAACGATTATAGGACCCAAATAATAGAGTAATTCCAGAGAATTACCATTCCAGAATCGACAAACGAAAGAACAATAAGGAAAGAATTAAAAACGCAAGATTTAACGTGGTTATATGTAATCGAATGTCGATTACTTTAATCCGCGGACCAACTAAGGAGATTTTATTGATATAATTCGTGCACATATATAAGGGTTACAATAGGATGCTTATATAGGAAAAACACAACAAGGAAACACCTTGGAGAACAAGAAAAACATAAATAAGGAAACTGCACGTCAGACAAGCCGCCCCGCGCCTATATAGGGCCGCGCCGCGCCTTATAGTGTAAATGCCGGACATACGTTTTCTTCAATCTGATTCTCTTTTCAAGTGTTAGGCCGCGACGCTCCTCTTCTTTTGAAACGTTTCCATCATCTTGTTTTGATATTTTTCACATCCAACAATCTCCCACTTGAAGATAGTCAATACCATGACTCACATTGTCAACCCATCATATCATCAAACTAATCAAGATTGCCAAAGCACCCTTTACCGCCAAACTCCATTTGAGACACGCACATTCCTATCACATACGCCGGATAAGCAGACTTTCGATACAAGGTCTTCAACACTTCTTGTTAGAATCGAATCATCATCTCTCTATCTCCCTAGTCGGTCACCACCTTCTCATTAGTTCATGAGAAGACCCGTTGAGGCTATGCAAAACATCAACTTGTCCATTGACACCACCTTAGTAAACATATCTGCGGGATTCTTTATACCAAGGACTTTCTCCAATATCAAAGTACCATTCTCAATACGTTCTCGAATAAAATGATACCTCAAATCAATGTGTTTCGTACGATTATGAAACACCGGATTCTTCTCAAGATTGATTGCACTTTGATTGCACAATATAAGACACGGTTGTCTTGTCTTTTACCTAATTCACACAAGAAGTTCTTCAACCAAACAAGCTCATTAGAAACTTCCGCAATAGCCATATACTAGGCCTCGATGGTCAACAAAGCAACACTCCTTTGTAGTCTAGACATCCAACTAACCGTCATCTTACCAACCATGAACACATATCCCGTAGTACTCTTACCCGAATCACCAAATCCACCCAAATTTGCATCCGCATAATCTCTAAGTACAACATTACCCTTAGTGAAACACAATCCCATACTAGAAATACCTTTTGAATAACGAAGCAACCATTTGACCGCTTCCCAATGCTCTTTCCCCGGATTAGACATATAATGACTTACAACTCCCAATGCATGAGCTATATCCGGTCTCGTACAAACCATGGCATACATAATACTTCCCAAGGCCGATCTATACGGAACCTTTTCCATTTCTGCTTTGTCTTCTTCAGTTTTAGATGATTGATTCTTCGATAACTTTATCGCGCTACCCAAAGGCATATAACGAGCCTTTGCTTTATCAACATTAAACTTTTCTACTACTTTCTCAATATATTTGGATTGAGACAACTATAGAACACCTTTAGCACGATCACGCACAATACTCATTCCAAGTATTTGCTTAGCATTACCAAGATCCTTCATCTCGAACTCTTTTGAAAGCATATCTTTCAACTTATTGATCTCAGACATGTTGGAACCCGCAAGCAACATATCATCAACGTATAACAATAAGATTATGTAAGAAGACTTGAATTTTTTCAAGTAACAACAATGGTCCGCTTCACATTTTACAAAACCAACCTTCTTCATAAACTCATCGAATCTCAAGTACCATTACCGAGGTGCTTGCTTCAATCCATACAAACTTTTCTTTAACATACAAGCCCACTTATCTTTACCATTTACCTCAAAGCCCTCGGGTTTCCTCATATAGATCTCTTCATCAAGATCCCCGTGTAAGAATGCGGTCTTCACATCTAGTTGTTGTAGATGTAAGTCCTCGGATGCGATCAACGAAAGCACCAAATGAATAGTAGTCATCTTCACCACCGGTGAAAATATCTCTTGGTAATCAACCCCTTTCCTTTGTTGAAATCCTTTAACCATTAACTATGCTTTGTACCTCTTCTTGCCATCCACCTCATTCTTTATTCTATACACCCATTTGTTTTGTAACGCCGTTTTATCATGAGGTAATTTCACTAGTGACCAAGTCTTGTTCTTCTCAAGTGACCCCATCTCTTCTTTCATAGCAAGCTCTCATTGTATGGATTCTTTGAACTTTCTTGCTTCAAAGTAATTTTTGGGTTCACCAATTTCGGTATAGAGCAAGTAGTTTGTCAATGGAGAATACCTAAGATTAGGTTTGGGCACTATAGTCGAGCGTTTAAGTATAGGAGCAACCGGTATGGTTGGACCGGTTTCATTAGTAGCCACCTCATCACTAGAACTCGCACTATATTCAGAATTATCACCGATATCCGAACCATCCCCATCATTGTCAAGATCCGACCCATCACCATTAATCGGAATTTCATTGTTCCCCGAATTCCCACTAGAACCCACAAGATCATCAAGAGAAACATCATCAAGAATAACTTGATCCGGTTTTTGACTCCCCATTTTCGGTTTTCCATAGACCGAATCTTCATCAAAGGTAACATCACGCGATCGAATAACCTTTCTAGCTTCATTATCCTAACAATGATAGCCCATCTCATCCGAACCATAACCAATGAACGTACACTTCTTTGACTTAGCTTCAAGTTTATCTTTATCAATATCTTTGGTCTTCACATAAACATTACACCCAAAGATTCTAAGATGATCATAACTAATCTTTTTACCTAACCATTCTTCGTCGGGAATTCGGAAACCCGATGGTGTTGAGGGTCCCCTATTAATCAAATAATTCGTCGTATTAACCGCATTCGCCCAAAACATCTTAGGCAAACATGTATGTAGTCTCATACTTCTAGCCCTTTCATTCAACGCAATCGTTCGGCGACCCCATTGTGTTACGGTGTCTCCGGTACCGTTTTCAACATTATAATTGTGACGACCCGGAAATTTCTGACCAAATTTAAACTTTATCTTTATATGATTTCGACATGATAAGCAAAGTCCGTAATGTTGAGTCTTAAAATCTTTGAACTATTTACATTGATAAACTTCAACCTTTGACCATCCTTGACGATTCACGAGCTTTTAACTGTAAACAGAAATGTATATATAAATAAATATATATGAAAATAATTATATAAAATAAGTTAAATATATTAATGAACTATTATGCGATTTAGTCCTTATGAAAGATAATTTAAAATAACTAAAACTTGTTATGTTGAATATATAGAGTATATTGAATATAAATGATTTCGAACATAATTTGTCATCGTTAGCAAAGTATTAAATGTATAATATTATACTTTGAGTTTACTTGTTTCGGTATATATAATTAACATATTTATCTAAGTAATAAAACTTGATATTTAAAACCTAAGTATGTATATATATATATATATATATATATATATATATATATATATATATATATATATATATATATATATATATATATATATATATATATATATATATAGCAGTTTGAATTTCTATACATAACTAATAATATGTAAATGCAAATAAAAATATAGTTATTAATATTATTACTTTCTTTATGATTAAAGATAAATGTTAATATTAAAAATTATTGATACTATTATTAGTATCATTATAAATTTAATTATTATTAGGGTTATTAAAAGTATTATTAACTTGATTAGTAAAATTATCAATTTTTTTTATTATTTTTATGATATTAACATCATTAATATTATTATTTTCTCTATTATTATTATAATTATTATTATTATTATTATTATTATTATTATTATTATTATTATTATAAGTTTTGTTATTATTATTAATATTAATAATAATGTTAAATATTAAAGTTGTATTATAAATAATATTATGCTTCCTTAATATGTAAAATACAAGTATAATTAAATAACCAGATATATAGATATATCATTCAGGCATATACAGATTTTATGTACACAAATGCATAAAACAGATATATAAACTATATAAATAAATACGGATAAATATAAATACAATTATATAAATATATATATATATATATATACAGATATATTATTAGTTATATAAAAAAATCAGATATATATAAATATATATATATAAATTGCTGTTATATATTTATATATATAAATACCTATACAGTTATATCGAAATTACTAATATATAAATATAACTGAATAAATATGTATTAATACAAAAAATTACGTAATTCTGTTTCCAATCGTTTTCCAAACTGTATCCTAATTTGTTTTGTGTCTCCTAGCTAGTACCAATTGATTCCAAATGTTTCTATAACAAACAAGAACAGATTAAAGTCGATTTTATTTTTAATATTTCTTTCTCTGACAGAATATTTTGGTGTCGAGTAATTGAACTACAAAACAATTGGTAATTGAATCAATTCGGTTGTAGCAACGTCACTGGCCCTTTATGTAACTCTCTACCAGTACAATTCAAAAGAAGAACATAGAAATCAAAGGTAATTTCGAAGAAACCGTCAAACTGCTCTGTTTCTCTTCCATTATTCAATCAAAACGATTTTGTAAACATTTTCAAAATGTGTTAATGTGGTTTTGTTAGGAATGTTTTAAATGATCTTTCTGCAAAGTTTCAGTTATCAATTCGCGAAATCAAAGAGTAATTTTTGAGTCAAATTTAATGTTCAAAAAGTCAACTAATCTGTTCATGGTAAAATTCGATAGTTCTGTTATGTTTTAGGTTTAATTGAGGAGTCAGATAGATTGTAGGAGTCAAAAGCAAACTTCTTCATGTTGAAATCATGCGCTGTAACAGTCTCTAGATGCGAGTTTGATTTTGAGTTTCATCGTGTTCTTTCTTTAAACAGCTCGATTTTATTTTTATTTTCTATTTTAAATCAATTCAATCACTTATTAAAGGACGTTTCTGTTTCAAATTTTTAATGTAAATCGAACTTCAAAGCTAGTTAATACGTTGGTTTGAACTTGGGTTGAGTTTGAATGAAGAAGAAGGAACAGAAAAATAGGTTAAAAAAATAAATGGTTTGAGATTATAATCAGAAAAACCAGAATGGATGAGTGGTCTTGGGGGTTTGTATCTGAGCGAGTTGTCACGGGTTCGAGCCGTGCTGGGACGATTGTTTTTTTTTTTTAAACAGCCTATTTATTAAGGTAGTTATTTAATTATTCATTATTATTTTCATTATATTTATTATTATGATTGTTATATTATTATTGTTATTATTATTATTATTATTAATGATTGTTACTAATACAAGTATTATTATTATTATTATTATTATTATTATTATTATTATTATTATTATTATTATTATTATTATTATTATTATTACTAAAATATGTATTAGTAACCATTTACTATCTATCATAATTAAAATTGCAAATATGATTATTAATTATTGTTATTGTTATGTTAATATTAATATTAGGACTGTTATTATTATTATTATCATTTTAGTTATTATTATGTAATATCACTAAGTATTAATAGTATTATTATTATTATCATGGATATAAGTATGATTATCATTATTATTATGAATATGATTATTAGTATTATTATTGTTATTACTAAAATAACACAAACTATTATTATTATCATAATATCTTTTTATATTATTAAGTATATAAAAATATACTCATAAGTAATATTACATATAAGTATGAATATATTATATATATATATATATATATATATATATATATATATATATATATATATATATATATATATATATATATATATATATATATATATGTATATATATATAACTATATAAATAATAATAATCATTTTCAAATATATATACAAATTAAATAAATAATACATAAAGTTATAATATATGAAATTGTTCGATTACGATTATATGTAATAAAGAATACACAAATGATATAGGTTCGTGAATCCGAGGCCAACCCTACTCTTGTTCAATGTCGTCATATGTATTTTTACTACAAAATACAGAAAAGTGAGTTTCATTACTCCCTTTTTAAATGCTTTTGCAATATATATTTTTGGGACTGAGAATACATGCGATGCTTTTATAACTGTTTTACGAAATAGACACAAGTAATCAAAACTATATTATATGGTTGAATAATCGAAGCCAAATATGTCCCTTTTTGCTTGGTAGCCTAAGAATTAGTAAACCGATCTACTAATTGACGCGAATCCTAAAGATAGATCTATTGGGCCTAACAAACCCCATCCAAAGTACCGGATGTTTTAGTACTTCTATGTTGTTTTATCATGTCCGATGGATGTCCCGGAATGATAGGGGATATTCTTATATGCATCTTGTTAATGTCGGTTACCAGGTGTTCAATCCATATGAATGATTTTTGTCTCTATGCATGGGACGTATATTTATGAAAAATGGAAATGAAAATCTTGTGGTCTATTAAAATGATGAAAATGATCGATTATGATAAACTAATGAACTCACCAACCTTTTAGTTGACACTTGAAAGCATGTTTATTCTCATGTATGAAAGAAATCTTCTATTGTGCATTTGCTCATATTAGAGATATTACTTGGAGTCATTCATGACATATTTCAAAAGACGTTGCATTCGAGTCGTTGAGTTTATCAAGATTATTATTAAGTCAATTATAGTTGGGATATATTATGAAATGGTATGCATGCTGTCAACTTTTGATGTGATGAAAGTTTTTCTTTTAAAAACGAATGCAGTGTTTGTGAAATGTATCATATAGAGGTCAAGTACCTCGCAATGTAACCAAATGTAATGTATTCGTCCAGATGGATTAGGACGGGTCATGAAAGTGTGGTATTAGAGCGGTGGTCTTAGCGAATCAGGTCTGCATTAGTGTGTCTAACTGATAGTCGTTAGGATACATTAGTGAGTCTGGACTTCGACCGTGTCTGCATGTCAAATGTTTTGCTTATCATTTATTGTCGAAAATTATTTGCTTATCATCCTTAAAGTCTAGACACGTCTTACTACCTCTATTGCATAGACAGTGTATAGATAAATTCATATCTTAGCATATCTGTTATTGTTACCTTTGCCTGACAGCTTCCGTAGATTCCTCCGTAACTATTGGGATTTTAGTATTATATATGCATATGTAAATTATGTATTGCAGGGTACTAATCTACATCCTATAATCTAATTTTTATCGAAAAATCCTTTACTAAATCGTAGGAAATGGAGCTCGTCACTAGTTCAAGTTCTTCGGAACCCGACACCTATTCCGATATGGATGTTCACCTAACTCCGGAAGCAGTGTCACCAGAATGAATCAACCAATCAGCCATCCCCAATTCATCTGATGAGTTCGTAGTCGACTTAATCAATGAAGACGAGAAGAAGGCGATCCTTTCCACCATTCGAAATTCACCTCTTGGAAAAGAACCTGAAGCCCTTACCGGCGAACCAGTCCGAAACACCAATTTCACTCTCATTTCCAGGATATCTCGCAACGATTACGTAATATCTACAATTCTAAATCTTATTCACCCACTCGTTTCGACCGACAATCATCTCAGAGTAATGGTAGGAGTCAACGAGCTTCGCGCTCGAGTAATCAATTTGGAGAATATGGTGCAAAACTTACCAACTTCAGCAACATCACCAGCATCAACAGTATCACCAACATCAGCACCAGTACCACCAATAACCCAAGTTTCGACATCACACGCCTCAACATCTCATTCTAATCCTCGAGTATAATCCTCGTTCTACGTATCGTTTACATCTATTATCTTCGTTCTTCACGGAGATTATGTAATCTCTAAAGTTTTAGAGATTATTCATTCTAGTTCCAACCGAAAACCAAATGAGATTAATATCATATTAACTCATTAAATCCATGATTACATCTGAAGAAAATATATATGTATATATGTTTTCATAAAGATTGTAATTAAAAATTCTTTTGTACAAACTGTTAATGGTAAAAATATTTTAACGGGTAGGTAATACCCGAGGAATATTTAGATTTCACACTATTAAGTTACATTGTACATTCTTCCAATCTGATTCAACGGTAATTTACTATCCTACTTACATCCACAGATATACATATCCGTTCACCGCAGAATAATCATTTTCATTCAATTTCATAATTGAATTTTGACCTATCAGAATCCACCAAGTGGCATAATGAAGAAAACATTGGACAAAATAAAATTTGTTAGAAACAAACAAATTAATTATGAGAAATTTTGTTAAGAATCCACGCTAACTATTCCTAGCTAACTGTTCCTAGCTAACTGTTAATTCCGTATTTGATTTTATTTATCGCAATTTATTTATTGCAATTTAATTATCACAATTTATTTATCGCAATTTAAATTCTCACAATTTTATTTATCGTCATTTAATTTCTGTTATTTATTTTACGCACTTTAAATATCGGGACACGTATACAATATTTTGACATATCATATCGACCCATCTATATATATTATTTGGAACAACCATAGACACTCTATATGCAGTAATGATCGAGTTCTCTATACAGGGTTGAGGTTGATTCTAAAATAATATATATACCTTGAGTTGTGATCGAGTCTGAGACATGTATATAACAGGTCACGACATGTATTAATTAATTCGAATATAATATATTAAACTATATATGAATTGTTGAATTACAAATTGTGGACTACTAACTTTGGACTAATAACATTGGGCAATTAAAATGAATTAAAATATTGATTATAACATATGAAACTAAATATTTCTTCAAGTTTGTCACTTGATTTCATCTTAAACCTCATTTATATCATGACGATTACAATCTGTGTTCAAACCTTTCATGATTCTTGAAAATACCTCAATCGAGAGGATGAACCAACCGCACATCATCTACGGAAGGAAAGATTGATGCATATAATCATGCACCTGAAAACTCTCAGAACCTGAGTAAATGTTTAACACGAATCTGTGCTAGCTCCTTTGACGTTGTTATTACCAAAAATAACTTTGCAATTCCTTTTCAAATTAGCCAATTTTATCACAGCTCCAGCAAGTCAACTTTGACTTTTCATTTGAAACAACCTTATTATAACCTTGTTATATATGCGTGCTCTTTTATTGTTACCGGGGAACCATTTATATTCCACCATATTACCAGCAGACGTACCAATAACCTCGTTGCTCCCTGGCTTAGATCTCTTCAACAAATCACTATACATATTCATTGAAACCCAATCAAATACTCATCCGCACCTTGTAACGAAATTGCCATACCAATTATCGAGAATCAGCAGTATTTTGAATCTCACAATATTTCTACATCAACAGTTATATGTATACATATAACCTTTATTTCTTAGAATTATGATCTTTCATTCTGAAATTCTGAAAAGCACCCAGTCTGCGAATCAATACTCTGAAATTTGAAAAGTTGAATGAAGCAACAAAAACTGTAAACGACCTTAACCGTCAAAAGTATGATGATAAAGAATGGAGTGTTGGAAATGCTCAATAGAAAATTTAGTACCAAAAAGCAGATTATTCGAAATTATGAAGGAGTCTGTGGACAAATCACAAGGACTAAATGAAATGTCCCTTTCTTATTGATTAAAAATGTTCCATATTAATTGATTTCGTTGCGAGATTTTGACCTCTATATGAGATGTTTTTCAAAGACTGCATTAATTTTTAAAACAAACCATAACCTTTATTTCATAAATAAAGGTTTAAAAAGCTTTACGTAGATTATCAAATAATGATAATCTAAAATATCCTATTTACACACGACCATTACATAATGGTTTACAATACAAATATGTTACATCGAAATCAGTTTCTTGAATGCAGTTTTTACACAATATCATACAAACATGGACTCCAAATCTTGTCCTTATTTTAGTATGCAATAGCGGAAGCTCTTAATATTCACCTGAGAATAAACATGCTTTAAACGTCAACAAAAATGTTGGTGAGTTATAGGTTTAACCTATATATATCAAATCGTAACAATAGACCACAAGATTTCATATTTCAATACACATCCCATACATAGAGATAAAATTCATTCATATGGTGAACACCTGGTAACCGACATTAACAAGATGCATATATAAGAATATCCCCATCATTCCGGGACACCCTTCGGATATGATATAAATTTCGAAGTACTAAAGCATCCGATACTTTGGATGGGGTTTGTTAGGCCCAATAGATCTATCTTTAGGATTCGCGTCAATTAGGGTGTCTGTTCCCTAATTCTTAGATTACCAGACTTAATAAAAAGGGGCATATTCGATTTCGATAATTCAACCATAGAATGTAGTTTCACGTACTTGTGTCTATTTTGTAAATCATTTATAAAACCTGCATGTATTCTCATCCCAAAAATATTAGATTTTAAAAGTGGGACTATAACTCACTTTCACATATTTTTACTTCGTCGGGAAGTAAGACTTGGCCACTGTTGATTCACGAACCTATAACAATATATACATATATATTAAAGTATGTTCAAAATATATTTACAATACTTTTAATATATTTTGATGTTTTAAGTTTATTAAGTCAGCTGTCCTCGTTAGTAACCTACAACTAGTTGTCCACAGTTAGATGTACAGAAATAAATCGATAAATATTATCTTGAATCAATCCACGACCCAGTGTATACGTATCTCAGTATTGATCACAACTCAAACTATATATATTTTGGAATCAACCTCAACCCTGTATAGCTAACTCCAACATTCACATATAGAGTGTCTATGGTTGTTCCGAAATATATATAGATGTATCGACATGATAGGTAGAAACATTGTATACGTGTCTATGGTATCTCAAGATTATATAATATACAATACAAGTTGATTAAGTTATGGTTGGAATAGATTTGTTACCAATTTTCACGTAGCTAAAATGAGAAAAATTATCCAATCTTGTTTTTCCCATAACTTCTTCATTTTAAATCCGTTTTGAGTGAATAAAATTGCTATGGTTTCATATTGAACTCTATTTTATGAATCTAAACAGAAAAATTATAGGTTTATAGTCAGAAAAATAAGTTACAAGTCGTTTTTGTAAAGGTAGTCATTTCAGTCGAAAGAACGACGTCTAGATGACCATTTTAGAAAACATACTTCCACTTTGAGTTTAACCATAATTTTTGGATATAGTTTCATGTTCATAATAAAAATCATTTTCTCAGAATAACAACTTTTAAATCAAAGTTTATCATAGTTTTTAATTAACTAACCCAAAACAGCCCGCGGTGTTACTACGACGGCGTAAATCCGGTTTTACGGTGTTTTTCGTGTTTCCAGGTTTTAAATCATTAAGTTAGCATATCATATAGATATATAACATGTGTTTAGTTAATTTTAAAAGTCAATTTAGAAGGATTAACTTTTGTTTGCCAACAAGTTTAGAATTAACTAAACTATGTTCTAGTGATTACGAGTTTAAACCTTCGAATAAGATAGTTTTATATATATGAATCGAATGATGTTATGAACATCATTACTACCTCAAGTTTAGTAGGTAAACCTACTGGAAGTGACAAGAAATGATCTAACTTCAAAGGATCTTGGATGGCTTGAAAGTTCTTGAAGTAGGATCATGACACAAAAACAAGTTCAAGTAAGATTTTTACTCGAATTAAGATAGTTTATAGTTATAGAAATTGAATCAAAGTTTGAATATGAATATTACCTTGAATAAGAAAGATAACCTACTGTATATAACAAAGGTTTCTTGATCTTAGATGATTACTTGGAATGGATTAGAAAGCTTGGAAGTAAATTAGTAAACTTGAAGGGATTTTTGAAGTGTTCTTGAAGTGTTCTTCCTATGATGATTATAGCTTGATTCTTGAAGTGATTTTTGATGAAGATGATGATTAACTACTGGAAAAATACGTTCATAATAGTGTGTGTGTGTTGAGAGAGAATTAGAAAGAGAATTGGAAGTGAAATGGAGTGAATGATGAGTGGTAATTGGTGAGTGGTGAGTGGGGTTAAAAGGAGTTCTAGTTAGTTGAATAGCTCATGGTAGAAGTTAAAATTGATTAGTCATACATGACATAATCAAGAGTGGAATCCCATGCTAGTTCCTATTGGTATATACCCATAGTAAGTACATTTTGAAACTGTGTATAATACGGGTACGAATACGACTAGAATTCTTGATGAAAGAAAAGAATGGGAAAGTAACTGTAACCATTTTTGTTAAGTATGAGTGTTTTGATATATGTCTTGAAGTCTTCCAAAAGTATTTTAATACATCTAAATACACTACATGTATATACGTTTTAACTGAGTCGTTAAGTCATCGTTAGTCGTTACATGTAAGTGTTGTTTTGAAACCTTTAAGTTAACGATCTCAATTAATGTTGTTAACCCATTGTTTATTATATCTAATGAGATGTTAAATTATTATATTATCATGATATTATGATATATTAATATATCTTAATATGATATATATACATTTAAATGTCGTTACAACGATAATCGTTACATATATGTCTCGTTTCGAAATCCTTAAGTTAGTAGTCTTGTTTATATGTATATAACTCATTGTTAATATACTTATGGAGATACTTACTTATCATAATCTCATGTTAACCATATGTATATCCATATATATATCGTCATGTCGTTTTTACAAGTTTTAACGTTCGTGAATTGCCGGTCAACTTGGGTGGTCAATTGTCTATATGAAACATATTTCAATTAATCAAGCCTTAAAAAGTTTGATTTCTTAACATGTTGGAAACATTTAATCATGTAAATATCAATCTCAATTAATATATATAAACATGGAAAAGTTCGGGTCACTACAGTACCTACCCGTTAAATAAATTTCATCCCGAAATTTTAAGCTGTTGAAGGTGTTGACGAATCTTCTGGAAATAGATGCGGGTATTTCTTCTTCATCTGATCTTCACGCTCCCAGGTGAACTCAGGTCCTCTACGAGCATTCCATCGAACCTTAACAATTGGTATCTTGTTTTGCTTAAGTCTTTTAACCTCACGATCCATTATTTCGATGGGTTCTTCGATGAATTGGAGTTTTTCGTTGATTTGGATTTCATCTAACGGAATAGTGAGATCTTCTTTAGCAAAACATTTCTTCAAATTCGAGACGTGGAAAGTGTTATGTACAGCCGCGAGTTGTTGAGGTAACTCAAGTCGGTAAGCTACTGGTCCGACACGATCAATAATCTTGAATGGTCCAATATACCTTGGATTTAATTTCCCTCGTTTACCAAATCGAACAACGCCTTTCCAAGGTGCAACTTTAAGCATGACCATCTCTCCAATTTCAAATTCTATATCTTTTCTTTTAATGTCAGCGTAGCTCTTTTGTCGACTTTGGGCGGTTTTCAACCGTTGTTGAATTTGGATGATCTTCTCGGTAGTTTCTTGTATAATCTCCGGACCCGTAATCTGTCTATCCCCCACTTCACTCCAACAAATCAGAGGCCTGCACTTTCTACCATAAAGTACTTCAAACGGCGCCATCTCAATGCTTGAATGGTAGCTGTTGTTGTAGGAAAATTCTGCTAACAGTAGATGTCGATCCCAACTGTTTCGAAAATCAATAACACATGCTCGTAGCATGTCTTCAAGCGTTTGTATCGTCCTTTCACTCTGTCCATCAGTTTGTGGATGATAGGCAGTACTCATGTCTAGACGAGTTCCTAATGCTTGCTGTAATGTCTGCCAGAATCTTGAAATAAATCTGCCATCCCTATCAGAGATAATAGAGATTGGTATTCCATGTCTGGAGACGACTTCCTTCAAATACAGTCGTGCTAACTTCTCCATCTTGTCATCTTCTCTTATTGGCAGGAAGTGTGTTGATTTGGTGAGACGATCAACTATTACCCAAATAGTATCAAAACCACTTGCAGTCCTTGGCAATTTAGTGATGAAATCCATGGTAATGTTTTCCCATTTCCATTCTGGGATTTCGGGTTGTTGAAGTAGACCTGATGGTTTCTGATGCTCAGCTTTGACTTTAGAACACGTCAAACATTCTCCTACGTATTTAGCAACATCGGCTTTCTTACCCGGCCACCAAAAATGTTTCTTGAGATCCTTGTACATCTTCCCCGTTCCAGGATGTATTGAGTATCTGGTTTTATGAGATTCTCTAAGTACCATTTCTCTCATATCTCCAAATTTTAGTGCCCAAATCCTTTCAGCCCTATACCGGGTTCGGTCTTCCCGAATATTAAGATGCTGCTCTGATCCTTTGGGTATTTCATCCTTTAAATTTCCTTCTTTTAAAACTCCTTGTTGCGCCTCCTTTATTTGAGTAGTAAGGTTATTATGAATCATTATATTCATAGATTTTACTCGAATGGGTTCTCTGTCCTTCCTGCTCAAGGCATCGGTTACCACATTTGCCTTCCCTGGGTGGTAATGAATCTCAAAGTCGTAATCATTCAACAATTCAATCCACCTACGCTGCCTCATATTCAGTTGTTTCTGATTAAATATGTGTTGAAGACTTTTGTGGTCGGTATATATAATACTTTTGACCCCATATAAGTAGTGCCTCCAAGTCTTTAATGCAAAAACAACCGCGCCTAATTCCAAATCATGCGTCGTATAATTTTGCTCGTGAATCTTCAATTGTCTAGATGCATAAGCAATCACCTTCGTTCGTTGCATTAATACACAACCGAGACCTTGCTTTGATGCGTCACAATAAATCACAAAATCATCATTCCCTTCAGGCAATGACAATATAGGTGCCGTAGTTAGCTTTTTCTTCAATAACTCAAACGCTTTCTCTTGTTCATCCTTCCATTCAAATTTCTTCCCTTTATGCGTTAATGCAGTCAAGGGTTTTGCTATTCTGGAAAAGTCTTGGATGAACCTTCTGTAGTAACCAGCTAGTCCTAAAAACTGGCGTATGTGTTTCGGAGTTTTCGGGGTTTCCCACTTTTTAACAGTTTCTATCTTTGCCGGATTCACCTTAATACCTTTTTTGTTCACTATGTGACCGAGGAATTGAACTTCTTCCAACCAAAATGCACACTTTAAAAATTTAGAGTACAATTCTTCCTTCCTCAATACTTCTAACACCTTTCTCAAATGTTCACCGTGTTCTTGGTCATTCTTTGAGTAAATAAGTATGTCATAAATGAAAACAATGACAAACTTGTCAAGGTATGGTCCACACACTCGGTTCATAAGGTCCATGAACACAGCTGGTGCATTAGTTAAACCAAATGGCATGACCATAAACTCGTAATGACCGTAACGTGTTCTGAAAGCAGTCTTTGGAATATCATCTTCTTTCACCCGCATTTGATGATACCCGGAACGTAAGTCAATCTTTGAATAAACAGACGAGCCTTGTAGTTGATCAAATAAGTTGTCGATTCTTGGTAGTGGGTAGCGGTTCTTGATGGTAAGTTTGTTCAACTCTCGGTAGTCGATACACAACCTGAATGTACCATCTTTCTTCTTGACAAACAAAACAGGAGCTCCCCACGGTGATGTGCTTGGTCGAATGAAACCATGCTCTAAAAGTTCTTGTAATTGGCTTTGCAGTTCTTTCATCTCGCTGGGTGCGAGTCTGTAAGGAGCACGAGCTATTGGTGCAGCTCCTGGTACAAGATCTATTTGAAATTCAACGGATCGATGTGGGGGTAATCCCGGTAATTCTTTCGGAAATAAATCGGGAAATTCTTTTGCGACGGGAACATCATTGATGCTCTTTTCTTCAGTTTGTACTTTCTCGACGTGTGCTAGAACAGCATAGCAACCTTTTCTTATTAGTTTTTATGCCTTCAAATTACTAATAAGATGTAGCTTCGTGTTGCCCTTTTCTCCATACACCATTAAGGGTTTTCCTTTTTCTCGTATAATGCGAATTGCATTTTTGTAACAAACGATCTCTGCTTTCACTTCTTTCAACCAGTCCATACCGATTATCACATCAAAACTCCCTAACTCTACTGGTATCAAGTCAATCTTAAATGTTTCGCTAACCAGTTTAATTTCTCGATTCCGACATATTTTATCTGCTGAAATTAATTTACCATTTGCTAATTCGAGTAAAAATTTACTATCCAAAGGCATCAATGGACAACTTAATTTAGCACAAAAATCTCTACTCATATAGCTTCTATCTGCACCCGAATAAAATAAAACGTAAGCAGATTTATTGTCTATAAGAAACGTACCCGTAACAAGCTCCGGGTCTTCCTGTGCCTGTGTCGCATTAATATTGAAAACTCTTCCGCAGCCTTGTCCATTCGTGTTCTCCTGGTTCGGGCAATTTCTAATAATGTGGCCCGGTTTTCCATATTTATAACAAATTACATTGGCATAACTTGCTCTGACACTACTTGCTCCGCCATTACTCGTTCCGACACCATTTGTTCCTTTCGTTCTATTAACCCCTGGTCCGTAGACCTCACACTTCACCGCGCTATGACCATTTCTTTTACACTTGTTGCAAAATTTGGTGCAGAACCCCGAGTGATACTTTTCACACCTTTGGCATAGCTGCTTCTGATTGTTGTTGTTGTTGTTGCGGTTATTATTGTTGTTGGGATGATTGTTGTAGTTGCTGTTGTTGTTGTTGTTGTTGTTGTTGTTGTTGTTGTTGTTGTTGTTGTTGTTGTTGGGCCGTTTGTTGTAGTTGCGATTGATGTTGCGATTGTTGGGATAATTGTTGCGATTATTGTTGTAATTGCTGTTGTTGTATTGGTGATTCTTATCACCGTTTTCCTCCCACTTTCTTTTGACTTGCTTCACATTGGCCTCTTCAGCAGTCTGTTCTTTAATTCTTTCTTCAATCTGGTTCACTAGTTTGTGAGCCATTCTACATGCCTGTTGTATGGAGGCGGGCTCGTGTGAACTTATATCTTCTTGGATTCTTTCCGGTAATCCTTTCACAAACGCGTCGATCTTCTCTTCCTCATCTTCGAATGCTCCCGGACACAATAGGCACAATTCTGTGAATCGTCTTTCGTACGTGGTAATATCAAATCCTTGGGTTCGTAACCCTCTAAGTTCTGTCTTGAGCTTATTGACCTTGGTTCTGGGACGGTACTTCTCGTTTATCAAGTGCTTGAATGCTGACCACGGTAGTGCGTACGCATCGTCTTGTCCCACTTGCTCTAGATAGGTATTCCACCATGTTAACGCAGAACCTGTGAAGGTATGCGTAGCGTACTTTACTTTTTCCTCTTCAGTACACTTACTTATGGCAAACACCGATTCGACCTTCTCGGTCCACCGTTTCAATCCGATCGGTCCTTCGGTTCCATCAAATTCCAAAGGTTTGCAGGCAGTGAATTCTTTGTAGGTGCATCCTACACGATTTCCTGTACTGCTAGATCCAAGGTTATTGTTGGTATGTAGCACAGCCTGTACTGCGGCTATGTTTGAAGCTAGAAAAGTACGGAATTCCTCTTCATTCATATTCACGGTGTGTCGAGTAGTCGGTGCCATTTCCTTCAAAATAGTCAAATGGAACAAGTTAATCATACAGAATATTAAGAGTAGTTAATAGTATTTCGTAGCATAATATGAACTCATTTATAAAAGCTTTTTCTTCATACTAGCGTTTTATAAGTTTAAATTCGGGTAGTACCTACCCGTTAAGTTCATACTTAGTAGCTAATATACAATTCAACTACTACAATTCTATATGAAAAACTGATTATAATAATATTTCGCGTTCAAACTTTTATACAATATTTTACAAACTTACAATACCGCTTATTTTACATAAAGCATGAAATATAGCACACAATAACTTTGATACAAGATAGTTGTGAAGATAATTCTAGCTAGTACACAAGTCGTTCAGCAAAGGCAATAAAGACACGTAATTCATACGTCCAGAAACAAGTCATGCATTCTGGTTTTACTAGGACTACTTCCCATCCTTGGTCTTGTAGAACATAACCGTTTTGGCCGTTGATAAGACAGCATGTTGTAACGTCGTCAAAGGGACGAGGGTTACGTAATGTCCAACAGTCCCGTAACAATCTAAAAACCTCATTTCTTACCCCAATTACCGACTCCGTCACTTGTGGGAACGTTTTGTTTAATAGTTGTAGGCCGATGTTCTTGTTCTCACTTTGGTGAGAAGCGAACATTACTAATCCGTAAGCATAACATGCTTCTTTATGTTGCATGTTAGCCGCTTTTTCTAAATCACGAAGTCCAATATTCAGATATATTGAGTCAAAATAATTTCTTAACCCATTGCGTAAAATAGCATTTGGGTTCCCCGCAATACATGCGTCAAATTAAACACATCGTAACTTATGGATTTCCCAATGTGATATCCCCCATCTTTCGAACGAAAGCCTTTTATAAACCAAGGCATTCTTGGAACGTTCTTCGAATGTCTTAGAAACTGATCTCGCCTTAAATAGTTGTGCCGAAGAATTCTGACCGACTCTAGACAAGATTTCATCAATCATGTCTCCGGGTAGGTCTCTTAAAATATTGGGTTGTCTATCCATTTTGTGTTTTTATACTGTAAAATAGACAAGAGTTAGATTCATAAAAAAAATACTTATTAATACAAGCAATTTTTACATATATCATAAAGCATAAGCACACTATATTACATATATTACACCACACGAATACAACTATATTATTCCGACTCGCTTGTTTCTTCTTCTTCGGTTTTGGTTCGTTTTGTCAAGTTTCTAGGGATATATGATGTTCCCCTAATACGAGCCGTCGTTTTCCACATTGGTTTAGAAAAACCTGGTGGTTTAGAGGTTCCCGGGTCATTGTTACAACTTAAGGACTTCGGGGGTTGACGATACATATAAAGTTCATCTGGGTTGGAATTAGATTTCTCTATTTTTATGCCCTTTCCCTTATTATTTTCTTTTGCCTTTTTAAATTTAGTTGGGTTAATTTCTATAACATCATCGGAATTCTCGTCAGAATCCGATTCATCGGAGAATTGGTAATCCTCCCAATATTTTGCTTCCTTAGCGGAAACACCATTGACCATAATTAACCTTGGTCGGTTGGTTG
Source organism: Rutidosis leptorrhynchoides (assembly GCF_046630445.1). Taxonomy (NCBI): domain Eukaryota; kingdom Viridiplantae; phylum Streptophyta; class Magnoliopsida; order Asterales; family Asteraceae; genus Rutidosis; species Rutidosis leptorrhynchoides. The sequence goes on along the minus strand of NC_092339.1, from coordinate 349,388,232 downwards.
AGGATTTTCTTTTACTTAACCGTTTTATTATTTCCCCCACCAGTTCTATTTCTTCATCCGGTTCCGATTCTTCTTCCGGTTCCGATTCTTCTTCTGGTTCCGACTCTTCTTCCGGTTCCTCTTCGGGAACTTGTGAATCAGTCCACGAATCATTCCAATTTACATTTGACTCTTCATTATTATTAGGTGAGTCAATGGGACTTGTTCTAGAGGTAGACATCTATCACATAATATCAAACGCGTTAAGAGATTAATATATCACATAATATTCACATGTTAAAAATATATAGTTTCCAACAAAATTTGTTAAGCAATCATTTTTCAAGTAAACACGGTCGAAGTCCAGACTCACTAATGCATCCTAACAAACTCGATAAGACACACTAATGCAAAATTCTGGTTCTCTAAGACCAACGCTCTGATACCAACTGAAATGTCCCGTTCTTATTGATTAAAAACGTTCCATATTAATTGATTTCGTTGCGAGGTTTTGACTTCTATATGAGACGTTTTTCAAAGACTGCATTCATTTTTAAAACAAACCATAACCTTTATTTCATAAATAAAGGTTTAAAAAGCTTTACGTAGATTATCAAATAATGATAATCTAAAATATCCTGTTTACACACGACCATTACATAATGGTTTACAATACAAATATGTTACATCGAAATCAGTTTCTTGAATGCAGTTTTTACACAATATCATACAAACATGGACTCCAAATCTTGTCCTTATTTTAGTATGCAACAGCGGAAGCTCTTAATATTCACCTGAGAATAAACATGCTTTAAACATCAACAAAAATGTTGGTGAGTTATAGGTTTAACCTATATATATCAAATCGTAACAATAGACCACAAGATTTCATATTTCAATACACATCCCATACATAGAGATAAAAATCATTCATATGGTGAACACCTGGTAACCGACATTAACAAGATGCATATATAAGAATATCCCCATCATTCCGGGACACCATTCGGATATGATATAAATTTCGAAGTACTAAAGCATCCAATACTTTGGATGGGGTTTGTTAGGCCCAATAGATCTATCTTTAGGATTCGCATCAATTAGGGTGTCTGTTCCCTAATTCTTAGATTACCAGACTTAATAAAAAGGGGCATATTCGATTTCGATAATTCAACCATAGAATGAAGTTTCACGTACTTGTGTCTATTTTGTAAATCATTTATAAAACCTGCATGTATTCTCATCCCAAAAATATTAGATTTTAAAAGTGGGACTATAACTCACTTTCACAGATTTTTACTTCGTCGGGAAGTAAGACCTGGCCACTGTTGATTCACGAACCTATAACAATATATACATATATATTAAAGTATGTTCAAAATATATTTACAACACTTTTAATATATTTTGATGTTTTAAGTTTATTAAGTCAGCTGTCCTCGTTAGTAACCTACAACTAGTTGTCCACAGTTAGATGTACAGAAATAAATCGATAAATATTATCTTGAATCAATCCACGACCCAGTGTATACGTATCTCAGTATTGATCACAACTCAAACTATATATATTTTGGAATCAACCTCAACCCTGTATAGCTAACTCCAACATTCACATATAGAGTGTCTATGGTTGTTCCGAAATATATATAGATGTGTCGACATGATAGGTCGAAACATTGTATACGTGTATATGGTATCTCAATATTACATAATATACAATACAAGTTGATTAAGTTATGGTTGGAATAGATTTGTTACCAATTTTCACGTAGCTAAAATGAGAAAAATTATCCAATCTTGTTTTACCCATAACTTCTTCATTTTAAATCCGTTTTGAGTGAATCAAATTGCTATGGTTTCATATTGAACTATATTTTATGAATATAAATAGAAAAAGTATAGGTTTATAGTCAGAAAAATAAGTTACAAGTCATTTTTGTAAAGGTAGTCATTTCAGTCGAAAGAACGACGTCTAGATGACCATTTTAGAAAACATACTTCCACTTTGAGTTTAACCATAATTTTTGGATATAGTTTCGTGTTCATTGCAAAAATCATTTTCTCAGAATAACAACTTTTAAATCAAAGTTTATCATAGTTTTTAATTAACTAACCCAAAACAGCCCGCGGTGTTACTACGACGGCGTAAATCCGGTTTTACGGTGTTTTTCGTGTTTCCAGGTTTTAAATCATTAAGTTAGCATATCATATAGATATAGAACATGTGTTTAGTTAATTTTAAAAGTCAAGTTAGAAGGATTAACTTTTGTTTGCGAACAAGTTTAGAATTAACTAAACTATGTTCTAGTGATTACGAGTTTAAACCTTCGAATAAGATAGTTTTATATATATGAATCGAATGATGTTATGAACATAATTACTACCTCAAGTTTAGTAGGTAAACCTACTGGAAGTGACAAGAAATGATCTAGCTTCAAAGGATCTTGGATGGCTTGAAAGTTCTTGAAGTAGGATCATGACACAAAAACAAGTTCAAGTAAGATTTTTACTCGAATTAAGATAGTTTATAGTTATAGAAATTGAATCAAAGTTTGAATATGAATATTACCTTGAATAAGAAAGATAACCTATTGTATATAACAAAGGTTTCTTGATCTTAGATGATTACTTGGAATGGATTAGAAAGCTTGGAAGTAAATTAGTAAACTTGAAGGGATTTTTGAAGTGTTCTTGAAATGTTCTTCCTATGATGATTATAGCTTGATTCTTGAAGTGATTTTTGATGAAGATGATGATTAACTACTGGAAAAATACGTTCATAATAGTGTGTATGTGTTGAGAGAGAATTAGAAAGAGAATTGGAAGTGAAATGGAGTGAATGATGAGTGGTAATTGGTGAGTGGTGAGTGGGGTTAAAAGGAGTTCTAGTTAGTTGACTAGCTCATGGTAGAAGTTAAAATTGATTAGTCATACATGACATAATCAAGAGTGGAATCCCATGCTAGTTCCTATTGGTATATACCCATAGTAAGTACATTTTGAAGCTGTGTATAATACGGGTAAGAATACGACTAGAATTCTTGATGAAAGAAAAGAATGGGAAAGTAACTGTAACCATTTTCGTTAAGTATGAGTGTTTTGATATATGTCTTGAAGTCTTCCAAAAGTATTTTAATACATCTAAATACACTACATGTATATACATTTTAACTGAGTCATTAAGTCATCGTTAGTCGTTACATGTAAGTGTTGTTTTGAAACCTTTAAGTTAACGATCTCAATTAATGTTGTTAACCCATTGTTTATTATATCTAATGAGATGTTAAATTATTGTATTATCATGATATTATGATATATTAATATATCTTAATATGATATATATACATTTAAATGTCGTTACAACGATAATCGTTACATATATGTCTCGTTTCGAAATCCTTAAGTTAGTAGTCTTGTTTATATGTATATAACTCATTGTTAATATACTTATGGAGATACTTACTTATCATAATCTCATGTTAACCATATGTATATCCATATATATATCGTCATGTCGTTTTTACAAGTTTTAACGTTCGTGAATCGCCGGTCAACTTGGGTGGTCAATTGTCTATATGAAACATATTTCAATTAATCAAGCCTTAACAAGTTTGATTGCTTAACATGTTGGAAACATTTAATCATGTAAATATCAATCTCAATTAATATATATAAACATGGAAAAGTTCGGGTCACTACACTAAACTTGTATATAGAGAATCCTGATGATTCTGATTCTAATGAAATCTTTAGTGAATATCTTACTCCTTAATCACTCTAAATCATCGTGAATGAATTTCATCATCACAATTTGATTCTAAAATTCTAAGATATTATTGTATCCTCTATTATAAATATCCTCGATATTTCTGAAGATAATTTCATAACTATTCTTATTCGAAATCATTTATCTCCTCGCGTTATCAGTGTTATATCAGAAAGGAAACTGTTTCAGTTCCTAAATTCTAAAAATTTCGAACTTAAAATATGAATGTTATTGAAGTAGTGTTGGGAACTGAAGCATGAGTTAGTATAATATAATGACACTTGATCAACGTGATTATATTACAGTAAGTAATGCTGAGTTTCTAATGGGACGTGATGATTCACAGACCATAACGTCATCACGTGCCATGTTACATAACTTTTTCATTCTGCTTAACTTCTGAACATATCAAGAAAATATATTCTTGAGAGTTCTATTCTCAGTGATTCTGGTAATTTGACAAATCAAATCGTGCTATTACGTTCTTTCTTGTTTATAACATGAAGTTCATTCGAAGCTCCATACTTACGAATTCTGGACCATTACTCGCCTTACTAGAGGTAGAGAAGATTATAAAAAGGTAAAGAGCTCCAAAATATAAGAGAAAATATAAAGTCCAATAACAACACGGAGGTTACAAACTGTGGATTTTAATACGAATAGCAATATAAAGATACGGTATAATTAAGAATAGTATCACCTCAAGGTAATAGTAGAAGTAAACAGATTTTTTTGGTGGAAGATTGAAAAGAAGGATGACAGAAATGATAATTAGGAAAAATATCAAGGATTAGATTTGGATTTAGCATTTTCACAATCTTTTGGATGTACGAACTAAGAAAGAAAGTATAGGAATGGTGAGAATAATGGAACGAAAGAATTTAATTTATAGAAAAAAATTAAAAAAAAATCAGACGTAACAATCGAGACAGATGACCGCATTTAAATATAGAGATCTTAATTTCCTTATTCGCTGAAGAATCAAATCTTTAGATTTCGAAGATTTTCTTTAAATCCCTTGAATTCCGGAAATCAACCATGACTACGTCACCAGACAAGACGAATCTGCATATATTCATTTCACTCTTTTGTGATAGCTTCATTCATACACTTCGAATAATCAAATTGTTTTATCTATATTACTCAATGATGATAAAATTCTATTTATCAGCTCATATTCATCAGGAAAACATTCTTATTGTTAGCCATGATGATCCCACTCAAATTTTGGAACGAAATTTCTTTAACGGGTAGGTACTGTGACGACCCGGAAATTTCCGACCAAATGTAAACTTGATCTTTATATGATTTCAATATGATAAGCAAAGTCTGTAATGTTGAGTCTTAAAATCTTTGAACTATTTACATTGATACACTTCAACCTTTGACCATCCTTGACGGTTCACGAACTTTTAACTGTAAACAAAAGTGTATATATAAATAAATATATATGAAAATAATTATATAAAATAGGTTAAATATATTAATGAACTATTATGTGATTTAGTCCTTATGAAAGATAATTTAAAATAACTAAAACTTGTTATGTTGAATATATAGAGTATATTGAATATAAAAGATTTCGAACATAATTTGTCATCGTTAGCAAAGTATTAAATGTATAATATTATACTTTGAGTTTACTTGTTTCGATATATATAATTAACATATTTATCTAAGTAATAAAACTTGATATTTAAAACCTAAGTATATATATATATATATATATATATATATATATATATATATATATATATATATATATATATATATATATATATATATATATATATAGCAATTTGAATTTCTATACATAACTAATAATATGTAAATGCAAATAAAAATATAGATATTAATAGTATTACTTTCTTTATGATTAAAGAAAAATGTTAATATTAAAAATTATTGATACCATTATTAGTATCATTATAAATTTAATTATTATTAGGGTTATTAAAAGTACTATTAACTTGATTACTAAAATTATCAATTTTTTTTATTATTTTTATGATATTAACATTATTAATATTATTATTTTCTCTATTATTATTATTATTATTATTATTATTATTATTATTATTATTATTATTATTATTAGTTTTCTTATTATTATTAATATTAATAATAATGTTAAATATTAAAGTTGTATTATAAATAATATTATGCTTCCTTAATATGTAAAATACAAGTATAATTAAATAACCAGATATATAGATATATCATTCAGGTATATACAGATTTTATATATACAAATGCATAAAAAACAGATATATAAACTATATAAATAAATACTGATAAATATAAATACAATTATATAATTATATATATATATACAGATATATTATCAGTTATATAAAAAAAATCAGATATATATAAATGTATATATATATATATATATATATATATATATATAAATTGCAGTTATATATTTATATATATAAATACCTATACAGTTATATATAATTACTAATATATAAATATAACTGAATAAATATGTATTAAAACAAAAAATTACGTAATTCTGTTTCCAATCGTTTTCCAAAGTGTATCCTAATTTGTTTTGTGTCTCCTAGCTAGTACCAATTGATTCCAAACGTTTCTATAACAAACAAAAACAGATTAAAGTCGATTTTATTTTTAATATTTCTTTCTCTGACAGAATATTTTGGTATCGAGTAATTGAACTACAAAACAATTGGTAATTGAATCAATTTGGTTGTAGCAACGTCACTGGCCCTTTATGTAACTCTCTACTAGTACAATTCAAAAGAAGAACATTGAAATCAAAGGTAATTTCAAAGAAACCGTCAAACTGCTCTGTTTCTCTTCCATTATTCAATCAAAACGATTTTGTAAACATTTTCAAAATGTGTTAATGTGGTTTTGTTAGGAATGTTTTAAATGATCTTTCTGCAAAGTTTCAGTTATCAATTCGCGAAATCAAAGAGTAATTTTTGAGTCAAAGTTAATGTTCAAAAATTCAACTAATCTGTTCATGGTAAACTTCGATAGTTCTGTTACGTTTTAGGTTTAATTGAGGAGTCAGATAGATTGTAGGAGTCAAAAGCAAACTTTTTCATGTTGAAATCATGCTCTGTAACAGTCTCTAGATGCGAGTTTGATTTTGAGTTTCATCGTGTTCTTTCTTTAAACGTTTCTGTTTCAAATTTTTGATATAAATCGAACTTCAAAGCTAGTTAACACGTTGGTTTGAACTTGGGTCGAGTTTGAATGAAGATGAAGGAACAGAAAAATAGGTTAAAAAATAAATGGTTTGAGAGTATAATCAGAAAAACCAGAATGGATGAGTGGTCTTGGGGGTTTGTATCTAAGCGAGTGGTCACGGGTTCGAGCCGTGCCAGGACGATTGTTTTTTTTTTTTAAACAGCCTATTTATTAAGGTAGTTATTTAATTATTCATTATTATTATCATTATATTTATTATTATGATTGTTATATTATTATTGTTATTATTATTATTAATGATTGTTACTAATACAAGTATTAGTATTATTATTATTATTATTATTATTATTATTATTATTATTATTATTATTATTATTATTACTAAAATATATATTAGTAACTATTTACTATCTATCATAATTAAAATTGTAAATATGATTATTAATTATTGTTATTGTTATGTTAATATTAATATTATGACTGTTATTATTATTATCATTTTAATTATTATTATGTAATATCACTAAGTATTAATAGTATTATTATTATTATCATGGATATAAGTATGATTATCATTATTATTATGAATATGATTATTAGTATTATTATTGTTATTACTAAAATAACACAAACTATTATTATTATCATTAATATTAGTATTAATATCTTTTTATAAATAATAGAAGTGTTAATAGTGACATAAATAATATTATTATCCAGAATATTATTATTATGTAAATACTAAAATCTGTACCATGACTATCGTTAACAGAAAAATCAATATTTTTACAAGTATTATTATTAATGTCACTATTATTATTATTACTATGATTCTTATCATAATTATTATTATAAGTAATGTTATTATTAATATTATCATTATAATCAAATACAACTTTTAATTACTATATTATTAAGTATATAAAAATATACTGTAAGTAATATTACATATAAGTATGAATATATTATATTAAAATTTTATATAAATATTCATATAAAACAAATTAGGTATATATATATATATATATATATATATATATAACTATATAAATAATAATAATCATTTTCAAATATATATACAAATTAAATAAATAATATATAAAGTTATAATATATGAAATTGTTCGATTACGATTATATGTATTAATGAATACACAAATGATATAGGTTCGTGAATCCGAGGCCAACCCTACTCTTGTTCAATGTCGTCATATGTATTTTTACTACAAAATACAGAAAGTGAGTTTCATTACTCCCCTTTTAAATACTTTTACAATATATATTTTTGGGACTGAGAATACATGCGCTGCTTTTATAACTATTTTATGAAAGAGACACAAGTAATCAAAACTACATTATATGGTTGAATGATCGAAGCCGAATATGCCCCTTTTTGCTTGGTAGCCTAAGAATTAGTAAACCGATCTACTAATTGACGCGAATCCTAAAGATAGATCTATTGGGCCTAACAAACCCCATTCAAAGTACCGGATGCTTTAGTACTTCGATGTTGTTTTATCATGTCCGATGGATGTCCTGGAATGATAGGGGATATTCTTATATGCATCTTGTTAATGTCGGTTACCAGGTGTTCAATCCATATGAATGATTTTTGTCTCTATGCTTGGGACATATATTTATGAGAAATGGAAATGAAAATCTTGTGGTCTATTAAAATGATGAAAATGATCGATTATGATAAACTAATGAACTCACCAACCTTTTGGTTGACACTTGAAAGCATGTTTATTCTCAGGTATGAAAGAAATCTTCCGCTGTGCATTTGCTCATATTAGAGATATTACTTGGAGTCATTCATGACATATTTCAAAAGACGTTGCATTCGAGTCATTGAGTTCATCAAGATTATTATTAAGTCAATTATAGTTGGGATATATTATGAAATGGTATGCATGCTGTCAACTTTTGATGTAATGAAAGTTTGTCTTTTAAAAACGAATGCAGTTTTTGTGAAATGTATCATATAGAGGTCAAGTACCTCGCGATGTAACTAAATGTAATGTATTCGTCCAGATGGATTAGGACGGGTCATGAAAATAATACCAAGCTTTGCACAATGGTCTTTAAACTTAAGACTACCATATTCTCCTCCATTTTCCGACCTTAAGCACTTGACCTTTACATTTGTCTCATTCTCGGCCATAGCTTTGCACTTCACAAAAGTACCAAACACTTCGGATTTAGCTTTGAGAAAGTAAACCCATACCTTTAGAGTGGAGTCGTCAATGAAGGTGACATAATAACGAGAACCTCCATGTGATTCTACATTCGTTGGCCCAAAAACATTTATATGAAGTAGCTCCAATTTCTTTAACTTTGGTGAATTCCCTAATTTAACAAAAGTCACATTCTTTTGCTTCCCATAATTGCATGGTTCCCAAAACCCTAGCTCTATCTTTTTCAAATCCGGAATCCTCCCACTCAAACTAAGAACCTTCATATCCTTCTCACCCATATGCCCGAGTTTTCGGTGCCATAGAGTAGAACTAGCCCCAACGTTAACCGTAGCAATCACCGTGTCTTCTTCAAACACCTCAACCATATAAAGAGTTCCTCTTTTATGTCCACAAGCCACGACACTACTACCCTTAATCACCTCCCATTGGCGATTCTTGAAAGTAACCTCATTACCTTCTTCATCTAATTGACCAACTGAGATTAGCTTCCTTTTTAACTTAGGAATAAACCTCACGTTCTTCAAAGTCCAATTAGAATCAAGAGTAGTCTTCAATACAACATCTCCTATTCCTTTAATCTCGAGACTTTTGTTGTTTGCCAATCTAACTTTACCTTGATATGACCGAAAATTCTTCATCACGCTCTTAGTGGGTGTGGCGTGAAATGAAGCTCCCGAATCCAAGAACCAAGACTCCACCGAACTTTCAATACTACATAATAATGCATCATCCGTATCTTTCTCGGTCAAGTTAACATCTTTAACCGGAGCATTCTTACAATTTCTTTAATAATGCCCCTTTTGATTGCAACCCCAACAAATAGCTTCACTCCGGTCTTTCGATGGATACCTCTTCTTGAACTTCCCTATACTCTTCTTCACACCGCGATCAATTTTCCTTCCACGGTTGTCGGTACTTAACAGAGAACTGGATAACAACTCCCCCGAGCTTCTCCTATGAGTGTCTTCACCGAAAAATTAAATCCCTAATTCCTTCATACACAAGCTTAGTAGTACCGGTAGAGCTACTAACCGCGGTAACCATACCCGACCAACTTTCCGGTAATGATGAAAGCAAGATTAGTGCTTTTAGTTCATCATCAAATTTGATTTCAACCAACTCTAATCTTGAAACAAGATTGTTGAATTAGTTGATATGATCTGTTGCGCTCATACCATCCTTCATATTTGTGTTGAACAATTGTCGCATGATAAAAACCTTATTCGCCGCCGTAGGTTTCTCATACATGTTGGAGAGTGCCTTCAAACAATTAAACGTTGTTTTTTCGTTCATAATATTACCAACAACGTTCTAGGCGAGTGCAAGACGAACCGCACCCAAAGCTTGACGATCTAAGAGCATCCAATCGGCATCGTTCATGCCTTCGGGTTTGGTCTCCAACAAAGGTTGGTGAATTTTCTTTTGATACAAGTAGTCTTCTATCTTCATCTTCCAAAAGGCGAAGTCTTTGGCATCAAACCTCTCAATCTTCAATTTACCATCTTCCGCCATCGATCCCAACACGAACCTTGTGCTCTAGAGACCAATTGTAGAGATTATAGGACCCAAACAATAGAGTAATTCCAGAGAATTTCCTTTCCACAATCGACAAACGTAAGAACAATAATGAAAGAATTAAAAACGCGAGATTTAACGTGGTTATATGTAATCGAATGTTGATTACTTTAATCCACGGACAACCTAATGAGATTTTATTGATATAATTCGTACACATACACATGGGTTACAATAGGATGATTATATAGGCCAAAAACAACAAGGAAACACCTTGGAGAACAAGAAAAACGTAAATAAGGAAACTGCCCGTCAGACAACCCGTGCCACGCCTATATAGGGTCGCGCCGCACCTTCTAGTGTAAATGCCGGATAGACGTTTTCTTCAATCTGATGCTCTTTTCAAGTGTTAGGCCGCGGCACGCCAATCAAGGCCGTAGCGCGCTTCTTCCTCTGAAACGTTTCCATCATTTTGTTTTGATATCCTTCACATCCAACAAGAATATCGTAAATCACCAGCTTTAGAAGCTTTTCAAGCTACATGATAATCAAGCATTTTTTTTCTATGTTTCAACCAGTGACAAATCAAGATTTACTAGTTGATTTGAACTGTCATGTTTGTCTCATTTTAGTCACTGTGATCCTTTTTAATGGATTTTGGTGGTAATGACGTACATCACACCATGCTGCGTCACGTGCTACGTCACGTGCAACACATGATGTCTAGCACACTAAAAGCCTTAATCAGGAGCTTGTTTAATACTGCATCACGTGACACCCGTGATGTCCAGCCAGCTGAACCTTCACTATATTCAAGTCAACCCTACGCGTCGGGTAGCGTGACGTCCCCATAGAGTTGACCTGGTGTTTCCAGGCTGACTAAAACCCTACATATAAGGAACATGGAGGACGAGGAGTAGGTTGTAGGCACGATTGGAAAATTCTAATGGCAGTTATGGAGAGTGGGCACTAATAGAGCGGTTATCATACATAATCGCCCATTATCCATCTATAAATAGTGCTCCTAAGCCTCATTTTAAGGCTAATCAACTCACATACACTCTAATCTTCTTTTCACCCCTACCTTGAAGGCTCGGCAAAAAGACAAACATCACCACAACTCTCATATCCCATTTAACTGGAGGAACCCCTTCAAAAGGTTAGATTTACCTTCTTATTCACCTGCACTCGAACCAGACAATTTTGGTTCGATCATTTTGATGACATTCGTGAGACACTTTGATCGCTCTTTTAAACAAGATGATAGGAAGTTCCAATCCACCACCAACTGAGAATGTTGACAAAGAACCATATGACCCTTTGCCTAATGATGGTAGCGCCTATGAAACTCTAAATGACTCCATCAAACGCACCAGATTGCAGTTTGACGGTGACGAAGATGAATCCGATCGACCCAATGCGGAGGAGACGGAAACTCCATAATGATTCATAAGTCAGCTCAAATCCATCAATGGTGAAGAGGCCATACACTTTCTGGCAAAGGGAGGATTTGTCTTGCCCTCGCTCATGACTAAAACTGGTAAGAAACCAACCGGCATGTCAAAAGCCCTGCCCTGCACTCTACACGCTTGGCGTCTGAGACCGGTAAGAGTTCTGGCAAAACCAGGGAGGAGGCCCGTAAGGATTTGATTGAGAACTTAATTCTAGCCGCACCGGAGTCTATGAGTGCTCAAGTTGAACAGCCCGGCCTGGCGGACAACATGCTGAACAACGGGTACGCCATGATGGGAGGAGACAAATTGAAACGACCTTTCGAAGTTTCCACGACGTCGGAGAAGTTTACCCGAGAAATAGCCACTCATCCACTGCCCACAGTCCTCACCACCCCCTCACGCTAGGGATGTATGACGGCAGCACGGATCTGGAGGTTTTTTTGCAGCAATTTGAACATGCTGTCAAGACACAACATTAGGAAAATCCTACGGTGTGCCACATGTTCCCGGGATAGCTCCAGTCCGTCACGAGGGAGTGGTTCACCAAGTTACCTGCTTTAAGCATCACCAGCTTTGCAAACCTTAGAACGAAGTTCGTGCAACATTTTCAGAACTTTAAAAGTACTGAACTGACTCATTTGGATGCGCACAATATCAAGATGAGGCAGCGTGAGTCTCTGATGAATTTCACTACCCGCTTCACGGCGGAACGTCAGAAAATTCCTGATTTGTCGGAGTTGCAGCAGCTTTCTGAGTACATTTTGGGGATTTTTTAGATCCGACACTTATCTTTAGTAAAAACGATGATGCAGAAGTTACCAAAAATGTATGTTGAGGTAGTAAAGATGGTGAGAGATTATGTACGGTCAGAGGAGTTCGCTGACGCCGCCATTGGGGATCACGGATCAACGGACCGAGGCGATAAAGATGACAAAGGTAATAGTAAGGGCCACGCGGTTAACAAGTACAATGGAAGCGGCAGCGGAAGTCACGGACACTCCAGCCACAAGTCTGAAAACCGCCACAACTACCGCTCATATGAACGGTACGGTTTTAAAAGGTTGTCGCCTAAAGAGGAAAGTCTGATAAAGTCATTGTCCAAAACGCCAAAAGAAATTTTGGCAACGGAGGAGGTAAGCAAGTGATGTGTGCGAGGTGGTGTACGAAATACTATTATTTTTACTATGAAATATGAAGAAATATTACACAAGTTTTATATAATTTATTTACAGATGGATATACCTAAACCTTGCTACAACACTATAGGCAGTGTACCTAATCGTAGAGTAGTATAGTTTTTAGTAATTCCGGTTCGTTCCACAGGGAGCTAGTGATTACGTACTATATTTTAACAACTATATTTGTATATATATATATATATATATATATATATATATATATACATATATGTATATATATGTATACATATATGTATATATATATATACATATATGTATATGTATATGTGTATATGTATATATGTATATGTGTATATATATATGTGTATATATATATATATGTATCTATATATGTATATATATATATATGTATATGTATATGTATATATGTATATGTATATGTATATATGTATATGTGTATATATATATGTATATATATGTATATATATATATCTATATATATGTATGTATATATATATATATATATATATATATATATATATATATATATATATATATATATATATATATAAGTAGTAATATTATTATAAAATGGGGGTTTACCGTTTAATGACCGGTTTGTCAATTTTATATTTTAAGCGTAAAGATAAATGACGATAATATAAATGACAGAATTTAAATTGCGATAAAGTAAATTGCAGTAATTAAAATGACAGTAAATAAAGGTACGATGAAATATGAAATAAAAGTATTATGCTTATTTAAACTTCCGTAATCATGATGTTTGACGTGTTGATTTTAATTTATTTATCTGGGTTAATTGTCTTTTATCCTGGATTTATTTGATACATATCTGGTATTTTTCCATAATAGTCCATCGGTCATAATTATAAAATGCTCGTCAAATTAACCTTATTCCCGAAGTCAAATATTCCAACTAATTAGGGATTCGAACTGTAACAAGGTTTTAATACTTTGTTTAATGATTACACCAGGTTATCGACTGCGTATAATCCAAGGTTTTAATACTTTGTTAACAATTACACAAATTACCCTTGTATGTAATCCACCCCTGTTTTAATAAGATATGAACATTAATTTACCCACTTGATCAGTTTGAATAATCAATTACCCAACCCGAATAATTAATTAAATGATCGTAAAAGATGTCGTATAAACGTCACTAATTAGGACATGCATAATCATTTAATAATTATTAGATTAACTAATTTGAAGATAGGTTTGACAGATTCCAATGAGTTGTCATTCGATTAGACAATACCCCCCATCTATTAATATTTCATAGTCCAATATCCACAAGTGTCGGTCTTTTGTCCAAACCCGAATTATGGTACAAAATCCAATAATCCCATCTTAATATTTAGTCTAACATCACGATTACTTCAGCTTAAATAAGCATAATAATAACTTAGTTACGAAACATTAATTTAAAAAGGAAGAACATAGCTTACAATGGTGATTAATCGCGTAGCGTTACACGGACAGAGTTCCGACTTACAAAACCTTAAAACATTTCTTACATTAACCCAAAATTATTAAACTTAATTTAAACTTTAAATTATAAATATAAATATATAAAATTCTTTACAGAGGAAGAAAGAAATTTGAGGTGTGTGAAACTCGTCCGAAAATTGCTCAAATTATAGACTTAACCAGGATTTCCTCTCCATGCGATCGCATAGATTTTTAGCTTCCAGGCCATGCGATCGTATGGCCAGTTCGGTGCAGATAGTTTTGATTCAAAACGTGGGTGGCTCGATTATTTAATATATATAATATAATATATATAATTTATATAATTATATATATATATATTATATTATATTCTTGTGCAATGTTGACTTGTAATTTTAGGTCCGTTGACTCGTGCGTTGATGCTCGGTTCATGTCTCGGTTCCGGATTTTTGAACGTCCTTTCGTACGCATAGATATCTTGTACTTTGCGTTTTGCAATTTGTAATTTACACAAAAAATTATTTTCCTTAACTCCCAAAATCCGCGCAAGTCTTTAACTCACTTTTAGTGACACTTTTGAGTGCACTATGGCTTTAGTGGCACTTTTCAGGTTTTAGTGGCACTTTTTCTTTAATTCTTTAATCTTCGTGCCTCGTCTTCACATTTATTTATTTAAACGATTACAACTTAAAAATATAATAATTACAACTAAAAACTTTACATATTGGAATGATATTGCGACTAAATATATGTTCATTTGGAGCACTATCAACAAGCATTTCCCGCCTCCAAAACCAATGCAGCCGCGGTTTACTGTCGACGAAAACAAATGGCGCATTTTTCATGAAGATAAAGGTCATGACGTTAACGACTGTAGGGAACTTAAGAAAGTGATAATCGAACGATTAAAACTTGGAGAATTTGACCACCTAAAACTATCACGTGTCAATGCTCCCGGAACAAAAAAATTCGCTTAGCAACAGGGAAAAGAAAAGGCCCCTAAGAAACATATTCACATGATACAGATGTGGCACTCTTGCCACATTCGAAAAGCAAAAGTGTTGGAAGAATGGGCATGTGCCCCTATTACGTTCCCCGCTATCTGACGGGTCTGTCCTACTGACCTTCCCGTTACGATAACTGCAACGGTGGGACACTGCAAGGTTTCCAGAATTTATGTTGACACGAGCAGCGCAGTTGATGTGTTGTACGAGAACTGTTTCTTGCAACTACCTCAAGACGTACAGGTTAGGTTGAAGCCGCAACTTCATACCATCGCTGGATTTACAGGTGAAACTACCTGACCCCTTGGTCGGGTAGATATTGACGTTACGTTAGAAGAAAATGAAAAGCTTCGAACGGTGGCTCTGAATTTCGTGATTGTCAGAAGTCATTCGAAATATAAAATCATCATAGGACGGGAAGTGCTTCGCGAGTTTGGTGCAATTGTATCCACCGTGCATGGAATGATGAAATTCCCAACCCCGCTGGGCGTTGCAACCGTTTTCTCGGACCGGACACCGATTATAGGTCAAGTTGAACAACCGCAGTAGCAGGTGGTGCCGATTAAATAGGGGGAAACGTTATTATCAACCACTCTTTTCCTGAAAAAGTTATACAGATTGGGAACACATTGTCCAACGAAACAAAAGGTGTGTTATGTGAACTTTTAGAAAACAACGCAGACGTGTTTGTATGGAAGGAATCATACATGACCGGGGTGCCGCGTAGTGTCGCGGAACACCGTTTAAACGCCAATCCCATCTTGACTCTGGTACGACAGAAGAAATGAGATATTGCGCCGGAACGCAGCGTTTTCCTCAAAAATGAAGTGGAGAAATTTGTGCAAGCTGATATATTGAGGGAAGTCAAGTATCAGACGTGGGTTGCTAATTCGGTACTGGTCAAAAAGGCAAACGGATCATGGAGGATGTGTGTAGACTTCAAAGATATCAATAAATCTTGTCCCAAGGACTATTATCCGTTGCCAGAAATTGACTGGAAGGTGGAGTCATTGGCCGAATTTCATTTCAAGTGTTTCCTCGATGCTTATAAAGGTTATCACCAGATCCAAATGGTAGAACGCGACGAAGACAAAACTGCGTTCCATACTGATCAGGGTATCTTTTGTTACAAAAAGATGTCTTTTGGGTTGAAAAATGCAGGCGCGACGTATCAAAGGGTAATAGACGCCGCATTCAAAGAACAGATTGGTCAAAATGTTGAAGCATACGTGGATGAAATCGTGATCAAAAGCCATACCTAAGTGGATCATTAGAAGGACATTCAGGAAACGTTCGGCTCGTTACGAAGAATTAACATGAAGCTAAATCCAGAGAAGCGTAGTTTCGAATTCGAAGAATGGAAATTCTTGGGACACGTTGTTACGACACGCGGCATCAGGGCAAACCCCAAGAAAATCCAAGCCGTTGACGAAATGGCAGCGCCAAGAACGAAAAAAGAGGTACAAAGCTTAAACGGCAAGCTGGCGGCGCTGTCTAGATTCTTGTCAAAGGCAGCAGAAAGATCATTACCCTCCTTCAAAGTGCTGAAAGAAAGCGTCGGCTGGAACTTTAATTGGACACCTGAAGCATAACAGGCCTTTCAGGAGATGAAGGCTCTAATCAGGACGTTGTTGACACTAATCACCCCGGTACCGGGTAAAGTAGTAGTTTCAAGTTATTTTTTACAAGTTCTTTTGTGAAAATGAATCTCTTGACGCTAACGTATCAAGCTTTCAGGAGAAACTTTGAAAATTTATCTGACGGAGGGGGCCGAAGCGATCATATCGGTACTCATCGCGAAGCGAGGTGGCACACATATGCCAGTTTATTTTGTTAGCAAAGTGCTGCAACACGGTGAAGTCAATTACAAACCGATTGAGAAACTTATATTTGCATTAGTCCACACCGCGAGGCGGTTGAGACGGTACTTCCAAGCGCACCCGATGCTGGTGCTAACTAATTCGCCTATCAAACAGGTACGGTACGACGATTGAGGCCAGAGCATTGTGGAGGAATTTCTTCTAACAAATTTTTTATGAAGGTGATAAGCAAACCGGAGGTTTCTGGCAGGTTAGCCAAGTGGGCAATTGAACTCGGCGAACATGAAATCAATTACGCCCCCCGTATCACTGTTAAAGGCCAGATCATGGCAAATTTTATGGTCAAATTTATATGCTCCGCGCCATCAAAGTCGACCGTTGAAGACGTGCCCAATACCGTTACGTGGGAACTATTTACTAACAGAGCGTCAAGTTCTGACGGCGCAGGCGCAGGACTAATTTTGATAAGTCTCGAGGGGGAGGAACACACTTAAGCATTGTGTTTCGAGTTCCCCGCCTCCAATAATGAAGCTGAATACGAGGCGCTTTTGTATGGTTTAAGGATGGCTGAAAAGATGGGTATAAAGGCCTTGAAAGTCTCAGTTGATTCTCAGCTCGTATAGAATTAAATGAACGGGACGTTTGAGGCTAGGGATCCCGCTATGCAAAAGTATCTAAAATTGGCAGAAGAAATGGCCAACAAATTTGAACTTTTCTCAATCACGCAAGTACCTCGGTCTATGAACAAAAAGGCCGACGCACTCAGTAAACTTGCAACAAGCGTGTTCAGTCACTTCACCAAAGAAGTTAGGGTGGAGGTCCTAAGTCAAAAATCCACTGACGTGGTACAGGTATTAACGTGCTTCGATAACAAATACGCTATACGCATAATTAATTTAAAACACAACGAACACTGGCATATACTAACTTTCTTGTAACGTAACGTATTACAGGAAGTTGCCACCGTGGAGGAGGTCGTTACATGGATGAGTCCAATCATTATGTATCTTAAGCACGATACGCTACCAATTGATGGGGTGGCGGCGAGAAAAATTCGTATGAAAGCACCTTCGTACACACTAGGGGATGATATCCTGTTCAAGAAATCCTTTACCGTACCGCTATTAAGATGTGTTGGTCTGAATGAGGCGGAAATAATCGTAAGGGAGGTACACGAGGGGACCTGTGGTATGCATGCAGGGTTTAGGACCGTTGTAGGAAAGATAATGCGGTTGGGGTATTTTTGGACCGCGACACAAAAGAAATCATTAAAGCTTGTGCTTCGTGCCAACGTCACACTCCGCAAATTCACATGCCGTCGCATAAGTTAATACCCTCACGTCTGCTTGGCCCTTCTATAAATGGGCAATTGATTTGGTAGGACCTTTCCCAGACGGAAAACGCTTGGTCGTTGCAATTGATTTATTTAGCAAGTGGGTTGAAGCCAAACCATTGAAAAGCATAACGGGAAAACAAATTGTGAACTTTGTCTGGGAAGAGATAGTATGTCGTTTTGCTCCTGGTGCGACGGGTTGAATATCAAACAAACTTTTAGTTCTGTTGCCCATCCACAAGCAAACAGGCAAGTCGAAGTTACCAACAGAGACATCGTTGCGGGGATTAGGGCAAGGTTGGACATGGATAAGAAAGGATGGGCTGATGAGCTCCTGCAAGTCTTGTGGGCATTTCGGACCACACCTAAAGGCAGTAACAGAGAAAAGCCTTTCAGCCTTGTTTATGGCTCTGAAGCGGTAATACCAGCGAAAATCGCCATTCCTACCCAACGCGTTTTAGAATTCAATGATGAGTCCAATGTTATTAACTTGAAAGAAAATTTGGATCTCTTGGAAGAGAGGCATGAAATTGCCGCCATCAGGGAAGCGTCTAACAAACAGAAAATTGCCAAGTACTATAACAAACGTGTAAAGGAACGTACTTTCCGTCCCGACGATTATGTGTGGCATAATAACATTACTAGTCGGGTTAAAGATACTGGAAAATTGGGACCTAACTGGGAAGGTCTGTATGTGGTTGTCGAAGTTCTGGGCAACGGAGCGTACAACTTGAAGACGCATGATTGCAAGTTCGTGCCACGCACATGGCACGCAACCAATCTTAAGAAATTCTATGCTTAGAATACTTGGAACTTTGCAACTTGATGTTTTTCATTTTCAATGTTTTTTACTTTTTAGTTTGTGACTGATCACCACAAATTTGTAAGTGCGATGTGCCATGGATTGGTTTAATTTCGTTTGAAATTAATGCATTTTCCTGTTTATTTAATGTGTTACATAACTGTTTATGGCAACACTTCGGTGTATTAATTGTAAGTCCATTCCTATGTTACACATGCCTTCCACTACAATAAAAGTGCACTTATAGGACCTTTTTTCCTGGGACCTAGTAAAATAAGGTCGTAAAAGCTACTTAGATAGGACAAGACGATATTTAGGGTCACATTATGATATACTCTTTTAGAGTGGGGTCCTAAAGAGCTCTTTTCTAGGACACATTATTTTTTTGTGTCCTATTATCAAATATTTTCATAGGACACTTAGAAAGTGGATCCTAATAGAGGAGCTTATAAGGCCTTTATTCATTAATGTCTCATTATGTGTTTATGTAATAGGACATTTGTTATGAAAGTCATATAAAATATACGTTTAGAGGCCATTTATTTCCGAGAGTCTTATTATATTGTAGCATAATAGGACATTTTTTACATATGTCCTATAAATGTATGTTATTAGAACGAATTAGTTATTGGGGTCTGAATTATCATAATAGTTAATATGATATAATAGGATATTTAAATTGTGTACCATATAAAAGGACTTTATAAGACATTTAAATGTGTGTGTCATATTATTTGGTAGAGTAATAGGACACATGATATGACGGGCATATGAAAGATACTCTTTATAAGACATTTATTTGTGTGAGTCGTACTATAGTAGATATAATAGGACACTTAAATTCTTTAATAGGACATTTTTAGTTTTTGAGGTCATAATTATCATATGATTTGATAGGAGACTTTAATTGTGAATCATCAAATGTTTCGCTATAAGATATTTAATGGTTTAGTGTCGCATTATGTGTTAATTCAATAGGACACTTTATATAGAAGTCATAAAAAATAAACTATCATAGGACATTTATTTGTCCTAGTCGTATTATATATTTAGCTAATATGACATGTAATACTTATGTCGTATCATTGTCAATTTTTAGGACACTTTTAGTTTTGGGTCATAATTATCATATGATTTCATATGACACTTTAATCCTGAATCATAAAATTGTACTTTATAAGAAATTTAACGGTTTAGTGTCGTATTATGTGTTAATTTAATAAGACACCTTATATTAAAGTCATATGAAATAAACTATAATAGGACATTTATTTGTCCTAGTCATATTATATATTTAGCAAATACGACATGTAATACTTATGTCGTATCATTGACAATTTTTAGGACACTTTTAGTTTTTAGGGTCGTAATTATCATATGATTTCATAGGACACTTTAATTATGAATCATAAAATGGTACTTTATAAGACATTTAACAGTGTAGTGTCGCATTATGTGTTATTTTAACAGGATACCTTATATAAAAGTCATATTAAATATAGTATCATAGGACATTTATTTGTTTTAGTCGTATCATTTCTTAAGCTAATAGGACATGTCATACTTATGTTCTATCATTGTAAATATTAATACACTATTAGTTTTTTGGGTCTTAATTATCATATGATTTCACAGGACACTTTAATAGTGACTCATTAATGAGACTTTATAAGACATTTAACGGTTTGATGTCACATTACATGTTAATTTAATAGGACACCTTATTTAAAAGTCACATTAAATATACTATCATAGGACATTTGTTTGTGAATGTCGTATTAGATCGAAACATAGTAAGACATTTGATATGTAAGTCATATCATTGTAAGCAATTAGGAACGTTGATTGTTTAATAACAAAGATGAATTTTTTGTGTCTTAATATTATAAAAAGGAGTTATAAGAGTCGAATTCGATGATCTATCCGTTTACACATTTTTAAAATCATAAAATTATGGATATAAATACCTTACATTGACAATTCATGTTAAAATTTGGACAATTCCCGTTAAGATTTTAATCAACTTTGTTATAGAGGTTTCCAAAAAATCCGTATATCTAGCATTGATATTATCCATTAGCAACTTGTTAAGAGATATTTATCTCCCGAGTCTATCAAACCCGATCATTCACCCCGTACATTCCATCATGGCTTTAATCTTGAACCCTTCGGTGATTCTTTCCCTTCCTTCTCCATGTTCATCGTCATTTCGTCCGTTCCACCAGATATTTATATATAAATATATGAGTATATACAGCAAAGTGGATGACAGGTAGCATTACAGCCTTCAAACCACAGTTCTCATGGTACAGATTATGTACAAATGATCACGAAATGTTTATTACAATTAAAATTACATCATAATACATCATATACAACTACAACTGAAATTATTTCAAGATCATACAACATATAATACTGATAGTAAACAAAATATCTAAAACACAGTAGTTCCAAAGTATTCTACTAATTATAAAACAGTACTGAATTTAACATTACAAACAAAGTACATAACCCAAATTTAACATTAGTTTGATCTGTAACAAAAGAACAGAAACCAAAATGAACACCAGTTGATTACAAGACACTGGAATTACCTGAAGACGACCCAATAGCAGGTCTATTGTAACCCATCTGGATCACAGCTGATGTTTTTCATATCTGCAATAACTATAAAAGTAAAGTAATAAAAATTCAAACAGATCTTATTGAAGAAGCCGTATTAGTAGTAAGCAATAGCAATAGGTAGTAGTAGAACAGCAACGCAACACCAATAGTATCTAAGAAAAATAGACAAAACCAAGAGTAGCATTATAGAGCAACGAATTACATTAACTGAATTCTTATACAAACAAACCACTATTATGAAGCAAATGCAAACTACAAATCTTATTCATTATGCACATGAACATAAACAATTGCAACAAAAAGTGAAATGCATATATATGTTATTCATTTGATGCAACAAACGGTTAAGTGTGTTTATAACCTTAAATGCTAATGTATTCATTTGATGTACTATAAATGTTATTATTCGATAAACTGAACAAATATAATCATAAAAATATCAACAAACGGTTAGCAACATAAACAAATAAAATAACAGCCCACATTATATTGATCAATATGCACTTAACCTCATTCGACTAAATGACAATATAGATAACGTTTATTACCTAATGACTCACACTGTTATAAGCAATGTTATCTTCTTCCATATTATTAGAGTAGTATGTTGGAAACGATTGCCCAATCAAAGTAGAAGCCTGCATATGTGAAAGTAGGCTGTCACAATTTACAAAAAAAAAAAGTTAAATGAGCAAATTGTCACAATAATGTGTTTAAATGTATCTCCTAGTTTTTCTTGGAGCTCTTGAGGATGCCATGTGTAGAAAAGCTATATAATGACTATGGGTAACCCATTTGCTACTCATCACCAATATTAGTATTTTGATCCTTTCTAGTATATCCTAGTTAACTTCCTTTGTCTTTTCAAATAACCAATTTGTGCATTAACTTATATATTTTCTAGAACTGTTGAACTAAGTTCTTTTTTATGTTCAAATGTTGCTTTCCATGGATCGTTGTTGTTACCACCTTGATCGGATTTAAATCTATTCAATAAACATAACCATCGAAAATAGCTTTTTAAGAGAAAAAATGAAAAGAAATAGTTGTTATACCTGAAGCGAAAAGAAGTGGAATACATGTATATGGTACTAAAAAGCTCAAGCAACCTGGTTCCAGTTTTCTACCCCATACATTTTATTCTGAGAAAACATATATCCCCCAATTTGACACCACATGATCCCGGGTCCTCCAACCATCTTTTTTCTTAACGAAATCACTCTAATTCCCTCTTTAATCAAATCGACGCATCAAATAAAAGAAAAGAAAAAAGGAACTATTAAATATGAAGGGAATGCGTTATCATGACAATGCTAATTTACATAAATGACATCTGCACATGTTAAAATTAATAAGACTAAAAAGTTAATATGCAAAACATTGTTGTATATATAAAAAATGTTACACTAACCTTAATTTATATTCAATATATATTTCGGACCGGATTACGCATGCACACACTGTTGCACATGTTAAATTCCAATCATAGTTCCAATACAGTGGGTTGATCAAAGTATTTGATCGTTTTCCAGTCCTTCCATATGCACATGTTATCTACTTAATTATGCATATCACATATGTGTCCATGGTGTCAAGTATATCAAACCAACCAATCGATAATTGAAGCACCTATAGAGAGCGAGTGATAAAGGATTTTTAACAAACATGTGGTGAACATATATACGCTATACATAGCAAAACAAACAGATACTAAAAGACCAACCTTTATCGAATTCCAATTAGTTAGTGTAAGCATTTCATCTAGATAAACATTTAGGGTGTCTTTAAAAGATAAAATAAAAATTATGATGAAGTAAAAAACCGCTTATAAAAAAAATACTTTATTAAGATTGTAGAAACCTGATACATAACCAAAATTGAATAATCCCCTTCCCGAATAAATACTAAGCAAAATTAAGCAAGAGTACTTACAAATCGATAAATATCAACCTAATAAAAAGAAGTTCAATTGAGAATCCAAACACAGATAAGAAACAGATGAATGAGATAGAAGATGTAGGTGTGTAATTTCAGGGTAAACGAATTTGAGAAAGGGAAAAAAAAAACACAGAAAAGGAAAGATGAAATAAGCAATTTGTGAAAAAAATAGATGAAAAAAAAAGAGGTTAAGATACAGCCATATTGTGGAACTTGTGTTTTTGACTCGAGTGGCATATTTTACTTTACTAAAGATACCGCCATTTATTTTTTTCTTTTTCATTTTTTTTCCAGCTCTAATGGCATCTTAGATTTTAACGAGTTCAATTTATTTTATTTATTTATGCTTTTTTACAATCGATTTTAATTATGATTTTTCTTTTACCTTAGGTTTTTACCGAGTTCAAATTATTTCCATTGTTTAAATTTATTAATTTCTTTTTAATAATCGAATTTAGTATACGTGTTTCGCCGTAACACGAGCGACACCCCACTGGTTGTTCATATATACTAAAACACCAGTGGCGAATTAATATGAGATGGGGGTTTCAAACCGAATAAACCGAATATCGAATCGAATCCAAACCATAAAAAACCAAACCGAAATTTTAAAACGATTTTCGGATCGATCGAACCGAAACCGAATTTATAATTCGATTTTTGGTTTTGAAAATTTTTAATTTGGTTAACCGAAAACCGAATTAAAAATCAAATTCAAATTAATAACATATTAAAACATATTTATAATTATAATATTTATATATTTATATTATATTTGATGTACTATTACATTTTTTTAAACAATAAACATGTTATATACCCTGTATACTTAAATTAATTCCACAATCGTTATTCCTAATTTTATATGTAAGCTTATGCTGGTTATGATTTTTATTTTTAGTGATTTTCGGTTTTAACCGAAACCAAACCGAAATCATATTTGTTTTTCAGTTCAGTTTTGGTCATGGTTTTGATATTTACATTTGAGTTTGGTTCGGTTTGGTTTTCGATTTTGATTTTATAAGTCTCAAAACTGAAAAAACCGAACCGAATAAACGAAAAAACAAAAAACCGAACCGATGAACACTCCTAGATGGAGAGAATATAATATTATCAATTTGTGAAAAATATACCAAACATATACACTAAATAATATTATTAATGACTCTAATACATATATTTATTTATTTACACATTATTATTTATTATTTATTATACTTATAAAAATGAAAATGATTTGCATAATTTTTTAATATTTGTTGTGGTGTTATTATTGATTAATTAAAGCATCTAGTGTCCAACACCTTTGTCACACTTGCCTCAAACTGATTCGGGGTACACTGCCTCGCATCGGTTTTGCGACCTCGTCCGTATACCACCGTCGGGGTATCGACAGTGTGTTTATGATTTTTTTAATTTTTTTTGTTATTGGTCCACGTCATATTTTCTCTCACTAATACTTTATACAAAAGACACCAAACAACGCCTCACTTTAATCAATTTAAAGGTTCAATTTCGACTTTGAAATGGACACCGAAAAAAGAACACGAACACCTCGTGCTCTTAGATTATATACTTTTAAAAATATCCCAAGTCTTTGTGTTAGCCCATTGCGTTTATTATTATTATTATTATTATCCATATCCATATAATAATAATAATAATAATAATAATAATAATAATAATAATAATAATAATAATAATAATAATAATAATAATAATATTTATCTATCTATCTATAGTTTCTATTAAAATTCTAAAATGATGATGTCATTATTAAGCTATTTCATTTGTTAAGAAAAAATCAAAAATAAAAAGGAAAAAATCTAAGCCATCTTGATGATGTCATTAACATTAATTAAATATTTTATTATTTATTTAGGGTTTTTATCATATATACCCTTCTAGCTTTAATAATAACATATTTACCCACTTAAATATGATTATATCAGATGAGCCCATTTTAAACATATAAACTCATCACATTTACTCATTTATTCAATCTTAATGTGATACGTCTTTATGCCCTAATTTTTTTAGCGGCAATTATTCATGCTTGCTTTTTTCTTCTTCTCCGAGCTATGTACTATGATATTAACTACCATAATTGATACATGCTAATCATCTAATTCTCCTCAATGGTATAAAGCTATTATAAGGTGAGAATACGTAATGTGATCACTATTAGTTATCTTTATATCTCTTTAGCTGACTGAATTTTTTTTATTGTTGTTAATTTCTCTTAATTGATTGGCTACGGATACTATAAATCACGTTTCGTCAAAAAATTGATTGTATATCTAACTAATTACAATTGTTTACTTCTTTTGCTCACATCACTAGTAGCACTTCAGTTATTGTTTTGACCACCAATATGATGAGATAACAATACTGATTTACATACATATACAACGATATTACTACAATAATGAAAATGATAATGATAATGATAATGATCCACCTTTCTATTTTAGGCTGTCCCATTTCAAGTATCTTCTTGATATTTCAATCAATCAGAAAAAGTTATTCTGGAGAAAGAAGATTTCTGATTGGTGGAGAATGAAGTTAGTGGAATTTCTTAAAACTTTGTGCAAAAAGTAAATGGATACTTGTAGTCGGACGGATGGAGTATTGATGTTGCGAATCGTAACCTTTATTTATGAACAGATTTGAGTTGTTTTGTTGCACGAATTGATTTATTGTATATGTGGTATTTTATTGAATTCAGGTTGATTTCACACATATATAGGCAACTAGTCCTATCCGTGTAGTTTAGTTTGTCGGTAAATCCGATTCGTTCCACAGGGAGATGGAGTGTTTAATGGTTTTTAATAGTCTTTGATGTCAAACTTAATTAAAGGGGGGTTTTGGATTAGGAATTTATAATATAACAGTAAAAGAAAATAAATTAAACTAATTTACTAAATAAAATTACAAGATTACAATAATTAACTTAAAAATGAACTAAATGAAAATATACTAATTATGGTGCGACAATTATATTACTAAATGGCAATTAGTAAAATAATAACTTTTAATAAAACTATATATTTAGAATTTTGTTTTGAGCAATTATAATATAAACTTATTTAAATTAACTAAATGACATGTTTAATAAGATTAATACAGATTAAAAGGAATTAAAATGATTAACTAATTGTAAACTCATTTCTAATTATAAAGTATTATAATTAACACTAATTATTAGGATTTAACATGTATTAAAGTATTTTATAAGAACTAATATAAATTATATAGTAATAACCTAAATATAATAGTAAAATAACTAAAACCCTAATTTTAAACTAATTAAATAATTAAAACCCTAATTTTAACCCTACTGGTACTGTAGCCGTGTCTTGTACATACGCGTTTCGTGTATTTATACGCGTATCGCGTATAATTTAAAACCTACGCGAATTGTGTGAATCTGGTCGTACAGTTTGAATTACAGGCATACGCGTTTCGCGTATACCATACACGATTCGCGTATGAAATATAAACTGTGACAAACAGTCTGTTACGAAATTTAAATGTTTTTATGTATATTTTTTTTATTTTAAAATAATAATTCGTAAATAATGATAATAATACGTTTACAAGAAATAATAATGGGATAAATGGGAGTGTTTACTTAAATGTGTCACCTCTAGGTCCATGGATTGTTTTGAGTTTAAGCCCTATTAAAATGTTTTAGTAATAAACTTTACATTTTTCTTTCGAATAAATATAAGGTTACGACTAACTAAATTAAATCTAATTTTCATCGGATTTTATTTAGAAAGCTACTATTCCCCAAGTATTTAAATTGAGACCTAGCCTAGTTTTGACTTTCGCCAATACCCAAATTATAACGGTTTCCCTTTTTATAATTTCACTGTCATGTACTTATTGATATTACCCAAACCACCGAAGTTTATTTCTAAATTGGTGTTAATAATTTATCCATAAATTCGTCTAGATCATTTTAATGTTGAAGCTTAATTTATGTAAATAAAAACAACTTTCGTTATTTAAATTTAATAAATTAAGTGGCAAGAGTTAAATACCTAATTACACAATAATGGTTCTTTTAACTAGGCTCAATATTAAAAATACTAAAGTTACATTTTAACTTTTACAATTGATAACAATCCATTTCACTAGGGGCTCTACATCTAAGCAAACACTATGAAAATTTAGCTATTCATTACGCTAGGGTAAACATAAAAATATGGATATGCAAACATAATAACAACGATAATTTTAACAGAGTAAACTTACTAAAATATCTTCACTTTCATTAACTTCAAACGATTACGCGTTTCGTGTAGAGGTCACATTACGCGTTTTTATCTCCAAAAAGCAGCCGCCCTTATCTGATGAATGATTAAATTCGGCCTAACATTACGCGTTTCGTGTAGAGGTCACACGATTCGCGTAAGGCTAAATTACTACGCGTTTCGTGTAGATTTACACGATTCGCGTAAGAGATAATGGCAGTTTTCTTTATTTTTCTTTTTCGTTTGTTCTATGTTGATCCCGTGTTGACGTTAAATTGACTTGGCACTTTCCATTTGAACTCTTTTCTTCAATTATCTTGTACTTTCATTCGGATAAACGTTTCTTGATATAAATTTGGTTAAAACTATCGTTTTATCATCGTTTCTTCAAACTTCAAGCTCTTGTCCACTTTTGTCATTTTTCTCGTGAAATGCTCATTGAATGTCTTTGTAGATGGTGAAAACCTATGAAATATAAGTGTTATTGCGTCAAATAATATGTATGTTTAGAGCAATATCAAAATACCCCACACTTGAACGTTGCTTGTCCTCAAGCAATTACATCTTTGAACAGAATCGGAACATTATATATATCTTTATTATTGAACATTAGATCACACAACACACACTACACGAAATGAAACACACGCTATATGAAATATATTACACAACACAGTATTTATTGGATCACACGCACACGAAACGAAATTCTGACAACAGAAACAAACATGAAACTCGTGATTAGGGTTTAAAAATTTGGATCCTTAGGGAAAATTGGACCTTGTGAAAACGTTTTATGATTTTATAAAATGTCATGCTAGTTTTTACACTAGACACGTTTTCCGGTTTTAACCTCAAATTCCGGTTGAGGGTAACTGAAAACCGAAGTCTCAGTCGGCGATTAGCAAGCTATTCGCCCCCATGATTGTAGTATCATGGAACTTGAAGCCGAATGTCCAAAAAATGGTTTTACACAAATATAATTCATAAAATAGCATAAGTTTTAGAACAAAATTATATCGTGTCCAAATATCATCGGTGAACCATGAGTTTGCTCACCTCAATTTGTTATGGCATATGTATGTTGACCGCGGTCAAACATAGATGCGGTTAATCTTTACGGAGATCATCCATCTGGGGATTAGATTCATTAGTCTTAAAAGCTAATTTGCATTGTGCCCCCCCATTGTACGAGACAGATCCATCTCATGGTTAGGATAAGTCTGACCACCAAAAACCCTGTTTGATGCTGAGGTTAGGTGGATTTCCAGCCGATTTTAGGGATGACTTTTCAAGATTTTTCGTCAACCTACAGCTGTTCTGGACTACATCTTCTAACATAAGTTAGCAAGTGTGTCAATTTGGAAGACTTTACTTCCTTACGGGATGGACTTGATTCATCCTCTATTACTCGTAATAGTGGAATATTCAGGTTTATACGTTCCAAAGCAATGATATCTGCAATAACTTCATAGAAACATGTGATATATGGTTCTCAACATAAGGTTTTATAAATTCTTGTTATACTTGGTTTTCTTTTATAGGTTTTAAACAAATAAACTTATGCGTTTTTAATGTATTGAGACGATAATTTCGGTTTTTGACACCTATGCTTTAATCGCTCGTAGTTACCTTAAAAATTCATTTGATATATTTGTTTAAAATTTTTATAAATCTTGATAAAAATCACCAAATTATAAGTTCTCGAGAATTTATATATTCCCACCCCACACTTAAGATTATGTAATGCCCTCATTACATAAAATCAGATAATAATGTATAAATTTGAGATGACAAATAGTGTGAAGTATTTGGAACTTCCTTTGTTAACCGATTTGGATTTTCAAATTGTTTTACCTATGATTTTATCCAACGTTTGTATCACAATGTAATCCGATGTTTCGTTTCGTCTAATTTCATTTTCTTCTGTACCTGTCAAAATCATGTTAAAAACATACAAAACATGGGGTTGTACTTCAATCGTACAAAACAATATTGCCCCACACTAATTTCTTACTAATATATAATAAAACATAAGAAGTATAAAAAGTATCAATACACACCATACAATTATGTTATTACAAACCATAAAAATAAAAATGTTTTAAAGAATAGAACTAGTTAAATGGATTCCAAAACGGGCCTCCCTGTTCGCCTTCTTCCTGTTGCTGTTGCTGCCGTTGCTCGTTTAGGCGTTGTTCCTCGTAGAAACGCCTATATGCATCCTGACTCGCGGCTATGGCGGCGTTATGGTCATAGGGTGGAGGTAGAGGGTCATTGGGTGTCTGCCATGGGGGATATGAAGGATAGGCTGAGGGTGCGTAATTCTGCGGGTTAGACGCGTATAAATATGCCTGATGATGCGCCCACTCTAATTGTGCTCCCTGACCCCTCTGATCGTATCGGATGTTAGACAGAAAATTATACTTATCTAGTTGGGTATGCCTAATATCCCCCAATTGCCGAGACAAAGCAGTATACTGGTCTTCTGATCTCACTCCCCAGTTTTGATATGAGTTACGTACATCTAAACTCAATGCGTTAAAAGAATTTTGGAGCATATCGAAATCAGAAGTACCTGTATGAGACGAGCTAGCCCGATCTGTCTCTCTGCGTCTCCTCCTAGCTTCCCTCGCGGGTTCATCATCCTCTTCCATAGGTGCGTGAGCAGCAACTTCCTGTTGCCTTAAACTACGTACCCCACCCCTTACACGTATAGCCTTAGCTGTCCTATACACCTCCAATCCTAAATTACGAACCGGTTGATCTATTGGTTGGATTGGAGAGTCAAATTCGTTCGGGTCGAGACCGAACCAGGCTGCCAAACACGTGACATAGTAACCCCCCGACATGTCACTGGATCCTCGAGCACCCTTACCAAAGTGGGCTAAAAAGTAGGCCACTCCGTAGGGTATACTAATAAATGTATCCCTATCTCTGATTGCATCTAAATACCAAAGGTCAACATAATTAATCTTATCTGTATTAAGGAATGCCCTTTGGTTAATTGTGTTCGCTATAAATTTATGAATTATTCGATAGCGAACATCAGTGATCTTAAGGTATGATTCTTGGCTTGCTACATAAGTATTCTTTTGGGAAAAAGAGCGCCAGACACTCAAAGAATCATAATCTCCTGTATACCTAGCTCCTGTAAAAATATATTCCCAAAAACCTGGAGCATTCATCTCATTACCGTCATAAATCCCTAAGGCCATAGTCATGTCGCCTAGGGACATTACTCTATCTACACCACCCAATCTAAATTGTAGGAAACTAGTATCTTCGATATTTTCCGGGTGTATATTCATCCTAACGGTAGAATAAAATTCTAAACACCATTCTCTGTATACAGGAGAATTTAACCTAAACAATCTCTCAAAGTCATTATAATACCTAATTTCCCCAAATTCATTCGTGAAACTTTGGGTTAAAATTTCCCTTATCGGTGTATCTAAGTTGACTGGGTCTCCTAGGGGATCCTAATCAACAACGTAAACTGGAGAGATGGTTCGATTTACCAGAATGAGTAAATCCTTAACTTTTTCCACCCTTTGATGTAATTCATTAGGAAATTGCAGGATCGGGTGTAGGTTCAAGAGTTGTTGTTCCATTTCGGGGGTAACTTGATCTTGTGCTTGTTGTTGGTTAAATGCCCTCATTCTAAATGGTCCCTGCATAACATTTTAAAAACAAGGAAATCATCCCAATAGGATGTGTCAATGTTAGCAAAGAGTTTAAATTCAATAAACAAGCTTGTTTCATCACCACATGAATCAATCTATTTCAACAACATTAGAAGATTTAGTTCTATAATTCAAAATAAAGCAGAAACAAACCAAAAATCATAAATCAAAAATCAAGTTTCATATACAAAGTCTAATTCATAAGTGAACACATGTAATTTTTCTAAGTATATCGAATTCAATTCAATCACATTGCGTGTATTTCAGCTTCTAAATAATCCTTAACAACATTACAATTCATACTTGATTCATGATATTTACAAAAATTATCAAATTTAGGCTAAAATTAAAAATCACAATATCAAACAATCAAAATCATGTTCAAGAGTTCTAACTACCAACAAAACACTTAAAAATATCTAATTACGACCAAAATAACACACCTCAGTATCAATTTCACAATTATCCCCAATTTGTATAAACCCTAATTTTTTAATAACCAATTAAACATCAATTTTTTCATGCTAATCGGGTTTAATATCATACTAACAACAATAATATAGCAATAATCAAGTAGAATTCGTCAATAACATGCATATAATTCGGATTAAAGCCATAAAAATAAATAATGAAAAACTTGAAGAACATGAGGTAAAATGGGTTTAGGACCCTTACCAATCTAGGCATGTTGAAAGATTGAAGGATTGGGGAAGATTGGAATTGTTAATTTAAGTTTTTGGGTGTGATTTTCGGGTTTTTGTGCTTTCTTCTCGTCCACAGCAGAAAAAAAATTGAAAGAGAGTGTGTGAAGAACAGCCTGCTGCCCGTCTGTTATGTTCAGCTATTTTTGACCTTACGCGTTTCGCGTAGGTCTACGCGATTCGCATAAGCTTTGTATTCCACGCGTTTCGTGTAGGTCTACACGATTCGCGTATGCTTTGTCTGTATTTTTTTTTTTTTTTTTAACTTATAATCAATTAAATTTTAAAATATCTTTTATAAATTTATATTTGTAACGGAAATTCGGTTGTTACACCTGATCTTAATCCGTTTATAAAATTTTAATTTCAATTTATAAAATTCAATCCATCAAAAGTTAAAGTTTTTAATGTTTTTCGAAAACAAATTTAAAATAAAATAAAAACACTCTATTTTTGTGTTAAAATTATTAACATTTTTAATTTTAAGTACATGAAAGATAAAAATTACACAAATTAAAATACACTCTATTTTTTTTTGTATACCCCTAGATCAACTAATTTTCAAACTTAAAACTTTGTTTCCTATCGATTAGGTAGAGATAAATTCGGTCGTCAAACCTATCATTATCCACGACAAAGATTTACAAGTTATATATTTTTACGGTTATTGATAAAAAGGTATATTTTGCAATCTACTGTAGACTTTTAGAATTTAACAAAAAAAAAATTTGTGCAATTTGAAGAATGAAAATTCAGTTGTGACACCTAAACATTTTCATTTTCAAAGAAACAAGTTAAACTCAAGGCGTTTCACCTTCAATTTAGTAGAAAGGATTTTTTATTTTTTTTTTATTTTGTTTTCGTGGTTTACTATTTAACAGATATCTTATGAATCCAACAAGAAATTTCGTGCAATTTGAAAAACGATAATTCAGTTGTAACACTTAACATTTATCGTTTTCAATGAAAACATATTGAACTCAAGGTTCATCACTTTTAAATGGTAGACCGTTTTAATAGAACATACAACAAACAAAAACAAACTAAACACACCAAAACATTACACACGAAAATGCACAAACACACAATTGGCGAGAAAAAGATTTAAAGAGTGAAGCCTCGTTGGCTCGCCTCGTAGTGGAGTCGCATTATTTCGCTCCCCATTGCTTCGTAGGCGTAACCTCGCTGGTTTAAGAGGTTTTCTTCTGCACATTTTAAAGGCCCTTCTCGGCATAAGGTTACGTACTCGTAATTAGAGTCCGTTTGGTTCTTTGGGCAATCTCCGGAGTGAGTCGGTTTTCCACATTTCACACATTTACCCAAATGACGTGCTCGACGCCTTTTAGCTGATTTAGATTTTCCTCTTGCATAGTTTGTCTCATTTAGTTTCTGTCTTTCTTCTTTCCTCGCCTTATCGCATCTTTTCTTAATATCTAACACCACATCCCTCGGTAAAATCTTATCGCACTTTAAAATGAAATGGTTGTAGATATACTGACTGCGCATCTTGAAATTACACAATAAAAACAAAAAGAAATTAAAAAGGTAGAATGGAGGGAGAAGACTAGTTCTTTAGGGTCTGCTAGGGAAAGACCAATCTAACCCCACTCTTAAAGATAAGAATAAAAATCGAGAATGGAGTTTAAAACCTTAGAGTTACCCTGAATTTATTTGTCCTTAGGGTAGAAGGTGGTTTCGTCTCTTTCCGTAGTATTGATTTCTTCAAAGTATAACTTGAGTATGTGTCCGTTCACTTTGAAAGTTCCACCGTCTTTACCATACAACTCTTCGAGATAAGCATACTCCAAGTGTTTGGGTAGCTCTTTAAGCTCTAGTACGGGTGGTTCTTCTAAGGAATTTTTTATACGAAATCTATCTTCATTTTTGATTTCCTCAAACGATTCCTCTTCCATGGGAATTTCTTCTATTATGGTCTCGTCTTCCGTGACCACCTTCATCAACTCATCAAAATCTTTATCAATATTGAAGTATTCATTCTCACTTACCGGGGCTAACCCCGGGATATCAATTTCAAGTAGCTTCTTCAATTCATTCTCGACACAAAGATCTATAACATCAATTTGAAAACAAGAGTCATCGGTAGAAGTGGATCTTTTCATGGCTTTGTCAATGTGACAAATTATTCTCTCATTTCCCACACCTAGACTCAATTGTTCTTTTTGGACATTAATGATAGCATCTGCAGTGTTTAGGAAAGGACGTCCTAAAATGATAGGAACTTTTGTGTCCTCTTGCATTTCTAGAATAACAAAGTCGACGGGAAAGATAAGTGAGCCAACTTTTACAAGTATATCCTCGGCTATACCTATTGGAGTATCAAATGATTGGTTTGCTAATCGAATACCCATTCGGGTTGGTTTTAAGTCTCCTAAGTCAAGTTTTAAATATAACGAGTAAGGCATTAATTTAACACTTGCACCTAGGTCGGCTAGTGCATCGTACACTACCGAATCACCCATCATACATGGTATGATAAAACTACCAGGGTCTCCTAATTTTGGAGGTACATTTTGTTTCTTTAAAATGGCCGAACATTCCTCATGGAGGAATGTGGCAGAAACATCGTGGTATTTACCCTTCGAGGATATGAGATCCTTTAAAAACTTCCCGTAATTGGGCATATCCCTAAGAACCTCCGCGAGTGGCATGTTAATGCTAATTTACTTAATCATGTCCGCAAATTTCTCATACCGCCTTGCGAGTCTGTCTTTCTTTAATGCTTTTGTGTAAGGAATAGGTTCCTTATGCACCTTTACTGGTGGTTCTTCACTTTTCTTTGGTATGACCTCGGGTGGATCATCTTTCTCTTGTTCTTTATCAACTTGCTCATTTTCATCAACCGGTATTTGTGAAACAGAAGGACATAAAGGAACTTCTGGGGACTTAAGAGTCTCCGGTTTAGTAGTTAAACCACTTCTAGTAGTTATAGCATTTACATGCTCGTTCCTTGTTTGGGGGTTGTTGGGATTCACTTGAGTATTTGAGGGGAGAGTACCTGGTGGTCTCTCTGATAGTAACTGTGATATCCTTCCAACATCCCTTTCTAAGTTTTGTATTGTGGCTTGTTGATTTCGGATTTGCTGAGTTTGGAGCTCTACATTTTGCTCGTGCTTAACCATAAAATCTCTTAAGAGATCTTCTAAACCAGATTTCCTCTCAGGTTGAGGTTGCATAATTGCTAATGGTTGTGGTTGCATAAGTGCTAGTGGTTGTGGTTGATTGTGTTGGAAATTATTTTGATAATTTCGTTGAGGTTGATTTCGGTTATTATAACCTGGTGGCGGATTTCTTTGATTTTGATTTGGGAAATTCCGGTTATTTTGGTAACCTGGATATCCTCCTTGATAGTTATTATTATTTTGATAGTTATTATTATTTGATCATGAAGGTCCTCCTACTTGATAGCTGTTTATAGGAGGATATTTTCGGTTGTTTGCTTCTATAGCTGGAAAATCACTGAAGTTCATTTCACCTTTTCGTAAGTAACCTAAGAAATTTGCTTGCTCTTCCATTGTACTTTGATCACAATCTCTAGTAAGATGGGGACCTTGGCATAGTTCACATCCTACTCTGATAGATGCATTTCCTTGGTTACTTTCTCGATTTGCCTTGCTTGATTTGCTATTTGAACTTTTAAAGAAGCAATTTCATCATTGCTTTCAATACTAGCAACATTTGATGATCTAGAGAATTCTATTTCTTAATGCCAATTATGGGAATGGGAAGCTAAATCAACAATGATTGTGTGAGCGTCTTCAGGTGTTTTCTTCATGATCGAACCTCCGGCTGCAACATCTATATCTTTTCTAGTTGCCACATTGACTCCTTTATAGAATATTTGGACCTTTTGGAATGTATTCAACCCGTGTTGAGGACATATTCGAAGCATTTTATTGAATCGGGTCCAAGCTTCATAAAGAGTTTCATTAGGCTTTTGCATAAAGTGATTTATATCACTTTGCAATTTTGCTGCTTTTGAAGCAGGAAAGAATTCTGACAAAAACTTATCCATCATATCATTCCAGTTTTCAATATAACCTTCTGGTAATGAGTCTAGCCAATCTCTTGCATCATCTTTTAAGGACCATGGAAAGATTTTTAAACATGCAACTTCATCGGTGACATCTTTGATTTTGAAAAGCTTGCAAATGCTTACAAACTTACGAAGATGCCCGTTAGCATCCTCATTTGGGGCTCCACCGAATTGACATGTATTAGTCACCATGTGTAAAAATTGACCTTTTATTTCAAAGCCATCACTCATCGTGGGTTGGATGATTGCGTGGCCTTGACCTTTTCTTGTGGCCTTCATTAACGCTTCCATCGTTTGATTTGTATCAGCCATTTCTTCTTCTTCTTTAATAATCGGCTCTATGATTGGTTGAATTATTGGTTCAGAGTCGGATTCTAAGAAAAGTGACTCTAAATTTTTAGCAAGAGATTCTACTTCTTGAGCTCTTAAGCGTTCGTGGAATTTTCTTTCGGGTTCAGGATGTGAAAGAGTTAATTCAGCGTTGGAGGAACGTAAGTTCATACATTAATTTCTATTATGAGATCACTTCACTAAAGGTTTATCTAGGGTTACCTATTTGTTTCTCTTTTTTAGTGTTTTTCGGTGTTTTAAAATTACTAGTACTTCCTATTTCTTTTTGTTGTTTTTGTCCTTTATTAATTCTTTGAGGTTCCGGATTAAGTTTAACGAGTTTAGGATTGAACGGATCATACAATTTGGGAAATTGTACAAAGAATTAAAGGATTTATTCAAAAACTTTGAACTTTCTTGGAAATGAATTTCCTCGAGAGTATCGAATAACATAAAAACAATGATAAAAACCCTTAAACAAACAGATTTTCCTTCTGATTTTGCCCACGTTTCGAATAGCCAAAAGATGCAGCAGAGGGGCAGGATCCTTCTATTGACCAATAAAATTGGTGATCCAACAACCCGGTCCACGTACAAATCCAACTACTACTACGAATCAGAAAAATTATCTATTTATTTAACTGCCAACTCCCCGGCAGCGGCGCCAAAAAGTTGATGTTGCGAATCGTAACCTTTATTTATGAACGGATTTGAGTTGTTTTGTTACACGAATTGATTTATTGTATATGTGGTATTTTATTGAATTCAGGTTGATTTCACACATATATAGGCAACTAGTCCTATCCGTGTAGTTTAGTTTGTTGGCAAATCCGATTCGTTCCACAGGGAGATGGAGTGTTTAATGATTTTTAATAGTCTTTGATGTCAAACTTAATTAAAGAGGGGTTTTGGATTAGGAATTTATAATATAACAGTAAAAGAAAATAAATTAAACTAATTTACTAAATAAAATTACAAGATTACAATAATTAACTTAAAAAGGAACTAAATGAAAATATACTAATTATGGTGCGACAATTATATTACTAAATGGCAATTAGTAAAATAATAACTTTTAATAAAACTATATATTTAGAATTTTGTTTTGAGCAATTATAATATAAACTTATTTAAATTAACTAAATGACATGTTTAATAAGATTAATACAGATTAAAAGGAATTAAAATGATTAACTAATTGTAAACTCATTTCTAATTATAAAGTATTATAATTAACACTAATTATTAGGATTTAACATGTATTAAAGTATTTTATAAGAACTAATATAAATTATATAGTAATAACCTAAATATAATAGTAAAATAACTAAAACCCTAATTTTAAACTAATTAAATAATTAAAACCCTAATTTTAACCCTACTGGTACTGTAGCCGTGTCTTGTACATACGCGTTTCGCGTATTTATACGCGTATCGCGTATAATTTAAAACCTACGCGAATTGTGTGAATCTGGTCGTACAGTTTGAATTACAGGCATACGCGTTTCGCGTATACCATACACGATTCGCGTATGAAATATAAACTGTGACAAACAGTCTGTTACGAAATTTAAATGTTTTTATGTATATTTTTTTTATTTTAAAATAATAATTCGTAAATAATGATAATAATACGTTTACAAGAAATAATAATGGGATAAATGGGAGTGTTTACTTAAATGTGTCACCTCTAGGTCCATGGATTGTTTTGAGTTTAAGCCCTATTAAAATGTTTTAGTAATAAACTTTACATTTTTCTTTCGAATAAATATAAGGTTACGACTAACTAAATCAAATCTAATTTTCATCGGATTTTATTTAGAAAGCTACTATTCCCCAAGTATTTAAATTGAGACCTAGCCTAGTTTTGACTTTCGCCAATACCCAAATTATAACGGTTTCCCTTTTTATAATTTCACTGTCATGTACTTATTGATATTACCCAAACCACCGAAGTTTATTTCTAAATTGGTGTTAATAATTTATCCATAAATTCGTCTAGATCATTTTAATGTTGAAGCTTAATTTATGTAAATAAAAACAACTTTCGTTATTTAAATTTAATAAATTAAGTGGCAAGAG
Source organism: Rutidosis leptorrhynchoides (assembly GCF_046630445.1). Taxonomy (NCBI): domain Eukaryota; kingdom Viridiplantae; phylum Streptophyta; class Magnoliopsida; order Asterales; family Asteraceae; genus Rutidosis; species Rutidosis leptorrhynchoides. Next base: position 349,348,880 of record NC_092339.1, on the reverse strand, counting down.
TTAAATACCTAATTACACAATAATGGTTCTTTTAACTAGGCTCAATATTAAAAATACTAAAGTTACATTTTAACTTTTACAATTGATAACAATCCATTTCACTAGGGGCTCTACATCTAAGCAAACACTATGAAAATTTAGCTATTCATTACGCTAGGGTAAACATAAAAATATGGATATGCAAACATAATAACAACGATAATTTTAACAGAGTAAACTTACTAAAATATCTTCACTTTCATTAACTTCAAACGGTAGAAAATTACAATAATAACACCCCTTTCACGCGTACAATAACACCCTTAATCACGAACAATACCCCCTAAATAATTGAAACTAATTTTACAGAGTAATAAAATGACAATATATTTAACTATAGTAATTGTTGTATGTGTTGTTGTCTAATATTTTCTGTACACCTTCAACTCTGAACGTACTCCGTATTTAACATGGAAATAGTAGGTGATCTGTGGTTGATTCCTTGCTGTACACCATTTATCAAAAGAATTAGTTTTTATCTCCAAAAAGCAGCCGCCCTTATCTGATGAATGATTAAATTCGGCCTAACATTACGCGTTTCGTGTAGAGGTCACACGATTCGCGTAAGGCTAAATTACTACGCGTTTCGTGTAGATCTACACGATTCGCGTAAGAGATAATGGCAGTTTTCTTTATTTTTCTTTTTCGTTTGTTCTATGTTGATCCCGTGTTGACGTTAAATTGACTTGGCACTTTCCATTTGAACTCTTTTCTTCAATTATCTTGTACTTTCATTCGGATAAACGTTTCTTGATATAAATTTGGTTAAAACTATCGTTTTATCATCGTTTCTTCAAACTTCAAGCTCTTGTCCACTTTTGTCGTTTTTCTCGTGAAATGCTCATTGAATGTCTTTGTAGATGGTGAAAACCTATGAAATATAAGTGATATTGCGTCGAATAATATGTATGTTTAGAGCAATATCAAGTATTATTATATTATTATTATTCAAATATAGGTTTTCTTTACGGGATTAATTACGTTACATATGTATGCGAAATACATGTCTCAATAAAATGTTGTAATGTAAATTTTATGATAAAAAAACAATAATTGTGATCAAAATTGAAAGTAAGTGGTGGAAGAATAAATGTAGTTCGTTTATTATAACTAAGTTAAGTATATCAATATGTTTGTAAAAACAATGACAAGGTTCTTAGTCGGAATATATGGTTTCACAGGTCATTAAACTATATGACTTTAACATTTACGTTCACTTAATACATAAAACACATCGTTAAATTGTTTTATTTAAACAAACCCGTGATTTCACGGGTCATTTCACTAGTTTATTTAATATATTTATATCCATTTGACTTTGTGGGATATTGCCATGGAAGTTTATTTTATTTATTATTTATTGATTTATTGATTATTATCCATATGTTACTCCGTATGATATATTCTCGCATAAATATCTCAAAAACGTTTAGATCTCCCCCGCCCAAATAGTGTTTGGTCTCCGCTAACCCACTTTGAAAATTTTTAAATTCTCCTTGTTAAAAATTCCTTCAAAATTCACCTTTTCAGATCTAGCTTTTCATGAAGTTTCATATATTCTCCTTTTCGATTGCAATTAAAAGCAAACAACCTTTTCGAAAATTCGCCTTCTCTATTGCATTTAAAAATGAGTAATGGTTTAAGGCTTAATCAGTTAAAATAATTTCCAGTTAGGCGATTTCATATATTTGATTAAGAATTTGGGATAAAAATTAGGGTTTGAGTCGATTTTCTTTAAAACGTCGCAATCGCACCGTCGCCAAATTGGGGTCTGAGTGGATTCACCTCAATCCGTCGCACCAATGTTGTAACCGGTAACCCCGTCGTTACTTCTATATCCATCGTCCCATTCCGTTGACAGTATTTTTCTGTAATATATTTCATCCATTGCATGCTTGATTATTTGATTTTTATTGTTTTTTTTTTCAATTTATTTGGGTATTTAATTGCTAGTGTTTTTATCTTATTTGGTGGAATTTAACTGCAATTGTTGTTGGTGACGGAGGTGGTAGTCTACGTTGAACAATTAGCTTCATTTAACTATATGCTAATTGTTGTTGGTTAGTTTTCGGTTTGGTTGGAATTGGTAATTCAGTAATCCCGTCATATTTGCTTGATGATGTTGTACCATTGTTTAGTTTAGTATACATATGCTTACAACATACAATCCATTTGTTTTCATAAGTTGATTTTAAAATTTGTTCATAGAGTTTTATAAAATAGATTGCATTAGTTTTATAAAAGTTTGATATCAAAAGTCAAAGTGTAACTCTGTTTTTAGAAAGGATGGATGAATTGTATAACTCTTGTTTTGTTGTTCTTTCTTAAGCACATTAGTTCCATAGTCAGCATGAATTTTCCTTCTCTATTGCAATATATAGTCTACTAAAATCAAAGTTTTTCATCTGTGAATATAATTTCTATTGTGCAAGTTTTACAACAGAAGTTTAGATCTTTATGAATAAGTCTATCATGAAAGTTAACTTGTAACTTTTGTATCTACTATTTAACATGTCATATGTTCATTTCATTATCCTATCAAGTTCATATGATCTATAATTGTTTTTTTTCCATAACTTTTATAAAATTTATCATTTCAGCGGTGCTGAATATTCTTATGGAAATGCATTTAGAGCTTTCAATGACTTTTGACCAAGCTAAGAGCACTGTATTACATACTGCATCAGAGCAAGAACATATTTAGGTGGTTAATTATCTTTTAGATAAGAATAGTTGCATGGCTAATATTGCACAACGCAACCTTAGAACGGATATGCATTCTTTTGCAAGAAAAGGCCATTTGGAGTTGGTAAAAGCACTTTCACAGAAGGTACCAGGAGTTATTGGTGGATTTGATTAAAGCCGGAACATCAACCGTTAAATTTTATGTTCGATTGCATCCGGAACATCGAAGTTGAAGAACTAAGATTTTGAAATACATAAAAAACAAGGGATTCGGTTCATCGCATATAATTTCAAATATATACTCTTCATTAACTCATCTTTTTGAAGTCGATACTGGTTATTTATCATATACTCTTTATTATTTTGTTTTATCATATTATACTCTTTATTAGCCATGTACTAGTAACTTCCATTAATTCTTTTATCCTTCAGTGGTTATTTTTCAGGGTAAAGTAGGATAAAATGGGCTGGTTCGCTTAATTGTAGGTTGTTGTATTTCACAGGTGAGGGTGTCAAAACAGCAGGATGAATAAAATGGTTTGGTTCAGTTAGTATTGAGATAGGTATTCATTGATCTTCATACCATTCAATTATAATTTGATTATAGTATAATGGCCGTCTTTAACCTTTGTTGAAGTTTTTAGTTATTATTACTTGCAATCTAGACTCAATATTGTCTTTGCCCAACCTTTTGACGATCAAAGAGCTAATCTGTTGAAGTTGTGGCAAATTCATGTGGCTGAACAACTTTTTATCGATGATATGGAGATTAACCCCGACAAATATGATTGTAAAAAGTTGTTAGAATTAGCCGATGAAGAGGAGTTTGACGAAGAAAACAGTGTTACAAGGAAAAGTAAAGTCTTCTGTCCAACAGAATTGTGGTGAGTACCTTAACTTGATCACCATTTTGCTTTGTAAAGTATCATTAGCTTACATATCTATTGATATGCGTTATAACATGAGTGTAAAAGATCTTGACTTGGCTGCTGCATTTGCAGAGCGTGAGGTGCGTAAAAAATGTTCTATATGAATTGTTTCACTGTCACGATCGTTTTAAATTATTGTTTTAATTTTTTTTTTTTTCGAATTGATTAGGAGTTGAAATTACAATAACTAGTTTCAAATGGTCAATAAAAAAGTTAATTGTGTTTCTGATGTTTTTAGTGTTGTGGTATTAAGTGTTCAATTATAGTTGATTATATGTATCACATTATCTTTTCAGTACATCTCAAACCCTTCATATTATCAATCTGAATTTAACGTATATTTTTTGCACAACATCAAGCATTGAAACGGCAAGTAATGGGAAGAGTTGAAATGAAATGTCCCATTCTTATTGATTAAAAACGTTCCATATTAATTGATTTCGTTGCGAGGTTTTGACCTCTATATGAGACGTTTTTCAAAGACTGCATTCATTTTAAAACAAACCATAACCTTTATTTTATCAATAAAGGTTTAAAAAGCTTTACGTAGATTATCAAATAATGATAATCTAAAATATCCTGTTTACACATGACCATTACATAATGGTTTACAATACAAATATGTTACAACAAAATAAGTTTCTTGAATGCAGTTTTTACACAATATCATACAAGCATGGACTCCAAATCTCGTCCTTATTTAAGTATGCGACAGCGGAAGCTCTTAATAATCACCTGAGAATAAACATGCTTAAAACGTCAACAAAAATGTTGGTGAGTTATAGGTTTAACCTATATATATATCAAATCATAATAATAGACCACAAGATTTCATATTTCAATACACATCCCATACATAGAGATAAAAGTCATTCATATGGTGAACACCTGGTAACCGACATTAACAAGATGCATATATAAGAATATCCCCATCATTCCGGGACATCCTTCGGATATGATATAAATTTCGAAGTACTAAAGCATCCGGTACTTTGGATGGGGTTTGTTAGGCCCAATATTTCTATCTTTAGGATTCACGTCAATTAGGGTGTCTGTTCCCTAATTCTTAGATTACCAGACTTAATAAAAAGGGGCATATTCGATTTCGATAATTCAACCATAGAATGTAGTTTCACGTACTTGTGTCTATTTTGTAAATCATTTATAAAACCTGCATGTATTCTCATCCCAAAAATATTAGATTTTAAAAGTGGGACTATAACTCACTTTCACAGATTTTTACTTCGTCGGGAAGTAAGACTTGACCACTGGTTGATTCACGAACCTATAACAATATATACATATATATCAAAGTATGTTCAAAATATATTTACAACACTTTTAATATATTTTGATGTTTTAAGTTTATTAAGTCAGCTGTCCTCGTTAGTAACCTACAACTAGTTGTCCACAGTTAGATGTACAGAAATAAATCGATAAATATTATCTTGAATCAATCCACGACCCAGTGTATACGTATCTCAGTATTGATCACAACTCAAACTATATATATTTTGGAATCAACCTCAACCCTGTATAGCTAACTCCAACATTTACATATAGAGTGTCTATGGTTGTTCCGAAATATATATAGATATGTCGACATGATAGGTCGAAACATTGTATACGTGTCTATGGTATCTCAAGATTACATAATATACAATACAAGTTGATTAAGTTATGGTTGGAATAGATTTGTTACCAATTTTCACGTAGCTAAAATGAGAAAAATTATCCAATCTTGTTTTACCCATAACTTCTTCATTTTAAATCCGTTTTGAGTGAATCAAATTGCTACTGTTTCATATTGAACTCTATTTTATGAATCTAAACAGAAAAAGTATAGGTTTATAGTCGGAAAAATAAGTTACAAGTCGTTTTTGTAAAGGTAGTCATTTCAGTCGAAAGAACGACGTCTAGATGACCATTTTAGAAAACATACTTCCACTTTGAGTTTAACCATAATTTTTGGATATAGTTTCATGTTCATAATAAAAATCATTTTCTCAGAATAACAACTTTTAAATCAAAGTTTATCATAGTTTTTAATTAACTAACCCAAAACAGCCCGCGGTGTTACTACGACGGCGTAAATCCGGTTTTACGGTGTTTTTCGTGTTTCCAGGTTTTAAATCATTAAGTTAGCATATCATATAGATATAGAACATGTGTTTAGTTGATTTTAAAAGTCAAGTTAGAAGGATTAACTTTTGTTTGCGAACAAGTTTAGAATTAACTAAACTATGTTCTAGTGATTACAAGTTTAAAGCTTCGAATAAGATAGCTTTATATGTATGAATCGAATGATGTTATGAACATCATTACTACCTTAAGTTCCTTGGATAAACCTACTGGAAAAGAGAAAAATGGATCTAGCTTCAACGGATCCTTGGATGGCTCGAAGTTCTTGAAGCAGAATCATGACACGAAAACAAGTTCAAGTAAGATCATCACTTGAAATAAGATTGTTATAGTTATAGAAATTGAACCAAAGTTTGAATATGATTATTACCTTGTATTAGAATGATAACCTACTGTAAGAAACAAAGATTTCTTGAGGTTGGATGATCACCTTACAAGATTGGAAGTGAGCTAGCAAACTTGAAAGTATTCTTGATTTTATGTAACTAGAACTTGTAGAATTTATGAAGAACACTTAGAACTTGAAGATAGAACTTGAGAGAGATCAATTAGATGAAGAAAATTGAAGAATGAAAGTGTTTGTAGGTATTTTTGGTCGTTGGTGTATGGATTAGATATAAAGGATATGTAATTTTGTTTTCATGTAAATAAGTCATGAATGATTACTCATATTTTTGTAATTTTATGAGATATTTCATGCTAGTTGCCAAATGATGGTTCCCACATGTGTTAGGTGACTCACATGGGCTTCTAAAAGCTGATCATTGGAGTGTATATACCAATAGTACATACATCTAAAAGCTGTGTATTGTACGAGTACGAATACGGGTGCATACGAGTAGAATTGTTGATGAAACTGAACGAGGATGTAATTGTAAGCATTTTTGTTAAGTAGAAGTATTTTGATAAGTGTATTGAAGTCTTTCAAAAGTGTATAAATACATATTAAAACACTACATGTATATACATTTTAACTGAGTAGTTAAGTCATCGTTAGTCGTTACATGTAAGTGTTGTTTTGAAACCTTTAGGTTAACGATCTTGTTAAATGTTGTTAACCCAATGTTTATAATATCAAATGAGATTTTAAATTATTATATTATCATGATATTATCATGTATGAATATCTTTTAATATGATATATATACATTAAATGTTTTTACAACGATAATCGTTACATATATGTCTCGTTTAAAAATCATTAAGTTAGTAGTCTTGTTTTTACATATGTAGTTCATTGTTAATATACTTAATGATATGTTTACTTAACATAGTATCATGTTAACTATATATATATATATTCATATATATGTCATCATATAGTTTTTACAAGTTTTAACGTTCGTGAATCACCGGTCAACTTGGGTGGTCAATTGTCTATATGAAACATATTTCAATTAATCAAGTCTTAACAAGTTTGATTGTTTAACATGTTGGAAACATTTAATCATCTAAATATCAATCTCAATTAATATATATAAACATGGAAAAGTTCGGGTCACTACAGTACCTACCCGTTAAATAAATTTCGTCCCGAAATTTTAAGCTGTTGAAGGTGTTGACGAATCTTCTGGAAATAGATGCGGGTATTTCTTCTTCATCTGATCTTCACGCTCCCAGGTGAACTCGGGTCCTCTACGAGCATTCCATCGAACCTTAACAATTGGTATCTTGTTTTGCTTAAGTCTTTTAACCTCACGATCCATTATTTCGACGGGTTCTTCGATGAATTGAAGTTTTTCGTTGATTTGGATTTCATCTAACGGAATAGTGAGATCTTCTTTAGCAAAACATTTCTTCAAATTCGAGACGTGGAATGTGTTATGTACAGCCGCGAGTTGTTGAGGTAACTCAAGTCGGTAAGCTACTGGTCCGACACGATTAATAATCTTGAATGGTCCAATATACCTTGGATTTAATTTCCCTCGTTTACCAAATCGAACAACACCTTTCCAAGGTGCAACTTTAAGCATGACCATCTCTCCAATTTCAAATTCTATATCTTTTCTTTTAATGTCAGCGTAGCTCTTTTGTCGACTTTGGGCGGTTTTCAACCGTTGTTGAATTTGGATGATCTTCTCGGTAGTTTCTTGTATAATCTCCGGACCCGTAATCTGTCTATCCCCCACTTCACTCCAACAAATCAGAGACCTGCACTTTCTACCATAAAGTGCTTCAAACGGCGCTATCTCAATGCTTGAATGGTAGCTGTTGTTGTAGGAAAATTCTGCTAACGGTAGATGTCGATCCCAACTGTTTCCGAAATCAATAACACATGCTCGTAGCATGTCTTCAAGCGTTTGTATCGTCCTTTCGCTCTGCCCATCAGTTTGTGGATGATAGGCAGTACTCATGTCTAGACGAGTTCCTAATGCTTGCTGTAATGTCTGCCAGAATCTTGAAATAAATCTGCCATCCCTATCAGAGATAATAGAGATTGGTATTCCATGTCTGGAGACGACTTCCTTCAAATACAGTCGTGCTAACTTCTCCATCTTGTCATCTTCTCTTATTGGCAGGAAGTGTGCTGATTTGGTGAGACGATCAACTATTACCCAAATAGTATCAAAACCACTTGCAGTCCTTGGCAATTTAGTGATGAAATCCACGGTAATGTTTTCCCATTTCCATTCCGGGATTTCGGGTTGTTGAAGTAGACCTGATGGTTTCTGATGCTCAGCTTTGACCTTAGAACACGTCAAACATTCTCCTACGTATTTAGCAACATCGGCTTTCATACCCGGCCACCAAAAATGTTTCTTGAGATCCTTGTACATCTTCCCTGTTCCAGGATGTATTGAGTATCTGGTTTTATGAGCTTCTCTAAGTACCATTTCTCTCATATCTCCAAATTTTGGTACCCAAATCCTTTCAGCCCTATACCGGGTTCCGTCTTCCCGAATATTAAGATGCTTCTCCGATCCTTTGGGTATTTCATCCTTTAAATTTCCCTCTTTTAAAACTCCTTGTTGCGCCTCCTTTATTTGAGTAGTAAGGTTATTATGAATCATTATATTCATAGATTTTACTCGAATGGGTTCTCTGTCCTTCCTGCTCAAGGCATCGGCTACCACATTTGCCTTCCCTGGGTGGTAACGAATCTCAAAGTCATAATCATTCAATAATTCAATCCACCTACGCTACCTCATATTCAGTTGTTTCTGATTAAATATGTGTTGAAGACTTTTGTGGTCGGTATATATAATACTTTTGACCCCATATAAGTAGTGCCTCCAAGTCTTTAATGCAAAAACAACCGCTCCTAATTCCAAATCATGCGTCGTATAATTTTGTTCGTGAATCTTCAATTGTCTAGACGCATAAGCAATCACCTTCGTTCGTTGCATTAATACACAACCGAGACCTTGCTTTGATGCGTCACAATAAATCACAAAATCATCATTCCCTTCAGGCAATGACAATATAGGTGCCGTAGTTAGCTTTTTCTTCAATAACTGAAACGCTTTCTCTTGTTCATCATTCCATTCAAATTTCTTCCCTTTATGCGTTAATGCAGTCAAGGGTTTTGCTATTCTGGAAAAGTCTTGGATGAACCTTCTGTAGTAACCAGCTAGTCCTAAAAACTGGCGTATGTGTTTCGGAGTTTTCGGGGTTTCCCACTTTTCAACAGTTTCTATCTTTGCCGGATCCACCTTAATACCTTCTTTGTTCACTATGTGACCGAGGAATTGAACTTCTTCCAACCAAAATGCACACTTTGAAAACTTAGCGTACAATTCTTCCTTCCTCAATACTTCTAACACCTTTCTCAAATGTTCACCGTGTTCTTGGTCATTCTTTGAGTAAATAAGTATGTCATCAATTGTAAGACCCGAATATTCGTAGTGTACATATGTGTATATGAGTTACTCAAGTTTGGGGTTTTTGTTGCACAAAATTAAAAAGACAAAAGATGCTGAACTGAGAGGGTCGCGCGCCGCGCGGATAGGTGGCGCGCCGCGCCATCTGTCTGTGACAGATTCTCTCTTTCTTTTAAATTAGATATTTTGAGGGTATTTTGGTAAAATCACTTGGAGGCCGAATTTATTACCCTAGATCAGTTTTGGGGAGCTCATTTACTACTCCCACAACAACCCCATCTTCTCCAATTAAACTCTAGAGAGAGAGTGCAATCCTTGAGAGAGAAAGCTCCATCAAAGGGTGAAAGGGGTTGAATCGGGTCTTAGTGCGAGTTCTAAAGTCGTTCATCTAGTCGCTAGCTACGTAGTGATTGTGTTGGTAAGTCCTAAAACCTAGATTCTTACTTTAATTGCATTAAGGGTTAGGGTTTGGGTTAGTGATGCACACAAAACCCACTTGCTAGTAATTTGGGGGTTTTGGGTGAATTTGGGTCATGTAGACTCAAAGGTAACTAATTAGGGTTTTCAAAGTGTTAATTTATGTTTATGAACCTAATTAGTTAGTTAAAGTACTAGAACACTTCAATGATATGTAAATAGGTGTTAATTGGGCATGGATGACCCAAATGGGTGTGTTGACCTTGAAATGGGTCAAATGGGTCTTTAATGACCTAAGTGGCCTAGTAATTATGAAAACGAGTTAGCCTTGTGACCTAAATGTGTTTTAAACCCATCTTGACGAATGATTAGGGTTTTGGTGTGTGTTGACCCAATGTAGGGTTAAGGGTGCAAATGGGTTGAAATTGCACTTTGGGTCAAAATGACTTAGGAAGGGTGAAAGAATTGGTTGACCGACTTGAGTTGCGTTTGATAATATGTATAATGTGATAGGTACGTTACTTTGAGGTTTCGCAAGCTCGGGTATCTTTTCACAAGACTTTGAGGTGAGTGGAATGATTATATGCGTATGTATATAATGTATCTATTTGTTGTAGCGTGAAAGGTGTAGTGTCGAGGTGTTAAGACACCACGTTTCACGTGAAGAGTGTAACATCGAGGTGTTAAGATGCCACTCGGGTGTAGCATCGAGGTGTTAAGATGCCACCTAGGAGTGTAGTGTCGAGGTGTTAAGACACCACTCCGTAAAATAATGAGTGAAGCATCGAGGTGTTAAGATGCCACTCGGGGTGAAGTGCCGAGGTGTTAAGGTGCCACCCTAGGGGTTAGTGGTGCGAGGTGTTAAGTGCCCTAACGGATGTTATGAACACCGATGGCGTTTTCGCGAGCGCCGTTCCCTTGTACTATTGGTTAACCATGGTTATTTGTGTTGTAAGCATATTATATTATTCGAGTTATATTTATATGCGGTTGTTATGCTAGCTTGTGGTATTGGAGATTTATAGCTTGATATTGCGACGATAAGCTAATGTTGTTTGCTAGCATGTTTGCGGTTGTGTAGTGTATGCAAGTAGGTATAATTATATATGTATTCGTATAATTATTGCATTCACTAAGCTTTGCTTACCCTCTCGTTGTTTACCATTTTATAGGTTCGGTTTTGGACAAGGGTAAGGGCATCGTTTTGGACTAGAGATCCCGCTTGATGCTAGGGGACGCTTTTGGCTTTAGTAGCTCTTGGAGTTTGACCGATAGTTGGGTAGTTTAATCCCAAACGCCATGCTCATTGTGTAGTTTGGAACTTAAACTTTTTGGTGGTCGAAACTCGTAAATTGTACTAAACTCGTAAAACGGCCGATGTGGGCCCCGCTTGTAAAACTTTAATTTTATGTTTGAAACATGTTAGTTTTACATATTTGGTAGTATGGTAAAAAGCGTTTTGTCTAAAATGGCCGGGAACTAGTCAATCTTTTCGCGGTTAAAAGTCCCGGGAACAGCCAGATATGGCGCGGCGCGCGGGCCATATGGCGCGGCGCGCCGATGGTCTGCAACAGAAATTTTTATTTTATTTTGTATTTTCACAAGGTTTTGTCGGGTGTTGGTTTGGGTTGTTACAAGTGGTATCAGAGCATGGTCTAAGGGATTTAGGTGACTTGAGATAGGCGCCTAGACTTAGACTTTTTGTGTGCGCATTTATGCGGGACTTGTAGGACTTTGGGTCGGATCGGGATTGGTTTGTGCATAGGTTTATGTAAACTAATCATGTGCTATTTGTTATGTATGTTTAGCGAGCATCGAGCGAGATGGACGTTGTACTAGCAAGTTAATGCGACGTGCTCGCGTAACAATGATTAGCTACCATTGTTACGGGCGCAAATCGTGTCGAACGAGCAATGTACGATGATTGTTGAGCAAGATGGGTAGTGTGGTGTATATGTATATACTTATGTGTTAAATCCTTTTCGTCTCGTTGTTTAATCTATTCCGTCTTATAGAATGAAGATGAGAAACGGGCATGATATCAACGGCGGAGGTACTAGTGAAGAAGTCGAGTTTACGGCCAAGGTTGAGGCCATTTTGAAAAGGCATCATGAAGCTTTTCTCGAGGACGTTAAGAAGATGTTCCTAGATACGATTGATGAGCAATTAGTCAATGTGGTAAGGGAGCAAGTTAAGGCCGTTCTTCGCGAAGATAATGTGGGAAGACGGGACTTTTTCTATAAGAATTTCAAGGACTCTCAACCTCCCTCTTTTGAAGGTGAAAGAGATCCTCTTAAGAGCGCCCTTTGGATCTCCGATATGGAGGGGGCCTTCCGTACTTGTGAATGTCCTCTCGATAAGAGGACAAGGTACGGGTGTAGTATGTTGAGGGGCGATGCCAAGTTGTGGTGGGACGCAAAGCTCCAAGTTTATGGTGAAGAACAATGCATGAAATTCACTTGGGATGAATTCAAGTCCGAATTTTTCAAGGAATACCGAACTTCGGCCGATCTTACTAGGCTTAAGGACGAGTTACGTTCCTTGAGGCAAGGGTCGATGGATTTGAACACTCTCAAATCTGTGTTTTTGTCCAAGACCCAATTTTGCCCGGAGTACGTCGGGAATGATAAAATGTTGAAGGAAGATTTCTATCGAACCTTGAACGACAACTATCAAGATAAGATTAGTGTGAACGTAGTGAAAAGTTTTGATGAGTTGTTTGACATGGCCAAAGGTTTCGAGTCGCTCATCTTAAGAAAGAGTGGTTTTACTTTTGGCAAGAGAAAAAGTGAAGGTTCGAGCTATTCAAACTTTTCGAACAAAAAGAACAAGAAAAGTTCCGAAAGTGTCAATAGCGTGAGGAAGGGCGCTTCCGGTGGTTTTACTTTTACGTGCTATAATTGTGGGCAAGCGGGTCATATGGCTCGTGATTGTCCAAAACCATCTTCCGGAAACAAGCTCACTTGTTTTAATTGCGGTAAAGAAGGGCATAAGAAGCCGGAGTGTCCCGATTTGCGCAACGATAATGTTAAGCGTTTAGAGAAGGCGGCGGGTACGGCTAGGGGTCGCAACTATTTGATGACCAATGATGAAGCCAAACAATCGCACGAAGTTGTCTCAGGTACTTACATGGTTAATTCTAATCCGGCAAGGATTCTTTTCGATAGCGGTGCAAATTTGTCGTTTGTGTCTCCTAAATTTGTACCTAAACTTAATAGACCGTTAGCTAAGTTAAGTCGTCCGATAGAAGTCGAAATAGCGGATGGCAAGACGGTGCTAGTGGTTGATGTGTGTGAAAATTGTGATGTTGTTTTTGGTTTCGAAACCTTTAAAATTGATCTTATTCCAATGACCTTGGGCGACTTTGATATTGTCGTTGGTATGGATTGGCTCGATCGTTATAGAGCCGATATTGCATGCCATGATAAGTTTATTCGTGTGAAGGCCCCAAGTGGGGGAGAGTTAATTATTCATGGTGATAAGCGAAGGAGACCGGTGCCGATATGCACTTTTGCACGGGCACGTCGTTTTGTTGTTACCGGTGGCATGGCTTTCCTTGCTCATGTTGTTGATACTCGCAATGAGCCACCACCTATTCGTGAAATTTCGGTTGTTAGTGAATTCGAAGACGTTTTTTCGGACGAATTACCGGGTGTTCCGGCGGAAAGACAAGTTGAGTTTCGTATTGAGTTGGTTCCGGGAGCTACTCCCATTGCTAAAACTCCTTATCGTTTAGCACCAACGGAAATGCAAGAGTTGTTAAATCAAACCCAAGAGTTGCTCGAGAAGGGTTTTATTCGACCGAGTGCTTCGCCATAGGGCGCTCCGGTGTTATTTGTGAAGAAGAAAGATGGTAGTATGCGTATGTGCATTGATTACCGTGAGTTGAATAAAGTGACGATCAAGAATCGTTATCCATTACCTAGGATTGACGATTTATTTGATCAACTTCAAGGTGCAACGTATTTCTCTAAGATCGACCTACGATCCGGCTATCACCAAATGCGGGTCCGTGAGGAAGACATAGAGAAGACGGCTTTTCGAACGCGTTACGGGCATTATGAGTTTGTAGTTATGCCCTTTGGTCTTACGAATGCACCGGCGGCATTCATGGATCTTATGAACCGAGTGTGCCAACTTATGTTGGACAAGTCGGTAATAGTGTTCATTGACGACATACTAGTCTACTCGAAAAGTATGAACGAACATGAACATCATTTGCGTGAAGTATTGAAGACGCTACGAAAGGAGAAGTTGTATGCAAAGTTCTCCAAATGTGAATTTTGGCTAAGGGAAGTTCAATTCCTTGGTCATATCGTGAACGAAAACGGTATTCAAGTAGATCCGGGGAAGATCGAGACGGTGAAGAGTTGGGGACGACCGACTACGCCTACGGAAATCCGAAGTTTTCTCGGATTGGCCGGTTATTATCGTCGGTTTATCCAAGACTTTTCTAAGATTGCTTCTCCATTGACGAAATTGACAAGGAAGAATGCGAGGTTTGGTTGGGAGAACGAGCAAGAAATTGCTTTTCAATTGTTAAAAGAGAAGTTGTGTCAAGCTCCGGTGTTAGTGTTACCGGAAGGTGTTGAAGACATGGTGGTTTATTGTGATGCTTCCTTAAATGGTCTCGGGTGTGTTCTAATGCAAAGAGGTAAGGTCATCGCTTATGCCTCTCGACAATTAAAGGAACATGAAACGAGGTATCCGACTCATGATCTTGAGTTGGCAGCGGTAGTGCATGCGTTGAAAATTTGGCGCCATTACTTGTATGGTGTCAAGTGTACGATTTATTCGGATCATAAGAGTTTGAAACATATCTTTAATCAACGAGATTTGAATTATCGCCAACGTAGGTGGATGGATGTGGTGAAAGACTACGATTGTGAAATACTTTATCATCCGGGTAAGGCGAATGTGGTCGCGGATGCGTTGAGTCGAAAGAGTCAACATCCGGCGATAAAAGTGGGGTCGTTACGTTTGATTATTACTAACGATTTTCTTGAAAAGCTTGGTGAGATTCAAATAGAGGCTTATGTTCACAACAAGCATACGGAGCGAATCGTGGGCCAATCGGAGTTTATTACTATGGGTCCACGTGGGTTTTTGTCCTTTCACGGAAGGGTGTGGGTGCCTAAGGTGGGTGATTACCGACGGGTTCTACTTGATGAAGCACATAAGTCAAAATATTCCATTCATCCTGGCGCGACGAAAATGTACCTTGACTTGAAGAAAGATTATTGGTGGCCGGGCATGAAGCGTGATGTTGTGAAGTATGTTGAGCAATGCGTCACGTGTTTGCAAGTAAAAGCCGAACACCAAAAACCGTATGGTAAATTGCAACCATTAGAAATCCCGAAATGGAAATGGGAGCACATTACCATGGATTTCATTACAAAGTTACCTAAAACGGCGAGAACCCAATTCGATTCGATTTGGGTTATAATTGACCGATTGACAAAAAGCGCTTTGTTTCTTCCCATTAAAGAAGCGATATCGTCGGAGACCTTGGCTAAGTTGTTTATCAAGGAAGTGGTCTCGCGACATGGGGTTCCTATATCTATTATTTCGGATCGAGATACCCGTTTTACATCTCGGTTTTGGGAAAAGTTTCATGAAGATATGGGTACGCAATTGAAGTTGAGCACAGCGTATCATCCTCAAACGGACGGTCAAACCGAACGTACGAATCAAACTTTGGAAGATATGCTACGAGCGTGCATCATTGACTTCGGTGGTAGTTGGGATGAGCATTTGCCTTTGGTGGAATTCTCGTACAATAATAGTTATCATACTAGTATCGGGATGCCACCTTACGAAATGCTTTATGGGCGTAGGTGTCGAACTCCCGTTTGTTGGGGAGAAGTGGGTCAAAGAGAGATCGGGAGTACCGATTTGGTTTTAGAGACTAATAGCAAGATAGATTTGATTCGGGAACATTTGAAGAAGGCTCAAGATAGGCAAAAGTCGTATGCCGATAGACGTAGGCGATTGATTGAGTTCCAAGAAGGCGATATGGTGATGCTTAAGGTTTCGCCATGGAAGGGTATTATTCGATTTCAAAAACGGGGAAAGTTAGCTCCTCGGTTTATTGGGCCATTCAAGGTTTTAGCTCGTGTTGGTGAAGTTGCATATCGATTAGAATTACCCGAAGAGCTTGCGGGGATCCATAATACATTTCATGTTTCCCACCTCCGTAAGTGTCTTGCGGATGATTCCTCATGGATGCCTTTAGACAAGATCGAGCTAAACAACAAGTTAGAATATGTCGAGGAACCGATTGCTATCCTTGACGAGAAGGTGAAAATGTTGAGAAATAAAGAGGTGAGAACTTTCAAGGTTCAATGGCGACGAAGTAAAGGTTCCAAGTTCACTTGGGAACCCGAAGAGTTCGTGTTGGTTTATCTTCCCTCGTGTCATGCGGCTTGGATTGCGAGGACGCAATCCGAATAAGTGGGGGAGAGTTGTAAGACCCGAATATTCGTAGTGTACATATGTGTATATGAGTTACTCAAGTTTGGGGTTTTTGTTGCACAAAATTAAAAAGACAAAAGATGCTGAACTGAGAGGGTCGCACGCCGCGCGGATAGGTGGCGCGCCGCGCTATCTATCTGTGACAGATTCTCTCTTTCTTTTAAATTAGATATTTTGAGGGTATTTTGGTAAAATCACTTGGAGGCCGAATTTATTACCCTAGATCAGTTTTGGGGAGCTCATTTACTACTCCCACAACAACCCCATCTTCTCCAATTAAACTCTAGAGAGAGAGTGCAATCCTTGAGAGAGAAAGCTCCATCAAAGGGTGAAAGGGGTTGAATCGGGTCTTAGTGCGAGTTCTAAAGTCGTTCATCTAGTCGCTAGCTACGTAGTGATTGTGTTGGTAAGTCCTAAAACCTAGATTCTTACTTTAATTGCATTAAGGGTTAGGGTTTGGGTTAGTGATGCACACAAAACCCACTTGCTAGTAATTTGGGGGTTTTGGGTGAATTTGGGTCATGTAGACTCAAAGGTAACTAATTAGGGTTTTCAAAGTGTTAATTTATGTTTATGAACCTAATTAGTTAGTTAAAGTACTAGAACACTTCAATGATATGTAAATAGGTGTTAATTGGGCATGGATGACCCAAATGGGTGTGTTGACCTTGAAATGGGTCAAATGGGTCTTTAATGACCTAAGTGGCCTAGTAATTATGAAAACGAGTTAGCCTTGTGACCTAAATGTGTTTTAAACCCATCTTGACGAATGATTAGGGTTTTGGTGTGTGTTGACCCAATGTAGGGTTAAGGGTGCAAATGGGTTGAAATTGCACTTTGGGTCAAAATGACTTAGGAAGGGTGAAAAAATTGGTTGACCGACTTGAGTTGCGTTTGATAATATGTATAATGTGATAGGTACGTTACTTTGAGGTTTCGCAAGCTCGGGTATCTTTTCACAAGACTTTGAGGTGAGTGGAATGATTATATGCGTATGTATATAATGTATCTATTTGTTGTAGCGTGAAAGGTGTAGTGTCGAGGTGTTAAGACACCACGTTTCACGTGAAGAGTGTAGCATCGAGGTGTTAAGATGCCACTCGGGTGTAGCATCGAGGTGTTAAGATGCCACCTAGGAGTGTAGTGTCGAGGTGTTAAGACACCACTCTGTAAAATAATGAGTGAAGCATCGAGGTGTTAAGATGCCACTCGGGGTGAAGTGCCGAGGTGTTAAGGTGCCACCCTAGGGGTTAGTGGTGCGAGGTGTTAAGTGCCCTAACGGATGTTATGAACACCGATGGCGTTTTCGCGAGCGCCGTTCCCTTGTACTATTGGTTAACCATGGTTATTTGTGTTGTAAGCATATTATATTATTCGAGTTATATTTATATGCGGTTGTTATGCTAGCTTGTGGTATTGGAGATTTATAGCTTGATATTGCGACGATAAGCTAATGTTGTTTGCTAGCATGTTTGCGGTTGTGTAGTGTATGCAAGTAGGTATAATTATATATGTATTCGTATAATTATTGCATTCACTAAGCTTTGCTTACCCTCTCATTGTTTACCATTTTATAGGTTCGGTTTTGGACAAGGGTAAGGGTATCGTTTTGGACTAGAGATCCCGCTTGATGCTAGGGGACGCTTTTGGCTTTAGTAGCTCTTGGAGTTTGACCGATAGTTGGGTAGTTTAATCCCAAACGCCATGCTCATTGTGTAGTTTGGAACTTAAACTTTTTGGTGATCGAAACTCGTAAATTGTACTAAACTCGTAAAACGGCCGATGTGGGCCCCGCTTGTAAAACTTTAATTTTATGTTTGAAACATGTTAGTTTTACATATTTGGTAGTATGGTAAAAAGCGTTTTGTCTAAAAGGGCCGGGAACTAGTCAATCTTTTCGCGGTTAAAAGTCCCGGGGACAGCCAGATATGGCGCGGCGCGCGGGCCATATGGCGCGGCGCGCCGATGGTCTGCAACAGAATTTTTATTTTTATTTTGTATTTTCACAAGGTTTTGTCGGGTGTTGGTTTGGGTTGTTACATCAATGAAAACAATGACAAACTTGTCAAGGTATGGTCCACACACTCGGTTCATAAGGTCCATGAACACAGCTGGTGCATTAGTTAAACCAAACGGCATGACCATAAACTCGTAATGACCGTAACGTGTTCTGAAAGCAGTCTTTGGAATATCATCTTCTTTCACCCGCATTTGATGATACCCGGAACGTAAGTCAATCTTTGAATAAACAGACGAGCCTTGTAATTGATCAAATAAGTCGTCGATTCTCGGTAGTGGGTAGCTGTTCTTGATGGTAAGTTTGTTCAACTCTCGGTAGTCGATACACAACCTGAATGTACCATCTTTCTTCTTGACAAACAAAACAGGAGCTCCCCACGGTGATGTGCTTGGTCGAATGAAACCACGCTCTAAAAGTTCTTGTAATTGGCTTTGCAGTTCTTTCATCTCGCTGGGTACGAGTCTGTAAGGAGCACGAGCTATTGGTGCAGCTCCTGGTACAAGATCTATTTGAAATTCAACGGATCGATGTGGGGGTAATCCCGGTAATTCTTTCAAAAATACATCGGGAAATTCTTTTGCAATGGGAACATCATTGATGCTCTATTCTTCAGTTTGTACTTTCTCGACGTGTGCTAGAACAGCATAGCAACCTTTTCTTATTAGTTTTTGTGCCTTCAAATTACTAATAAGATGTAGCTTCGTGTTGCCCTTTTCTCCGTACACCATTAAGGGTTTTCCTTTTTCTCGTATAATGCGAATTGCATTTTTGTAACAAACGATCTCTGCTTTCACTTCTTTCAACCAGTCCATACCGATTATCACATCAAAACTCCCTAACTCTACTGGTATCAAATCAATCTTAAATGTTTCGCTAACCAGTTTAATTTCTCGATTCCGACATATATTATCTGCTGAAATTAATTTACCATTTGCTAATTCGAATAAAAATTTACTATCCAAAGGCGTCAATGGACAACTTAATTTAGCACAAAAATCTCTACTCATATAGCTTCTATCCGCACCCGAATCAAATAAAACATAAGCAGATTTATTGTCAATAAGAAACGTACCCGTAACAAGCTCCGGGTCTTCCTGTGCCTCTGCCGCATTAATATTGAAAACTCTTCCGCGGCCTTGTCCATTCGTGTTCTCCTGGTTCGGGCAATTTCTAATAATGTGGCCCGGTTTTCCACATTTATAACAAACTACATTGGCATAACTTGCTCCGACACTACTTGCTCCACCATTACTCGTTCCGACACCATTTGTTCCTTTCGTTCTATTAACCCCTGGTCCGTAGACCTCACACTTCGCCGCGCTATGACCATTTCTTTTACACTTGTTGCAAAATTTGGTGCAGAACCCCGAGTGATACTTTTCACACCTTTGGCATAGCCGCTTCTGATTGTTGTTGTTGTTGCGGTTATTATTGTTGTTGGGATGATTGTTGTAGTTGCTGTTGTTGTTGTTGTTGTTGTTGTTGTTGTTGTTGTAGTTGCGATTGATGTTACGATTGTTGGGATAATTGTTGCGATTATTGTTGTAATTGCTGTTGTTGTTGTATTGGTGATTCTTATCACCGTTTTCCTCCCACTTTCTTTTGACTTGCTTCACATTGGCCTCTTCAGCAGTCTGTTCTTTAATTCTTTCTTCAATCTGGTTCACTAGTTTGTGAGCCATTCTACATGCCTGTTGTATGGAGGCGGGCTCGTGTGAACTTATATCTTCTTGGATTCTTTCCGGTAATCCTTTCACAAACGCGTCGATCTTCTCTTCCTCATCTTCGAATGCTCCCGGACACAATAGGCACAATTCTGTGAATCGTCTTTCGTACGTGGTAATATCAAATCCTTGGGTTCGTAACCCTCTAAGTTCTGTCTTGAGCTTATTGACCTCGGTTCTGGGACGGTACTTCTCGTTCATCAAGTGCTTGAATGCTGGCCACGGTAGTGCGTACGCATCGTCTTGTCCCACTTGCTCTAGATAGGTATTCCACCATGTTAACGCAGAACCTGTGAAGGTATGCGTAGCGTACTTCACTTTGTCCTCTTCAGTACACTTACTTATGGCAAACACTGATTCGACCTTCTCGGTCCACCGTTTCAATCCGATCAGTCCTTCGGTTCCATCAAATTCCAAAGGTTTGCAGGCAGTGAATTCTTTGTAGGTGCATCCTACACGATTTCCTGTACTGCTAGATCCAAGGTTATTGTTGGTATGTAGCGCAGCCTGTACTACGGCTATGTTTGAATCTAGAAAAGTACGGAATTCTTCTTCATTCATATTCACGGTGTGTCGAGTAGTCGGTGCCATTTCCTTCAAAATAATCAAATGGAACAAGTTAATCATACAGAATATTAAGAGTAGTTAATAGTATTTCGTAGCATAATATGAACTCATTTATAAAAGCTTTTTCTTCATATTAGCGTTTTATAAGTTTAAATTAGGGTAGTACCTACCCGTTAAGTTCATACTTAGTAGCTAATATACAATTCAACTACTACAATTCTATATGATAAACTGATTATAATAATATTTCGCGTTCAAACTTTTACACAATTTTTTACAAACTTACAATACCGCTTATTTTACATATAGCATGAAATATAGCACACAATAAATTTGATACAAGATGGTTGTGAAGATAATTCTAGCTAGTACACAAGTCGTTCAGCAAAGGCAATAAAGACACGTAATTCATACGTCCAGAAACAAGTCATGCATTCTGGTTTTACTAGGATTACTTCCCATCCTTGGTCTTGTGGAACATAACCGTTATGGCCGTTGATAAGACAGCGTGTTGTAACGTCGTCAAAGGGACGAGGGTTACGTAATGTCCAACAGTCCCGTAACAATCTAAAAACCTCATTTCTTACCCCAATTACCGACTCCGTCACTTGTGGGAACGTTTTGTTTAATAGTTGTAGCCCGATGTTCTTGTTCTCACTTTGGTGAGAAGCGGACATTACTAATCCGTAAGCATAACATGCTTCTTTATGTTGCATGTTAGCCGCTTTTTTCTAAATCACGAAGTCCAATATTCGGATATATTGAGTCAAAATAATTTCTTAACCCATTGCGTAAAATAGCATTTGGGTTCCCCGCAATATATGCGTCAAAGTAAACACATCGTAACTTATGGATTTCCCAATGTGATATCCCCCATCTTTCGAACGAAAGCCTTTTATAAACCAAGGCATTCTTAGAACATTCTTCGAATATCTTACAAACTGATCTCGCCTTAAATAGTTGTGCCGAAGAATTCTGACCGACTCTAGACAAGATTTCATCAATCATGTCTCCGGGTAGGTCTCTTAAAATATTGGGTTGTCTATCCATTTTGTGTTTTTATACTGTAAAATAGACAAGAGTTAGATTCATAAAAAAAAAATACTTATTAATACAAGCAATTTTTACATATATCATAAAGCATAAGCACACTATATTACATATATTACACCACACGAATACAACTATCTTATTCCGACTCGCTTGTTTCTTCTTCTTCGGTTTTGGTTCGTTTTGCCAAGTTTCTAGGGATATATGATATTCCCCTAATACGAGCCGTCTTTTTCCACATTGGTTTAGAAAAACCTGGTGGTTTAGAGGTTCCCGGGTCATTGTTACAACTTAAGGACTTCGGGGGTTGACGATACATATAAAGTTCATCGGGGTTGGAATTAGATTTCTCTATTTTTATGCCCTTTCCCTTATTTTTTTCTTTTGCCTTTTTAAATTCAGTTGGGGTAATTTCTATAACATCATCGGAATTCTCGTCGGAATCCGATTCATCGGAGAATTGGTAATCCTCCCAATATTTTGCTTCCTTGGCGGAAACACCATTGAACATAATTAACCTTGGTCGGTTGGTTGAGGATTTTCTTTTACTTAACCGTTTTATTATTTCCCCCACCATTTCTATTTCTTCATCCGGTTCCGATTCTTCTTCCGGTTCCGACTCTTCTTCCGGTTCCTCTTCGGGAACTTGTAAATCAGTCCACGAATCATTCCAATTTACATTTGACTCTTCATTATTATTAGGTGAGTCAATGGGACTTGTTCTAGAGGTAGACATCTATCACATAATATCAAACGCGTTAAGAGATTAATATATCACATAATATTCACATGTTAAAAATATATAGTTTCCAACAAAATTTGTTAAGCAATCATTTTTCAAGTAAACACGGTCGAAGTCCAGACTCACTAATGCATCCTAACAAACTCGATAAGACACACTAATGCAAAATTCTGGTTCTCTAAGACCAACGCTCGGATACCAACTGAAATGTCCCGTTCTTATTGATTAAAAACGTTCCATATTAATTGATTTCGTTGCGAGGTTTTGACCTCTATATGAGACGTTTTTCAAAGACTGCATTCATTTTAAAACAAACCATAACCTTTATTTCATCAATAAAGGTTTAAAAAGCTTTACGTAGATTATCAAATAATGATAATCTAAAATATCCTGTTTAAACACGACCATTACATAATGGTTTACAATACAAATATGTTACAACAAAATAAGTTTCTTAAATGCAGTTTTTACACAATATCATACAAGCATGGACTCCAAATCTCGTCCTTATTTAAGTATGCGACAGCGGAAGCTCTTAATAATCACCTGAGAATAAACATGCTTAAAACGTCAACAAAAATGTTGGTGAGTTATAGGTTTAACCTATATATATATATATCAAATCATAATAATAGACCACAAGATTTCATATTTCAATACACATCCCATACATAGAGATAAAAGTCATTCATATGGTGAACACCTGGTAACCGACATTAACAAGATGCATATATAAGAATATACCCATCATTCCGGGACACCCTTCGGATATGATATAAATTTCGAAGTACTAAAGCATCCGGTACTTTGGATGGGGTTTGTTAGGCCCAATAGATCTATCTTTAGGATTCGCGTCAATTAGGGTGTATGTTCCCTAATTCTTAGATTACCAGACTTAATAAAAAGGGGCATATTCGATTTCGATAATTCAACCATAGAATGTAGTTTCACGTACTTGTGTCTATTTTATAAATCATTTATAAAACCTGCATGTATTCTCATCCCAAAAATATTAGATTTTAAAAGTTGGACTATAACTCACTTTCACAGATTTTTACTTCGTCGGGAAGTAAGACTTGGCCACTGGTTGATTCACGAACCTATAACAATATATACATATATATCAAAGTATGTTCAAAATATATTTACAACACTTTTAATATATTTTGATGTTTTAAGTTTATTAAGTCAGCTGTCCTCGTTAGTAACCTACAACTAGTTGTCCACAGTTAGATGTACAGAAATAAATCGATAAATATTATCTTGAATCAATCCACGACCCAGTGTATACGTATCTCAGTATTGATCACAACTCAAACTATATATATTTTGGAATCAACCTCAACCATGTATAGCTAACTCCAACATTCACATATAGAGTGTCTATGGTTGTTCCGAAATATATATAGATGTGTCGACATGATAGGTCGAAACATTGTATACGTGTCTATGGTATCTCAAGATTACATAATATACAATACAAGTTGATTAAGTTATGGTTGGAATAGATTTGTTACCAATTTTCACGTAGCTAAAATGAGAAAAATTATCCAATCTTGTTTTACCCATAACTTCTTCATTTTAAATCCGTTTTGAGTGAATCAAATTGCTATGGTTTCATATTGAACTCTATTTTATGAATCTAAACAGAAAAAGTGTAGGTTTATAGTCGGAAAAATAAGTTACAAGTCGTTTTTGTAAAGGTAGTCATTTCAGTCGAAAGAACGACGTCTAGATGACCATTTTAGAAAACATACTTCCACTTTGAGTTTAACCATAATTTTTGGATATAGTTTCATGTTCATAATAAAAATCATTTTCTCAGAATAACAACTTTTAAATCAAAGTTTATCATAGTTTTTAATTAACTAACCCAAAACAGCCCGCGGTGTTACTACGACGGCGTAAATCCGGTTTTACGGTGTTTTTCGTGTTTCCAGGTTTTAAATCATTAAGTTAGCATATCATATAGATATAGAACATGTGTTTAGTTGATTTTAAAAGTCAAGTTAGAAGGATTAACTTTTGTTTGCGAACAAGTTTAGAATTAACTAAACTATGTTCTAGTGATTACAAGTTTAAACCTTCGAATAAGATAGCTTTATATGTATGAATCGAATGATGTTATGAACATCATTACTACCTTAAGTTCCTTGGATAAACCTACTGGAAAAGAGAAAAATGGATCTAGCTTCAACGGATCCTTGGATGGCTCGAAGTTCTTGAAGCAGAATCATGACACGAAAACAAGTTCAAGTAAGATCATCACTTGAAATAAGATTGTTATAGTTATAGAAATTGAACCAAAGTTTGAATATGATTATTACCTTGTATTAGAATGATAACCTCCTGTAAGAAACAAAGATTTCTTGAGGTTGGATGATCACCTTACAAGATTGGAAGTGAGCTAGCAAACTTGAAAGTATTCTTGATTTTATGTAACTAGAACTTGTAGAATTTATGAAGAACACTTAGAACTTGAAGATAGAACTTGAGAGAGATCAATTAGATGAAGAAAATTGAAGAATGAAAGTGTTTGTAGGTATTTTTGGTCGTTGGTGTATGGATTAGATATAAAGGATATGTAATTTTGTTTTCATGTAAATAAGTCATGAATGATTACTCATATTTTTGTAATTTTATGAGATATTTCATGCTAGTTGCCAAATGATGGTTCCCACATGTGTTAGGTGACTCACATGGGCTTCTAAGAGCTGATCATTGGAGTGTATATACCAATAGTACATACATCTAAAAGCTGTGTATTGTACGAGTACGAATACGGGTGCATACGAGTAGAATTGTTGATGAAACTGAACGAGGATGTAATTGTAAGCATTTTTGTTAAGTAGAAGTATTTTGATAAGTGTATTGAAGTCTTTAAAAAGTGTATAAATACATATTAAAACACTACATGTATATACATTTTAACTGAGTCGTTAAGTCATCGTTAGTCGTTACATGTAAGTGTTGTTTTGAAACCTTTAGGTTAACGATCTTGTTAAATGTTGTTAACCCAATGTTTATAATATCAAATGAGATTTTAAATTATTATATTATCATGATATTATCATGTATGAATATCTCTTAATATGATATATATACATTAAATGTTTTTACAACGATAATCGTTACATATATGTCTCGTTTAAAAATCATTAAGTTAGTAGTCTTGTTTTTACATATGTAGTTCATTGTTAATATACTTAATGATATGTTTACTTATCATAGTATCATGTTAACTATATATATATCCATATATATGTTATCATATAGTTTTTACAAGTTTTAACATTCGTGAATCACCGGTCAACTTGGGTGGTCAATTGTCTATATGAAACATATTTCAATTAATCAAGTCTTAACAAGTTTGATTGTTTAACATGTTGGAAACATTTAATCATGTAAATATCAATCTCAATTAATATATATAAACATGGAAAAGTTCGGGTCACTACATGAAATACTTGCAAAACAGATAAGTTGAGGCAAAACAGATGAATACGACTTGGTTCACTAGCACTGGTCCGTCGAGGAAAGATAAGCTTTACTCCGAGACATAAGATACGATATTTGTACTTTAAAACCTTTTAAAAAGAGTGAATAAGTGATATATATATATATATATATATATATATATATATATATATATATATATATATATATATCCCACTGGTTGTGTGCAAGTGTAATTATCACGTCATGGTCATGATGAGACGTGTTTTATTGTTTTTATTTTCTTTGTCGAATGTTAATGAGATGTTAATTCATTGTTTTTATTTTCTTTGTCGAATGTTATTTTAGTATTGATATGGATTATCTATGCATTTTTAATGTTTGGTGTTTTTCAATTTATGATTACAATATATTAAAATATGATTATGCTTTATTTTATAATTATTTTTAATAGAAATTATTGATTGGATGTCGTAAATTTGAATTAAACTGAATTCAGGCCCGAATATATGGATCCAATAATCCGATCCGGGCCCAAATAATTAAACCGATCCGAATACCTAAATCGTAAAAGAATTCGAACCGGACCCAAATATCCGAACCGGATCCGAATATAGAAACCTATTCGGAATTACTAGGAAGACTTTTTTTTTAATGGTATCAACTTTGAAAACATTATATTAGGACTCTGTATTGGGTACTAAACTAATATCTTATTATATATTAGAACCCATTTTATGGTTTTAAGGTTTAAGAACTATATATTAGGACTTTTTTAGTGGTACTAACCTTAAAAATCATTATATTAGGACCTTATTATGTGGTGCTAAAGTAACATTTGTGTATATTGGGACCTTTTTTCTTGGTAGTAAACAAGAATATCGATACATTAGGACCTTTTTTATTGGTACTAATGTGTGACGACCCGAAAATTTCCGACCAAATTTAAACTTAACCTTTATATGTTTCCGACACGATAAGCAGAATTTGTAATGTTGAATCTCAAAAAGTTTGGAACTACATTCATGTAATCAATTACCCTTTGACCATGTTCGACGATTCACGAACAATTATGTGTATATAGATATGTATATATAATATATAATATTAACTGAAAACATTAACAAAGTATTAGATATATGATACTTTACATGAACATATTTGTTTCGATATATTTATCGACAGAATTAAGAGATAATATCAAATAATTGAATTATCAGATATATTATGATATGATTACGGGCCTATGTTATGAGGTCCACTGTGATTTAAGAAATCTATTCTTTTTGACAACTCAATACTTAACCAGTATGATAAAGATAACGATATTTATATTTTATTTTATTAAATATATAAAACGATTTAAATTAATATTATATATATATTTTTATACGCGTATTATACGTACATAGTTTTATACTTTTACTATACTTTAACTTTACCTTTACTTTACTTTTACTTTACTTTAACTTTAATAATTCACTTTAATAATTCACTTTAATAATTCATACTTTAATAATTCACTTTAATAATTCATACTTTAATAATTCACTTTAATAATTCATAATTTAATAATTCACTTTAATAATTTATACTTTAATAATTCACTTTAATAATTTATACTTTAATAATTCACTTTAATTATTCATACTTTAATAATTCACTTTAATAATTCATAATTTAATAATTCACTTTAATAATTCATACTTTAATAATTCACTTTAATAATTCAAAAATCTATTATAAATAGAATTCAATAGGTTTCATTATTTCAGAGAAACTTGAAAATATATTTCTCTAAACTCTCTCAATCGAATTACTATATATATATATATATATATATATATATATATATATATATATATTTACTTAGTATTATTTCAAGATATTATTAGTATACATAAAATACTACGACGGAGTTATATTCAGACGATTTCAAAATAAGTTTTCAAATGGGATAGAGCTAAGGAAATTATGGGTTATAGCTATGAAGGTTATGGGTATTGATCGAGGGTATTGTTCGTGAGGTCAACCTAACGTTTATCATTTTCGTTGCGTCTACGTACTTTTCTGCAATATTGAATCACAATATTGATACGTTCGTGAATCCGAGACAAACCCTGCACTTGTTCAGTGCCGTCATATACATAATTGCTACGAAATACATTATTGTGAGTTTCATTACTCCCTTTTTATATATATTTTTGGGCTGAGAATACATGCGCTGTTTTATAAATGTTTTACGAAATAGGCACAAGTACTAAAACTAATTCTATGTGGGTTTAAACCAGAAATATACCCTTAGCTTGGTAACATTAAACTACTTGTCTATGTACGGTAGGCACGAATCCTAAAGATAGATCTATTGGGTCTGACAAACCCCATCCTGACTATGGGATGCTTTAGTACTTCGAGGTTATTTTAAACACACCTGATCTGGTGTACTTCAGAGGGTAAAACATGAACGTTAAGGCTTGTTACCGGGTGCCTACAACTTATAGAATACTTTTATACACTTGCGAGTGTACGGATATTTATAGAAACTGAAATCTTGTGGTCTATTACTATTACGAAAATGATGGATTATGATAAACTAATGAACTCACCAACCTTTTGGTTGACACTTTAAAGCATGTTTATTCTCAGGTATTAAAGAAATCTTCCGCTGTGCATTAGCTCATTTTAAGGATATTACTTGGAGTCATTCAAGACATAATTTGAAAGACGTTGCATTCGAGTCGTTGAGTTCATCAAGATTAATATTAAGTCAATTATAGTTGGATGTAATATGAAATGGTATGCATGCCGTCAATTTTTGATGTAAAGAAAGTTTGTCTTTTAAAAACGAATGCAATGTTTGTAAAATGTATCATATAGAGATCAAATACCTCGCGATGTAATCAACTATTGTGAATCGTTTATAATGTATATGAACGGGTCCTTTCAGTTGGTATCAGAGCGGTGGTCTTAGCGAACCAGGTCTTGCATTAGTGTGTCTAACTGATAGTTGTTAAGATGCATTAGTGAGTCTGGACTTCGACCGTGTCTGCATGTCAAAAGTTTTGCTTATCATTTTTAGTCGGAAATCATCTACTTACCATCCTTAGGAAATTACCTACTTATCATTCTTAAGTCTAGATGTGTTTTCCTACATTTATTGCATAATAGTGTATAGACGAATTCTTATCTTAGCATATCTGTTACTGTGAACTTTGACTGACATCTTTCAAAGATTCCTCCGTAATTTATGGGATTTTGGTATTATATATACATATGTAAATTATGTATTGAAGAATACCAAATCTAAATTCTACAATCTATTTCATACCAAAAAAAAATTCTTTCCCTGATCATACAAGATGGATCCCTCAACCAGTTCGAGTTCCTCGGATTCCGACAGCTATGCCGATATGGATTTCCACATGAGCTCCGAAAGCAGTGTGACCGGAATGGATCAACCAATTAGCCATCATCTATTCTGGATGAATTGGGGATGGGTTCGTAATCTACTTAACCATTGGAGACAAGAAGAAGGCGATCCCTTTCATCCACCACATTGCCCTCTTGGCAATGAACCTGAAGCACTTACCGGCGAACCTGTCCGAAACACCATTTTCTCTCTCATTTTCAGAGTATCTCGTCATAATTGTATACTACACCAAATTATAGATCTTATTTATCCGCTCGTCTGAACCGACAATCACCCCGGTGTAATAGAAGAAGTCAACGAGCTTCACGCTCGGGTAGTGGCTTTGGAGAATATGGTGCAAAGGTTACAAACACCAGCAACAGCACCAGCAGCATAACCAGTACCACCATCAACAACATCAACAGTACCATTACCACCACCAACAACAACCGCATCGCAAACCTCAACTTCACAATCTGTCCCACGAGCATCGACGTCATACGCCATGTAGATACCAAGGAATACCACAACGATGAAGTATTGATTCATAACTTCATTGGGGAAACATTCTACGGCGATTATGTAATTTCTAAAGTTTAGAAATTATCTATCCTAGCCTTAACCATAAATCAAATGAGTTTAATTTAATATTAACTCATTAAATCAATATTACATCTGAAGAAATATACACATATATATTTCCATAAAGACTGTAATAAAATTCTTTTGTACAAAATATTAATTGTGAAATTTTTTTTAACGGGTAGGTAATACCCGAGAGATATATAAATTCACAATTAATATGTTACATTCTTCGAATCTGATTCAGCAAATCATCCATTATACTCCCTACTTTCACAACAATATACATTCTTTTATAGAAATCAAAACAACCATACTCATTCAAAATCTAATTACATATTTTGATTTTGAAATCTCAGAATTCGATTCAAGATATAACCGAAATCATCACTCTTAGATTCCTACATCTTTCAAAACTATACTTTGACTTCAAAACTGTCTTAGAACCTCATTTCTATTCATGGAACTCACAAAAAATATTTGTATCATTCAAAATCTTAGAACATCATATGTATATTAACAATTACAATATGTGTTCAAACACTTCAAAATTCCTAAAGACATGCGAGATGATGATCCAACCACATATTACCCACTGTCATGCATCTGAAAAGCTCTCGAAACCAAAGTTATAGTTTAACACGTATCCGTGTCAGATCCTTTGATATTTATTACCAAATATAATTTTTCAATCTCTTTCCAAAATAGACAGTTTTGTCACAGCTCCAGCAAATCACCTTCATTTGTTTATACGAATAAACCTTATTATAACAATTACCCCTTCATCATTGTTACCGGGGAACCTTTCATATCTCGCCACATTAGCAGTAAACTTATCAACAACTTCATTAACCTTCGACTTAAGCCTCTCCGAAAAGCCGCTATACTTATTCATTAAAACCCCATCATGTACTCACCTACATCCTGTAACAATAATTGTCACACCAACTACTGGGAATTAGCAATCAGTATTTTGAATTTCGCGACAATTTTACTTCAAAAGTTATACATATAACGTCTATCTCCTAGACTTACATACTTCGAATGTGAATTTTCTGAAAAACATCCCAAACTATGAACTAGTTCTCCGAAATTGGAAAAATGGTGATGAAGCAGCAAAAACTGTAAACGACTTTAACAGTCAAAAGTTTGATAATAAAGAATAGTATGGTGGTAAAGCTGAGAAAAAGAGAAGGTTTGAAACTGGAAAACGGATTGAGCAGACCATGAAGGAGGCTGTGGACAAATCACAAAGACTAAACCTGCCTTCAAAGGATCCAAATGATTCAGTGTCTACTGAAATTGTTAGCAAACAACTTACTTCTTATTCTAAACCTTCACAGACAAATCTTCTTCATCGTCCATATTATCGTATCTTTTATTATAATATCTTCGATATTCCTGAAGATATTTTCACAACTATTCTTATCTGAAATCTTTTATCTCTTCGCAATATCTGCGTTACAACATAAAAAGAAACTTTGTTAGTTTCTAAATTCTAAAAAAAAAAATTTGAATTTAAAATAGGAATGTTTTTGAAGTAGTGTTGGGAATTGAAGCATGAGTTAGTATAATATAATGACACTTGATCAACGTGATTATATTACAGTAAGTCATGCTGAGTTTCTAATGGAACGTGATGATTCACAGAACATACCGTCATCATGTACTGTTTACACGACTCTTACATTCTACCCAATTTCCAAACATATTAAGAACATATCATCTTGATAACTCTATATTTTCGGATATTCTGGTAATTTGGCAAATCAAGATCGTGCCATTACGATTTTCTTCTTGGAACATTAACTATGTTCATCCAAAAATTCATATCTATGAATTCTGGACCATTATCCGCTTGACTTAAGGTCAGGAAGAGAAAACGAAAGCATGAAGCTTCGAAATATAATGGAGAATATAAAGCCCGATAACAATCCCGAAATTACAAACCGTGTATATCAATGCGTATAGCAATATAAAGACACGGGAGAATAAAAAACACAATAACCCTAAGGTAATGGTAGAAGAAAATAACTTCCTCCGGTGGTAGATGAAAAAGAAGAATGACAGATATGAAAGTTAAGAGTATGTCAAGAATCAATACTGGATGAAGCATATTAACGAATGCTTTAAAGTATGAATTGGGGAGAAAGACTAGAAGGTGTGAGCTGTGGAAATAAAGAAACGAAGGGGGTGAAATTATAGTAAAATATCAGACAGAGAAATCGAGACAGATTATCGCATTTAATCAAAGAAGATCCCGATTTCCTTAATCGCCGAAGAACCAAATCTTATTGCAAAGATTTTCTTTAAATCCCATAAATTCCGGAAATCAATCATAACTACGTCATCGGTTAAAACGAATATACGTTTACTCATTTCACTCTCTTGCGATAGCTTCACTTATACTCTTCCCGTAATTAAATTGTTTTATCTATATTACTCAATGATGATAAAACTCTATTTATCAACTCATATTCGTCATGAAAACATTTTTATAGTTAGCCATGACGACCTCGATCAAATTTCGGGACGAAATTTCTTTAACGGGTAGGTACTGTGACGACCCGGAAATTTCTGACCAAATTTAAACTTAACCTTTATATGTTTCCGACACGATAAGCAGAATTTGTAATGTTGAATCTCAAAAAGTTTGGAACTACATTCATGTAATCAATTACCCTTTGACCGTGTTCGACGATTCACGAACAATTATGTGTATATAGATATGTATATATAATATATAATATTAACTGAAAACATTAACAAAGTATTAGATATATGATACTTTACATGAACATATTTGTTTCGATATATTTATCGACAGAATTAAGAGATAATATCAAATAATTGAATTATCAGATACATTATGATATGATTACGGGCCTATGTTATGAGGTCCACTGTGATTTAAGAAATCTATTCTTTTTAACAACTCAATACTTAACCAGTATGATAAAGATAACGATATTTATATTTTATTTTATTAAATATATAAAATGATTTAAATTAATATTATATATATATATTTTTATACGCGTATTATACGTACATAGTTTTATACTTTTACTATACTTTAACTTTACCTTTACTTTACTTTTACTTTACTTTAACTTTAATAATTCACTTTAATAATTCATACTTTAATAATTCACTTTAATAATTCATACTTTAATAATTCACTTTAATAATTCATAATTTAATAATTTACTTTAATAATTTATACTTTAATAATTCACTTTAATAATTTATACTTTAATAATTCACTTTAATTATTCATACTTTAATAATTCACTTTAATAATTCATAATTTAATAATTCACTTTAATAATTCATACTTTAATAATTCACTTTAATAATTCAAAAATCTATTATAAATAGAATTCAATAGGTTTCATTATTTCAGAGAAACTTGAAAATATATTTCTCTAAACTCTCTCAATCGAATTACTATATATATATATATATATATATATATATATATATATATATATATATATATATATATATATATATATATATATTACTTAGTATTATTTCAAGATATTATTAGTATACATAAAATACTACGACGGAGTTATATTCAGACGATTTTAAAATAAGTTTTCAAATGGGATAGAGCTAAGGAAATTATGGGTTATAGCTATGAAGGTTATGGGTATTGATCGAGGGTATTGTTCGTGAGGTCAACCTAACGTTTATCATTTTCGTTGAGTCTACGTACTTTCCTGCAATATTGAATCACAATATTGATACGTTCGTGAATCCGAGACAAACCCTACACTTGTTCAGTGCCGTCATATACATAATTGCTACGAAATACATTATTGTGAGTTTCATTACTCCCTTTTTATATATATTTTTGGGCTGAGAATACATGCGCTATTTTATAAATGTTTTACGAAATACGCACAAGTACTAAAACTAATTCTATGTGGGTTTAAACCAGAAATATACCCTTAGCTTGGTAACATTAAACTACTTGTCTATGTACGATAGGCGCGAATCCTAAAGATAGATCTATTGGGTCTGACAAACCCCATCCTGACTATGGGATGCTTTAGTACTTCGAGGTTATTTTAAACACACCTGATCTGGTGTACTTCAGAGGGTAAAACATGAACGTTAAGGCTTGTTACCGGGTGCCTACAACTTATAGAATACTTTTATACACTTACGAGTGTACGGATATTTATAGAAACTGAAATCTTGTGGTCTATTACTATTACGAAAATGATGGATTATGATAAACTAATAAACTCACCAACCTTTTGGTTGACACTTTAAAGCATGTTTATTCTCAAGTATTAAAGAAATCTTCCGCTGTGCATTAGCTCATTTTAAGGATATTACTTGGAGTCATTCAAGACATACTTTGAAAGACGTTGCATTCGAGTCGTTGAGTTCATCAAGATTAATATTAAGTCAATTATAGTTGGATGTAATATGAAATGGTATGCATGCCGTCAATTTTTGATGTAAAGAAAGTTTGTCTTTTAAAAACGAATGCAATGTTTGTAAAATGTATCATATAGAGGTCAAATACCTCGCGATGTAATCAACTATTGTGAATCGTTTATAATGTATATGAACGGGTCCTTTCATAATGTAGTATTTTTTTTGTAATAGGACTCTTATTTGGGGTACTAACATAATAATGAGACCATTTTTGTTAGTCGTTAAGGAATATAAAACTTAAATAGAACCCCTTTGTTGGTAGTAATTATATATATTTTTTTACTTTTGGGACCCTTTTGCATGTCCCAATCTAAATAGAAGTCACTTGATATATACTTGTAAGGACTTTTATATGTGGTCGTTATATATATTATAGGACCCGATAATTGGTTTCATAATCATATTACTTTTTAGGACACTTTTTTGCGTCTATATTTTATACGACCGCCTTAGTTGGTACACATGTCATGTTGGTCCTATCAGGCCAAAAGGTCCTATAAAGTGACATTATAGGACCAATTTGTGTGTCCTATATGTACACTTTTGTTGTAGTGTTCAACAAAGAATATTCTAGCTTTCGAACGGCATGAATGGTACTTCGCGTTGAAACATACGCTGAAGTGACACCGTAGCGGGATGCCTCCGGGTTTCATACCCGTCGCATCAATCCCGGCATGGTCTAGATGATGACATGTATGTCATGACAAATTTATCAAGTGCAACCTTGAAACGCCACGCTACCGTGATGATGACATCGTGCTAAATGTATGAGCAAATAATACATATTGCAAAAATAATTAATATACATGGCATATAATTCATAAATATTGCTCGATTTAAAATAAAATTGTTCGATTACAACCATCAACAATTCATAAAAGTTACAAAGACCCTAATCTATTTGGGAATCATCCCTGCAATCCTCGCCACGTCCAGCCCTGGCTGACTCCCCATAGCCTGAATAAAAGGAATCTTAACCTCCTTTACCTCCGTGGCTGCCGTATCGTACTTATCGTACGCATCCAGGTCCAAGTTATTTTCAATTGCGTCGGGTAAAGGGTCCGGAAGCGTGATATTCTCGTTCATCACAGTGTATGTCTCCAGGGGCCCCACGCCTTTCGCAGCATCAAGGAGCCTGCCAAACGGTCCCATGATATGGGGCGACATGATGGTTTTGTTGAAGATGAGGGGAATCATGGATCGAAGCTATTGGAAATCATCCGATGCCTTCTTGTTGGCAGCGGTTAGCTCCTGAACCTGAGCCGCGAGCAGCTCCTTGCTTATTTTCTCTTCTGACAAGTCCTTCTGTGCAACAGACAAGTCAGCAAGAGCCTGTTTCTCCTCCTCCACCTGAACGACCAACTCTTTGATGGAGCGTTGTGCCTCCTTCATAGCTTGGCTCTTTTGGCGCTCCACCTCCGCCACCGCCTTACGGTTATCAGCCATATCCTGCCTTAACGTTTTAATCTCAATGTTCACCTCCTTGACAAGCGTCCCGGCCTTGAGACAATGCTACTCTATTAAGTTCGACCAGACGACTTCATCATGCGTCAATGCTAGGCCCTGGTGAATGTGTTGGATCCTGGCACGACGAGCAACACTATCCGGCATCTTAAGCAATTCCTATGATAAAGCAGGTGGATAGATCCTTTGAAGATATTCAAATTGGGAATATTCATCACCATGCGACACATCCCATATGGTGTTGAGATGGCTGAAGGTTAGCTGCTTGCCAAACCCAGGAGTATGTGGAATCTCCTATGAGTCGCTGTGGTGGCCAGATTGTTATTGATCGAAATCGGTGCCAGAACTGGACAACGTTACGGATTTTTATTTCTGTTGCACCTGGGAGATGTCCTCAACATTGATGATTGGTGGGTTGGTATGTCGCCTTGAAACAATAACTTTTATTAGTTTCCGCCATTGTGATCTTGGTGACGTATTAGCATTATTATTGGGATTGTAATATTACCCACCCTAGCTGGGGTCATGTTGAAAACTTTCCAAGTTGCTCTCAGCAATTTCCTTGGCGCTTTTGGGCTTTTTGTTTCCGCCGGGAGTAACCAAAAATGTGGCGGGGCTGTAACGCTTCTGCCCAGCTAAGGGTTTCGGGATAGCGACGGATATTGGATCTTGATTGGTGATCGGTGTGGATGTCTGTGTTTGTGAAGCGCCACCAGTTTTGGTGGCGGCATTCATTGACCACTCGACGGCTGGCTCTCCCTATTTCTGGGGATCACCTTCTGGCAGCTTGGAAACGGGTACCCTCTTGGATTTAAGCCCCTCAGTGTTAGGGCGGCGGATTGCTTGGCCAAAGTCCATCTCTGCAAGAAAAGAATTATTAAATATAAATAACAGTCGGTACGAGAAAACTTACAAAGAGCGCTACGGCACGAGGAGCATACCCATTCCATTGCAGATCACCATTGGCACCTTATTTGTCCAAGGCCAGTAACATTGAATGTTACCTAGCTTTAGCATCACATCACCGTAAGGACGCATGTCAAGCTCTGCATCCTTACAAATATTGAAAAGATCTTTTTCTTCCGGAGTCAATTCCGGTGTCTTTGATAGTTCCGTAGAACGGGTGAAATGCCACAGAATCAAATGGGCATGCCCTTCGCCTAGCGCATCCTGGTGAACAAATATAAACATATCCCTCCAGTCGTGAAGGGATGGGGATTTCTTCAAAGTGAAGTTACACTTCTTTACAGATGTATACCAGCCCTTCCCAGACGCTGACAGCTTGAACGTTGCTCGGAAAATGTTCAAGAGCGCCGGCCGGCCCTGTCCCCTGTGTTGCCACGCGTGAGGGTGAATTTGGGAAACATTAATTTGATAGTGCTCCAATACAGATGCAACGAAAGGCGTTAGCGGCAAGCGAAGGTTGCCAACCAATATCGCCTTCATGTATAGCGTGAAATAATCAGTGGGTGGGGAATGGGCACGTTGTTCATCCATCGCCACCATCGTATGCCACCCGGCAAGCGGCGGATAATCACCGATAAAGTCCTTAAGTAAATCCGTTGTGATGTTACTGCGTTCCGTCGCAACATCCGCTTTAGACATGATGTACTAACCTTTGAAAATAAAATAACGGTACGCGAAGAGAAGGTGGAAAGCACGTGAAGAAATTAACAGCAGCAGACTTGAATGATAAGTTGCAATCACAAGGAGTAAGTAAAAATGAGAGGGTAAATCCTCTATTTATAGAAAATGTTTTGGATGGGCCTCAGTAGTGGGCTTTCATCCTGGATGTCCACATGTTTTTTCACCATGGATTCATGACTGTTAGATTCGCGTCGTTCCACTTCTTACAGCAGTAACTATGATGGCGTTTACATAGGGAACAGCAAGTTTGGCGGCTGATGGGATGTTTCCTGTGTCAGAAACACTCATGATGTTCCTTTTATATTATAAAATGATATTAGCCAATGTCATTTTAATAACCGATACCATCATTTCGTGGAGCGAAGCACCTATCACATTGGCTTTATATTTTCTAAGCGGGCAGATAACGTTAGTTTGGTCACGTACAAGTACATTTTGTACCCAACCAAACTGGGGGACTTAATGACGTACGTCACGCCACGCTGCGTCACGTGCAAGGCATGACGTCTAGCACACTAAAAGCCTTGGTCAGGAGCTTGTTTAATGTTGCGTCACGTGACACCCGTGACGTCCAGCCAGCTGAACCTTCACTATATTCAAGTCAACCCCACGCGTCGGGTAGCTTGACGTCCCCGTAGAATTGACCTGGTGTTGCCAGGCTGGACTAAAACCCTACATATCAGGAACGTGGAGGACGTGGAGTAGGTTGTAGGCACGATTGGAAGATTCTAATGGCAGTTATGGAGAGTGGGAACTAATAGAGCGGTTATCATACATAACCGCCGATTATCCATCTATAAATAGTGCTCTTAAGCCTCATTTTAAGGCTAATCAACTCGCATACACTCTAATCTTCTTTTCACCCCTACCTTGGAGGCTCGGCAAAAGACAAACATCACCACAACTCTCATATCCCATTTAACCGGAGGAACCCCTTTCATAGGTTAGATTTCCCTTCTTATTCACCTGCACTCGAACCAGACAATTTTGGTTCGATCAGGTGAGTTAATGTTTTTGATGGCGATATTTATGCATTGTGTCCATAAGTGAAAGATGGGTGCAAAGTTATGTATATTGTGAATTGTACTTCAGCCTAAACAATGGTGGGTGTACCAACAAACATTTCATGTTGTATAATCTTGTTATACACATCAAAAAATTTCCTTATTTCACTGGCTCGTTTTGCTGGGTGACATCAAATTTTTTGTCAAATATAATGTCAGGTTTGGGTGAGTTTCGTAAAAAAGGGTTAGTGATCAAAGCGATGTTGGTCAGATGATAATTTTTCTGAAAAATAAATTGAATGAGACTACAATGTTATTCCTGTGCATTTGTATCTTTTCTAGCATGTCACAATATGACCATTCCCTACCCATCGCCATTCATTTCTGATCGATGAAGCCGTTGGCACTGCGGTGTTATTCATCATTCATATGTGATGGTATTTCGCCCTTTTCACGGGCGTTTTTAAGCATATTCCATCATAGAGCTTAACGAGCTTCACGAGCTTCACATATTCTTGTTCCATTTGCTTTCCACATATACTCTGTATATTTAATTAATATAGTGGGTTCTAGTTTTATTAAGGAAAGTGTATGGTGGCTGGTAGTGAATCTGCTATTCATTTGTGATGGATAAATACTAATGTGACGCTAATGCGACAGTTTGTGATGGTTAAAATAAAACAGTTAGTCTTCTTCCAAATCACATATTGCAGCTCCACGTGAGCACCTTACATCATCTGCAATTATCTGCAAGTTCGATTTCACATTATTATACTTTATACCAGTGTTGTAAAAATCCGATTACTTACCGATCAATCTCCGATTAATCATTTTAAGAACAATCGGTTCCGATTTTTCAAAATTCATTTAATTATCGATCAACATCAATTGATGGGTTAAAATCGAAGTTGATAATCAAAGTCGGTCAAAGTCAAAATTGGTCAGCATTTTAACATTAATTTGAACTAGAAATTTATAGTTTTAAATAAAATGAATAGATTTAGACAATTATGTTAAAGTTTATGTTTAAGCCTATGAGTTTCTTCTATTTTTACACATACAATTTTAGAAAGTTAATATTTAAATGCATAAAGTATAATTCGATTAATCCTCGATTAATCCTCGAATTGACGATTAATTCTTCCAAAGTCCTGACCGATTAATCCCCAAATAACGAATTTTGCAACCTTGCTTTATACCATATAAATTAATATGATATGATGAGTAGTAACATATTACAACATAGTATTATTACATTTTATACCATCAAATAGTACTGATTCAAGTTACTATAAATAATAACGGCATATATATAAGTTTATAATATACATGCATAAAGAATAACTAGAATATCGTCAAAGTGTTGTTGTATTGGAGGTGACCTAACTTCTCATAAGAAATAAGGTTAGGGGTTCTACCTGCAAATATTTCCCTTGAGGTTACCCGCCTTGGCCCTCAGAGGTTTCGACGTATTGTAACGGTTGAATTAACCAGTTATTCATGATGTACATGTTGCACATATTCATCATGAGGGGTAGCAATATCATATGGTTGCCAAAAAGCTACATCAAATGACTCTTGAGCAATTCCGTTTGAGACTCGATATATCTGAAAAAAAGCTACATCAAATGACTCTTGAGAAATTCCGTTCGAGACTCGATATATCTGCTACATCAAAGTATCTTGAGTAAAAGCTTCTGTTGCCATATCAAATAAGTTGAAGATTACAAAATGGTTGTCTGATTCAAGGGGAGTAAAAGAGAATTCACGAAGACTCTACAGGGGGGAGGGGAAGGGGAGCTGTCAAGCCTTTCAAATCCCGATCAGTCTCTCAAAATCAAGCAATTCAAGAAAGATTTATCTTCAACAAATTTTGCAATGAATGCCAAAGTTTAAAGATTCTCTGAGTGAAGATCAAGTTACATAATGTGCTTCAAAGATCTTCTCGACGTTTCTTACAGTCAGTATTCAAACATCAAAGATAACATCAAAAGTTGGAGATTTATCAACTTATTCGTCAATGATCAAAGAAGTACAGGTCAAAAGGACCATTCGATATCAACTCCAGAAGATAGAAGTATTTCTCAAGATCGTTCAGAAGATGGAGTTATGATTCTTGAATCATTCAATTTAAGAATCGTGTTTCAAAGAAACACTCAACAACTCAAAGCTTACACAACACAATGTAAATTGTCATAACAGTTCAAGAAAGTTGAAGATATTAAAAAGTTAAGATCATCGTCAACGGAGCATGCACAACCAACACAAAGAGAGAGATTGTTAGGAATTAAGTAATATTGTAGATTATTTATGTAATTGTAAAGGTTACCGATGTCAGCCACAACTGTAATACCCCGTCAAAATATGACCTTAACGTGCTGTATTACCAGAGGTCAAAGTCCAGTCTTCGTACTCTATATGCTTTAATCCTAAGTTTCCTTGCTTGACCTCTAACATTTCTTTTATTGCGGAAACGTAGCTAAAGTAGATTACCTGAGAGTAACATGTTTAAAAAAATGTCAACACAAAGGTTGAGTGAATCATAGGTTTAAGTAGTATAAAAAGTAGAGTATATACCACAAGATTTGTTTGTTTGCATGCTTTGCCGGCATCTTTAAAATATAAAAAGATTCTATAAGTTTTAGCACCCGATAACTAAGCCTTAACGTTCGTTTAGTACCCCTGTTGTTATGTACACCTAACCAAAATGTACCACCTCAAATAGTATACGCCTGTTAAGTTTAGGTAAGTTTCTAACCTGGACAGAAGGGGATGTCAAGCCCTATGGATCCATATACACCTATTCGCGCCCACCAGTTCCTAAACTGCTAGTTACTAGTTACCAAAGCTAAGGGATTTTCAGTTATAACTCAGCATAGAATGTAAGTTTATAACTTGTGTCTACGTTGTAAAACAGAAAAAGACATGTATTCTCACCCCGAAAACAGTTTATAAAACAATTAAAAAGTTGACGCTATGACTCACCTTATGAGCACAGTAACAGTGTGATAGCAAATAGCAGCAGTGGTCCAAAGTTGTCAACCTGTCATCATTAGGTTTAAGTTAGTTGGATCATCATGGTCATCATCATCATCATTATAGTTATGTGTTTGATATATGTGTTCATATATATTACCGGTGTTCCTTTTAAGAATTTTCAATACTAACCATTCTCAAAGTTTAGATGTTGTATAACTCAAATGATCCTCGTTGCTATCAAGTAAGTCAATAGATAGCCAGATGTAACCGGAGGCCAGGACTCTTGATCTAACTTTAAGTCGTGACATTCGAGATCCACAACCATATCCCAACTGGCAACCTAGACACCATCCATGACCATAAGTAGCGGTGAGACTCATGAAAGTCATACGTTATCCGTTTGTGATTATAGTTCATTATATACTTATATAATTCATATGTGTCTATCTATGTATTATATGTTCTTATGTATTCCTTGTGTGTATCGGGATACATCACAAGTATTATGTTCCATATATACATATATATATATATATATATATATATATATATATATATAAGTTTGTGCGTTGTCTATAGTTACATATATGTAATATTTATGTATTTAAAGTTGTATTGGACTTATACATAACATATATGTTATTAGTTCATGTTACAATATTACTTATGATAAAGTTTAAATCTTTATCTTCTTAACCTTTATACTTATCAATATCCTTATCACATTATTATCATATTAGATCATAACTATAACCTTTAACCATTTATATATTTATAACTTATATAACTTCATCAATAATCTTCAAATTCACATTCATATTCATATCAAGATTCACATGCATATTTATATAGATCTTCATCACTTTTAATCTTATTTATCTTTTAATCTCATAATATTCCTAATTATTTCATGATAATATTCATAATGATAATATTAATATTACTACTTATAAACTCAACATGTTTATAATTCATAACTTATCACAATACTTATTCCTTCATATTAACAATCCTATTTATTCTCATATTCAAGTATTCATCTTCATACTTAACTTATATTAATATGCATTATTAATCATGATCATAAACATATAACTTAAAGAATTCAAACAATTAGTTTATGGCTTTAGGGATACCTTAAAAGTGGTTTTAAACAAGAAAAAGTGGCGTTTGTTGGGGATAACAAAACGAACAGCTGCAGTAGCAAAACAGGAGCAACTCAACGCGAAAAAGTGGCGGTTTTGGTTGCTTTGGGAGCCGACAGCACCCACAAATCAGGGGCTGTTTTGGGGCGACTTGTGGTGGTATTTGATGGTCAAAAATAGCAGCAAAAGGCTGCTGCAGGTGGCGGTGGTGTAGCTGAAAAATGGCAGCAGCAGAATAGCAAAA
Organism: Rutidosis leptorrhynchoides; assembly: GCF_046630445.1. Taxonomy (NCBI): domain Eukaryota; kingdom Viridiplantae; phylum Streptophyta; class Magnoliopsida; order Asterales; family Asteraceae; genus Rutidosis; species Rutidosis leptorrhynchoides. The sequence continues at coordinate 349,305,882 of NC_092339.1, read as the reverse complement.
CTGGTGACGGCTGGGTGGCGGTTCAGGGACAGAAACAGCAGCAAAGTGGCGACTGCAGGTGGCTGTTGTTGTGGCATTTTCCAGCTGCAAAAATAGCAGAAAATAGGCGGTGGTGGTGGCGGTTTGGGGCTGCAGTAGACAGCAGCAAGTGGCGGTGGTTGAGGGTATAACAACCCAACTTTTTCGATCATTTTTAAATTTAACGATCGTAGGAATAACGAACTTGAAACTTAGGTTGTCCAAAGTAAACAAACTTGGTTAGAAAATCGAAACTATTTTTTTTAAGAAAGTAACGAACTTAGGTAACGAGGTTACCTAAACTAACGATCATGGGTCATCATCAATAAATATTTAACGAAGAACTAACACGAATAAAATGTGCGGGGACTAGAGTGTACATTTTACAAAATAACAAAAATCAAATAAATATATAAATATTTAAAAATTTCCGAAAATTAAATAAAATAAATAAATAATTCGGCCAAAATTAAATAAGATAAATAAATAAATTAAATGTATTATTTATTTTAATTCTAGATTAATCTTTGAAGAGTCCTAAACACATACCAAATCATAAACTTTATCCTAAAGAAACCTAATCACCCTCGAACACTTAAACTCTATCTTTAAAATGAGAAGTCCTAATGTTCTTCAAACTTCTAAAGCCTTATCCTAATCTCATACTAATACTAACCTCTATCAAACTACTAGCCTATATAAACCCTCTAGACCTCCTAATCTTTCATTCATAAAATCACACACAAAAACTCTCCTCTTTTCCTCTAATTTTCGGCAGCCACCACCACCTTCACAATCACCACCGCCGACCACCAAATCACCATCATCACCGCCACCTGATGCTGCTGTCTTTTGTAGCCACAAACCGCCGCCACCACCACATGTTTGCTGCTGTTTTGCAGCCAAAAAATGCCACCAAAATAGCCCACAACCATCGCCACCTTGTTGTCTTTGTGTAGCTACAATTGCCGCTAGTCTGCTGCTATTTTCTGCAGCTCAAGCCGCCACCTTCTGCAGCTTTTTGCTGCTGTTTTTGGCCGCCAAAAGTCAGCACAAACCGCCCCTAAATAGCCCCTGCTGCTGTCCCTTTTTGGTGCTGCTGTCCGCCGCCCGAACCGCCACAAAACCGCCACTTTTTGGTCACTTTTCGCTGCATTTTTGCTGATGTACCTGTGCTGCTGTTCGGCCACTTTCTCACCATCAAAAACACCAATTTTCCTTGTTAAAAACACTCATAAGGTATATCATAAACCCAAGTTTTAAATATACACTTTATATGTACATAATTGTTAATTTATACGCTTAAGTTGTGATATTTATAATGAGTAAAAGTTGGTGAATATGAATATGAATTTAATAAAAGTTGTAAACTTTGATGATAATACTTATATTATGATTATGAATAAAAACTCTTAATTTGAATATAAACTTGTAATACGAATATGATTATGGATAAAGATATAAGTATTATGGTTTGATTTTGAATCATGAACATGTAAATATTATGATAATAAGATATACATTAAACATAAAGATTACAAATTAAACAAAGCTATGATCATAAACTAGGACTCATGGATATTATAAGTTAAGAATATAAAGAGTTTGATTATGAATAATAATTCAAGACTAAGCATACATTAATATTATAAGTTATGAATTAAAGATTATGAAGTATGAATCATGAACTTGAAGATTATTGATGAAGTTATATAAGTTATAAATATATAAATGGTTAAAAGTTATAGTTATGATCTAATATAATAATAATGCGATAAGGATACTGATAAGTATAAAGGTTAAGAAGATAAAGATTTAAACTTTATCATAAGTAATATTGTAACATGAACTAATAACATATATGTTATGTATAAGTCTAATACAGCTTTAAATACATAAATATTACATATATGTAACTATAGACAATGCACAAACTTATATTTATATATATATATATATATATATATATATATATATATATATATATATATATATATATATATATATATATATATATATATATATATATATATATCATGCACATTATATGACATATATGGAACATAATACTTGTGATGTATCCCTATACACACAAGGAATACATAAGAACATATAATACATAGATAGACACATATGAATAATATAAGTATATAATGAACTATAATCACAAATGGATAACGTATGACTTTCATGAGTCTCACCGCTACTTATGGTCATGGATGGTGTCTAGGTTGCCAGTTGGGATATGGTTGTGGATCTCGAATGTCACGAATTAAAGTCGGATCAAGAGTCCTGGCCCCCAGTTACATCTGGCTATCCATTGACTTACTTGATAGCAACGAGGATCTTTTGAGTTATACAACATCTAAACTTTGAGAATGGTTAGTATTGAAAACTCTTAAAAGAACACCGGTAATATATATATATATATATATATATATATATATATATATATATATATATATATATATATATATATATATATATGAACATATATATCAAACACACAACTATAATGATGATGATGATGACCATGATGATCCAACTAACTTAAACCTAATGATGATAGGTTGACAACTTTGGACCACTGCTGCTATTTGCTATCACACTGTTATTGTGCTCATAAGGTGAGCCATAGCCCCAACTTTTTAATTGTTTTATAAACTGTTTTCGGGGTGAGAATACATGTTTTTTTCTGTTTTACACTGTAGACACAAGTGCTAAACTTACATTCTATGCTGAGTTATAACCAAAAATTCCTTAGCTTTGATAACTAGTAACTACCAGTTTAGGAACTGGTGGGCGCGAATAGGTGTATATGGATACATAGGGCTTGACATCCCCGTCCGTCCGGGTAAGAAACTAACCTAAACAAAACGGGCGTATACTATTTGAGGTGGTACATTTTGGTTAGGTGTACGTAACAACAGTGGTACTAAACAAATGTTAAGGCTTAGTTACCGGGTGCTCAAAATTATAGAATCTTTTTATATTTTTAAGATGCTTGCGAGCATGCAAACGAAATCTTGTGGTCTATACTCTACACTTTATACTACTTAAACCTATGATTCCCTCAACCTTCGTGTTGACGTTTTTAGCATGTTATTCTCAGGTAATCTACTTTAGCTATGCTTCCGCAATAGAAGAAATGTTAGAGGTCAAGCATGGAAACTAAGGATTAAGAGTATGAAGACTGGACTTTGACCTCTGGTAATACAGCACGTCATAACTTCATTTTGACGGGGTATTACAGTTGGTATCAGAGCCTCAGTTATAGGGAATTAAGTTGCATTAGTTTGTCTGCCTATATGAGGCATTAGAAGCCTAATCTATAACTTAGAATCTAGAAAATTTCCTAACTACTTGTTCTTGCTTATACTTGAACTTTAATATGTTTCCTTAGATAAAATGTCGCAACTAAACCCTATCATCATTTTGGACACTGAAAATGAAAGTCCTATTCGCTCACCCGCGTATCATCCCATGAGTTCCTCCAAATGGAGAGGTCATTCTGACTCTGAAAGTGAATCTTCCAAAGAGGAGCCTATTACTCCACGAGAGGATAACCCTTTGTGCGATTATCCTGACCGAGAGGAATCCGAGGATAAAGAAGAATCTGAGGAAGCACATACTACTGTACCAAGTCCATAAGACTCGATTTCACCTATTACTCCACCTACTACATCTTTTGTTCCCCGTATACCTTCACTCCCTAAAAACCCACGTAAGCGTAAGGTTGTACCTAGCCCTTGTGCGCATCAGGGTAACAAGGACGTTGTGCGGTATTATATTTTAGACGCTTCACCACCCCGTGTCATTATTCGCCATCTTGATACACCATCCATTAGCACTACAAAAACCTCACCTACTAACGAGGTTAAAGAATTGAAGAAGTTTGTGAAGAAATTGTTATTTAGAATCGCTATCTTAGAGAGGAATTGTAAGGCCGCATCGACTGATCAGAGAAATGTTTAAGGCTTAATTATGATCTACACGATAAGTTGACTGCACTCGAGTCGCTAGTTATGCCAAGGTTACTCAGCCTAGAGTAGAGGCTTTCCGGAGGAAATAGTTCCGACCAATAGGGATCAATCATATAGGTCTATTATTTATTTTACCTGATATTACGTTAGGTCTAGCGGACGCGGTTAGTCCTTTATTTTTGTGATAGGTACTTTACCACTTAGGGAGGTTTATATTTTCTTTATATTTTGGGATATTACGTTTTTCTTATTTTCCTAATACATGATTTCAATTGGTATTATTATTATTACTACTATTGTTATTTATTTACACTAAGTCGTGGGATATTTACATTATACCAACGTCAAATGGAAACTACACTATATTTTTGTAAGAATATATTATTAATTATATGTACTTTTTTTAGTATATATATTTTATTTAATAAAGTGCTCAGTCAACTTCGAAAATGTTTTTAGAATAAGTACAGCCCTGTTTGTTTTAAAATACGCGTCAAAAGTGTCAAAATGAAGTTATCTATAACAAAAAGCCTCATATTTTCAGTTTGTGTCTATAAAAGCATATGTTTTTCGATACTTATAAGTTATTAATCATAGGCGGATCTCATCGACTTGAACTTATGGGGTAATGCCGAGATGGAAGTATGAGTTAGGGTAATATAATGACCGGGATTATATAACGGTGACTCATATAGAAGTTCCGACATTATAACATAAGGAATGGGAAGCAGAACGGAATTTAATAGGCACTGTTTTGGGTATAGTAACTTACAAACTTGTGTATAATTAAAATTGTGCGTCAAAATTTAATTCTTTTTGTTAATTGTATACATTTCTTTCACTTCAACACTACTCGATACTACCCCTCTCTGTTTGACACTATTCACTGCCACGTGAAATGCCCCGTTCATATTGATTATAAATGTTCCATATTAATTAATTTCGTCGCGAGGTTTTGACCTCTATATGAGACGTTTTTCAAAGACTGCATTCATTTTTAAAACAACCATAACCTTTATTTTATCGATAAAAGTTTTAAAAAAAACATTACGTAGATTATCAAATAATGATAATCTAAAATATACCGTTTACACACGACCATTACATAATGGTTTACAATAAAAATATATTACATCGAAATAAGTTTCTTGAATGCAGTTTTTACACAATATCATACAATAATGGACTCCAAATCTTGTCCTTATTTTAGTATGCAACAGCGGAAGCTCTTAATAATCACCTGAGAATAAACATGCTTAAAACGTCAACAAAAAATGTTGGTGAGTTATAGGTTTAACCTATATATTATCAAATTAATATAATAGACCACAAGATTTCATTTATTCAATAATCTTACACTCACAAGTGTATAAAAATCATTATATGATGAACACCTGGTAACCGACATTAACATAATGTATATAGAATATTCCCAGCATACTCGCAAGTATGTCATAAATTGGCAATCGTAATCACCATATAAATCAAAGTATTAAAGCATTCCAAATTCTAGAATGGGGTTTGTTAGGCCCATAGATCCATCTTTAGGATTCGCGTCAATTAGGGGTCGTTTCCCTAATTCTTAGGCTACCGGACTTGGAGGGGCAATATTCGGTTTAATAATCCAACCATAGAATGTAGTTTCGCATACTTGTGTCTATTTTGTAAAACATTTATAAAGATGCATGTATTCTCATCCCAAAAATATTAGATTTTAAAAGTGGGACTATAACTCACTTTTACAGATTTTTCCTTCGTTGGAAATAAGACTTGGCCACTGGTCGATTCACGAACCTATAACAAATATGTACATATATATCAAAGTATGATTTAAATATATTCACAACATTTTTTATTACATTTTTATGATTTAAGTTTGTTAAGTTAGCAGTCCTCGTTAATAACCTACAACTAGTTGTCCACAGTTAAATGTACTGAAATAAATCAATATATATTATCTCGAATCAATCCACGACTCAGTGTATACAAGTCTCATGCTAGATCACAACTCAAAGTATATATATTATTTTGGAATCAACCTCAACCCTGTATATGTGATGGCCCCGTCAAAACACTTAACGACTCCGTCACTTGGTCCTACAGCTTGATCGAACTTAAATGAATTTAACAAACGACATTGCATTCTTTTATTTCAGAAGTTTCCCAAAAAGGAAAGCATACCAAAATATGTAGTTTAAAAGTAACCCAACATATTAATAATCCAAAGTTGACACAAAACATTGTCAACAACCCACAAGTAATAATTATTCAAAAACCGAATGCAAGCCAAAGTTTCATAAATTGTTTCATAAAAATCTTCCCAAATGTATGCAGACTCTTCTAAACATAGCGAAAGCATCACATAAACTCAAGTACCTGTGAAAACATGCAAGTAAACTGTCAACACAAAGGTTGAGTGAATTATAGGTTTAAATAATCGAATAAACTTTAGACCACAAGATTTAAAAATGTTAGAAAACATTAAACATTATTCCATTATCAATGAGCCACCTGGTAACCACTTAACCCTTTATTTACCCTTGCCAATCACAATAAAAATATACACTGGACAGTGTATCTACAACAAAATACGAAGTACTAAACATTCCAATTATAAATTGCTAGCGCGACTAGCTCGAAATGGGGTTATCAAACCCGATAGATCTATCCATAGGATTCGCTTTCACCGGTAGAAACCAATGATTACAGTTACCAGACTAGGGAATATTTTTGTCCAACTCAAAATGAATAATTTAAATTTAATTGTCACTTGTGTCTAAACATGAAATAAAACGCATGTAATCACATCCCAAAAATATACTTTGAAAAGTATGTAAAAACGAGACTATAACTCACCTTAATAGTAATGAAGTAACCAACACAATTAAGCGAACAACAAATGTAGTACAGTGATCAGGAATGATCATAACGCCGACCTATAAATAAAGCAGGTCGATATAAATAACTAACTTAGGTCAAGTCTTAGTATGATAGCTATTGTACATGTTGCAAATACTCATAGAACAATACTCAATATGCATTAGTTTGATCGGAACAGCTTACAGACACACACTTTCTATTTTTAGAAAGTTTCTATTTTTAGCAGGTTTCCATTTTTGGAAAGTTTCTATTTTTGGAAAGTTTCTATTTTTGGAAAGTTTCTAAATTTAGAAAGTTGCTATTTTAGGAAAGTTTATAAGTTAGGAAAGTTTCCTTAATTAGAAAGTCAACAAAAGTCAACTGAAAGTCAAAGTCAACCGAAAGTCAACTCAAAAGTCAACCTTGGTCAAACATGGTCAACGTAAATTTTAAAAGTATAAGTTACAATAATAATGTAAGTTATAATGTTTATTAAAGTTAAATATGTCTAATTATGTCATAACATAAGTTTAATTAAATTAAAATGAATTATTAAAGTTAATATACGTTTAAATAATATAATTAATATAACATAAGTATTTAATTAATTAATTAAATATTAGTCATAATATAAATATTATTAATTAATAATAAATTTTAAATCATATCATAAGTATTATTAATTAATAATTAATCATATCATAAGTTTCTAATTATAACTATTAAATCATAAGTATTTAATAATTAAATTATAATTAAATAACAACTAAGCCTTATAATAATTAAATAATTAATTAATACTTATTATAAGTCTTATTATAATAATCTCATAATATAAGTTTAATACTTATCATAAGTATTTTTCCATTAATAATGAAGTATTATTAATCATATGTTTAATTAAAATGTTAATTAAATCATAAATATTAATTAAATGATATAATAAATATATATCATAAGTTGTAAATAATAATAATTACTTTTTTATCATAAGTAATTAAATGATAATGAAATCCATTATTTATATCATAAGTTTCATAATTAGTCAAAAGTTTTAAATCAAAAGTTCATCGGGTCGTATCCTGAGCCCCGGGTGTCGGTTTTCGGCGAGCCTTACATATATCTCTGCCTAAGCAAACCACCTGACACTTTGGTACACTCAAGAACACCCCAAGAATAGTCCACAAGTCGTGATGTACAGCCATTACACTACTTGGAACTTCAATTCACTCAAAAACGTGTTTTAGACGTAACGGGTGATTCGTGGCTCGGATTGAGATGACCCGAACATGAAAGTTCGTCCCACCATCAGTCATAACACACTAACACACCCTAAATTCACCAAATATGGTCACAAAGTCGGACCAAACCTGGTTCATACCAAAATCACATTTCAATCTTAACAAAATACCACTTTGATCATATCTAGGGCTCCGAGAATCGAAACGACATGAATCCGGAGTCTAAAGTTAATGTCTTGATGAGAGGAACTCATTTATATACTTTATTTTATGATCAAAATCAGTTACAATATCAGAAACACACGAAAAAGCTGTTGTCCCAATTTTATCAAACCGGAAAATATGCAATCGAGCAATTCTACGCATACAATCAACATTACAACAACTAATAATCATCATACTAATAATATAAACATAAAATACAGAAAAATAAATAAAAATTAAAAGTTCTAGGGTTAGGGTTTATACCCTAATCAAGAAACAATTAGTATAATCGCGTAGAGAACGGAACGAGGAATCCGATTGTATGAACGATCTCTAGATCCAAGCTTGAAAAATTGATGAAGATGATGATGTTTGGTGGTGTTGGTCGTCGCCCAAAAAGAGAAGGGAGGGAGGAAGGAGAGCAAAAGTGGTAATTAGGTTTAGATTAAAATTGTGTAATGTGTAAATGAGATGGAAAATAAAAAAAAATGGGGAGTATACTCCCTCCCATTATGGTCGGCCGAATGGGGGGTCATGGGGTGGGCCCTATGGCCCAATCTTGCTAAAAGTGTAATTGCGTGTGACCCGAAAGCCCGAATGAATCCTGTTAACACCTATTTCCTTATGAGGTAAGGCTTAGTATGTCAACAAGAGACTAGAAGTGATCTAGCTTTAGGAGGGCGGAGTGTTGCCGATTGATTTTTACCCTCGGGAAACAATCACTGCAGACCCGGTTCACAAGTGTAGAAACTTGTGGGGTGGCTTAATCAATCTGTCGTCCGTAGAGCGTAAGAGTGCTAGCCGGATGACTTCTAGTGAGAGAAATTAGAGAGAGAAAGAGAAGTGAAGTCTCAGCTCTCAAAGTTATCAAAATATCTGAACTTGTGTAAAATGACGACCCAAGGGGTCTATTTATAGTATCAGATCTACCAGATTTGTTTGGGGACACGTGTCAAATGATGATACGTTCTGTTACATGTGCTCCGAAATTTATGCTAAATGCGGCGCTCTCCGGCCAGGGCTTATGCGCTAGGCGGCCTTCAGGGCTTACGCATGACGGAGCAGCCTGTACAGCGGAGAACGCTGGACGGACAATCTCCACAAAACTGTTGTTTCCAGCCTTTCTGATGCTACTTTTATGCAACCATTATGCCTTTTATATGTGTGTATACGATAGGATACACCATTAAGTCCCCCCAGTTTAAGGACTTAAGCATTTGAAAAATGATTAAGTTGTTAAACTTTTGATAACGCATGCCAAACCAGCCTGTTCATTGCCCACTTGCATCGGGGAAAATATTTTAGGCATTAAATGCAGATGAATTTTACTGACACTGTTATGATTGTCTTCTTACGGCTGAGATCATCCACGCGCCCCCAGTTATAAAAAGTATTATTTTGTACCCTTCGTTTAAACTCGCCCATACACGTGTCTCAATCATGACCATAAAAATTGCACCGATGAACCCTTATAAAAACTGTCATAACCCTGTTACCATCACTTTTTTACCTTTGCCAAGATCCAAAAAGCATATTTCTCCCAAATCTTCATCGCCTTCTTCAATCTTCAACTTTTTAAGGTTTACCGTCTTCCAAGGTCAGTACACTTCATCTTACTGCTATTTTCTTCTTGTTGATATCTGTTACTGTATTATCATGGCTTCTTCACAGAGTACTGGCCAAGAACACGCCAAGCCTTCTTCATCAAATACTGCTGACATTCCAGAAGTTAGCACGATGGCTTCATCATTGACTAGTGAATATTTAGATGGATTAAAGATTGCCTTTCGCCATCTCAATCAATACAACCCTGTTCTTCCCACCATCGGACAAACTGCTAACAACCCTCCTGAGGGGAAAATTACTTTATACACTTTACAAATTACCCACGGCAACTTCCGTGTTCCCCTTACTAACTTTCTTCTTCGCCTTCTTAGATATTACGGGGCTTGTCTTAGTCAGATACATCCCCATGGTCTTCAAAAAATCATCCTTTTTGAAATGTATTGCAATGCTATTAATATAAAGCCTCGCATTAATGTTTTTATCTCTTTGTTTAGAATCCGCACGATTAGCGATTGCTGGCTTACTATTGATAGTAAGAAAAATAATCATTTTGTTGGTCTAAATAGTGTTTCAAACTTGAAGGACTGGAAAAGTCCATTTTTCTTTGTTGATGAAACTGTTATTCCGGAAGAATACTCCGTTGTCCGGGAGTGGGGTGCTATTGATGCTGGCATAGGAAAGGGTGTTAAAATTTCTCCCGCAGAACAGCGGATAGTAAATAGCTTGAAAGGACTCCGTATTCCACCCAGATCATACGAAAGGTATGAGGGAATCCTTGTGCTGTGCAAAGTGAGCCAAGAATGGCCAAGCAATTCTGTGCCAGTACTTCGTGAGAAAAAACAAGGTAGGATGTGATATGATCATCCTATTATATATATAGATTTTTGTCTACTGTTTGTCATGTGTACTTATATTGCTATTAATATGTAATCTTTGCAGGCAACTCCGTGATGCAGGTCCGCTCTTCTCTTTTATCCCCTGATCTTGATGATGATGTGGGGGTCACTGCTCGTGACAAAACTGTTGAAGAGCTTGAGGCGGAGAGAGTTGCAGCTGAAGCTAAAGCTGCTGCCGATGCTGAAAAGGGGAAAGAAATTGCCGTGAGCAGCTCAGACAGCGAATCCGGGTCTGATCATACAGACACTGAGCGGACAACGGATGATACCACCACCGCCGATCAGCAAACATCGGCATCAGTTGACATTACGGGTGAAACCAACCCTACTCCTCCTCCAATCCAAAAGACAAGAAAGAAGAGCATAGGCTCTAAAAGGGTGAAGAGTACTGAGGAGGGCAAAAAGCAAAAACGTAGGAGAAGTATGTCCATTCTTCTCTCTTTTGAAAATGCACATATTTTTGCTTATAACTGTTATGTTTGTTCATAATACTAATTTATTTTTGTTAGTAATTTTAGCAGAGTCGGATGATAGCCAAGGGAAGGCTACGGAGGGCGGTGACCGGAGGCCGGAGAGGAATCTTGAAAGTGAATGAGAGAAGGGCCTGAAAATGCCTGACCCAAACTTTGCTCCCTTCGATGAATCTGAATTTAATGAAGATAGGCCTGAAGGCAACTCTGCTTATGATTCTCCTCTTCCTAATATCACTAATCCTGCTGTCACCTCCTCCAATGTTCAAGAGCCAACTCTTCCTGCTCATGTGAGGGCTTTGCAAGCCATCATTCCAAACCCCCCACTAAAGATAAAGAATTTGCAACTCTTATTCAGGTATGAACGATAAGACCCTCTGCATATATATGCTTGTAATTTATTGATGTGAGCTGTTTGAAATAACTCATAAAATTTTATTGATGTATAGGGTTGTGTTATCCCTGAGCTGAAACCCCAATTCTCTGCTCTTCGTTCTCATCAACTCAGGGAATCAACTATGGCAGCTCATGTACTGCTAACCAACCACCTGGACTCTGTGCTGCAACTGCAGGAACATCAAGAGTCTATTCTTGCCTTTGCTAGTAAAGACATAGCTGAAAGTGCAAATGCTCGTAAAAGAGCTGCTGATGCTGAGCGTGCCTTAAATGATGCGCAGAAAATAATAAAGGCTAAAGAAGTTGAGTTAAAAAGTGCTCAAGATGTTGCTGCTGTTCTGCAAGGGGAAAAGGATGCTGACCAGGTGAAAGTGGGTGAGCTGGAGAAACAGCTGAGTGCAGAGAGAGAGAAGTCTGCTGAGCTACTCCGGAGGGCGGAGAAAGGCGAGGGCAATTTTGCTGAGCTTAAGAAAGGTGTGCCAGGTCTGATAGCTAAGGTGCTTGGATCCAGTCTTGTAGGGAATCCCTACAATGATTATGTTGATGCTGCCTGTGCCCATGCTATTGCTGATGTGACCGGCAAGCTGTTCAAACGCCTTGCTCCCAACCAAACTCCTTCTGCTGCCATTGCCAAACTTATGCCTCCTGGTACTCAAGAAAAATTTGATGAGGCCAAGAACAAATTGATAAATCTGAAGATAAATGTTTATGATGAAGTATGCAGCAAAGAAGACTCTTCTGCTCATGATGTGCTTGGCGTGCAGTTTAATTGATCTTTGCAAAAATTTCAAACAATGTTTTGTAATAAATTTCTTACTGACTTTAACATTATATATATATACTGACTTTATTGTGATGACTATGTGTGCTTATATGCTTGTTGCAAATATTTTTATGCTTAACGCTTTAAAACCAATCAATTATGCACCTGAGCATAAAATTTCTATACACAATTGTACAGTGTATAATTTGAGCAAATCATTTTGAAAAGTGCATAAGGTAACTCATATGTAAATGCCTTGCAGTATTAAGAATACGATGTCTGATTACGCCTTCCATCATAAAATTAATGAGGAAGAATTATGAAGTGTTTTAGAAGAATAACTATAAATCAATAAACTCTCCGTCTTACGCCTTCCGTCATAAAGTATATGAGGAAGAATTGCTAATTATTTTGCCTTCATACATAAAATATATAACTTCGTTCTGTGAAGTAATTTTTTATAATGTTTGTCATGACAAGTATCTGAGTTTGGTATCATGCCTCGGTGCGTTCTAGTAAAACTTAAACATTTTCTAGCCGATCCCTTGTGCCTTTACTGGCCGGCACAAAAGCTTCCGCCATCGGAGGTATTTAAAAATACGATCCTTCTGTGGGTAGGTTATAAATGTAATGTTTTACATTTGTCACGGGTAGCACTTTGTTTAAGAAAAATATAAAATTATTGTTCAGTACTGTGCAATACATAAACGATTGATGACGACTTTTAGGTGGATCAAGCCTAATTAGTACGTCATGAATGTTTAATGTATGCAATTGCTAATGTATGCACTGCAAAATAACCACAATGGTTCAAAGTAAGTTTGATAAACGCTGCTTCATCTTATAATTCGAAATGTGTTCTTCAAATGCCAAACAGGCATGAGTACAACGATTGTAAAAGACTTCTTTTATTGAAATGCTAAATGAAACTGCTCTTTATTGAAAAGATAAACACTGTTCTTGATAACTTGTTGACAAATTGCTTCTTCATATGCCGAGCGCCCAGCACTGTCCGGCCTTCACACTTGCTTACGGAATGAAAAACTCCTGAACTTCTTCCTCGCTGAATAACCTATCACGCCTTCTCTGATTCATTCTGCCTTCTGGACCATTTGCAAACGTTGATCTTTCCCTTGTTGGCTGCACATACTGTGAATGTATGGCTGCGACTCCATTTGGAGTGGGGAATCTGACCTCTGCATGGGCCGTCGATGTTATTGCTCCAAACTTAGCCAAAGCTGTTCTTCCAAAAAAGACATTAAAACGAGAATTGCCATCTATGATTGTGAAATCAATTGTTTCCGTTCTCAACAATGGGAATGTGCCCATAACAACTTCCAAACGAATCTGCCCCATGGCATTTATCGGTGCTCCTGTTAGTCCAGAAACTTTCAACCTCGTTTGCCTAGCTCTGCTCTGCACATGCCTTGGAAAAGTTCTCAAACAATGCCAGTAGATGATGTCAGCTTCACTTCCTGTATCTGTGTAGATACAATTGACAAACTTATTTGCTATCTCTGCTGAAATGATCACTGGTTGGACGGACAACGCCCAATTCTGAATTGACTGAAAGATAATGGGGGCATATCTCCAGCTGTCCAAATTGCTGTTTGATGATTCACCTTCTTCATAATGACCATCGTTAATCCAAACCATCCTGATTACAACTTCTGGAGTTGTCTCATGCTCTGTGATCTGTTCTTCGTACTGCGGTTGGTTTCGATTATCTCTTCCGCCATGCTGCTCTATTCTGTTCTCTCCACGGCGTCCTCTGCTACCATCATTCCTTTGCCACACGAATTTCCTACGAGGATCATTCCTCCTGTACTGTTTTCCAGGCAACAAATGATTCAATTCTCCTGCCTTGATTTTCGCTATGATTTCTCTCATCAAAGATTTGCAATTGTCCGTATCATAGCCCCAAGCCTCATGGAAATCACACCACAACTCACTCTTTGGACCCTCCCTCTCTTCCATAGGTGCTGGAGCATTGAAAGCGGTCCGAATTGGTTCAATGAAAAGGATCTCTTTCGGCGTTTTAGTAAGCGCCATTATCAACGGGTGCCTTTCGATTGGCTTTCTGTTGTGGTGGAAATCATTAGGGTGATTGTTTCCTCTCCATCCTCCATTTGAATTATCATTCCTTCTCTGATTTCTGTCAAAATACCGTCCTCCGTTGTGCGGCTTGCTACTGCCACCAGTTTCAAACTTGTTTAACCCACGCTCACCAGCTCGAACATGCCTCTGTGCTACCTCCAACGCCTGATGCAATGTTTTTGGCAAGTCATACCATAACGCATGAACAAGTGCACTAAACCGTCGCTGGTCCAGACAAAAAATGAAGCCAGATACAAGCTGTGATTCTGGACAATCAGGGATCTTCTGTGCTTCAAGTGTATAACGTTTCATAAAATTGCTCAAAGATTCATTATGATGCATTGTGATCTCGTGTGCATCAAGATGAGTCAGAGTACAGCTCCGAAGATTTTAGTATTGCATCACAAATTTTGCTCTCAAATTGAGAAAACTGGTAATAATCCTTGGCGGCAAACCAGCAAACCATTCACGTGCCATTTTCTGCAGTACCATAGGAAACATATGACACGCAGTTTCATCCTCCCAATGCTGCAACCTCATAACACCTTCAAACATTGTCAAAAAGTCTTCCGGATCCATTGTGCCATCATAAACTCCAATTGTTGGTATAGCAAGATTTCTGGGCAATGGATAATTAGCAATTCGATCAATGAAACACTGCGTTGATTCTACCGTCGCTGGTGGCTTGGTGGCTTGTTCTCCAGTAATGAGGGCAAAAAAGTTGTCCACAGCCACAGCACGGATGGCGGGCTGCGCTAAGCGTTGCTTGTATTTTGCTGGAGCTGTCTGCTTAAGAATGTCATTGAAAAGCAACACTGCCTGCTTTTCTGACATGAACTCATCTTTGTCAATTTCATCATCACAGTCATTATTATCACAACTCAGGTCATTATCATCCCCAGAATCATCAATAAGACTGCCCAGCTTGTCAAGTAGCCTGGATAACTTGTACTTTGATATAGATTGCCTTTTCATTATCTGCTTGTCTTTGCCATCTGCCATCTGCCGAAAAGGTATAAATGACGGACATCGCCGTGGTTGCATCAATGGTCGTCGCTCTGGATTAGCAATAAAATTTGGAAGTCTTTCTGCACTTTTAGCTGTCACTTCTTCGATTACTGGCCTTTTCTCCGAATTAGTTGCCAGATGTTTAAGCCTCTCTGTAGTTTCAGCAACTGTTTCTTCAATCGTACCATCTAGTGGTGAAATAGGTACATCTTCAACAGTGACCATGTCGTCAGTTGATGGATGATTGACTGCTTCAAGTACAAATGGAACTTCAGCTACTTTCGTTCCTTTTCCGTTTCGTGTGTTCTTGCATTAGTGGATGGCGCCATTGTTAACACCTATTTCCTTATGAGGTAAGGCTTAGTATGTCAACAAGAGACTAGAAGTGATCTAGCTTTAGGAGGGCGGAGTGTTACCGATTGATTTTTACCCTCGGGAAACAATCCCTGCAGACCCGGTTCACAAGTGTAGAAACTTGTGGGGTGGCTTAATCAATCTGTCATCCGTAGAGCGTAAGAGTGCTAGCCGGATGACTTCTAGTGAGAGAAAGTAGAGAGAGAAAGAGAAGTGAAGTCTCAGCTCTCAAAGTTATCAGAATATCTGAACTTGTGTAAAATGACGACCTAAGGGGTCTATTTATAGTGTCAGATCTACCAGATTTGTTTGGGGACACGTGTCAAATGATGATACGTTCTGTTACATGTGCTCCGAAATTTATGCTAAATGTGGCGCTCTCCGGCCAGGGCTTATGCGCTAGGCGGCCTTCAGGGCTTACGCATGACGGAGCAGCCTGTACAACGGAGAACGCTGGACGGACAATCTCCACAAAACTGTTGTTTCCAGCCTTCCTGATGCTCCTTTTATGCAACCATTATGCCTTTTATGTGTGTATACGATAGGATACACCATTACAAAGTCAATTTTATTTTAACTTTTATATCAGTTACAAAGTCAGAAACACACGAAAAAGCTGCTGTCCAAATTATATCAAACCGAAAACATATGTAAACGAGCAATTCTACGCATACAATCAACATTACAACAACTAATAATCATCATACTATTAATAAATCATCAAAATACAGAAAAGTAAGGAAAAATTAAAAGTTCTAGGGTTAGGGTTTATACCCTAATCAATAATCAATGAGTATGATCGCGTAGAGAACGGAACGAGGAACGCGTTTATGTAGATGATCTCTTGATCCAAGCTTGATTTTGGTTGATGATGATGATGGTATGGTGATGAATGGTGACGGCTAGGGAGGGAGGAGGAGTAGAGAAAAATGCAATTTAGGTTTTGGGAATTATTTGTGAAATAAAATTGTGAGGAAACAAATGAGAAGCAAGGGGAGTATACTCCCCCTTAGCTTTAGCCAATCCAAAGGGAGTGGGGTGGGCCCTACTAGTCCATCTCACTTAATGTTTATTTCCTAATGGCCCGAAATCCCGAACGAGTCCCAAAACGCGAAAACGCACTTACGCGATTAAAAATTCGGAGAGATAACAAACGCGCGACGAAAAATAAATATAAATACCCTATATAATAATATGATCTTAAAATATCATATTTAATATAATTACGATTTTAATAACCCAAAAACGCAACCGTTGGTTTAAAAACCGAAAAGATTCGCCGGATAGAAATCCGCGATTCGTATAAACGTACGATTTAAAATATTAATACATATATTCACATAACACATAATAATTAATATATTATTATTAATATAATAATATAGGTCATAGAAATGACGTAGCACGAATAACAGTTAACGGTCGTTAAATAATTAACGGTAAAAGATAACGGAAAAAGTAGGGTCGTGACAGTACCTTCCCGTTACGAAAATTTCGTCCCGAAATTTAAGCAGGTGCAGGGGTTGACTCAGCATCTGGGAACAAATGCGGGTACTTCTGCTTCATCTGATCTTCACGCTCCCAAGTGAACTCGGGACCGCGTTTGGCGTTCCATCTAACCCGGACGATAGGAATTCGGCTCTGCTTAAGAGTCTTAACTTCTCGATCCATAATTTCAATAGGTTCCTCAATAAAGTGTAGTTGCTTATCAACATGAAGTTTGATGTCGAACGAGGTGTATATAAAATAGCTTATATTTTACTAGGAAAAACTATTAAATACGATACAATTTTACACAAGATATTTATTTATTTATAGAATGGATATACTTAAACCTTGCTACAACACTTATAGGCAGTGTACCTAATCGTACAGTAGTGTAGTTTTTAGTAAGTCCGGTTCGTTCCACAGGGAAATCTTTAAACAAAGCTCAACGCTATATTAGTTTTATAAAAATACAAATATATATATAAGTAATATTATTATTATAAAGGGGGGTTTTTACCGTTTAATGACCGGTTTGTCGATTTTAAGACTTTAGTCGCAGTTAAAACCTAATGTAAAATATAAAATAAATACAAGACTTAAATTAAAGCGTAAAGTAAATAACGATAATGAAATTGCGAATAATAAAAGTGCGATAAAATAAACTTGCGATAATTAAAAAGTACGATAATTAAAAGTGCGATTAAATAAAATAACAATAAATAAAAGTGCGATAATTAGAAGTGCAATTAAATATAAAATAAAGGAAATTAAATATGAAATAAAAGAATTATGCTTATTTAAACTTCCGTAATCATGATGTTTGACGTGTTGATTTTAGTTTTATGCCCATGGGTTAATTGTCCTTTGTCCTGGATTATTCAATATGTCCGTCTGGTTTTTGTCCATAACAGTCCATCAGTCATAAATATAAATTGCAAGTGTCCTTGTCAAATTATTATTATACCCGAAGATAAATATTCCAACTAATTGGGGATTCGAATTGTAACAAGGTTTTAATACTTTGTTTAATGAATACACCAGGTTATCGACTGCGTGTAAACCAAGGTTTTACTACTTTGTTAACAATTACACCAATTACCCTTGAATGTAATTTCACCCCTGTTTTGATTATTCTAGTGGCTATTAATCCATTCCCGTGTCCGGTTAAATGAACGATTATTCGTACATATAAATACCCCGCCCATCGTGTCCGATCGAGTGTATATGGTAATTTATAGGGACGCCCAATTGTAAATCTTTATATTAACATTAACAAACTTTCATTTAGTTAAACAAATATAAAGCCCATTAATAGCCCATAGTCTAGTTTCCACAAGTGTCGTTCTTTTGTCCAAACCCCAATTATGGTACAAAGCCCAATTACCCAATTTTAGTAATTAGCCCAACATCATGATTACTTCGTTTTAAATAAGCATAATAATAACTTAGCTACGAGACATTAATATAAAAAGGTTGAACATAACTTACAATGATTAAAAATAGCGTAGCGTTACACGGACAGAATTTCGACTTACACCCTTACAACATTCGCTAACATACCCTTATTATTAGAATTATAATTAAAATTAAAATATAAATTATAAATATAAATATATTTACGTATGAAGAGGAAGAGAAAAAAGATGTTTAAAACTCGGCACAAAACTGGCTTTATATAGGACCTGACCAGCAATCTCACTCCATGCGACTCGCATGATTTTGTGCTTCTGGCCATGCGAGTCGCATGGCCACCCTGGATCCAGCCAACTACTTTGTTTTCTTCTTGCCGACGTAATATAATAATAATAATATATATAATATATAATTATATATAATTATATATATATTATATTATATTCTTGTGCATAGTAGACTAGATATTTTTGGTCCGTTGCGTCGGGCGTTTCTTCTTGGCTCAGGTCCCGGTTCCGGATTTTCGGACGTCTTCGCGTATTATTTTATATCGTGTACTTTGCGTCTTGTAACTTGTACTCTTGTCATTTTGAGACGTTCCTCATCAATATTTTGAACCTTTTTAGTTGTATCTTGTACTTTTTAGCTCTTTGGACCTTTTTGTCTTCAATTTGTCGAATCTGCTTTTTATCTTCTCTTTTTAAAATTTAAACGAATATCGCTTGTAAATCGAACAATACCAACTAAAATCTTGTCTTTCTTAAGGAATAATGCTATGAAATATATGTTCGTTTTTGGCATTATCAAAGTTCTTCCAGAGGAATAGTCTTGTCGGCTTCGGCCAAACACTTCTTTAAGTTCGATACATGAAAGAGATCGTGAACAGCACTGAGTTCTTGTGGCAACTTTAAACGATAAGCCGCCGGTCCAACTCTCTCAACAATCTCAAACGGTTCAACAAAGCGAGGACTTAGCTTTCCCCTTTTACCAAAACGGATCACACCCTTCCAAGGAGAAACCTTTAACATAACACGATCACCAACTTGAAATTCCACATCTTTCCTTCCTCTATCGGCATAACTTTTTTGCCGACTTCTAGCGGTTCTCAACCTTTCCTTAATCTGTACAATCTTCTCGGTAGTCTCGTGAATAATTTCTGGACCTGTGAGTTGAGCATCCCCAACCTCATTCCAATAGACAGGAGACCTACACTTCCTACCGTACAGAGCTTCAAACGGTGCGGCTTGAATACTTGCGTGATAACTGTTGTTATAAGAAAATTCAGCTAGCGGCAAATATTTATCCCACCCATTACCAAAATCAATAACACACGCTCGCAATATATCTTCCAACTTATGAATGGTCCTTTCACTCTGAACATCCGTTTGGGGATGATAAGCGGTGCTCATATCTAACCTAGTTCCCAAGGCTTCCTGTAAAGATCGCCAAAACCTCGATACAAATTGACTGTCTCGGTCTGAAATAATGGATACAGGAACACCATGCCTAGAAACAATCTCCTTCAAGTACAAACGAGTGAGCTTCTCCATTGAATCTGTTTCCCTAATCGGCAAAAAGTGAGCCGACTTAGTGAGTCGATCTACAATCACCCAAATAGTGTCATAGCCACCCGCAACTCTCGGTAACTTAGTAATAAAATCCATCATAATTCCTTTCCACTTCCACTCGGGAATCTCGGGTTGTACCAACAGTCCAGACGGTTTTTGATGTTCAGCATTAACCTTAACACAGGTCAAACACTTAGCCACATACGTAGCCATATCACCTTTCAAATTTGGCCACCAATACAGCTCCTTAAGATCATGATACATCTTTCCTGAACCAGGATGAATAGAGTACCTAGACTTATGAGCCTCATCCAAAACAAGTTGTCGCAGTTCACCAAACTTCGGAACCCAAAGACGTCCTGCAAAGTACCTAGTACCATCTGCTCGAATATCAAATTTCTTAGCCATACCTCTTACGTTCTCTTTCACAAAATTCTCTTCCTTTAAGGCTTCTTGTTGTGCCTCAAGAATATGCCTTGCGAGGTTTGTTCTAATTGTCATATTCAAGGCCCTAAACCTGCGAGGTTCAACCCTTTCTTTACGACTCAACGCATCAGCCACAACATTGGCCTTACCCGGATGATACAAAAGTTCACAATCGTAATCGTTCAACGTCTCAATCCATCTTCGTTGTCTCATGTTCAACTGTTTCTGATCGAGGATATGTTGAAGACTTTTGTGATCTGTGTACACAGTACTCTTGACCCCATACAAATAATGTCTCCAAATCTTAAGTGCAAAAACAATGGCCCCCAACTCTAAATCATGAGTTGTCTTTCTTGAGGAATAATGCTATGAAATATATGTTCGTTTTTGGCATTATCAAATATTCCCACACTTGAGCGTTGCTTGTCCTCAAGCAATATTGTCTTGAAATACTAGAATCACTTCTTTATTCTTCACACTTTGTACATCAGTGATTTCTATACGGCGGTATAAATAATGGTAGTAACGATATGGTTTACAGTCCCACATGACTATAAAAATTTAGATCCATTAAGGAAATTGGATCTTTATGAAAACATTTGATCTTTTGAAATCTAGTTTTTACCCTAGATTAGTTTTCCGGAATAACCCTTTACCGGTGTTTTGCAAAATATTTTTGTGGGTTTGGTGGGTTTCAGATTTGAAAATTTTAGCTCAAAACTTGCGGTTTTGTGTCACCCACTTGCTAACCTTGTATTTGGAAAGCAACACGTCCAGTTTACTTGTCCCGTATATTACCTTTCGGCAAACTACCGTCCGGTTGTAAAGGAAAGCGTTGAACAAGCAACTGTTAAGGCAATGTCTCGTGACATGCTTTTGATTATGGTCTATAACGTGTCGGACGCAATTACTATCCTTGGTAGGAGCAATAGTAAAGCTTACCCTTATAATTTGTCGGTTTGGCACAAGGTCCTGTCTTTGACCATGCTATGCAACCACCGTTCTTACGGTTGACACCCGATTTAGTTCAGGTGACCTAATGAATTCCAGGTGAATTCCTAGGATTTTAGGTTCAATGGTAATGAACGCATTGAAAATAGGGTTTTTAGAAAACAAATCGGTTTGTAATTTGATCAAAATATTTTCTCGTTTAAGCTCGAGTTTAGATATCATTGAATTCCATGAGTTTGAATTCTCAATCTTTAAGGTCAATCTCTAGGATTGAGTAATATCAGTCTTAAAAGCTGATTTTTAATCTTTAAGGAGATTATCCTTTCTGGGGATCTGATTCATTAGTCTTATCCAGCTAATTTGCATGGTGCCCCCCCCATTGTACGAGATAAATCCTTCTCATGGTTAGGATAAATCTGACCACTTGGCGACCCTGTTTGATGCTGAGGTCCGTGGATTTCCTGCTGATTTTAGAAATGACTTTTCTAGATTTTTCGTCAACCTACAGCTGGTCTGGACGACAACTTCATGACCTAAATCAAGAAGCGCGTGTCTTTTTCGGAAGACTTTACTTCCTTTTAGTGATGGAATTGATTCATCGTGTAGATCCATCTCTTCTTTTCTTTCATTGGGTAAAACAGTTTAGTTTAGTCCAAAGCAAAAGTATTTTCAGTTATTTGTTACAAATATATGTGGCATATGTTTAAAATAACTTGGTAAATTTTCCCACACTTGGCTTTTATTTTTCTTTTTATCGTCCTCTATTCCATTTTAAATGAATTTTAACATTTTCGTTTGTTTCTCAATTTATGTCCTTTCCGAGGTAACAATAATTTCGGTGTTAAAACCTAGTTTTATCGTTCATAAATATGTATAAACATGATTTTAAATTCATTTAATTGAAAATTTTGAAAAATTTTACTAGAATTGGGTAGTCAGTATATAAGACTAGGGCTGTTCTTTTTTATCAGAGAGCACTAGATTCTAATACAACTACTGCTTTACTAGTATTTTTAATAGTAACCAAGTGTTTAATATAAAAATTTTAAAATCCGAAAGAATTTAACCCCTTCCCACACTTAAGATCTTGCAATGCCCTCATTTGCAAGAAATCAGTAATAATTTAAATTATTGAGGGTGATTAGTGTGAAAATGATTAAATTTTTACCAAAGTTTCCAAATATATTGGCGTTTGTTTGCTGAATGATAAATGGTGCACGTCATTTGTTCATTCCGTCTTGTTGTTATTTCACATACATTTTGCATCATTGTCGTCAAAAGTACTTGCTTTTGCTGAACTTAATGCCAGTCTTTGAAAATGCGTTGTTTTACCCTGTTTTGTGCATAAAATAGAATACATACAATACAAATATAATCATACATGCAATTTGAAATGGAACTTTGGCATCCCACTTTCAAACTATAAGAAAAATATTAGTACACAATAATAATAAGAATATCAAACATTACATAAACGTAATAAAATGTTAAGTGTTTAAAATAAAAATAAAAATTACCAACTTATCTCTACTGATCAGGAGGTGGGTTAGGAGGAAAATTAGGATATGGATCCCAATTCATGTTCGCGTCCGGGTTCCATGGCTGATTATAGGTGAACTGGTATGCTGCGTCATAATCATATGAATCATAGGGTGGTCTCATTTCTGGCTGATGTGCGGGATAGTATGCGGGTCGGGTCGGATAATACATCTCGCCAGGCTGCAACTGGCTTATAATTTGGCGCTGATGATAATCCCATCGGCCATGCTCTCGTTGCCGGGAATGCTCGTAGTCATTCCGACGTTGCCATGCCTCGTACTGCATATGCCTATCATAGTTCGTCATGTATTCATCCTCCATACGAACGCCTAAATCAAGAGCAGTCTCCCGAACAACTCCTATAATGTTGTTCGCATCCTCCATCTCGTCATCCGAACCTCTTTCTACCTGTCGCTGAGGTCCCTCGTATCGATATACCCGACCACGTCTCATTAATAATACCCTTGCACCGTGATAAAGGTTTGAACTTATAGTTTCACCTCCGTCCTCTATTTCGTTCATTGGACCCCCTTGGTGCTTATCTACACCTAAATACTCTCCAATGAGAGTAATGAAAATACCACCACCTATAATACTCCCCGATTTCATCCCCGAAACTACATTAGCGAGATAATAACCAACACAATAGGGAATGTTAACGAAACTCCTCGGGTCTCTAATACACTTGAGGTAGAACAAATCGTTTACGGTCAATTTCTCCTTATTTCTTCCCCTTTGTGTAATTGTGTTTGCTAAGAATCTATGAATCACCCGGAGTTCAGCTCTGTCTATATCTAAGTATGTATGATTTCCACTGGCGTGAAATTCATTAAAGTGGGACATACGCCTCCAGACAGCGTTAATATCAAATTCCCTATCTACCCTTTCTCCTTGGGCAATCAAGCTATTACAGTCGGGGCTCAAAAGTTCAGCAGGGGTGTAAATCTGTAAGGCCCTAGCTAAATCTATCATGGACATTCTGTACATGCGTCCACCTAACAGAAATCTAATAAAGCTTCTATCATCTATCCTCCTAACATCACTGTTTAACTTAATAGTACTAAGTAATTCTATACACCAATCCCTATATATGGTTCTACGAATGGAAAATAGGCGCATCCAATCGTTAAACTGAGAATTACCATACCTTTGCACCAATAATTCCCGAATCGGTTCGGCAAGGTCAACTGTTTCCAAAGGTACCCAGTCAATTGCCCTTGGCATTTCAACAACCTTAAAGTAGAGAATGTGCATGTTCTTTTGATAATCTGGATACTCTATCCAACATCGATCAAATCTCAGATTTGGGTGTAACTGATCTTCATTAATGTCTAAGCTCAGAATCCTTTGATGTGGAGCGAATTGACGAAACTGATTCACGAATAATTGATCTTGATCGTGATAAGGAATATGTTGCTCCTCCTGTTCTTCTTCTTCTTGTTGCATATGTTGTTCTTGTTCATGAAACATTTCCGGTTCGGGCTCTGGTTGCCTGGATGATGATGCTCCTGAACCTCCAGTATCGGCTTTCTGTAAAACACATTAAACACAAAAATTGTGCATCCAAATATGCATTAGTGTTAGCAAAATAATAACTTGAAACAATTATGATGACATGTTCAATTCATAACACATTTTATACACATTTTCTTAACAATAACAATTCTACATTTTTACATACGAAAATGTATACAATGTTTTATCACATTTAAACTCTTAAACATGTCAACAATAATCATTATAGCAATTAAACACTTGTTACATGGCATTCAAATCAAACTAGTGCTCATTTTCATATTTTTGTCAAGTCTACACTTTATCAAATAAGCATATACGAAAAATGTACATCAAGTTCATAAGCATTTATCTTAAATAACATGCCAAAATAATCACTACTAGCAATGAAACAAGTTTCAAATGGCCTTTATATCAAATTATCCAAGTTCATGAATTTTTAGACTTTTTAAGTCCACTTTAATTCTCAAAAACATGTTTAGACTCAAAGTTTGGATCAATTAACTACCTAAACATGTTACACTACTTAATTTAGCAATAATTCATGACAAAAATCGGCCATAACCTGTTTATATCAAAAAGCCCCAAATTGCTCAAGAACACAAACCCTAGATTCTTAAAAATTTGAAGTTTTTAGCTTCAATTCATGTTAAATAGCTTCTATCTAGGATATACATGCATAATATAACAACAATTTAGCTCTAATTACACCTAAATTTAACAAAATCAAAATATAAATTTTCTAGCTCAAGAACACAAAAATTCGAATTTAAAGAGATTAGGGGTGAAATCTTTACCTTTCTCCTGAAGGGGTTGAGACTACTGAATCTAGGCATGATTATTGTGAAGTTTTGCAAGAATTTTGATGAAAAATGATGAATTTTTGAGAGGGTTTTGGAGATGGTTCGTGTATATGTGTGTGTGTTGTGAAAAAGAGCAGCTCGGCTGGAAATTTTGATCCTGTCCAGCTTTTTATGGCCATGCGACTCGCATGGATTTGTGCATACCCCCATGCGAGTCGCATGGGGTGAAAATCCAGGATTTAATTTTTTTTTTTTTTTTTTTTTTTTTTTTTTTTTTTGTAAAACCTTATACTTTTAAAACATAGAATTAATAAAATTTTAAAAATTTTGTTTCTTTTTAAGACGAGGTCGTTTCGGGAAGATGCCCTAGTCCGTCCCTCGACAAAATTTTAAAATTTTGTCATTTTCAAGCGATTGTTTTAAAAGCTTAGATTTTTGGGTTTTTTAATGTTTTTGGCATACTTTAAATCAATAAGATTAAAAATAATGATAATAAAAGTTCTCGTCCCTCCCTCGGGTAAAGCAATTTCGGTTCAAAGACCTAGTCTTCAACTTACGACGAATTTTAAAAATCATATTCTTAACTTAATGAGATAAAGTAAATTTTTGTTTTTAAATTCACACAATTATAAAATTCAAAATTAATACTAAAAAAAAATCACACCAAACTTAAAAATTTGAAATGCATAAAATTAAAAATTCATATTTTGAAAATTAAAAATTCACACCAAACTTAATTTAAAAATTCATAAATTCATACCAAACTTATATTAATTTTTCAAATATTTACAATTTTAAATATATTATTTTTATAAAGTTTACAATATTAATTTAAGGTTTAAATATTAATTTTAAAAATATGGTAAAAATAAAATTAAAAATCTTTTTGTCTTTTTATCCCACTTTAATCAATCAAATATTATCAAAAATATGCGCCCCTCTTTTCGGTAAAGTAATTTCGGTTCCAAGACCTAATTTAACTCATGACGAATTTTTGAAATATTTTGGGTTGATTGATTAAAGATATTTATACCTTAAGAATAAACGTTAAATTTCGCAGTGATGTAATAAATTTTTGAATGATATCAATAATTTCGGTCGCCAAACCTAATTTTATTTAATACCAATTTAATACTTTTTAGCGAACAAATTAGCGTTTATTATCAAAAGGTTAAAAATAAAAATAAAAATAAAAACTGTACAGACATACCTGTGAAATAGATTTCTTAGTTATATGATCTATTATATTCATAAGATAGTCGGTTTAATTGGTTTTCCATGGCTGCATAGGCGTAACCTCGAGCATTCATTGTCTTTTCTTCTAAACATATGAACGGTCCGTCTCTGCATAAAGTAACAAATTCGGTATTTGAATAGGTTTGATTATTTGAACATTTACCTCCATGTGACCATTTTCCGCATTTGTGACATCGTTCTAGGTGTCGTGCTCTTCTTTTCGCTGCGGATTTTGATTTTCCTTTACCAAATTGTAACTTATTATCTTCGCATCTGGATCCTTTTCTAACTCCGTCCATTCTTTCTCTGATTACTGATACTATTTCACTCGGGAGTATGTCATTATTACGTTTAGTGATCAAAGCGTGTAGCATTAGACCATGGTTTAGTTCACAGGCAGTCTTCATTTTGTAAAAACCTAAAAAAAATAAAAATTCAGAATGGGGGGGAGAAGACTAGTTCTTTAGGGTCTGCTAGGGAAAGACCATACGTGTTCCATTTTCGAGAACTACACGAAAACAGACAATCTAACTCTAACAGAAATACATATTATCCTTTAAAGACTTGATTCTCCCCACACTTAGTTAGCTGTGGTGTCGAAATTGTGATTAACTTCGTTGTCGACTTCCATCGGACCATGTATGTAATGTTTAACTCTGTGACCATTAACTTTAAATTCAATCCCATTTGAATTTATTAATTCTATCGTTCCGTATGGGAAAACTCTTTTGACTATGAATGGTCCAGACCATCTTGATTTCAATTTTCCAGGAAATAGCTTGAATCGTGAATTGAAAAGAAGAACTCTGTCTCCTTCTTTAAATTCTTTTGAACTTCTGATTCTTTTATCATGCCATTTCTTCGTTCTTTCTTTATAGATTAACGAATTTTCGTATGCTTCATGTCTTAATTCTTCTAATTCGTTTAGTTGACTTAATCGTAGACGTCCGGCTTCATGTAAATCAAGATTACATGTCTTCAAAGCCCAAAATGCTTTGTGTTCAATTTCTACTGGAAGATGACATGCTTTTCCATAAACAAGTCTAAAAGGTGTGGTTCCAATTGGAGTTTTGTAGGCTGTTCTAAAAGCCCAGAGTGCATCCTCCAATTTAATGGACCATTCCTTTGGATTTGATCCTACGGTTTTCTCTAGAATACGTTTTAAAGCTCGGTTGGTATTTTCAACTTGTCCACTTGTTTGTGGATGATATGCGGTGGAGATTTTATGAGTTACTCCATATCTTTTAAGAATTTTCTCAAGTTGATTATTACAGAAATGAGTACCCCGATCACTTATTAAAGCTTTCGGTGTTCCAAACCTTGCAAAAAGACGTTTTAAAAAATTAACTACAACTCGTGCATCGTTAGTTGGGAGAGCTTGTGCTTCCGCCCATTTAGATACATAATCAATGGCTACGAGTATATATAGATTATTATGAGATTTTGGAAATGGACCCATAAAGTCAATACCCCAAATGTCAAATACTTCACATACTTGGATGACATTTTGTGGCATTTCATCACGTTGACTTATTTTTCCGGCCCTTTGACATGCATCACAGGATTTGCAAAGAAGGTGTGCGTCTTTGTAAATTGTAGGCCAATAGAATCCAGCTTCATAAACTTTTCTTGCTGTTAGTTGAGGCCCATAATGCCCTCCTGTTGGTCCTGTGTGACAATGGTTTAAAATTTTACTAGCTTCATCTCCAAATACACATCGGCGTATTATTCCATCGGGACAACTTTTAAACAGATGTGGATCTTCCCAGAAATAGTGTTTTATATCACTGAAGAATTTCTTTCGTCTTTGGTACGATAATCCTTTTTCAAGGAATCCACAAACTAAGTAGTTTGCATAGTCTGCAAACCATGGGATTTCTTTATAATCTATCTTCAATAGATATTCATCAGGAAAGTTGTCTTGTATGGCCGATTCATTCAGAACTTCTAATTCGGGATTTTCAAGACGAGAAAGATGATCAGCGGCGAGATTTTCTGCTCCTTTTTTATCTCGGATTTCAATATCAAACTCTTGTAAGAGTAAGATCCAACGGATTAATCTTGGTTTAGCATCTTGTTTTGAAAATAGATATCTAAGAGCAGAATGGTCGGTATAGACCACCGTTTTTGCTAGAACGAGATATGATCGAAATTTGTCAAAAGCAAAGACAATAGCAAGGAGTTCTTTTTCAGTAGTTGTATAGTTCGTTTGTGCTCCTTGTAACGTCTTACTAGCATAATATATAGGTTGAAATCGTTTTTCAATCCTTTGTCCTAAAACGGCTCCCATTGCAAAATCACTTGCATCGCACATTAGTTCAAATGGTAGATTCCAATTTGGTGTTATCATGATCGGCGCATTAGTGAGTTTCTCTTTAAGAATATTAAAAGATTTGATACATTCATCTGAAAAGATGAATGGCGCATCCTTTTCTAGGAGTTTATTCATAGGAGTGGCAATTTTAGAAAAATCTTTTATGAAACGTCGGTAAAAACCGGCATGCCCTAGAAAACTCCTAACTCCTCTAACATTGGTGGGATGTGGAAGTTTAGCAATTACATCTACTTTAGCTCTATCCACTTCAATTCCTTCTTTTGAAATTTTATGTCCAAGAACGATGCCTTCTTTAACCATAAAATGGCATTTTTCCCAATTAAGTACTAGATTTGATTTTTCGCATCTAATTAGCATTCGTTCCAGATTAACTAGACATGATTTAAATGTATCACCGAAGACTGAAAAGTCATCCATGAATACTTCCATGCATTCTTCTATCATGTCGTGAAAAATCGCCATCATACACCTTTGAAAGGTTGCAGGGGCGTTACAAAGTCCAAATGGCATGCGTTTGTAAGCAAAAGTACCATAAGGGCACGTGAATGTGGTTTTCTCTTGATCTTCGGGTGCTATTGGAATTTGAAAATATCCGGAAAATCCATCTAGAAAACAATAGTAACTATTTCCGGCTAATCTTTCCAACATTTGATCTATAAAAGGTAAGGGAAAGTGATCTTTTCTGGTGGCGTCATTTAATTTTCTATAATCAATACATACACGCCATCCTGTTACAGTCCTAGTAGGAATAAGCTCATTTTTCTCATTTGTGATGACAGTCATGCCACCCTTCTTAGGCACGCATTGAACTGGGCTTACCCATGGACTATCAGAGATTGGATAAATTAAACCTGCATCTAGCAGCTTAATAATCTCTTTCTTAACTACATCTTGCATATTAAGATTTAGTCTTCGTTGGCGTTGCACATACGTTTTATGACCTTCTTCCATAAGGATTTTATGTGTGCAATACGAAGGACTTATTCCTTTAATATCATGAATCTTCCATGCAATGGCTGGTTTATGAGCTTTCAACACAGAAATGAGTTGTGATTTCTCATTTTCAGTAAGAGAAGACGATATTATTACAGGTAATTCAGATTCACCATGTAAATAAGCGTATTCCAAATGGTTTGGAAGTGGCTTTAACTCTAATTTCGGAGGTTCTTCTATCGATGATTTATATCGATATCTGTCTTCTTCTTTTAGCATTTGAATTTCTTCTGTTGTTGGTTCATATCCATTAGCTATAAGTGTAGCTAACATTTCAGCTTCATCAATTGGTTCATTACCTTCTCCTAAAGAACATTCTCCTGTTCCTTGTAATTCTGGAAATTCTTTTAATAATTCTGCATGTGCATCTATAGTTTGAATATAATAACATGTATCATCTGCAGATTGTGGTTGTTGCATTGCTCTATCAACTGAAAAGGTAACACTCTCATCCTCTATACTTAGGGTCAGTTTCTTACCGAACACGTCTATCATTGCTTTAGCCGTGTTTAAGAATGGTCTTCCTAATATGAGAGGAACTTGAGAATCTTCTTCCATGTCCAAAACAACAAAATCTACTGGAAATACTAAAGTACCAACTTTAACTAGCATGTTCTCCATTATCCCTCTAGGATATTTTATTGATCTATCGGCTAGTTGTATGCTTATTCTGGTTGGTTTTAATTCTCCAAGGTCTAGTTTAGTGTATAGTGAATACGGCATTAGATTTATACTAGCACCTAAGTCTGCCAATGCTTCTATTGAACTAAGACTACCCAGAAAACATGGAATTGTGAAACTTCCTGGATCAGATAGTTTTTCTGGTATCTTATTCAACAGCACTGCTGAACAATTAGCATTCATAGTAACAGCCGAGAGTTCTTCCATTTTTTTTCTATTCGTGATTAGATCTTTCAAGAATTTAGCATACCTTGGCATTCCTGAAATCACATCAATGAAAGGAAGATTTACATTTATCTGTTTAAACATATCCAAGAATTTGGATTGCTCGGCTTCAAGTTTTTCTTTCTTCATTTTACTCGGGTAAGGAAGTGGTGGTTGGTATGGTTTAACATAAGGTTTATCCTTAACTGTGTTATCTTCATTAACCTTTTCTACTACCGGTTCTTTTTCCTTATCTTGATCAGGTTGTAGTTCTTGTGGAGTAGGAATAGTTTCATCAGAAGTTACAGGTATTTCAGGTGGTTTAAGTGTTGTACCACTTCTTGTGGTAATAACTTTAGCTGTTTCATTCCGGGGGTTAGCGTTTGTATCGCTAGGTAGACTTCCCGGTTTTCTTTCACCTATTAACCTTGCTAGGTTGCTCACTTCTTGTTCCAGATTTTGAATAGAAGCTTGTTGATTTCTAAATGCTTGAGCATTTTGTTCATTGGTTTGTTTTTGAGATGTGAAAAACTGCGTTTGAGTTTCAACTAGCTTCGTCATCATATCTTCTAAATTCGGCTTTTTATCATCGGTTTGTTGTGGTGGTTTGTTTTGAAAATTCGGTCTTTGCTGATTGTAAGTATTATTGGATACTTGTTGATTGCTAGGACCTTGTTGGTTGTTGTATGGAATATTTCGGTTATAATTCTGGTTTTGATTGTAAATCGGTCTTGGCGGTTGATAATTATTCTGATAATTATTTCCAGGCCTTTGGTTTATGTATGAAATATTCTCTCTTTGTTCCATTGTTAATTCAATATTGAGACAATCTTTTGTCAAATGTGGTCCTCCACACTGCTCACAACTAATTCGTATAGCATGAATATCCTTAGTCATCTTTTCCATTCGTGTCTCGAAAGCATCTATCTTTGCGGAAATGGAATCTAAGTCATGGCTAGAATCGGCTCTAGCTGCTTTAGATGATCTAATGATATCTTTTTCTTGGTGCCACTCATGTGAGTGGGAAGCAGTGTTATCAATAATTTTGTAAGCATCAGTTTCGGTTTTCTTCATAATAGAACCACCAGCTGCTATATCTATGTCTTTCCTTGTAGTGATGTCGCATCCTCGGTAGAATATTTGTACTATTTGACAGGTGTCTAAACCATGTTGCGGACATCCTCTTAACAACTTTCCATATCTTGTCCACGCCTCATATAGAGTTTCATTTGGTTTCTGTGTGAACGTAACAATTTCTGCTTGAAGTCTTACGGCTTTAGATGCAGGAAAAAATTGTTTAAGAAATTTGTCAACTAAAACGTCCCATGTATCAATCGCCCCTTCAGGTAACGATTCCAACCAATCTTTGGCTTCTCCCTTTAAAGTCCAGGGAAATAACATGAGATATATCTGTTCATCCTCCACTTCTCGTATTTTAAATAGTGTGCAGATCCTATTAAAGGTACGTAGATGTTCATTTGGATCTTCCTTCGGCGCACCACTAAATTGGCATTGATTAGTCACCATGTGTAGAATTTGTCCTTTGATTTCATAATCTGGCGCATTAATGTCTGGATGAGTAATTGCGTGACCTTGGCCAGTGCGTTTAGCTCTCATTCGGTCTTCCATACTTAAAGGTTTCAGATTCTCCATAATTGAATTTGTTGACTCGGTATCACTAGATGATTCTGATTTAATAGTTCGTTCCTCAACAATCTCTGTTTGAATGATTGGTGGTTCCGGAGGAAAGTTTAATGGTTCAGGATCTACGAACCGTTCCTGAATATTTTCTGGATTCTCAATTGCGAGGTTTGTTTCAAAAACTGGATTATCGGAAATTTGAGTTGAAGTACTTGGTCGACTGGATGACGATTCTAAAGAAAAATCAACGGCGGTTATATTTGTTAAACGATGTCTTGATCGAGTTACAGGTGGTGAACGTACAAAAGGTGATGAACGTCTTGCTCGGTGCATTCACTGAATATCCTATTAGTTTTTAAAAGGAAAGAAAAATTATAATAAGTTATCCAATCAATAGACTTTTCTGATTTTGCCCACGTTTCGAATAGCCAAAAGATGCAGCAGAGGGGCAGGATTCGTTTGGTCTCAATATAATTGAGGACTGTTTGGCTCCAATAACCCGGTCCACGTACAAATCCAACTATTACTACGAACCAGAAAATTTTGATGTCTATCAATTTAACCACTTAAAATAAATTTTTGTAATTTTAAGAAATTTAGATAAGAAGTAGAAAAAATTCTAAGTCCTAAAACTAGAATAGCGAGAAATAAGAGAGAAAAAGAGTTTGTCGATAAAAGTTGAAAAAGAAAAAATGGTTGAAAAATAAAAGACGACGGAAAAATAAAAGAAACTTATAAAAACTTAAAAATACTTAACTAACCTAACCTTATTACTACAACTAACTTAAAATTATAATCGCAAATTGAAATTACTAATTGGAATGATAATTGATACATAGTAAAAGGTCTAAAAATATTAAAGCTTACAAGGAAAAACTAAATCCCAAATGGAAATAACTTAAAAAGAAACTAAAACTTAAAAAGGCGTCGCAAAATTCTAAAGCACCTAAATCTTAGTCTAAAGAAAAAGCACTTAAAGAATTCTACGGCAAAGCCTAAAAATATAGGAGTAAAAATAACTATAGCAAAAACTAAGTTTAAAATTAAATATGAGCTAAAAATACAAATATTACGCTACAACGATTAAAAAGGGACAAAATATTAAAAGAAATAAAAAGTGATAAAAAAAAAATACAATTTTTATTAAAATATTATTTTTATATTAATTATATTAAAGTATTAAGTGTTAAATATAATAAAACTAATTAAAAGTAATTAATTAAACTAAAAACTTAATTAATAATAATAAAATCAAATTAGGGTTTAATAATAATAATATATTATACTCCGTAATAAATGCGTTATTAGGGTTTGTTTGTGGCCCTGTCAGACCCCTCATGCGAGTCGCATGGTTTAAGGGGGTGGGTCATGCAAGTCGCATGGTGTTCGGATCCAGGCCAAAAGTTGGGCTGCTACAGTACCTTGGCCCGATTACTTATTATTTTTTTTTTTTTCTGTTTTTCTATTTTTTAATTTTTCTGTTTTAAAATTTAATATAAAATATTTATATAGTTTAAATAAAAACTTATATTTTTATAAAACTAAAAATAGAAATATTTGATAATTTTGTAAATAAAAATCTTAAAAATATATATAAGTAGATTTTTTTTTTCGGTTTTTAAAAGCTCTTTTTTTTTTATATATATTTTTTTTTTATTTTTTAAAAAATATAAATTTTACCAAAACTAATTATAACTTAAAAATTAAAAATATGGCGTTTCGCTTCGGCGAGTTCCCCGGCAGCGGCGCCAAAAATAACTTGATGTCGAACGAGGTGTATATAAAATAGCTTATATTTTACTAGGAAAAACTATTAAATACGATACAATTTTACACAAGATATTTATTTATTTATAGAATGGATATACTTAAACCTTGCTACAACACTTATAGGCAGTGTACCTAATCGTACAGTAGTGTAGTTTTTAGTAAGTCCGGTTCGTTCCACAGGGAAATCTTTAAACAAAGCTCAACGCTATATTAGTTTTATAAAAATACAAATATATATATAAGTAATATTATTATTATAAAGGGGGGTTTTTACCGTTTAATGACCGGTTTGTCGATTTTAAAACTTTAGTCGCAGTTAAAACCTAATGTAAAATATAAAATAAATACAAGACTTAAATTAAAGCGTAAAGTAAATAACGATAATGAAATTGCGAATAATAAAAGTGCGATAAAATAAACTTGCGATAATTAAAAAGTACGATAATTAAAAGTGCGATTAAATAAAATAACAATAAATAAAAGTGCGATAATTAGAAGTGCAATTAAATATAAAATAAAGGAAATTAAATATGAAATAAAAGAATTATGCTTATTTAAACTTCCGTAATCATGATGTTTGACGTGTTGATTTTAGTTTTATGCCCATGGGTTAATTGTCCTTTGTCCTGGATTATTCAATATGTCTGTCTGGTTTTTGTCCATAACAGTCCATCAGTCATAAATATAAATTGCAAGTGTCCTTGTCAAATTATTATTATACCCGAAGATAAATATTCCAACTAATTGGGGATTCGAATTGTAACAAGGTTTTAATACTTTGTTTAATGAATACACCAGGTTATCGACTGCGTGTAAACCAAGGTTTTACTACTTTGTTAACAATTACACCAATTACCCTTGAATGTAATTTCACCCCTGTTTTGATTATTCTAGTGGCTATTAATCCATTCCCGTGTCCGGTTAAATGAACGATTATTCGTACATATAAATACCCCGCCCATCGTGTCCGATCGAGTGTATATGGTAATTTATAGGGACGCCCAATTGTAAATCTTTATATTAACATTAACAAACTTTCATTTAGTTAAACAAATATAAAGCCCATTAATAGCCCATAGTCTAGTTTCCACAAGTGTCGTTCTTTTGTCCAAACCCCAATTATGGTACAAAGCCCAATTACCCAATTTTAGTAATTAGCCCAACATCATGATTACTTCGTTTTAAATAAGCATAATAATAACTTAGCTACGAGACATTAATATAAAAAGGTTGAACATAACTTACAATGATTAAAAATAGCGTAGCGTTACACGGACAGAATTTCGACTTACACCCTTACAACATTCGCTAACATACCCTTATTATTAGAATTATAATTAAAATTAAAATATAAATTATAAATATAAATATATTTACGTATGAAGAGGAAGAGAAAAAAGATGTTTAAAACTCGGCACAAAACTGGCTTTATATAGGACCTGACCAGCAATCTCACTCCATGCGACTCGCATGATTTTGTGCTTCTGGCCATGCGAGTCGCATGGCCACCCTGGATCCAGCCAACTACTTTGTTTTCTTCTTGCCGACGTAATATAATAATAATAATATATATAATATATAATTATATATAATTATATATATATTATATTATATTCTTGTGCATAGTAGACTAGATATTTTTGGTCCGTTGCGTCGGGCGTTTCTTCTTGGCTCAGGTCCCGGTTCCGGATTTTCGGACGTCTTCGCGTATTATTTTATATCGTGTACTTTGCGTCTTGTAACTTGTACTCTTGTCATTTTGAGACGTTCCTCATCAATATTTTGAACCTTTTTAGTTGTATCTTGTACTTTTTAGCTCTTTGGACCTTTTTGTCTTCAATTTGTCGAATCTGCTTTTTATCTTCTCTTTTTAAAATTTAAACGAATATCGCTTGTAAATCGAACAATACCAACTAAAATCTTGTCTTTCTTAAGGAATAATGCTATGAAATATATGTTCGTTTTTGGCATTATCAAAGTTCTTCCAGAGGAATAGTCTTGTCGGCTTCGGCCAAACACTTCTTTAAGTTCGATACATGAAAGAGATCGTGAACAGCACTGAGTTCTTGTGGCAACTTTAAACGATAAGCCGCCGGTCCAACTCTCTCAACAATCTCAAACGGTTCAACAAAGCGAGGACTTAGCTTTCCCCTTTTACCAAAACGGATCACACCCTTCCAAGGAGAAACCTTTAACATAACACGATCACCAACTTGAAATTCCACATCTTTCCTTCCTCTATCGGCATAACTTTTTTGCCGACTTCTAGCGGTTCTCAACCTTTCCTTAATCTGTACAATCTTCTCGGTAGTCTCGTGAATAATTTCTGGACCTGTGAGTTGAGCATCCCCAACCTCATTCCAATAGACAGGAGACCTACACTTCCTACCGTACAGAGCTTCAAACGGTGCGGCTTGAATACTTGCGTGATAACTGTTGTTATAAGAAAATTCAGCTAGCGGCAAATATTTATCCCACCCATTACCAAAATCAATAACACACGCTCGCAATATATCTTCCAACTTATGAATGGTCCTTTCACTCTGAACATCCGTTTGGGGATGATAAGCGGTGCTCATATCTAACCTAGTTCCCAAGGCTTCCTGTAAAGATCGCCAAAACCTCGATACAAATTGACTGTCTCGGTCTGAAATAATGGATACAGGAACACCATGCCTAGAAACAATCTCCTTCAAGTACAAACGAGTGAGCTTCTCCATTGAATCTGTTTCCCTAATCGGCAAAAAGTGAGCCGACTTAGTGAGTCGATCTACAATCACCCAAATAGTGTCATAGCCACCCGCAACTCTCGGTAACTTAGTAATAAAATCCATCATAATTCCTTTCCACTTCCACTCGGGAATCTCGGGTTGTACCAACAGTCCAGACGGTTTTTGATGTTCAGCATTAACCTTAACACAGGTCAAACACTTAGCCACATACGTAGCCATATCACCTTTCAAATTTGGCCACCAATACAGCTCCTTAAGATCATGATACATCTTTCCTGAACCAGGATGAATAGAGTACCTAGACTTATGAGCCTCATCCAAAACAAGTTGTCGCAGTTCACCAAACTTCGGAACCCAAAGACGTCCTGCAAAGTACCTAGTACCATCTGCTCGAATATCAAATTTCTTAGCCATACCTCTTACGTTCTCTTTCACAAAATTCTCTTCCTTTAAGGCTTCTTGTTGTGCCTCAAGAATATGCCTTGCGAGGTTTGTTCTAATTGTCATATTCAAGGCCCTAAACCTGCGAGGTTCAACCCTTTCTTTACGACTCAACGCATCAGCCACAACATTGGCCTTACCCGGATGATACAAAAGTTCACAATCGTAATCGTTCAACGTCTCAATCCATCTTCGTTGTCTCATGTTCAACTGTTTCTGATCGAGGATATGTTGAAGACTTTTGTGATCTGTGTACACAGTACTCTTGACCCCATACAAATAATGTCTCCAAATCTTAAGTGCAAAAACAATGGCCCCCAACTCTAAATCATGAGTTGTATAGTTCTGCTCGTGAATCTTCAACTGACGTGATGCGTACGCAATAACTTTCTTTCGTTGCATCAAAACACAACCAAAGCCTTGACGCGAAGCATCACAATAAACAACAAAATCATCATTACCCTCAGGTAGTGACAATATCGGAGCGGTAGTCAACTTCTTCTTTAAAATCTGAAAAGCAGTCTCTTGTTCATCCTTCCACTCGTACTTCTTCCCTTTATGCGTTAAAGCAGTCAGAGGTTTTGCAATACAAGAGAAATCTTGAATGAACCTTCGATAGTAACCTGCCAATCCTAGGAACTGACGAATCTGGGTAGGAGTTTTCAGAGTTTCCCACCTTTCAATCGCCTCAATCTTAGCAGGATCAACTTGTATCCCTTGTTTACTAACAATGTGTCCAAGGAATTGAACTTCTCGTAACCAGAATGCACACTTAGAGAACTTAGCGTACAATTCTTCTTTCCTCAACAGATCAAGCACTAACTTCAAATGTTCCTCGTGCTCTTCATCACTCTTCGAATAAATAAGGATGTCGTCGATAAATACAATAACGAACTTGTCCAGATAGGGTCTACACACACGGTTCATGAGGTCTATGAACACAGCATGTGCATTCGTCAATCCGAACGGCATAACAAGAAACTCAAAGTGACCGTAACGGGTGCGAAAAGCAGTTTTTGAAACATCAGATTCTTTAACACGCAACTGATGATAGTCGGAACGAAGATCGATTTTTGAATAAACAGATGAACCCTGAAGCTGATCGAACAGATCATCAATTCTCGGAAGGGGATAACGGTTTTAAATAGTAAGCTTGTTCAACTCACGATAATCAATGCACAAACAAAAAGAACCATCCTTCTTCTTAACAAACAGAACAGGAGCTCCCCAAGGGGACGAACTAGGATGAATAAAACCCTTGTCCAATAACTCACGGAGTTGACTTGACAATTCTTGAAGTTCAAAAGGTAAAAGACGATAAGGAGCACGTGCTACAGGAGCAGCACCGGGAACAATATCAATTTGAAATTCTACCGCGCATTGCGGCGGAAGGCCAGGTAAATCTTCGAGAAATACCTCGGGAAAATCCCTAACAACATGAACATCTCCAATACTCTTCGTTTCTTTTTCGGAATCAACAACATGGGCTAGAATAGCATGACAGCCCTTGCGAAGATGTTTAAGAACTTTCAGACAGCTAATAAGATTTAACTGTCGGCATTTCTTATCTCCAAGAACCATCAGCGGCTCTCCAACCACATTAGTAATACAAATAGCTTTATCATAACACACAATCTCAGCATGATTCGCAGATAACCAATCCATCCCAATAACAACATCAAAACTACCAAGTTCAATCGGTACCAAATCTATCTCAAAATCTCTACCAGCTAAACTAATGTTACACTTACGATACACAGTATTAGCAGTGAGTACCTTACCATTAGCTATTTCAACAACATACGTATTGTCTAAAGGAGTTAACGGTGTTTTAATTTTTGGACTTAATTTACTCAACACAAAACTCAAATCAGCCTCTGAATCAAATAGTACATAAACTGATAAATCGTTGACCGAGAACGTACCAGTAACAAGTTTAGGATCTTCCTCAGCATCCCTGGCATTAATATTGAACGCTCTACCACGCGCAGTCTCTGTAGTCTTCTTGTTGGGACAGGCATCACGGAAATGGCCCGGCTTCCCACACTCGTAACAAACTCTCGAATTACCACCATTTTTCGACTTTCCACTGCCATTACCATTACCACCTCTATTACCAGCATTATTACCATTATTACTACCTGCGGCAAGAGTACAGAACCCGACAGAAGCACCGTACAATCCTTAGCAATGTGTCCCTGTTTGGAACACCTCTTGCAAGTCACGGTACAGAAACCATCATGAGCCTTGTAACAACGTGGACACACACGCTGACTGCGGTTATTCGAACCAGAAGTATCCTGCTTTTTCTGTTGATTCTAGTTTTGATTGCGGTTATTATCCCACTTTCTCTTCCCATTATCAGCTTTCTTAACAGCCTCTTCACTGGGTTCGGTTACAGCAGCCTTGCTTCTTCTCAAGATCTTATCATTCAACTTATGAGCCATTGACATCGCGACCTCAATAGTCTGGGGCTCACTAGATTCAACTCCATGTTCAATTTTCTCAGACAACCTATCAATGTAAGCTTCAATCTTAAGATTCTCATCGGCATAAACATTAGGGCACAACAAAGTCAACTCAAAGAATCTTTGCTCGTAGGCATCTAATTCGGTGCCCTTCATTTTCAAGTTTTTAAGTTCAACCTCTAACTTCTTAAGCTCACCCCTAGGACGGTAACGGGTGATCATTCTTTCCTTGAAATTATTCCAAGTTAACCCATAAGCCACATCATTTCCCAAAATGTTAACCTAGTTGTTCCACCAGGTCAATACACTATCCTTCAAAGTGTAGCTAGCAAAACTAACCTTGTCCTCCTCTCGGACTTGACTAACCCTGAAAATAGACTCGATTTTCTCGAACCAGTGGGTAAGTCCTATGGGTCCTTCTGTACCACTGAATTCCTGTGGGCGACTAGCCATGAACGTTTTGTGGGAGCATCCCACCTGATTGTTGTTCGCATTAGCATTTGCGTTAGCATTCACTGCCATAGCAGCATCTATCCCTTCGGTAACAAGACGTTGGATACGGGCTTCGTTGGACTCTCTAGGAGGCATGATCTTCAAAACAGAATAACACAACCATTAGTACTAAGAATAATACCAGTGTTATAAAGGAATAGATCGAACACGAAAAGATTAACCATTAAAATAATAGTCAGTAACCACTATGTGTAATAACATGACAGTTATGATTGTTATAGAAATAACCACCACATGCATACATATTTTATGATAACATCATACAACATACATAGCACCTAACATACATGATCTACATTACGTATAATATAACATGCCAAGAGCCACAACATCAGAAATAAAATATGATAATGATAATAGATGTCATAAAAATAACCATCCATACATAATGAAAAACATCCCATAATAAAATCTTAATAAAATCTTCGGCAAAATGCCTTACATAACCCAAAAATGTATGTATGAAAGGACATTAAGTCTTATGAAATAAATTATCAATCATGAATCATCATATCACATCTGCTTAGAGCGGGTGTGATAAGCTGGGCCAGCATGAGTCTCAGCAGGTGACTCATACTTCCGCAACTTTCCTTTCACTTCTTCCAACTCTTCCTTCAAACCACGAACTGTGCTCTCTAGAGCCTCGAACCTAGCGTCAACTTCACGGTTACGCTTACGACTCTCTATCCCGACATTGTTCTTGAAGCTAACAAACGAATCCATACTAGCTCGTATCTGGTCCATCATCTCGTTATGTGGCAAAGTACGCATACAATCACTGAGAGCA
Organism: Rutidosis leptorrhynchoides; assembly: GCF_046630445.1. Lineage (NCBI taxonomy): Eukaryota > Viridiplantae > Streptophyta > Magnoliopsida > Asterales > Asteraceae > Rutidosis > Rutidosis leptorrhynchoides. The sequence goes on along the minus strand of NC_092339.1, from coordinate 349,264,523 downwards.
TTAATACGCGTCACTTCATTGTAAGCCCTGTTCATATGGGTAAGGGTGGAAAAGTAGTAGTGAACAGGATCATTGATCTCCGGTTGATCAGCACGGCGTCTGGCAGTAGCCGGAGGAGCAGGAGCAGCAACTGAGTTATCGCTCGAAGTCGACATCTGCAAACAGTAAGACCACAAACCACATACCAAAAGATATAAATGCTAATGATATAACACATCCGAAATGAAATGCATAATAATGCTATAGCAAAAGGGTCGGGCTGTAGACTAGACTCTAATGCACCCTAAGAACCACGGGTTGACCACATTAAGACCGCCTAGTTCCCTATAACCAGAGCTCTGATACCAACTGTGATGGCCCCGTCAAAACACTTAATGGCTCCGTCACTTGGTCCCACAGCTTGATCAAACTTAAATGAATTTAATAAATGACATTGCATTCTTTTATTTCAAAAGTTTCCCAAAAAGGAAAGCATACCAAAATATGTAGTTTAAAAGTAACTCAACATATTAATAATCCAAAGTTGACACAAAAACATTGTCAACAACCCACAAGTATTAATTATTCAAAAACCGAATGCAAGCAAAAGTTTCATAAATTGTTTCATAAAAATCTGCCCAAATGCATGCAGACTCTTCTAAACACAGCGGAAGCATCACATAAACTCAAGTACCTGTGAAAACATGCGAGTAAACTGTCAACACAAAGGTTGAGTGAATTATAGATTTAAATAATTGAATAAACTTTAGACCACAAGATTTAAAAATGTTAGAAAACATTAAACATTATTCCATTATCAATGAGCCACCTGGTAACCACCTAACCCTTTATTTACCCTTGCCAAACACAATAAAAATATACACTGGACAGTGTATCTACAACAAAATACGAAGTACTAAACATTCCGATTATAAATTGCTAGCGCGACTAGCTCGAAATGGGGTTGTCAAACCCGATAGATCTATCCGTAGGATTCGCGTTCACCGGTAGAAACCAATGATTACAGTTACCAGACTAGGGAATATTTTTGTCCAACTCACAATGAATAATTTAAATTTAATTGTCACTTGTGTCTAAACATGAAATAAAATGCATGTAATCACATCCCAAAAATATACTTTGAAAAAGTATGTAAAAACGGGACTATAACTCACCTTAATAGTAATGAAGTAACCAACACAATTAAGCGAACATCGAATGTAGTACAGTGATCAGGAATGATCACAACGCTGACCTATAAATAAAGCAGGTCGATATAAATAACTAACTTAGGTCAAGTCTTATATGATAGCTTTTGTACATGTTGCAAGTAATCATAGAACAATACTCAATATGCATCGGTTTGATTGGAACAGCTTACGGACACACACTTTCTATTTTTAGAAAGTTTCTATTTTTAGCAGGTTTCCATTTTTGGAAAGTTTCTATTTTTGGAAAGTTTTTATTTTTGGAAAGTTTCTATTTTAGGAAAGTTTCTATTTTAGGAAAGTTTATAAGTTAGGAAAGTTTCCTTAATTAGAAAGTCAACAAAAGTCAACTAAAAGTCAAAGTCAACCGAAAGTCAACTCAAAAGTCAACCTTGGTCAAACATGGTCAACGTTAATTTTAAAAGTGTAAGTTATAATAATAATATAAGTTATAACATTTATTAAAGTTAAATATGTCTAATTATGTCATAACATAAGTTTCATTAAATTAAAATGAATTATTAAAGTTAATATAAGTTTAAATGATATAATTACTATAACAAAAGTATTTAATTAATTAATTAAATATTAGTCATAATATAAGTATTATTAATTAATAATAAATTTTAAATCATATCATAAGTTTCATTAATTAATAATGAATTATTAATCATATCATAAGTTTCTAATTATAATTATTAAATCATAAGTATTTAATAATTAAATTATAATTAAATAATAACTAAGCCTTATAATAATTAAATAATTAATTAATCCTTATTATAAGTCTTATTATTATAATCTCATAATATAATTTTAATACTTATCATAAGTATTTTTCCATTAATAATGAAGTATTATTAATCATATGTTTAATTAAAAAGTTAATTAAATCATAAATATTAATTAAATGATATAATAAATATATATATCATAAGTTGTAAATAATAATAATTACTTTTTTTTATCATAAGTAATTAAATTATAATGAAATCCATTATTTATATCCTAAGTTTAATAATTAGTCAAAAGTTTTAAATCAAAAGTTCATCGGGTCGTATCCTGAGCCCCGGGTGTCGGTTTTCGGCGAGCCTTACATATATCTCCGCCTAAGTAAACCACCCGACACTTTGGTACACTCAAGAACAGTCCACAAGTCGTGTTATACAGACAATACACCACTTGGACTTCAATTCAATCAAAAACGTGTTTTGGACGTAACGGGTGATTCGTGGCTCGGATTGAGATGACCCGAACATGAAAGTTCGCCCCACCATCAGTCCTAACACACTAACACACCCTAAAGTCACCAAATATGGTCACAAAGTCGGGCCAAACCTGGTTCATACCAAAATCACATTCAATCTTAACAAAATACCACTTTGATCATAACTAGGGTTCCGGGAATCGAAACGACATGAATCCGGTGTCTAAAATTAATGTCTTGATGAGAGGAACCCATTTATATACTTTATTTTAACTTTTATATCAGTTACAAAGTCAAAAACACACGAAAAAGCTGCTGTCCAAATTATATCAAACCGAAAACATATGTAAACGAGCAATTCTACGCATACAATCAACATTACAACAACTAATAATCATCGTACTATTAATAAATCATCAAAATACAGAAAAGTAAGGAAAAATTAAAAGTTCTAGGGTTAGGGTTTATACCCTAATCAATAATCAATGAGTATGATCGCGTAGAGAACGGAACGAGGAACACGTTTATGTAGATGATCTCTTGATCCAAGCTTGATTTTGGTTGATGATGATGATGGTATGGTGATGAATGGCAACGGCTAGGGAGGGAGGAGGAGGAGAGAAAAATGCAATTTAGGTTTTGGGAATTATTTGTGAAATAAAATTGTGAGGAAACAAATGAGAAGCAAGGGGAGTATACTCCCCCTTAGCTTCAGCCGATCCAAAGGGAGTGGGGTGGGCCCTACTAGCCCATCTCACTTAATGTTTATTTCCTGATGGCCCGAAAGCCCGAACGAGTCCCGAAACGCGAAAACGCACTTACGCGATTAAAAATTCGGAGAGATAACAAACGCGCGACGAAAAATAAATATAAATACCCTATATAATAATATGATATTAAAATATCATATTTAAAATAATTAGGATTTAAATATCCCAAAAACGTGACCGTTGGTTTAAAACCCGAAAAGATTCGCCGGATAGAAATCCGCGATTCGTATAAACGTACGATTTAAAATATGAATACATATATTCACATAACACATAATAATTAATATATTATTACTAAAATAATAATATAGTTCATGAAATGACGTAACCCAATTAACAGTTAACGGTCATTAAATAATTAACGGTATAAGATAACGGAAAAAGTAGGGTCGTGACAATAAGCCACATCATTTCCCAAACTGTTAACCAAGTTGTTCCACCAGGTCAATGCACTATCCTTCAAAGTGCATCTAGCAAAACTAACCTTGTCTTCCTCTCGGAGTCAACTAACCCTGAAAATAGACTCGATTTTCTCGAACCAGCGGGTAAGTCCTATGGGTCCTTTTGTACCACTGAATTCCTGTGGGCGACTTGCCATAAACGTTTTGTGGGAGCATCCCACCTGATTGTTGTTCGCATTAGCATTTGCATTAGCATTCACTGCCATTGCAGCAGCTATCCCTTCGGTAACAAGACGTTGGATACGGGCTTCGTTGGACTCTCTAGGAGGCATGATCTTCAAAACAGAATAACACAATGCGTCCTGAAACCACAAGCAACGCGTTTAGTACTAACGGTTGTGTTATAAAGGAATAGATCGAACATGAAAAGATTAACCATTAAAATAATAGTCAGTAAACACTATGAGTAATAACATGACAATTATGATTGTTATAGAAAAAACCACCACATGCATACATATTTTATGATAACATCATACAACATACATAGCACCTAACATACATGATCTACATTACGCATAATATATCATGCCAAGAGTTAAAACATCAGAAATAAAATGTGATAATGATAATAGATGTCATAAAAATAAACATCCATACATAATGAAAAATATCCCATAACAAAACCTTAATAAAATCCTCGGCAAAACGTCGTACATAATCCAAAAATGTATGTATGAAAGGACATTAAGTCTTATGAAATAAGTAATCAATCATGAATCATCATATCACATCTGCTTAGAGCGGGTGTGATAAGCTGGGCCAGCATGAGTCTCAGCAGAAGGCTCATACTTCTGCAACTTTCCTTTCACTTCTTCCAACTCTTCCTTCAAACCACGAACTGTGCTCTCTAGAGCCTCGAACCTAGCGTCCACTTCACGGTTACCCTTACGAGTCTCGAATCCAACATTGTTCTTGAAGCTAACGAACGAATCCATACTAGCTCGAATCTGGTTCATCATCTCGTTGTGTGGCAAAGTACGCATACAATCACTAAGAGCATTAATACGCGTCACTTCATTGTAAGCCCTGTTCATATGAGTAAGGGTGGAAAAGTAGTAGTGAACAGGATCATCGATCTCTGGTTGACCAGCACTGCGTCTGGCAGCAGCCGGAGGAGCAGGAGCCGCAACTGAGTTATCGCTCGAAGTCGACATCTGCAAATAGTAAAACCGCAAACCACATACCAAAAGATATAAATGCTAATGATATAACTCATACGAAATAAAATGCATAATAATGCTATAGCAAAAGGGTCGGGCTGTAGACTAGACTCTAATGCACCCTAAGAACCACGGGTTGACCACATTAAGACCGCCTAGTTCCCTACAACCAGAGCTCTGATAGCAACTGTGATGGCCCCGTCAAAACACTTAACAGCTCCGTCACTTGGTCCCACAGCTTGATCGAACTTAAATGAATTTAACAAACGACATTGCATTCTTTTATTTCAAAAGTTTCCCAAAAAGGAAAGCATACCAAAATATGTAGTTTAAAAGTAACCCAACATATTAATAATCCAAAGTTGACACAAAACATTGTCAACAACCCACAAGTAATAATTATTCAAAAACCGAATGCAAGCCAAAGTTTCATAAATTGTTTCATAAAAATCTGCTCAAATGCATCCAGACTCTTCTAAACACAGCAGAAGCATCACATAAACTCAAGTACCTGTGAAAACATGCAACTAAACTGTCAACACAAAGGTTGAGTGAATTATAGGTTTAAATAATCGAATAAACTTTAGACCACAAGATTTAAAAATGTTAGAAAACATTAAACATTATTCCATTATCAATGAGCCACCTGGTAACCACTTAACCCTTTATTTACCCTTGCCAATCACAATAAAAATATACACTGGACAGTGTATCTATAACAAAATACGAAGTACTAAACATTTCAATTATAAATTGCTAGCGCGACTAGCTCGAAATGGGGTTGTCAAACCCGATAGATCTATCCATAGGATTCACATTCACCGGTAGAAACCAATGATTACAGTTACCATACTAGGGAATATTTTTGTCCAACTCACAATGAATAATTTAAATTTAATTGTCACTTGTGTCTAAACGTGAAATAAAATGCATGTAATCACATCCCAAAAATATACTTTGAAAAGTATGTAAAAACGGGACTATAACTCACCTTAATAGTAATGAAGTAACCAACACAATTAAGCCAACAGCAAATGTAGTACAGTGATCAAGAATGATCACAACGCCGACCTATAAATAAAGCAGGTCGATATAAATAACTAACTTAGGTCAAGTCTTAGTATGACAGCTATTGTACATGTTGCAAATAGTCATAGAACAATACTCAATATGCATTGGTTTGATCGGAACAGCTTACAGACACACACTTTCTATTTTTAGAAAGTTTCTATTTTTAGCAGGTTTCCATTTTTGGAAAGTTTCTATTTTTGGAAAGTTTCTATTTTTGGAAAGTTTCTAAATTTAGAAAGTTGCCATTTTAGGAAAGTTTATAAGTTAGGAAAGTTTCCTTAATTAGAAAGTCAACAAAAGTCAACTGAAAGTCAAAGTCAACCGAAAGTCAACTCAAAAGTCAACCTTGGTCAAACATGGTCAACGTAAATTTTAAAAGTATAAGTTACAATAATAATGTAAGTTATAACGTTTATTAAAGTTAAATATGTCTAATTATGTCATAACATAAGTTTAATTAAATTAAAATGAATTATTAAAGTTAATATACGTTTAAATAATATAATTAATATAACATAAGTATTTAATTAATTAATTAAATATTAGTCATAATATAAATATTATTAATTAATAATAAATTTTAAATCATATCATAAGTTTCATTAATTAATAATTAATCATATCATAAGTTTCTAATTATAACTATTCAATCATAAGTATTTAATAATTAAATTATAATTAAATAATAACTAAGCCTTATAATAATTAAATAATTAATTAATCCTTATTATAAGTCTTATTATAATAATCTTATAATATAAGTTTAATACTTATCATAAGTATTTTTCCATTAATAATGAAGTATTATTAATCATATGTTTAATTAAAATGTTAATTAAATCATAAATATTAATTAAATGATATAATAAATATATATCATAAGTTGTAAATAATAATAATTACTTTTTTATCATAAGTAATTAAATGATAATGAAATCCATTATTTATATCATAAGTTTCATAATTAGTCAAAAGTTTTAAATCAAAAGTTCATCGGGTCGTATCCTGAGCCCCGGGTGTCGGTTTTCGGCGAGCCTTACATATATCTCCGCCTAAGCAAACCACCCGACACTTTGGTACACTCAATAACACTCCAAGAACAGTCCACAAGTCGTGATGTACAGCCATTACACTACTTGGAACTTCAATTCACTCAACAACGTGTTTTAGACGTAACGGGTGATTCGTGGCTCGGATTGAGATGACCCGAACATGAAAGTTCATCCCACCATCAGTCCTAACACACTAACACACCCTAAAGTCACCAAATATGGTCACAAAGTCGGACCAAACCTGGTTCATACCAAAATCACATTTCAATCTTAACAAAATACCACTTTGATCATATCTAGGGCTCCGGGAATCGAAACGACATGAATCCGGAGTCTAAAATTAATGTCTTGATGAGAGGAACTCATTTATATACTTTATTTTATGATCAACATCAGTTAAAATATCAGAAACACACAAAAAAGCTGCTGTCCCAATTTTATCAAACCGAAAAATATGCAATCGAGCAATTCTACGCATACAATCAACATTACAACAACTAATAATCATCATACTAATAATATAAACATAAAATACAGAAAAATAAACAAAAATTAAAAGTTCTAGGGTTAGGGTTTATATCCTAATCAAGAAACAATTAGTATAATAGCGTAGAGAACAAAACGAGGAATCCGATTGTATGAACGATCTCTAGATCACAGCTTGAAAAATTGATGAAGATGATGATGTTTGGTGGTGTTGGTCATCGCCCAATAAGAGAAGGGAGGGAGGAAGGAGAGCAAAAGTGGTAATTAGGTTTAGATTAAAATTGTGTAATGTGTAAATGAGACGGAAAATAAAAAAATGGGGAGTATACTCCCTCCCCTTAAGGTCGACCGAATGGGGGGTCATGGGGTGGGCCCCATGGCCTAATCTTGCTAAAAGTGTAATTGCTTGTGGCCCGAAAGCCCGAACGAATCCCGAAACGCGAAAACGCACTTACGCGATTAAAAATCCGGAGAGATAACAAACGCGCGACGAAAAATAAATATAAATACTATATATAATTATATGATCTTAAAATATCATATTTAAAATAATTAGGATTTAAATATCCCAAAAACGCGACCGTTGGTTAAAAAACCGAAAAGATTCGCCGGATAGAAATCCGCGACACGTAGAAACGTATAAATTAAAATACAAATACAATTATTCACATAACATTTGATAATTAATATATTATTATTAATATAATAATATAGGTCATAGAAATGACGTAGCACGAATACCAGTTAACGGTCGTTAAATAATTAACGATAAAAGATAACGGAAAAAGTAGGGTCGTGACAGTATAGCTAACTCAAACGTTGCTGCATATAGAGTGTCTATGGTGGTTCCAAAATATATATATATATATATATATATATATATATATATATATATATATATATATATGGGTCGATATGATATGTCAAAACATTGTATACGTGTCTATGGTATCCCAAGATTACATAATATGTATAATATAATATAATTAGTTAGGATATGTTTAGTCTAGATTTGTTACAAAATTTTCGTAGCTAAAACTAGCAAATTTATCCAATTTTGTTTTACCCGTCATTTCTTCGTTTCAAATCCGTTTTGAGTGATTCAAGTTTATATGGTTTCATAATGAACTGAAATTTATGAAACTAAAAAGAAAAAGTATAAGTTTATAGTCGAAAATACAGGTTACAAGTCATTTTTTAAAGAGGTAGTCATTTCCGTCGAAAAAACGACATATTGATGACCATTTTGAAAAACATACTTCCAATTTGAGTTTAAACAAGATTTTTGGATATAGTTTCATGTTCATAAGAAAAATAATTTTCCCAGAAGAACAACTTTTAAATCAAAGTTTATCATAGTCTTTAATTATCAAACCCAAAACAGCCCGCAGTGTTACTACAACGGCGTATGTCCGGTTTTACGGTGTTTTTCGTGTTTCCGGGTTTTAAATCATTAAGTTAGCATATCATATAGATATAGAACATGTGTTTAGTTGATTTTAAAAGTCAAGTTAAAGGATTAACTTTATTTGTGAACAAGTTTAAAATTAACTAAACTATGTTCTAGTGATTACATGTTCAAATCTTTGAATAAGATAGTTTTATATATATGAATCGAATGATGTTATGAACATCATTACTACCTCAAGTTTAGTAGGTAAACCTACTGTAAGTGACCAAAATTGATCTAGCTTCAAAGGATTCTTGGATGGCTTGAAAGTTCTTGAAGTAGAATCATGACACGAAAACAAGTTCAAGTAAGATTATCACTCGAAATAAGATTGTTATAGTTATAGAAATTGAACCAAAGTTTGAATATGAGAATTACCTTGAATTAGAAAGATATATTACTATAAATAAGAAAGATTTCTTGAGATTGGATGATCACTTGAAATGGATTAGAAAGCTTGGAAGTAGACTTGTAAACTTGAGAGTATTCTTGATTTTATGAAACTAGAACTTATAGAATTTATGAAGAACACTTAGAACTTGAAGATAGAACTTGAGAGAGATCAATTAGATGAAGAAAATTGAAGAATTAAAGTGTTTGTAGGTATTTTTGGTCGTTGGTATATGGATTAGATATAAAGGATGTGTAAGTTGTTTTCATGTAAATAATTCATGAATGATTTATAATATTTTTTTGTAATTTTGTGAGATATTTCATGCTAGTTGCCAAATTATGGCTCCCACATGTTTAATGACTCACATAGGTTGCTAAGGAGCTGATCATTGAAGTGTATATACCAATAGTATATACATATAGAAGCTGTGTATTGTACGAGTACGAATACGGGTGCATACGAGTAGAATTGTTGATGAAAATGAATGAGGATGTAATTGTAAGAATTTTTGTTAAGTAGAAGTACTTTGATATGTGTCTTGAAGTCTTTCAAAAGTGTACAAATACATCTTAATACACTACATGTATATACATTTTAACTGAGTCGTTAAGTCATCGTTAGTCGTTACATGTAAGTGTTGTTTTGAAACCTTTAAGTTAACGATCTCATTTAATGTTGTTAACCCATTGTTTATTATATCTAATGAGATGTTAAATTATTACATTATAATGATATTATGATGTAAGAATATATCTTAATATGATATATATAAATTAAAATGTCGTTACAACGATAATCGTTACATATATGTCTCGTTTCGAAATCCTTAAGTTAGTAGTCTTGTTTTTACATATGTAGTTCATTGTTAACACACTTAATGATATACTTAATTGTCATTTTATCATGTTAAACATAGTGTATCTATATCTTAATATGATTCATATGTATTTAGTAAGACGTTGTTATAACGATAATCATTATATATATCGTTTCGAGTTTCTTAATTCAATAATCTCATTTTTATGTATATCACTCATTGTTAATACACTTAGTAAGATACTTACTTATCATAATCTCATGTTAACCATATAATATATATATATATATATATATATATATATATATATATATATATATATATATATATATATATCATCATGTAGTTTTTACAAGTTTTTAACGTTCATGAATTGCCGGTCAACTTGGGTGGTCAATTGTCTACATGAAACTCATTTCAATTAATCAAGTCTTAACAAGTTTGATTGCTTAACATGTTGGAAATGTTTAATCATGTAAATATAGTTTTCATTTAATATATAACCATGGAAAAGTTCGGGTCACTACAGTACCTACCCGTTAAATAAATTTTGTCCCGAAATTTTAAGCGGTTGAAGGTGTTGGCGCATCTTCTGGAAATAAGTGCGGGTATTTCTTCTTATCTAGTCTTCACATTCCCAGGTGAACTCGGGTCCTCTAAGAGCATTCCATCGAATCTTAACAATTGGTATCTTGTTTTGCTTAAGCCTTTTAACCTCACGATCCATTATTTCGACCGGTTCTTCGATGAATTGAAGTTTTTCATTGATTTAGATTTCGTCTAGCGGAATAGTGAGATCTTCTTTAGTAAAACATTTCTTCAAATTTGAGATGTGGAAAGTGTTATGTATAGTCGCGAGTTGTTGAGGTAACTCAAGTCGATAAGCTACTGGTCCGACACGATCTATAATCTTGAATGGCCTGATGTATCTTGGATTTAGTTTCCCCCGTTTACCAAATCGAACAACACCTTTCCAAGGTGAAACCTTAAGCATGACCATCTCTTCAATTTCAAATTCTATATCTTTTCTTTTAATTGCCACGTAGCTCTTTTGTTAACTTTGGGCGGTTTTTAACCGTTGTTGAATTTGAATGATCTTCTCGGTAGTTTCTTGAATTATATCCGGACCCGTAATTTGTCTATCCCCAACTTCACTCCAACAAATTAGAGATCTGCACTTTATACCATAAAGTGCCTCAAACGGTGCCATATTAATACTCGAGTGGTAACTGTTGTTGTAGGAAAACTCTGCTAACGGTAGGTGTCGATCCCAACTGTTTCCAAAATCAATAACACATGCTCGTAGCATGTGTTCAAGCATTTGTGTCGTCCTTTCGCTCTGCCCATCAGTCTGTGGATGATAGGTAGTACTCATGTCTAGACGAGTTCCTAATGCTTGCTGTAATGTCTGCCAAAACCTTGAAACAAATCTGCCATCCCTATCAGAGATAATAGAGATTGGTATTCCATATCTGGAGACAACTTCTTTCAAGTATAATCGCGCCAACTTCTCCATTTTGTCATCTTCTCTCATTGGCAGAAAATGTGCTGATTTGGTGAGACGATCGACTATTACCCAAATAGTATCATAACCATTTGCAGTCCTTGGCAATTTAGTAATGAAATCCATGGTAATGTTTTCCCATTTCCATTCTAGGATTTCAGGTTGCTGAAGTAGACCTGATGGTTTCTGATGTTCAGCTTTAACCTTAGAACACGTCAAACATTCTCCTACGTATTTAGCAATATCGGCTTTTATACCCGGCCACCAAAAGTGTTTCTTGAGATCTTTATACATCTTCCTCGCTCCGGGATGTATTGAATATCTGGTTTTATGTGCTTCCTTAAGTACCATTTCTCTCACATCTCCAAACTTTGGCACCCAAATTCTTTCAGCTCTATATCGGGTTCCGTCTTCCCCAATATTAAGGTGTTTCTCCGATCCTTTGGGTATTTCATTCTTCAAATTTCCTTCTCTTACAACTCCCTGTTGCGCCTCCTTTATTTGAGTAGTAAGGTTAGTACGAATAATTATATTCATAGCTTTTACCCGCATAGGTTCTCTGTCCTTTCTACTCAAAGCGTTGGCTACCACATTCGCCTTCCCCGGATGGTAACGAAACTCGAAATCGTAATCATTCAATAACTCAATCCACCTACGCTGCCTCATGTTTAGTTATTTTTGATTAAATATGTGTTGGAGACTTTTGTGATCGGTATATATAATACTTTTGACCCCATATAAGTAGTGCCTCTAAGTCTTTAATGAAAAAACAACCGCTCCTAATTCCAAATCATGCGTCGTATAATTCTGCTCGTGAATCTTCAATTGTCTAGACGCATAAGCAATTACCTTTGTTCGTTACATTAATACACAACCGAGGCCTTGCTTTGAGGCGTCACAATATATCACAAAATCATCATTCCCTTTACGCAATGACAATATAGGTGCCGTAGTTAACTTTTTCTTCAACAATTGAAACGCTTTCTTCTGCTCATCCTTCCATTCAAATTTCTTCCCTTTATGCGTTAATGCAGTCAAGGGTTTTGCTATTTTGGAAAAATCTTGGATGAATCTTTTGTAGTAACCAGCCAATCCTAAAAATTGACGTGTATGCTTCGGAGTTTTCGGGGTTTTCCACTTTTTAACGGTTTCAATCTTTGCCGGATTCACTTGAATACCTTCTTTGTTCACTATGTGACCGAGGAATTGAACTTCTTCCAACCAAAATGCACACTTTGAAAATTTAGCGTACAGTTTTTCTTCCCTCAACAACTCTAGCACTTTTCTCAAATGTTCTTCGTGCTCTTGATCATTCTTTGAGTAAATAAGTATGTCATCAATGAAAATAATGACAAACTTGTTAAGGTATGGTCCACACACTAGGTTCATGAGGTCCATGAACACAGCTGGTGCGTTAGTCAACCCAAACGGCATAGCCATAAACTCGTAATGACCGTAAAGCATTCTGAAAGTAGTCTTCAGAATATCATCCTCCTCCACCCGCATTTGATGATACCCAGAACGTAAATCAATCTTCGAATAAACTGACAAGCCGTGTAGTTGATCAAATAAGTCATCGATTCTCGGTAGTGGATAACGGTTCTTGATGGTAAGTTTGTTCAACTCTCGGTAGTCGATACACAACCTGAATGTACCATCCTTCTTTTTGACAAACAAAACAGGAACTCCCCATGGTGATGTACTTGGTCGTATAAAATCACGCTCTAAAAGTTCTTGTAGTTGGCTTTGGAGTTCCTTCATTTCGCTGGGGGCGAGTCTGTATGGAGCACGAGCTATTGGTGCAGCTCCTGGTATAAGATCTATTTGAAATTCAATGGATCGGTGTGGAGGTAGTCCCAGTAATTCTTTCAGAAATACGTCGGGAAATTCTTTTGCGACGGGAACATCATTGATGTTCTTTTCTTCGGTTTGTACTTTCTCGACATGTGCTAAAATAGCATAGCAATCTTTTCTTATTAGCTTTTGTACCTTCAAATTACTAATAAGATTTAGCTTCGCGTTCCTCTTTTCTCCATACACCATTAAGGGTTTTCCTTCTTCTCGTACAATGCGAATTACATTTTTGTAACATACGATCTCTGCTCTCTCCTTTTTCAACCAGTCCATGCCAATTATCACATCAAAACTCCCTAACTCTACTGGTATCAAATCAATCTTAAACGTTTCGCTAACCAGTTTAATTTCTCGATTCCGATATATTTTATCTGCCGAAATTAATTTAACATTTGCTAATTCGAGTAAAAATTTATTATTCATTGGCATCAATGGACCACTTAATTTAGCACAAAAATCTCTACTCATATAGCTTCTATCCGCACCCGAATCAAATAAAACATAAACAGGTTTTTCATGAATAAGAAACGTACCCGTAACAAGCTCCGGGTCTTCTTGCGCTTCTACCGTATTAATATTGAAAACTCTTCCGCGGCCCTATCCATTAGTATTCTCCTGATTTGGGCATTCGTTTTTGATATGACCCGACTACCCACATCCATAACAAATAATGGCAGTATTATTTGTTCCGACATTATTTGTTCCTTTATTCTTGTTAGCCATTGGTCCGTAAACTTCATACTTCGTCGTACCATGACCCTTTCTATTACACTTAGTACACGATGTCGTACAAAGCCCAGTCGGATGGTATCCTTCACACCTCTGGCATGGTTTCTGCCTCTGGTTGTTATTGTTGGGATTGTTGTTGTTGCGGTTGTTGTTATTGTTGGAACGGTTATTGTAGTTGTTGTAGTTGTTATTGGGATTGTTATTGTTGTTGCGGTTAAAGTTGCGGTTGTGGTGGTAGTTATTGCGTTTGTAATTACGATTATTGTTATTGTTGTTGTTGTTGTTGTTGTTGTATTGGTGACTATTGTCACTGTTTTCTTCCCACTTTCTCTTGACTTGTTTCGTGTTGGCTTCTTCAGTCGCTTGCTCTTTAATTCTTCCCTCAATCTGATTTATGAGTTTGTGAGCCATTCGACTTGCCTTTTGTATTGAGGCGGGCTCGTGTGAACTCACATCTTCTTGAATCCATTCTGGTAACCCTTTTACAAATTCGTCGATTTTCTCTTCTTCATCTTCGAACGCTCCCGGACACAATAGGCACAACTCTGTGAATCGTCGTTCGTACATGGTAATATCAAACCGTTGTGTTCGTAACCCTCTGAGCTCTACCTTAAGCTTATTGACCTCGTTTCTGGGACGGTACTGCTCGTTCATTAAGTGTTTAAATGCTGACCACGGTAGTGCGTAAGCAGCATCTTGTCCCACCTGTTCTAGATAAGTGTTCCACCATGTTAACGCGGTACCCATGAAGGTATGCGTAGCGTACTTTACTTTGTCTTCTTCAGTGCACTTACTTATGGCAAACACCGATTTAACCTTCTCAGTCCACCGTTTTAATCTGATTGGACCCTTGGTTCCATCGAATTCCAAAGGTTTACAGGCAGTGAATTCTTTGTAGGAGCATCCTACACGAGTTCTCGTGGCGTTAGTTCCATTGCTGGATTCAGAGTTATTGTTATTTTGCATCGCAGCCTGTAATGTGGCTATGTTTACTGAAAGGAAAGCACGGAAGTCTTCCTCTCTCATGTTCAAATTCTGACGAGTCGTCGGTGCCATTTCCTTCAAAAAAATCCCAAAAGAATTAAGTTAATCATATAGAATATTAAAAGTAGTCAATAGTATTTCGTAGCATAATATGAACTCATTTATAAAAGTTTTTTCTTCATATTAGCATTTTATAGTTTTAATTCGGGTAGTACCTACCCGTTAAGTTCATACTTAGTAGCTAATATACCATTCAACTACTACAACTCTATATGAAAAACTGATTATAATAATATTTCACGTTCAAACTTTTATACAATATTTTACAAACTTACAATACCGCTATAATACATATAGCATGAAATATAGCACACAATAACTTTGATACAAAACAGTTGTGACAACAATCCTAGTTAATACGCAAGTTGTTCAGCAAAGGCAATAAAAACACGTAATTCGTAAGTCCAGAAACAAGTCATGCATTCTGGTTTTACTAAGACTACTTCTCATCCTTGGTCTTGTGGAACATAACCGTTGTGGCCGTTGACAAGACAGCATGTTGTAACGTCGTCAAAGGGACGAGGGTTTTGTAATGCCCAACAACCCGTAATAATCTAACAACCTTGTTTCTCACCCCAACTACTGAATCTGTCACTTGTGGGAAGGTTTTATTTAAAAGTTGTAATCCGATGTTCTTTTTCTCACTTTGGTAAGAAAATAACATCACTAACCCGTAAGCATAACATGCTTCTTTATGTTGCATGTTAGAAGCTCTTTTTAACTCACGAAGTCATACGTTGGGATATGTTGAGTCAAAATAGGTTTTTAACCCGTAGCGTAAAATTGCATTTGGGTTCCCAGCATTTAACGCTTTAAAGAAAACACGGCGTAACTTACGGTGTCCCCAATGTGATATACCCCATCTTTCAAATGAAAGCCTTTTATAAATTAAGGCATGCCTGGAACGTTCTTCAAATGTTCTACAAATTAATTTTGCCATAAATAATTGTGCCGATGAATTCTGATCGACTTTAGACAAGATTTCATCAATCATGTCCCCGGGTAGGTCTTCTAAAATTTTTGGTTGTCTATCCTTAACGTCCATTGTGTTTTTATACTGTAAAACAGACGAGAATTATATTCATAAAAGATAATTATCAAATAATACAAGCAATTTTCACATACAACAAGAAAAGTACAAGCACACTTATTTTACATATTTTAAACCTCATGATTACAACTCTTTATTCCGACTCACTAGTTTCTTCCTCTTCGGACCTGTTTCGTTTTGCTAATTTTCTAGGGATATATGATGTTCCTCTGATACGAGCCGTTGTTTTCACAAATGGTTTAGAAAAACCTGGTGGCTTAGAGGTTCTCGGGTTATTGTTACAACTTAAGAAATACGGGTGTTGACGATACATATAAAGTTCATCGGGATTGGAATCAGGTTTCTATATTTTGATGCCCTTTCCCTTATTATTTTCTTTTGCTTTTTCAAATTGGGTCGAGTAAATTTCTATAACATCATCGGAATCCTCATCGGGATCCGATTCATCGAAAAATTGGTAATCTTCCCCATATTTTGCTTTCTCGGTGGAAACACCATTGACCATTATTAATTTTGGTCCATTCGTTGAGGGTTTTCTTTTACTTATATGTTTTTCTGTGGTTCCTAATATTTCCTCCTCCAGAACCTCTTCTTCTTCCGGTTCCTCTTCTTCCGGTTCCTCTTCGGGAATTTGTGAATCTTCCCAATATATATTCGACTCTTCATTATTATTAGGTGAGTCGATGGGATTTGTACTAGAGGTAGACATCTATCACACAATATCAAACATGTTAAGAGATTAATATATCACATAATATTTACATGTTACAATTTGTAGTTTCCAACAAAAAAATATTAAGCAATCATTTTTAAAGAAAACACGGTCGAAGTCCAGATTCACTAATGCATCATAACAAACTCGATAAGACACACTAATGCAAATTTTCTGGTTCTCTAAGACCAACGCTCGGATACCAACTGAAATGTCCCGTTCATATTGATTATAAACGTTCCATATTAATTGATTTCGTCACGAGGTTTTGACCTCTATATGAGACATTTTTTCAAAGACTACATTCATTTTTCAAACAACCATAACCTTTATTTTATCGATAAAGGTTTTAAAAAAAATATTACGTAGATTATCAAATAATGATAATCTAAAATATACCGTTTACACACGACCATTACATAATGGTTTACAATAAAAATATATTACATCGAAATAAGTTTCTTGAATGCAGTTTTTACACAATATCATACAATCATGGACTCCAAATCTTGTCCTTATTTTAGTATGCAACATCGGAAGCTCTTAATAATCACCTGAGAATAAACATGCTTAAAACGTCAACAAAAAATATTGGTGAGTTATAGGTTTAACCGATATATTATCAAATTAATATAATAGACCACAAGATTTCATTTATTCAATAATCTTACACTCGCAAGTGTATAAAAATCATTCTATGATGAACACCTGGTAACCGACATTAACATAATGCATATAGAATATTCCCAGCATACTCACAAGTATGTCATTAATTAGAAATCGCAATCACCATATAAATCGAAGTATTAAAGCATTCTAAATTCCAGAATTGGGTTTGTTAGGCCGATAGAACTATCTTTAGGATCGCGTCAATTAGGGGTCATTTCCCTAATTCTTAGGCTACCAGACTTCAAAGGGAAATATTCGGTTTAATAATCTAACCATAGAATGTAGTTTCGCATACTTGTGTCTATTTTGTAAAACATTTATAAAGCTGCATGTATTCTTATCCCAAAAATATTAGATTTTAAAAGTGGGACTATAACTCACTTTCACAGATTTTTCCTTCGTTGAAAATAAGACTTGGCCACTGATCGATTCACGAACCTATAACAAATATGTACATATATATCAAAGTATGATTTAAATATATTCACAACATTTTTATTACGTTATTATGATTTAAGTTTGTTAAGTTAGCAGTCCTCGTTAGTAACCTACAACTAGTTTTCCACATTTAGATGTACTGAAATAAATCAATATATATTATCTTGAATCAATCCACGACCCAGTGTATACAAGTCTCAGGCTAGATCATAACTCAAAGTATATATATTATTTTGGAATCAACCTCAACCCTGTATAGCTAACTCAAACATTACTGCATATAGAGTGTCTATGGTTGTTCCGAAATATATATATAGATGGGTCGATATGATATGTCAAAACATTGTATACGTGTCTATGGTATCCCAAGATTACATAATATGTATAATACAATATAAATTAGTTAGGATATATTTAGTCTAGATTTGTTACAAAATTTTCGTAGCTAAAACTAGCAAATTTATCCAATTTTGTTTTACCCGTCATTTCTTCGTTTCAAATCCGTTTTGAGTGATTCAAGTTGCTATGGTTTCATAATGAACTGAAATTTATGAAACTAAACAGAAACAGTATAAGTTTATAGTCAGAAATACAGGTTACAAGTCATTTTTTAAAGAGGTAGTCATTTCCGTCGAAAGAAAGACATCTTGATGACCATTTTGAAAAACATACTTCCACTTTGAGTTTAACCATGATTTTTGGATATAGTTTCATGTTCATAAGAAAAATCATTTTCCCAGAAGAACAAATTTTAAATCAAAGTTTATCATAGTCTTTAATTATCAAACCCCAAAACAGCCCGCGGTGTTACTACAACGGCGTATGTCCGGTTTTACGGTGTTTTTCGTGTTTCCAGGTTTTGAATCATTAAGTTACCACATCATATAGATATAGAACATGTGTTTAGTTGATTTTAAAAGTCAATTTAGAAGGATTAACTTTATTTGCGAACAAGTTTAGAATTAACTAAACTATGTTCTAGTGATTACATGTTCAAATCTTCGAATAAGATAGTTTTATATATATGAATCGAATGATGTTATGAATATCATTACTACCTCAAGTTTAGTAGGTAAACCTACTGGAAGTGACAAAAATTGATCTAGCTTCAAAGAATTCTTGGATGGCTTGAAAGTTCTTGAAGTAGAATCATGACACGAAAACAAATTCAAGTAAGATTATCACTCGAAATAAGATTGTTAAAGTTATAGAAATTGAACCAAAGTTTGAATATGAGTATTACCTTGAATTAGAAAGATATCTTACTATAAATATAAAAGATTTCTTGAGATAAGATGATCACTTAAAATGGATTAGAAAGCTTGGAAGTAGACTTGTAAACTTGAGAGTATTCTTGATTTTATGAAACTAGAACTTATAGAATTTATGAAGAACACTTAGAACTTGAAGATAGAACTTGAGAGAGATCAATTAGCTGAAGAAAATTGAAGAATAAAAGTATTTGTAGGTGTTTTTGGTCGTTGGTATATGGATTAGATATAAAGGATGTGTACGTTTGTTTTCATGTAAATAATTCATGAATGATTTATAATATTTATTTGTAATTTTGTGAGATATTTCATGCTAGTTGCCAAATGATGGTTCCCACATGTTTAATGACTCACATGGGCTGCTAAGGAGCTGATCATTGAAGTATATATACCAATAGTATATACATCTAGAAGCTGTGTATTGTACGAGTACGAATACGGGTGCATACGAGTAGAATTGTTGATGAAAATGAATGAGGATGTAATTGTAAGCATTTTTGTTAAGTATAAGTACTTTGATATGTGTCTTAAAGTCTTTCAAAAGTGTAAAAATACATCTTAATACACTACATGTATATACATTTTAACTGAGTCGTTAAGTCATCGTTAGTCGTTACATGTAAGTGTTGTTTTGAAACCTTTAAGTTAACAATCTCATTTAATGTTGTTAACCCATTGTTTATTATATCTAATAAGATGTTAAATTATTACATTATAATGATAATATGATGTATGAATATATCTTAATATGATATATATACATTAACGATAATCGTTACATATATGTCTCGTTTCGAAATTCTTAAGTTAGTAGTCTTGTTTTTACATATGTAGTTCATTGTTAACACACCTAATGATAAACTTAATTATCATTTTATCATGTTAAACATAGTGTATCTATATCTTAATATGATTCATATGTATTTAGTAAGACATTGTTATAACGATAATCGTTATATATATCGTTTCGAGTTTCTTAATTCAATAATCTCATTTTTATGTATATCACTCATTGTTAATACACTTAGTAAGATACTTACTTATCATAATCTCATGTTAACCATATATATCCATATATATATATATCATCATGTAGTTTTTACAAGTTTTTAAATTTCGTGAATCGCCGGTCAACTTGGGTGGTCAATTGTCTACATGAAACTCATTTCAATTAATCAAGTGTTAACAAGTTTGATTGCTTAACATGTGAAATGTCCCGTTCTTATTGATTAAAAACGTTCCATATTAATTGATTTCGTTGCGAGGTTTTGACCTCTATATGAGACGTTTTTCAAAGACTGCATTCATTTTAAAACAAACCATAACCTTTATTTCATCAATAAAGGTTTAAAAAGCTTTACGTAGATTATCAAATAATGATAATCTAAAATATCCTGTTTACACACGACCATTACATAATGGTTTACAATACAAATATGTTACAACAAAATAAGTTTCTTGAATGCAGTTTTTACACAATATCATACAAGCATGGACTCCAAATCTCGTACTTATTTAAGTATGCGACAGCGAAAGCTCTTAATAATCACCTGAGAATAAACATGCTTAAAACGTCAACAAAAATGTTGGTGAGCTATAGGTTTAACCTATATATATCAAATCATAATAATAGACCACAAGATTTCATATTTCAATACACATCCCATACATAGAGATAAAAATCATTCATATGGTGAACACCTGGTAACCGACATTAACAAGATGCATATATAAAAATATCCCCATCGTTCCGGGACACCCTTCGGATATGATATAAATTTCGAAGTACTAAAGCATCCGGTACTTTGGATGGGGTTTGTTAGGCCCAATAGATCTATCTTTAGGATTTGCGTCAATTAGGGTGTCTATTCCCTAATTCTTAGATTACCAGACTTAATAAAAAGGGGCATATTCGATTTCGATAATTCAACCATAGAATGTATTTTCACGTACTTGTGTCTATTTTGTAAATCATTTATAAAACATGCATGTATTCTCATCCCAAAAATATTAGATTTTAAAAGTGGGACTATAACTCACTTTCACATATTTTTACTTCGCCGGGAAGTAAGACTTGGCCACTGGTTAATTCACGAACCTATAACAATATATACATATATATCAAAGTATGTTCAAAATATATTTACAACACTTTTAATATATTTTGATGTTTTAAGTTTATAAAGTCAGCTGTCCTCGTTAGTAACCTACAACTAGTTGTTCACAGTTAGATGTACAGAAATAAATGGATAAATATTATCTTGAATCAATCCACGACCCAGTGTATACGTATCTCAGTATTGATCACAACTCAAACTATATATTTTGGAATCAACCTCAACCCTGTATAGCTAACTCCAACATTCACATATAGAGTGTCTATGGTTGTTCCGAAATATATATAGATGTGTCGACAAGATAGGTCGAAACATTGTATACGTATCTATGGTATCTCAAGATTACATAATATACAATACAAGTTGATTAAGTTATGGTTGGAATAGATTTGTTACTAATTTTCACGTAGCTAAAATGAGAAAAATTATCCAATCTTGTTTTACCCATAACTTCTTCATTTTAAATCCGTTTTGAGTGAATCAAATTGCTATGGTTTTATATTGAACTCTATTTTATGAATATAAATAGAAAAAGTATAGGTTTATAGTCGGAAAAATAAGTTACAAGTCATTTTTGTAAAGGTAGTCATTTCAGTCGAAAGAACGACGTCTAGATGACCATTTTAGAAAACATACTTTCACTTTGAGTTTAATCATAATTTTTGGATATAGTTTCATGTTCATAATAAAAATCATTTTCTCAGAATAACAACTTTTAAATCAAAGTTTATCATAGTTTTTAATTAACTAACCCAAAACAGCCCGCGGTGTTACTACGACGGCGTAAATCCGGTTTTACGGTGTTTTTCGTGTTTCCAGGTTTTAAATCATTAAGTTAGCATATCATATAGATATAGACCATGTGTTTAGTTGATTTTAAAAGTCAAGTTAGAAGGATTAACTTTTGTTTGCGAACAAGTTTAGAATTAACTAAACTATGTTCTAGTGATTACAAGTTTAAACCTTCGAATAAGATAGCTTTATATGTATGAATCGAATGATATTATGAACATCATTACTACCTTAAGTTCCTTGGATAAACCTACTGGAAAAGAGAAAAAATGGATCTAGCTTCAACGGATCCTTGTATGGTTCGAAGTTCTTGAAGCAGAATCATGACACGAAAACAAGTTCAAGTAAGATCATCACTTGAAATAAGATTGTTATAGTTATAGAAATTGAACCAAAGTTTGAATATGATTATTACCTTGTATTAGAATGATAATGTAACATCCCGTTTTCCCGTACGTGTCTTAAGGTACTTATTTTATTGATTTAGAACATTATATATTGCTCGAATATGTGTTTAAACGCTTCAAAGTGTTAATTGTTATATTACGCATGAGAATGTATAGGTGTATGAGTATACACATGGTTTAGGTGTGGTATTAAGTCTTGTGGGGCTTAAAGTTGGAGTTTATGGTATAAGATAAGCGTGAACGAAGCTTAAAAGTCGTATAAATCGATATTTGGTTTTTCATAGTCGAAGTGGTCAGGTGACGGCTAATGCCGCACTGCGGAGGCCTTTGTCAACGCTAACCAATTTCAGAAAAAGTATTAAGACAGCTCGAAAACTTAGTTAAATGCCGCGCCGCGGCATAGAAGGCCGCGCCGCGACACATAAAGCAAATCAAGATCAGAAGTTGGGTTAAGAAGGGTTCATTTTCCTTCGATATGTCGCGCCGCGACATTTGGGGCCGCGCCGCGACAATTCTGCTGGACAGATTCGGATTTTAGCTCAATTTAAGGGATTTTAAGGGGTAAAATGGTAAATTCATATGTGGATCTGATGGGAGCTTTAACTCTCAACCACATACTCATTTATTTCATTTTCTTTTCTATTTTCTTTCCTATTTCTCTCCCAAAACACAAAACCCACCTAGCTTGATCTTGAGATTTGAAGTTGGAGATTTGTGAATCGAACCTAGGAGCGAGATTTAAAGTTGTTCTCCTTGTTACTAGCTACAAGAAGATAGTCTCGGTAAGTTCTAACTCTAAGTTTTGAGTTTTAATTGGTTAATGACTAGGGTTTGGGTACTAGAGATTTGTAAGACCCATTTGGTGGTAAAATGGGCGAGTTTGGGTTATGTTGTTGCAATGAAACCCTAATAGCCATAATCTAGGGTTTTGGCCTTGTGATTTGAGGTTGTAAGTGCCAATTGGTGTGTTAGTCACTAATGCACTTTAAGATTTATGAAAGAAGTGTAAATGGGTAAGTTTGACTTGATTATGAGTCTAAGTAATGTAAAATGGGTCAAAATGTACTAGTTGACCTAATTAGATGAAATGGGTATGGATTACCCTAAGTTTTGTGTTAATTGAAGTTAATAGACCTTGATTCACTAGTCTTAGTGATTTAAGTCGAGACTTGGCCATTTATGGGCGGTTGTGAGTAGTTGAGTCATTTAATGCAATTTGGGTCATTAAATGCTCAAGTGGGAGTATTGTGGTTAATCCCACTAGTTGTGAAATTGAATGTGCACTTAATGATTTAGGTACATTGCGTTGAAGCTCGAAAGTACTAGATCATCATCCTTGTGACAAGGTGAGTGGAATAATTATATATGTATATATATGATTTATTTATTTGTGGGGTAATGGTTTAAAGTTCGTTGTTGACGATACCGTACCCTAGAGTATATATGTGGGTTTAAAGTTCGTTGTTGACGATACCACATTAATATAAACGTATGGAATTTAAGTTCGATGTTGACGATGCCATACGACTATAGTAGTGACGTTGGATGAGGGTTTAAAGTTCGATGTTGACGATACCTCATATGTGGGTTTAAAGTTCGGTGTTGACGATACCACATTATTATAGGCGAATGGGTTTTAAGTTCGATGTTGACGATACCATTCGTTAGGCTAGCCTTGAGATTTTGAGTACTATAGATGTTGTGAACATCATCGTTATACTTGTATTATAGCATATTGTATTGTTGTGTTATATGCTATTGTTATACTAGCCTTGTTGTCGTGGTACTTAGCGTTATACATGTGAAAGGTATGCTAATTATGTAACTAGTATGTATGCGGATTTGGTAAGTGTTTGCAAGTAAGTAGGTTATATATATGTATGTATAATTGTTGCACTCACTAAGCCTTGCTTACCCTCTCGTTGTTTACCATTTTATAGGTTCCGGCTTGGACAAGGGTAAGGGCATACGTTTGGACTAGTGGTCTCCCGCTTATGTTTTCGGGGAGTGCTTGTGGTGTTGGCCTAACGTTTTGGGTAGTTTAGTCCCAAACCATGCTCATGTGTCGTTTGGATTATAAACTATCATTTGTAGTAGGTCAAACTTGTATCACATTTATTAATGGCCTTCGTGCCTTTTGTAAACACTAAACTTGATGTATGTTTTAACGAAATGTGTGAAATGGTTTACACATTTAATTGGCGCGTAAATGTGTATTATTATTATAAAAAAAAAAATTATCGTATGGAATACGGGTTGGGTTGTTTCAAGTGGTATCAGAGCATGGTCTAAGGGATTTAGGCGACTTGAGATAGGTGCCTAGACTTAGACTCTATTGTGTATGCGCTTTATGCGGGACTTGTAGGAGGCGGGTCGGACCGGGGATCGGTTAGTGCTTAGGTTTATGTGAACTAACCTTGCACTAATTGTTTTGTGTTGTGTTTAGCAAATCATCAAGCGAGATAGACGTTGTACTAGCAAGTTAATGCGACGTGCTCGCGTAACAATGATTAGCTACCATTGTTACGGGTTCAAATCGTGTCAAACAAGCGATGTACGACGATTGTTGAGCAAGATGGGGTAGTGTGGTGTATATATATATACTTATGTGTTAAGTCCTATCGATTCGTTGTTTAATCTTTTCCATCTTATAGAATGAAGATGAGAAACGGACATGATATTAACGGCGGAGGTACTAGTGAAGACGCCGGGTTCACGGCCAAGGTTGAGGCCATTATTAAAAGGGAAAGAGCGGAATTCCTTGAGGATGTCCGAAAGGTTTTTCAAGAATCGGTTGATGGGCAAGTAACCGAAATGATAAATGAGCGAATGAATGCCGCAATCGAGGAGGCATTAGAAGCTAGAAACATTCATCCTCGTGGTGAAGGGGGTGATGGTAATGGTGGTCATGGAAGGCGAGATTTCCACTACAAAAACTTCAAGGATGCTCAACCTCCGATGTTTAATGGAGTACGAGATCCGTTGAAAAGCACATGTTGGATTTCCGATATCGAGGGAGCTTTCCGTACCGCGGAATGTCCTCCCGAGAAGAAGGCAAGGTATGGTTCTAGCATGTTACGAGAAGAGGCGAAGTTGTGGTGGGATGATAAAATCCAATTATATGGTGAGGAATAATGCATGAGCTTGACGTGGGAGGAGTTTAAGAAGGAATTCTTCAAAAAATACCGAACTTCTTCCGACCTCGATAGAATCCGGGACGAGTTGCACAATTTGCAACAAGGTTCAATGGACTTGGTTACTCTCAAGTCTACCTTCTTGGCAAAGACTCGTTTTTGCCCGGGATATGTTGGTGATGATCACAAGCTAATGAAGGATTTTTATCGTACTTTGAATGACGAGTTTAAGGGTAAGATTAGTCGGGGGATGGCTAAGACTTTTGAAGAGCTATACGAGTTGGCTCGGGGTTTTGAGCCGGAGGTTCCAAGAAAAAGCGATTTCACTTTTTCAAAAAGAAAGTTTGAAGGTTCGAGTCATTCGAATTTTTCAAATAAAAAGAAGAAGAACAAAAAGGGTTCCGAAAGTGTCAATAGTGTGAAGAAGGGCGCTACCGGTGGTTTTGGGAACTTTGTCCCTACTTGCTACAATTGTGGGGTACGTGGACATATGGCTCGAGATTGTCCGAAGCCAAATTCAACAAACAAGCTCACTTGTTTTAATTGCAACAAAGAAGGACACCGAAAGTCAGAGTGTCCCGATTTGAACAACGATAATGTTAAAAGGCTAGAGAAGTCGGTGGGTACGGCTCGAGGGCGAAACTATTTGATGACGAATGACGAAGCCAAGCAATCCCACGATGTTGTCTCAGGTACTTTTATGGTTAACTCTAATCCAGCAAGGATTTTATTTGATAGCGGTGCAAATTTGTCTTTTGTATCTCCAAAATTTGTGCCTAAACTTGATAGACCGTTAGCTAAGTTAAGTCGTCCGGTAGAAGTCGAAATAGCGGACGGCAAGACGGTGCTAGTGGTTGATGTGTGCAAGAACTGTGACGTTGTTTTTGGTGCCGAAAACTTTAAAATTGATCTTATCCCTATGACGTTGGGCGATTTTGATATCGTTGTTGGCATGGATTGGCTCGATCGAAATAGAGCCGATATTGCATGCCATGATAAATTTATCCGCGTGAAGACCCCAAGTGGGGGAGAGTTAGTTATTCACGGCGATAAACGAAGAAGACTTGTGCCGATATGTTCTTTTGCACGGGCATGTCGTTTTCTTGTTAGTGGTGGCATGGCTTTTCTTGCCCATGTTGTTGATACTCGTGATGAGCCACCACCTATTCGTGAAATTCCGGTTGTTAGTGAATTCGAAGACGTTTTTCCAGACGAATTACCGGGTGTTCCGGCGGAAAGACAGGTTGAGTTTCGTATTGAGTTGGTTCCGGGAGCTACTCCCATTGCTAAAACTCCTTATCGTTTAGCACCAACGGAAATGCAAGAGTTGTTAAATCAAACCCAAGAGTTGCTCGATAAGGGTTTTATTCGACCGAGTGCTTCGCCATGGGGCGCTCCGGTGTTATTTGTGAAGAAGAAAGATGGTAGTATGCGTATGTGCATTGATTACCGTGAGTTGAATAAAGTGACGATCAAGAATCGTTATCCATTACCTAGGATTGACGATTAATTTGATCAACTTCAAGGTGCAACGTATTTCTCTAAGATCGACCTACGGTCCGGCTATCACCAAATGCGGGTCCGTGAGGACGACATAGAGAAGACGGCTTTTCGAACGCGTTACGGGCATTACGAGTTTGTAGTTAAGCCCTTTGGTCTTACGAATGCACCGGCGGCATTCATGGATCTTATGAACCGAGTGTGCCAACCTATGTTGGACAAGTCGGTAATAGTGTTCATTGACGACATACTAGTCTACTCGAAAAGTATGAACGAACATGAACATCATTTGCGTGAAGTATTGAAGACGCTACGAAAGGAGAAGTTGTATGCAAAGTTCTCCAAATGTGAATTTTGGCTAAGGGAAGTTCAATTCCTTGGTCATATTGTGAATGAGAATGGTATTCAAGTAGATCCGAGGAAGATCAAGACGGTGAAGAGTTGGGGACGACCGACTACGCCTACGGAAATCCGAAGTTTTCTCGGATTGGCCGGTTATTATCGTCGGTTTATCCAAGACTTTTCTAAGATTGCTTCTCCATTGACGAAGTTGACGAGAAAGAACACGAGATTTAATTGGGAGAACGAGCAAGAAATTGCTTTTCAATTGTTAAAAGAGAAGTTGTGTCAAGCTCCGGTGTTAGTGTTGCCGGAAGGTGTAGAAGACATGACGGTCTATTGTGATGCGTCTTTAAATGGACTCGGGTGTGTTCTAATGCAAAGAGGTAAAGTCATCGCTTATGCCTCTCGACAATTAAAAGAACACGAAATGAGATATCCGACTCATGATCTTGAGTTGGCGGCGGTAGTGCATGCGTTGAAAATTTGGCGCCATTACTTGTATGGTGTCAAGTGTACGATTTATTCGGATCATAAGAGTTTGAAACATCTCTTTAATCAACGAGATTTGAATTATCGCCAACGTAGGTGGATGGATGTGGTGAAAGACTACGATTGTGAGATACTTTATCATCCGGGTAAGGCGAATGTGGTCGCGGATGCGTTGAGTCGAAAGAGTCAACATCCGGCGATAAAAGTGGGGTCGTTACGTTTGAT
Source organism: Rutidosis leptorrhynchoides (assembly GCF_046630445.1). NCBI lineage: Eukaryota > Viridiplantae > Streptophyta > Magnoliopsida > Asterales > Asteraceae > Rutidosis > Rutidosis leptorrhynchoides. Next base: position 349,236,187 of record NC_092339.1, on the reverse strand, counting down.
TATTACCAACGATTTTCTTGAAAAGCTTGGTGAGATTCAAATAGAGGCTTATGTTCACAACAAGCATACGGAGCGAATCGTGGGCCAAACGAAGTTTATTACTATGGGTCCGCGTGGTTTGTTGTCCTTCCAAGGAAGGGTGTGGGTGCCTAAGATGGGTGATTACCGACGAGTGCTACTTGATGAAGCACATAAGTCAAAATACTCCATTCATCCGGGCGCGACGAAAATGTATCTTGACTTGAAGAAAGATTATTGGTGGCCGGGCATGAAGCGTGATGTTGTGAAGTATGTTGAGCAATGCGTCACGTGTTTGCAAGTAAAAGCCGAACACCAAAAGCCGTATGGTAAATTACAACCGTTAGAAATCCCGAAATGGAAATGGGAGCACATTACCATGGATTTCATTACAAAGTTACCTAAAACGGCGAGAACCCAATTCGATTCGATTTGGGTTATAGTTGACCGATTGACAAAAAGCGCTTTGTTTCTTCCCATTAAAGAAGCGATATCGTCGGAGACCTTGGCTAAGTTGTTTATCAAGGAAGTGGTCTCTCGACATGGGGTTCCTATATCTATTATTTCGGATCGAGATACCCGTTTTACATCTCGGTTTTGGGAAAAGTTCCATGAAGATATGGGTACGCAATTGAAGTTGAGCACGGCATATCATCCTCAAACGGACGGTCAAACCGAACGTACAAATCAAACATTGGAAGATATGTTACGGGCGTGTATTATTGATTTCGGTGGTAGTTGGGACGAGCATTTACCTTTGGTGGAATTCTCGTACAATAATAGTTATCATACTAGTATCGGGATGCCACCGTATGAGATGCTTTATGGGCGAAGGTGTCGAACTCCGATTTGTTGGGGTGAAGTGGGACAAAAGGAAATCGGGAGTACCGATTTGGTCTTAGAGACGAATAGTAAGATTGCCGTGATTCGAGAGCATTTGAAAAAGGCTCAAGATAGGCAAAAGTCGTATGCCGACAAACGTAGACGAACGATCGAATTTCAAGAAGGTGACATGGTGATGCTTAAGGTTTCGCCATGGAAAGGTATTATTCGATTCCAGAAATGAGGAAAGTTAGCTCCTCGGTTTATTGGACCGTTTAAGGTTTTAGCTCGTGTTGATGAAGTCGCGTATCGTTTGGAATTACCCGAAGAGCTTGCGAGGATCCATAATACATTTCATGTTTCCCACCTCCGTAAGTGTCTTGTGGATGATTCATCTTGGGTGCCTTTAGACGAGATCGAGCTAAACAATAAGTTAGAATATATTGAGGAACCGATTGCCATACTTGATGAGAAGGTCAAAAGGTTGAGACATAAAGAGGTAAGGACTTTTAAAGTTCAATGGCGTCGTAGTAAGGGTTCCGAGTTCACTTGGGAGCCCGAAGAGTTTGTGTTGGTTTATCTTCCTTCTTGTCACGCGGCTTGGATCGCGAGGACGCGCTCCGATTCAAGTGGGGGAGAGTTGTAACATCCCGTTTTCCCGTACGTGTCTTAAGGTACTTATTTTATTGATTTAGAACATTATATATTGCTCGAATATGTGTTTAAACGCTTCAAAGTGTTAATTGTTATATTACGCATGAGAATGTATAGGTGTACGAGTATACACATGGTTTAGGTGTGGTATTAAGTCTTGTGGGGCTTAAAGTTGGAGTTTAGTGTATAAGATAAGCGTGAACGAAGCTTAAAAGTCGTATAAATCGATATTTGGTTTTTCATAGTCGAAGTGGTCAGGTGACGGCTAATGCCGCGCCGCGGAGGCCTTTGTCGCGCCGCGACAAACAACGCTAACCAATTTCAGAAAAAGTATTAAGACAGCTCGAAAACTTAGTTAAATGCCGCGCCGCGGCATAGAAGGCCACGCCGCGACACATAAAGCAAATCAAGATCAGAAGTTGGGTTAAGAAGGGTTCATTTTCCTTCGATATGTCGCGCCGCGACATTTGGGGCCGCGCCGCGGCAATTCTGCTGGACAGATTCGGATTTTAGCTCAATTTAAGGGATTTTAAGGGGTAAAATGGTAAATTCATATGTGGATCTGATGGGTGCTTTAACTCTCAACCACATACTCATTTATTTCATTTTCTTTTCTATTTTCTTTCCTATTTCTCTCCCAAAACACAAAACCCACCTAGCTTGATCTTGAGATTTGAAGTTGGAGATTTTTGAATCGAACCTAGGAGCGAGATTTAAAGTTGTTCTCCTTGTTACTAGCTACAAGAAGATAGTCTCGGTAAGTTCTAACTCTAAGTTTTGAGTTTTAATTGGTTAATGACTAGGGTTTGGGTACTAGAGATTTGTAAGACCCATTTGGTAGTAAAATGGGCGAGTTTGGGTTATGTTGTTGCAATGAAACCCTAATAGCCATAATCTAGGGTTTTGGCCTTGTGATTTGAGGTTGTAAGTGCCAATTGGTGTGTTAGTCACTAATGCACTTTAAGATTTATGAAAGAAGTGTAAATGGGTAAGTTTGACTTGATTATGAGTCTAAGTAATGTAAAATGGGTCAAAATGTACTAGTTGACCTAATTAGATGAAATGGGTATGGATTACCCTAAGTTTTGTGTTAATTGAAGTTAATAGACCTTGATTCACTAGTCTTAGTGATTTAAGTCGAGACTTGGCCATTTATGGGCGGTTGTGAGTAGTTGAGTCATTTAATGCAATTTGGGTCATTAAATGCTCAAGTGGGAGTATTGTGGTTAATCCCACTAGTTGTGAAATCGAATGTGCACTTAATGATTTAGGTACATTGCGTTGAAGCTCGGAAGTACTAGATCATCATCCTTGTGACAAGGTGAGTGGAATAATTATATATGTATATATATGATTTATTTATTTGTGGGGTAAGGGTTTAAAGTTCGTTGTTGACGATACCGTACCCTAGAGTATATATGTGGGTTTAAAGTTCGTTGTTGACGATACCACATTAATATAAACGTATGGAATTTAAGTTCGATGTTGACGATGCCATACGACTATAGTAGTGACGTTGGATGAGGGTTTAAAGTTCGATGTTGACGATACCTCATATGTGGGTTTAAAGTTCGGTGTTGACGATACCACATTATTATAGGCGAATGGGTTTTAAGTTCGATGTTGACGATACCATTCGTTAGGCTAGCCTTGAGATTTTGAGTACTATAGATGTTGTGAACATCAACGTTATACTTGTATTATAGCATATTGTATTGTTGTGTTATATGCTATTGTTATACTAGCCTTGTTGTCGTGGTACTTAGCGTTATACATGTGAAAGGTATGCTAATTATGTAACTAGTATGTATGCGGATTTGGTAAGTGTTTGCAAGTAAGTAGGTTATATATATGTATTTATAATTGTTGCACTCACTAAGCCTTGCTTACCCTCTCGTTGTTTACCATTTTATAGGTTCCGGCTTGGACAAGGGTAAGGGCATACGTTTGGACTAGTGGTCTCCCGCTTATGTTGTCGGGGAGTGCTTGTGGTGTTGGCTTTTTGATGTTGGCCTAACGTTTTGGGTAGTTTAGTCCCAAACCATGCTCATGTGTCGTTTGGATTATAAACTATCATTTGTAGTAGGTCAAACTTGTATCACATTTATTAATGGCCTTCGTGCCTTTTGTAAACACTAAACTTGATGTATGTTTTAACGAAACGTGTGAAATGGTTTACACATTTAATTGGCGCGTAAATGTGTATTATTATTATAAAAAAAAAAAAATTATCGTATGGAATACGGTTTGGGTTGTTTCAGATAACCTACTGTAAGAAACAAAGATTTCTTTAGGTTGGATGATCACCTTACAAGATTGGAAGTGAGCTAGCAAACTTGAAAGTATTCTTGATTTTATGTAACTAGAACTTGTAGAATTTATGAAGAACACTTAGAACTTGAAGATAGAACTTGAGAGAGATCAATTAGATGAAGAAAATTGAAGAATGAAAGTGTTTGTAGGTGTTTTTGGTCGTTGGTGTATGGATTAGATATAAAGGATATGTAATTTTGTTTTCATGTAAATAAGTCATGAATGATTACTCATATTTTTGTAATTTTATGAGATATTTCATGCTAGTTGCCAAATGATGGTTCCCACATGTGTTAGGTGACTCACATGGACTGCTAAGAGCTGATCATTGGAGTGTATATACCAATAGTACATACATCTAAAAGCTGTGTATTGTACGAGTACGAATACGGGTGCATACGAGTAGAATTGTTGATGAAACTGAACGAGGATGTAGTTGTAAGCATTTTTGTTAAGTAGAAGTACTTTGATATGTGTCTTAAAGTCTTTCAAAAGTGTATAAATACATATTAAAACACTACATGTATATACATTTTAACTGAGTCGTTAAGTCATCGTTAGTCGTTACATGTAAGTGTTGTTTTGAAACCTTTAGGTTAACGATCTTGTTAAATGTTGTTAACCCAATGTTTATAATATCAAATGAGATTTTAAATTATTATATTATCATGATATTATCATGTATGAATATCTCTTAATATGATATATATATACATTAAATGTCTTTACAACGATAATCGTTACATATATGTCTCGTTTAAAAATCATTAAGTTAGTAGTCTTGTTTTTACATATGTAGTTCATTGTTAATATACTTAATGATATGTTTACTTACCATAGTATCATGTTAACTATATATATATATATATATATATATATATATATATATATATATATATATATATATCCATATATATGTCATCATATAGTTTTTACAAGTTTTAACGTTCGTGAATCACCGGTCAACTTGGGTGGTCAATTGTCTATATGAAACATATTTCAATTAATCAAGTCTTAACAAGTTTGATTGCTTAACATGTTGGAAACATTTAATCATGTAAATATCAATCTCAATTAATATATATAAATATGGAAAAGTTCGGGTCACTACAGTACCTACCCGTTAAATAAATTTCGTCCCGAAATTTTAAGCTGTTGAAGGTATTGACGAATCTTCTGGAAATAGATGCGGGTATTTCTTCTTCATCTGATCTTCACGCTCCCAGGTGAACTCGGGTCCTCTACGAGCATTCCATCGAACCTTAACAATTGGTATCTTGTTTTGCTTAAGTCTTTTAACCTCACGATCCATTATTTCGACGGGTTCTTCGATGAATTGAAGTTTTTCGTTGATTTGGATTTCATCTAATGGAATAGTGAGATCTTCTTTAGCAAAACATTTCTTCAAATTCGATATGTGGAAAGTATTATGTACAGGCGCGAGTTGTTGAGGTAACTCAAGTCGGTAAGCTACTGGTCCGACACGATCAATAATCTTGAATGGTCCAATATACCTTGGATTTAATTTCCCTTGTTTACCAAATCGAACAACGCCTTTCCAAGGTGCAACTTTAAGCATGACCATCTCTCCAATTTCAAATTCTATATCTTTTCTTTTAATGTCAGCGTAGCTCTTTTGTCGACTTTGGGCGGTTTTCAACCGTTGTTGAATTTGGATGATCTTCTCGGTAGTTTCTTGTATAATCTCCGGACCCGTAATCTGTCTATCCCCCACTTCACTCCAACAAATCGGAGACCTGCACTTTCCACCATAAGTGCTTCAAACGGCTCCATCTCAATGCTTGAATGGTAGCTGTTGTTGTAGGAAAATTCTGCTAACGGTAGATGTCGATCCCAACTGTTTCCGAAATCAATAACACATGCTCGTAGCATGTCTTCAAGCTTTTGTATCGTCCTTTCGCTCTGCCCATCAGTTTGTGGATGATAGGCAGTACTCATGTATAGACGAGTTCCTAATGCTTGCTGTAATGTCTGCCAGAATCTTGAAATAAATCTGCCATCCCTATCAGAGATAATAGAGATTGGTATTCCATGTCTGGAGACGACTTCCTTCAAATACAGTCGTGCTAACTTCTCCATCTTGTCATCTTCTCTTATTTGCAGGAAGTGTGCTGATTTGGTGAGACGATCAACTATTACCCAAATAGTATCAAAACCACTTGCAGTCCTTGGCAATTTAGTGATGAAATCCATGGTAATGTTTTCCCATTTCTATTTCGGGATTTCGGGTTGTTGAAGTAGACCTGATGGTTTCTGATGATCAGCTTTGACCTTAGAACACATTTAGAAACATCGGCTTTCATACCCAGCCACCAAAAATGTTTCTTGAGATCCTTGTACATCTTTCCCGTTCCAGGATGTATTGAGTATCTGGTTTTATGAGCTTCTCTAAGTACCATTTCTCTCATATCTCCAAATTTTGGTACCCAAATCCTTTCAGCCCTATACCGGGTTCCGTCTTCCCGAATATTAAGATGATTCTCCGATCCTTTGGATATTTCATCCTTTAAATTTCCCTCTTTTAAAACTCCTTGTTGCGCCTCCTTTATTTGAGTAGTAAGATTATTATGAATCATTATATTCATAGATTTTACTCGAATGGGTTCTCTGTCCTTCCTGCTCAAGGCATCGGCTACCACATTTGCCTTCCCCGGGTGGTAACGAATCTCAAAGTCGTAATCATTCAATAATTCAATCCACCTACGCTGCCTCATATTCAGTTGTTTCTGATTAAATATGTGTTGAAGACTTTTGTGGTCGGTATATATAATACTTTTGACCCCATATAAGTAGTGCCTCCAAGTCTTTAATGCAAAAACAACCGCTCCTAATTCCAAATCATGCGTCGTATAATTTTGTTCGTGAATCTTCAATTGTCTAGACGCATAAGCAATCACCTTCGTTCGTTGCATTAATACACAACCGAGACCTTGCTTTGATGCGTCACAATACATCACAAAATCATCATTCCCTTCAGGCAATGACAATATAGGTGCCGTAGTAAGCTTTTTCTTCAATAACTGAAACGCTTTCTCTTGTTCATCCTTCCATTCAAATTTCTTCCCTTTATGCGTTAATGCAGTCAAGGGTTTTGTTATTCTGGAAAAGTCTTGGATGAACCTTCTGTAGTAACCAGCTAGTCCTAAAAACTTGCGTATGTGTTTCGGAGTTTTCGGGGTTTCCCACTTTTCAACAGTTTCTATCTTTGCCGGATCCACCTTAATACCTTCTTTGTTCACTCTGTGACCGAGGAATTGAACTTCTTCCAACCAAAATGCATACATTGAAAACTTAGCGTACAATTCTTCCTTCCTCAATACTTCTAACACCTTTCTCAAATGTTCACCGTGTTCTTGGTCATACTTTGAGTAAATAAGTATGTCATCAATGAAAACAATGACAAACTTGTCAAGGTATGGTCCACACACTCGGTTCATAAGGTCCATGAACACAGCTGGTGCATTAGTTAAACCAAATGGCATGACCATAAACTCGTAATGACCGTAACGTGTTCTGAAAGCAGTCTTTGGAATATCATCTTCTTTCACCCGCATTTGATGATACCCGGAACGTAAGTCAATCTTTGAATAAACAGACGAGCCTTGTAGTTGATCAAATAAGTCGTCGATTCTCGGTAGTGGGTAGCGGTTCTTGATGGTAAGTTTGTTCAACTCTCGATAGTCGATACACAACCTGAATGTACCATCTTTCTTCTTAACAAACAAAACAGGAGCTCCCCACGGTGATGTGCTTGGTCGAATGAAACCACGCTCTAAAAGTTCTTGTAATTGGCTTTGCAGTTCTTTCATCTCGCTAGGTGCGAGTCTGTAAGGAGCACGAGCTATTGGTGCAGCTCCTGGTACAAGATCTATTTGAAATTCAACGGATCGATGTGGGGGTAATCCAGGTAATTCTTTCGGAAATACATCGGGAAATTCTTTTGCAATGGGAACATCATTGATGCTCTTTTCTTCAGTTTGTACTTTCTCGACGTGTGCTAGAACAGCATAGCAACCTTTTCTTATTAGTTTTTGTGCCTTCAAATTACTAATAAGATGTAGCTTCGTGTTGCCCTTTTCTCCGTACACCATTAAGGGTTTTCCTTTTTCTCGTATAATGTGAATGGCATTTTTGTAACAAACGATCTCTGCTTTCACTTCTTTCAACCAGACCATACCGATTATTACATCAAAACTCCCTAACTCTACTGGTATCAAATCAATCTTAAATGTTTCACTAACCAGTTTAATTTCTCGATTCCGACATATATTATCTGCTGAAATTAATTTACCATTTGCTAATTCGAGTAAAAATTTACTATCCAAAGGCGTCAATGGACAACTTAATTTATCACAAAAATCTCTACTCATATAGCTTCTATCTGCACCCGAATCAAATAAAACGTAAGCAAATTTATTGTCAATAAGAAACGTACCCGTAACAAGCTCCGGGTCTTCCTGTGCCTTTGCCGCATTAATATTGAAAACTCTTCTGCGGCCTTGTCCATTCGTGTTCTCCTGGTTCGGGCAATTTCTAATAATGTGGCCCGGTTTTCCACGTTTATAACAAACTACATTGGCATAACTTGCTCCGACACTACTTGCTCCGCAATTACTCGTTTCGACACCATTTGTTCCTTTCGTTCTATTAACCCCTGGTCCGTAGACCTCACACTTCGCCGCGCTATGACCATTTCTTTTACACTTGTTGCAAAATTTGGTGCAGAACCCCGAGTGATACTTTTCACACCTTTGACATAGCTGCTTCTAATTGTTGTTGTTGTTGCGGTTATTATTGTTGTTGGGATGATTGTTGTAGTTGCTGTTATTGTTGTTGTTGTTGTTGGGCTGTTTGTTGTAGTTGCGATTGATGTTGCGATTGTTGGGATAATTGTTGCGATTATTGTTGTAATTGCTGTTGTTGTTGTATTGGTGATTCTTATCACCGTTTTCCTCCCACTTTCTTTTGACTTGCTTCACATTGGCCTCTTCAGCAGTCTGTTCTTTAATTCATTCTTCAATCTGGTTCACTAGTTTGTGAGCCATTCTACATACCTGTTGTATGGAGGCGGGCTCGTGTGAACTTATATCTTCTTGGATTCTTTCCGGTAATCCTTTCACAAACGCGTCGATCTTCTCTTCCTCATCTTCGAATGCTCCCGGACACAATAGGCACAATTCTGTGAATCGTCTTTCGTACATGGTAATATCAAATCCTTGGGTTCGTAACCCTCTAAGTTCTGTCTTGAGCTTATTGACCTCGGTTCTGGGACGGTACTTCTCGTTCATCAAGTGCTTGAATGCTGACCACGGTAGTGCGTACGCATCGTCTTGTCCCACTTGCTCTAGATAGGTATTCCACCATGTTAACGCAGAACCTTTGAAGGTATGCGTAGCGTACTTCACTTTGTCCTCTTCAGTACACTTACTTATGGCAAACACCGATTCGACCTTCTCGGTCCACCGTTTCAATCCGATCGGTCCTTCGGTTCCATCAAATTCCAAAGGTTTGCAGGCAGTGAATTCTTCGTAGGTGCATCCTACACAATTTCCTGTACTGCTAGATCCAAGGTTATTGTTGGTATGTAGCGCAGCCTGTACTGCAGCTATGTTTGAAGCTAGAAAAGTACGGAATTCCTCTTCATTCATATTCACGATGTGTCGAGTAGTCAGTGCCATTTCCTTCAAAATAATCAAATGGAACAAGTTAATCATACAGAATATTAAGAGTAGTTAATAGTATTTCGTAGCATAATATGAACTCATTTATAAAAGCTTTTTCTTCATATTAGCGTTTTATAAGTTTAAATTCGGGTAGTACCTACCCGTTAAGTTCATACTTAGTAGCTAATATACAATTCAACTACTACAATTCTATATGAAAAACTGATTATAATAATATTTCACGTTCAAACTTTTACACAATATTTTACAAACTTACAATACCGCTTATTTTACATATAGCATGAAATATAGCACACAATAAATTTGATACAAGATGGTTGTGAAGATAATTCTAGCTAGTACACAAGTCGTTCAGCAAAGGCAATAAAGACACGTAATTCATACGTCCAGAAACAAGTCATGCATTCTGGTTTTACTAGGATTACTTCCCATCCTTGGTCTTGTGGAACATAACCGTTATGGTCGTTGATAAGACAACGTGTTGTAACGTCGTCAAAGGGACGAGGGTTACGTAATGTCCAACAGTCCCGTAACAATCTAAAAACCTCATTTCTTACCCCAATTACCGACTCCGTCACTTGTGGGAACGTTTTGTTTAATAGTTGTAGCCCGATGTTCTTGTTCTCACTTTGGTGAGAAGCGAACATTACTAATCCGTAAGCATAACATGCTTCTTTATGTTGCATGTTAGCCGCTTTTTCTAAATCACGAAGTCCAATATTCGGATATATTGAGTCAAAATAATTTCTTAACCCATTGCGTAAAATAGCATTTGGGTTCCCCGCAATATATGCGTCAAAGTAAACACATCGTAACTTATGGATTTCCCAATGTGATATCCCCCATCTTTCGAACGAAAGCCTTTTATAAACCAAGGCATTCTTAGAACGTTCTTCGAATGTCTTACAAACTGATCTCGCCTTAAATAGTTGTGCCGAAGAATTCTGACCAACTCTAGACAAGATTTCATCAATCATGTCTCCGGGTAGGTCTCTTAAAATATTGGGTTGTCTATCCATTTTGTGTTTTTATACTGTAAAATAGACAAGAGTTAGATTCATAAAAAAAATAAAAAAAAATAAAAAAATACTTATTAATACAAGCAATTTTTACATATATCATAAAGCATAAGCACACTATATTACATATATTACACCACACGAATACAACTATCTTATTCCAACTCGCTTGTTTCTTCTTCTTCGGTTTTGGTTCGTTTTGTCAAGTTTCTAGGGATATATGATGTTCCCCTAATACGAGCCGTCGTTTTCCACATTGGTTTAGAAAAACCTGGTGGTATAGAGGTTCCCGGGTCATTGTTACAACTTAAGGACTTCGGGGGTTGACGATACATATAAAGTTCATCGGGGTTGGAATTAGATTTCTCTATTTTATGCCCTTTCCCTTATTATTTTCTTTTGCCTTTTTATATTCAGTTGGGGTAATTTCTATAACATCATCGGAATTCTCGTCGGAATCCGATTCATCGGAGAATTGGTAATCCTCCCAATATTTTGCTTCCTTGGCGGAAACACCATTGACCATAATTAACCTTGGTCGGTTGGTTGAGGATTTTCTTTTACTTAACTATTTTATTATTTCCCCCACCAGTTCTATTTCTTCATCCGGTTCCGATTCTTCTTCCGGTTCCGATTCTTCTTCCGGTTCCGATTCTTCTTCCGGTTCCGACTCTTCTTCCGGTTCCTCTTCGGGAACTTGTGAATCAGTCCACGAATCATTCCAATTTACATTTGACTCTTCATTATTATTAGGTGAGTCAATGGGACTTGTTCTAGAGGTAGACATCTATCACATAATATCAAACGCGTTAAGAGATTAATATATCACATAATATTCACATGTTAAAAATATATAGTTTCCAACAAAATTTGTTAAGCAATCATTTTTCAAGTAAACACGGTCGAAGTCCAGACTCACTAATGCATCCTAACAAACTCGATAAGACACACTAATGCAAAATTCTGGTTCTCTAAGACCAATGCTCGGATACCAACTGAAATGTCCCGTTCTTATTGATTAAAAACGTTCCATATTAATTGATTTCGTTGCGAGGTTTTGACCTCTATATGAGACGTTTTTCAAAGACTGCATTCATTTTAAAACAAACCATAACCTTTATTTCATCAATAAAGGTTTAAAAAGCTTTACGTAGATTATCAAATAATGATAATCTAAAATATCCTGTTTACACACGACCATTACATAATGGTTTACAATACAAATATGTTACAACAAAATAAGTTTCTTGAATGCAGTTTTTACACAATATCATACAAGCATGGACTCCAAATCTCGTCCTTATTTAAGTATGCGACAGCGGAAGCTCTTAATAATCACCTGAGAATAAACATGCTTAAAACGTCAACAAAAATGTTGGTGAGTTATAGGTTTAACCTATATATATCAAATCATAATAATAGACCACAAGATTTCATATTTCAATACACATCCCATACATAGAGATAAAAATCATTCATATGGTGAACACCTGGTAACCGACATTAACAAGATGCATATATAAGAATATCCCCATCATTCCGGGACACCCTTCGGATATGATATAAATTTTGAAGTACTAAAGCATCCGGTACTTTGGATGGGGTTTGTTAGGCCCAATAGATCTATCTTTAGGATTCGCGTCAATTAGGGTGTCTGTTCCCTAATTCTTAGATTACCAGGCTTAATAAAAAGGGGCATATTCGATTTCGATAATTCAACCAGAGAATGTAGTTTCACGTACTTGTGTCTATTTTGTAAATCATTTATAAAACCTGCATGTATTCTCATCCCAAAAATATTAGATTTTAAAAGTGGGACTATAACTCACTTTCACAGATTTTTACTTCGTCGGGAAGTAAGACTTGGCCACTGGTTGATTCACGAACCTATAACAATATATACATATATATCAAAGTATGTTCAAAATATATTTACAACACTTTTAATATATTTTGATGTTTTAAGTTTATTAAGTCAGCTGTCCTCGTTAGTAACCTACAACTAGTTGTCCACAGTTAGATGTACAGAAATAAATCGATAAATATTATCTTGAATCAATCCACGACCCAGTGTATACGTATCTCAGTATTGATCACAACTCAAACTATATATATTTTGGAATCAACCTCAACCTTGTATAGCTAACTCCAACATTCACATATAGAGTGTCTATGGTTGTTCTGAAATATATATAGATGTGTCGACATGATAGGTCGAAACATTGTATACGTGTCTATGGTATCTCAAGATTACATAATATACAATACAAGTTGATTTAGTTATGGTTGGAATAGATTTGTTACCAATTTTCACGTAGCTAAAATGAGAAAAATTATAAAATCTTGTTTTACCCATAACTTCTTCATTTTAAATCCGTTTTGAGTGAATCAAATTGCTATAGTTTTATATTGAACTCTATTTTATGAATCTAAACAGAAAAAGTATAGGTTTATAGTCGGAAAAATAAGTTACGACGTCTAGATGACCATTTTAGAAAACATACTTCCACTTTGAGTTTAACCATAATTTTTGGATATAGTTTCATGTTCATAATAAAAATCATTTTCTCAGAATAACAACTTTTAAATCAAAGTTTATCATAGTTTTTAATTAACTAACCCAAAACAGCCCGCGGTGTTACTACGACGGCGTAAATCCGGTTTTACGGTGTTTTTCGTGTTTCCAGGTTTTAAATCATTAAGTTAGCATATCATATAGATATAGAACATGTGTTTAGTTGCTTTTAAAAGTCAAGTTAGAAGGATTAACTTTTGTTTGCGAACAAGTTTAGAATTAACTAAACTATGTTCTAGTGATTACAAGTTTAAACCTTCGAATAAGATAGCTTTATATGTATGAATCGAATGATGTTATGAACATTATTACTATCTTAAGTTCCTTGGATAAACCTACTGGAAAATAGAAAAAATGGATCTAGCTTCAACGGATCCTTGGATGGCTAGAAGTTCTTGAACCAGAATCATGACACGAAAACAAGTTCAAGTAAGATCATCACTTGAAATATGATTGTTATAGTTATAGAAATTGAACCAAAGATTGAATATGATTATTACCTTGTATTAGAATGATAACCTACTGTAAGAATCAAAGATTTCTTGAGGTTGGATGATCACCTTACAAGATTGGAAGTGAGCTAGCAAACTTGAAAGTATTCTTGATTTTATGTAACTAGAACTTGTAGAATTTATGAAGAACACTTAGAACTTGAAAATAGAACTTGAGAGAGATCAATTAGATGAAGAAAATTGAAGAATGAAAGTGTTTGTAGGTGTTTTTGGTCATTGGTGTATGGATTAGATATAAAGGATATGTAATTTTGTTTTCATGTAAATAAGTCATGAATGATTACTCATATTTTTGTAATTTTATGAGATATTTCATGCTAGTTGCCAAATTATGGTTCCCACATGTGTTAGGTGACTCACATGGGCTGCTAAGAGCTGATCATTGGAGTGTATATACTAATAGTACATACATCTAAAAGCTGTGTATTGTACGAGTACGAATACGGGTGCATACGAGTAGAATTGTTGATGAAACTGAACGAGGATGTAGTTGTAAGCATTTTTGTTTAGTAGAAGTATTTTGATAAGTGTATTGAAGTCTTTCAAAAGTGTATAAATACATATTAAAACACTACATGTATATACATTTTAACTGAGTCGTTAAGTCATCGTTAGTCGTTACATGTAAGTGTTGTTTTGAAACCTTTAGGTTAACGATCTTGTTAAATGTTGTTAACCCAATGTTTATAATATCAAATGAGATTTTAAATTATTATATTATCATGATATTATCATGTATGAATATCTCTTAATATGATATATATATATATATATATACATTAAATGTCTTTACAACGATAATCGTTACATATATGTCTCGTTTAAAAATCATTAAGTTAGTAGTCTTGATTTTACATATGTAGTTCATTGTTAATATACTTACTGATATGTTTACTTATCATAGTATCATGTTAACTATATATATATATCCATATATATGTTATCATATAGTTTTTACAAGTTTTAACGTTCGTGAATCACCGGTCAACTTGGGTGGTCAATTGTCTATATGAAACATATTTCAATTAATCAAGTCTTAACAAGTTTGATTGCTTAACATGTTGGAAACATTTAATCATGTAAATATCAATCTTAATTAATATATATAAACATGGAAAAGTTTGGGTCACTACAACATGTTGGAAACATTTAATCATGCAAATATAGTTTTCATTTAATATATAACGATGGAAAAGTTCGGGCCACTACACCACGCAATACTGAGAGTTCTTATTAAATGACTATACATTGCTCTGACACTATCCCGTACTATTTACTACCACTTGTTACTATTCGTTGCTTCTCATAACTACTCCAAATTCCATAAATACTTGAATTCCATCGGGATCGTGAACGTTGACGTAATGTGCTATTTGAAAGAAACATGTCGCCTTCAAGAATGTACCAGTCGTAAGAGAATTTTCGAATGTTTTCCCTAAAGAAATTCCCAGCCTTTCACCTCATCGATCGGAGGAAATTGGTGCCCAGAACGGCAACTGCTACAACTATTACTCGATCACCTTATAGGATGACACTGTTAAAATTAAAGGAGTTGTTGGATGGAGGGTTCATACAAAGTTCATCACCCTGAGAAGCTCCAATCCTTAGGAAGAAGAATGGCTCTCTACATATGTATATCAACTATAGAGAATCGAACAAAACGACAATCAAGAATAGATACCTGTTGCTGAGGACTGATGATCAGTTCAATCGACTATAAGGATCTTCTGTTTATTTGAAGATTGACTTAAGATCCGAATATCACCAATGGAGGGTGAGTGAGGAAGATGTTTTGAAGACAACATTTAGAACACGTTACGGTTATTACGAGTTTTTCAATGATGCTATTCAGTTTAACAAACGTACCCGCTGTGTTCAAGGATCTCATGAATCAAGAATGCAAAACCTTAATGGGACAAGTTTGTCATCGTATTTATAAATGACATCTTGGTATACTCGAAGAATAGAGAAGAAAACGACGAGCATCTGAGATTACTATTGGAGCTACGAGGGAAAGAGAAAGTGTACGCTAAATTCTCCAAGTGCGAGTTTTGGCTATCAAAAGTGCAATTTCTCGATCACATAGTTAGTAATCAAGGAATCCAAGTCGACCCAACGAATATTGAAGCTATCGAGAATTGGAAAGTTCCCAAGAAGCCGACACAAGTACGACAATTTTTAGGACTCATTGGTTACTATAGAAGATTTATTGAAGATTTCTCAAGAATTGCTCGAGCATTAACTGCCTTAACTCACAGAGGCAAGAAGTATACATGGTCCAATGAGCAGGAGACTGCTACGATGAGCAAGAGACTGCTACTGAAGAAAAAGTTAACTTTCGTACCTGTTTTATCATTGCTAGAAGGGAATGATGACTTCATTGTGATACTTCACGCTAAGGATTTGGTTGTGTATTGATACAACGACAGAAGGTCATTACTTATGCATCACGTCAACCGAAGATTCATTAGCAAAACTACACATCTCATGATTTAAGACGGAAAGGCTCACCCTAGAAAAACGAACGCGATTGCCGATGCTTTAAGTCGGAAAGAGAGAGTAAAACAATACGAGTACGAGCACTAAACGTAGTAGTTTAAACAAACCTCACTTCACGAATTCGAGATGCACAGCTCGAAGCACTCAAGAAGGAGAATGTAAGGGATGAATCTGTCAAAGGATTGGAGAAGAAATTCGAAGTTAAAAGTGATGAAACTCGATATTTCACTGGACGAATTCGGACACCAAAATTTGAAGGACTGAGGAAGCTGATGCTTGATGAAGTACATGTATCCAATTCACCCGAGTGCCAACAAAATATACCATAACTTGAAATTGTTATATTGGTGGCCTGGTATGGAAGCGGATATTGCTACTTATGTTGGAACATCATGAAGTTACCAAATATTGTGAGCGGTTATGATACTATTCGGGTGATAGTTGATCGTCTCACCAAGTCTGCTCATTCCTAACTATTAAAGAAACCGACAAGCATGGAGAAAATGGCACAAACATACTTGAAGAAAGTTGTATCAAGGCATGAAGAGCCTATATCTATTATAACTGATTGTGACAGCCGATTTATCTCGCGATTATGGAGATCCTCACAAGAAGCCTTGAGAACGCAACTATACATGAGTACTGCATACCATCCTCAAATGTTGGAAGACAAGCTGCGTTCATTTGTGGTGGACTTTGATAAAGGATGGGATCGATTCTTATCGTTAGCTGAATTCTCTTACAACAATAGTTGTCACTCTTGCATCAACCCTCCACCGTTTGAAGCACTTTATGGGAGAAAGTGTAGATCACCGATATGTTAGAACGAGGTAGGTGACCGAAAACTGGTTGGTCCCGAGATCATTCATGAAACCACCGTAACAATTATGCAAATCAAGGAAAGGCTTAAGACGGCCCGAAGTTGTCAATAGAACTATGCCGACGTCCGAAGAAAACCTTTATAATTTCAAACCGATGACATGGATATCACCTTAGAAAGGTATGATAAACTTAGGCAAATGAAGAAAACTAAGCCCGAGATAAATTGAGCCATTCAAAGATCGTCAAACGTGTTAGACTAGTAGCCTATCAACTACAACTACCTCAACAACTCGTAGGAATACATGATGTGTTTCATGTATCGAACTTTAAAGAAACACCTGGCGGAAAAAGATCTTGCTATTCCTCTAGATGAACTACAAATTGATGAAAAACTGAACTTCATAGAATAGCCTAGAAAAATTATGACCGTAAGGTCAAACGACTCAAACATAGAACGATTCCTATTTTTAAAACTTCGTTAGAACGCCCGTTGAGGAGCTAGGTTCATGTAAGGAACGTAAAGACCAAGTAAAATGAAAATATCCTCACCTTTTTTCAAACGCAACGCTCACTGATGGCCACAACTAAATTTCGGGACGAAATTTCTAATAACGGGTAGGTACTATAACAACCCCCATTCACTTGCTGATCGTAGAAGCTGTAAGTACACAGTGCTCCACAACTATGAATAGTATAGTGGGGTTGAAAGACAAGAGTGCCCGCCCCCCAACTTTTTCGATCATTTTTAAATTTAACGATCGTAGGAATAACGAACTTGAAACTTAGGTTGTCCAAAGTAAACAAACTTGGTTAGAAAACCGAAACTATTTCTTTTAAGAAAGTAACGAACTTAGGTAACGAGGTTACCTAAACTAACGATCATGGGTCATCATCAATAAATATTTAACGAAGAACTAACACGGATAAAATGTGCGGGGACTAGAGTGTACATTTGACAAAATAACAAAAATCAAATAAATATATAAATATTTAAAAATTTCCGAAAATTAAATAAAATAAATAAATAATTCGGCCAAAATCAAATAAGATAAATAAATAAATTAAATGTATTATTTATTTTAATTATAGATTAATCTTTGAAGAGTCCTAAACACATACCAATTCATAAACTTTATCCTAAAGAAATCCTAATCCCTCTCAAACACTTAAACTCTATCTTTAAAATGAGAAGTCCTAATGTTCTTCAAACTTCTAAAGCCTTATCCTAATCTCATACTAATCCTAACCTTTATCAAACTACTAGCCTATATAAACCCTCTAGACCTCCTAATCTTTTATTCATAAAATCACACACAAAAACTCTCCTCTCTTCCTCTAATTTTCGGCAGCCACCACCACCTTCACAATCGCAACCGCCGACCACCAAATCACCACCATCACCGCCACCTGATGCTGCTGTCTTTTGCAGCCACAAACCACCGCCACCACCACATGTTTTCTGCTATTTTGCAGCCAAAAAATGCCACCAAAACAGCCCACAACCATCGCCACCGTGTTGTCTTTGTGCAGCTACAGTTGCCGCTAGTCTGCTGCTATTTTCTGCAGCCTAAGCCGCCACCTTCTACAGCTTTTTGCGGCTATTTTTGGCTGCCAAAAGTCACCACAAATCACCCCTAAACAGCCCTTGCTGCTGTCCCTTTTCGGTGCTGATGTCCGCCGCCCGAACCGCCACTTTTTGGTCACTTTTCGCTGCATTTTTGCTGCTATACCTGTGCTGCTATTTGGCCACTTTCTCACCATCAAAAACATCAATTTTCCTTGTTAAAAACACTCCTAAGATATATCATAAACCCAAGTTTTAAATATACACTTTATATGTACATAATTGTTAATTTATACGCTTAAGTTGTGATATTTATAATGAGTAACAGTTGGTGAATATGAATATGAATTTAATAAAAGTTGTAAACTTTGATGATAATACTTTTATTATGATTATGAATGAAAACTATTAATTTGAATATA
This sequence comes from Rutidosis leptorrhynchoides, assembly GCF_046630445.1. Lineage (NCBI taxonomy): Eukaryota > Viridiplantae > Streptophyta > Magnoliopsida > Asterales > Asteraceae > Rutidosis > Rutidosis leptorrhynchoides. The sequence continues at coordinate 349,217,262 of NC_092339.1, read as the reverse complement.
AACTTGTAATACGAATATGATTATGGATAAAGATATAAGTATTATGGTTTGATTTTGAATCATGAACATGTAAAAATTATGATAATAAGATATACATTAAACATAAAGATTACAAATTAAACAAAGCTATGATCATAAACTAGGACTCATGGATAATATAAGTTAAGAATATAAAGAGTTTGATTATGAATAATAATTCAAGACTAAGCATACATTAATATTATAAGTTATGAATTAAAGATTATGAAGTATGAATCATGAACTTGAAGATTATTGATGAAGTTATATAAGTTATAAATATATAAATGGTTAAAGGTTATAGTTATGATCTAATATGATAATAATGTGATAAGGATATTGATAAGTATAAAGGTTAAGAAGATAAAGATTTAAACTTTATCATAAGTAATATTGTAACATGAACTAATAACATATATGTTATGTATAAGTCCAATACAGTTTTAAATACATAAATATTACATATATGTAACTATAGACAACGCACAAACTTATATTATATATATATATATATATATATATATATATATATATATATATATATATATATATATATATATATATATATATATATATATATATATATATATATATATATATATATATATATATATCATGCACATTATATGACATATATGGAACATAATACTTGTGATGTATCCCTATACACACAAGGAATACATAAGAACATATAATACATAGATCGACACATATGAATTACATAAGTATATAATGAACTATAATCACAAACGGATAACTTATGACTTTCATGAGTCTCACTGCTACTTATGGTCATGGATGGTGTCTAGGTTGCCAGTTGGGATATGGTTGTGGATCTCGAATGTCACGACTTAAAGTCGGATCAAGAGTCCTGGCCCCCCGTTACATCTGGTTATCCATTGAATTACTTGATAGCAACGAGGATCATTTGAGTTATGCAACATCTAAACTTTGAGAATGGTTAGTATTGAAAACTCTTAAAAGAACACCGGTAATATATATATATATATATATATATATATATATATATATATATATATATATATATATATATATATATATATATATATATATATATATATATATATATATATATATATATATATATATATATATATATATGAACATATATATCAAACACACAACTATAATGATGATGATGATGACCATGATGATCCAACTAACTTAAACCTAATGATGATAGGTTGACAACTTTGGACCACCGCTGCTATTTGCTATCACACTGTTACTGTGCTCATAAGGTGAGTCATAGTCCCAACTTTTTAATTGTTTTATAAACTGTTTTCGGGGTGAGAATACATGTCTTTTTTTGTTTTACAATGTAGACACAAGTGCTAAACTTACATTCTATGCTAAGTTATAACCGAAAATCCCTTAGCTTTGGTAACTAGTAACTACCAGTTTAGGAACTGGTGGGCGCGAATAGGTGTATATGGATCCATAGGGCTTGACATCCCCGTCCGTCCGGGTTAGAAACTAACCTAAACAAAATGGGCGTATACTATTTGAGATGGTACATTTTGGTTAGGTGTACGTAACAACAGTGGTACTAAACAAACGTTAAGGCTTAGTTACCGGGTGCTCAAAATTATAGAATCTTTTTATATTTTTAACGATGCTTGCGAGCATGCAAATAAAATCTTGTGGTTTATACTTTACACTTTATACTACTTAAACCTATGATTCACTCAACCTTCGTGTTGACGTTTTTAGCATGTTATTCTCAGGTAATCTACTTTAGCTATGCTTCCGCAATAGAAGAAATGTTAGAGGTCAAGCATGGAAACTAAGGATTAAAACATATAGAGTACGAAGACTGGACTTTGACCTCTGGTAATACAGCACGTCATAGCTTCATTTTGATGGGGTATTACAGAGGGTGTTGGGTGGCAGCCGAAGGTGGTGATTGTGGGGTGAGGCTGCCGAATTTAAGAAGGGAGGAAAAAGGGAGTGTTTTGGCTTGTGAATAAGTAAAAAATAGAGAGGTGAGGGTGTGTTTATATAGGGTGTTAATTAGAGTTGGAACCAATTCAACTAGCTCATAGAATAGTCTAGAATTTAAGTTAGGATTAGGATTAACTTAGGATTAGTCTTTATCCTTTATGATTAGGATCAGGATTAACTTAGGATTAGTCTTTATCCTTTATGATTAGGATTAGGATTAGTTTTGAGCTAGGATAAAGATTGGAGTTAGATTAGGATAAGGGTTTAAGTTTGAATCTAGGCTTCATTTTATTTTAAATTTTTATATATTTATTTATTATTTATTTATTTTTTTAGCCGAAATAAATATTTATATTTATATTTTTTTTCTTTTTTTGGGTTATATATATATATATATATATATATATATATATATATATATATATATATATATTAAATTTTATCATTTTAATTAATGTGCATTTTAGTCCCTGCGCATTTTATACGTGTTAGTCCTTCGTTAGATATTTATTGATGATGACGATCCATGATCGTTAGGTAACCTCGTTACCCATTTCGTTATTTTCATTAGTTTCAGTTTTCTAACCGAGCAAGTTTGCTTTGGACAACCTAAGTTTCAAGTTCGTTCGTATAAAAATGATCGAAAAAGTTGGGGTGTTATAATACCTACCCGTTATTAGAAATTTCGTCCCGAAATTTGGTCGTTGCCGTTAGCTGGCGTTTCGTTTGCAAATAGATGAGGATATTTTTCCTTATACTTGGTCTTTACGTTCCTTACATGAACTTAGGTCCTTAATGGGCATTCTAACGAAGTTTGACAACAGAAATTGTTCTATGTTTGAGTCGTTTGACCTCATGGTCCATATCTTTTCTAGGCTATTCTATGAAGTTCAATTTCTCATCAGTTTGTAGTTCATCTAGAGGAATAGTAAGATCCTCTTTCGCTAGGTGTTCTTTAGAGTTCGATAAATGAAACACATCATGTATTCCCACGAGTTGTTAAGGTAGTTGTAGTTGATAGGCTACTGGCCTAACACGTTCGATGATCTTTGAATGGCTCTAGATATCTCGGGCTTGATTTTCTTCGTTTGACAAAGCGTATCACACCTTTCTAAGGTGATATCCTTGTCATCAGTTTGAAATTATAAAGGTTTCCTTCGGACGTCGGCATAGTTCTTTTGACGACTGCGGGCTGTCTTAAACCTTTCCTTGATTCGCACATTCGTTTCGGTGGTTTCATGAATGATCTGGGGACCAGCCAGTTTCCAATTACCTACCTCGTTCTATCATATCGGTGATCTACACTTTCTCCTATAAAGTGCTTCAAATGGAGGAGGGTTGATGTTAGAGTGACAACTATTGTTGTAGAGAATTCAGCTAATGGTAAGAATCGATCCCATCCTTTATCAAGTCAACCGCATATGCTCGCAGCATGTCTCTTGCGGATGGTATGCGGTACTCATATCTAGTTGCATTCCCAAAGCTTCTTGTGAGGATCTCCATGTGTGCTTCATCTAGCACCAGCTTCCTTAATCCTTCAGCTGTTAGCTCTCTTAGTACCCAAATTTGTCCAGTGTATTATCGAGTTTCATCCAATCCTTTGATAGATTCATCCCTCACATTCTCCTTCTCGAGTGCTTCGAGTTATGCATCTCGAATTCGTGAAGTGAGGTTTGTATAAACTACCACGTTTAGTGCCCGTACTCGTAGTGGTTTTACTTTCTCTTTCCAACTTAAATCATGAGATGTGTAGTTTTGCTCATGAATCTTCGGTTGACGTGATACATAAGCAATGACCTTCTATAGTTGTATCAATACACACCCAAATCCTTGGCATGAAGTATCACAATGAAGTCATCATTCCCTTCTAGCAATGATAAAACAGGTGCGAAAGTTAACTTTTTCTTCAGTAGCAGTCTCTTGCTCATCGTAGCGGTCTCTTGCTCATTGGACCATGTATACTTCTTGCCTCTGTGAGTTAAGGCAGTTAATGCTCGAGCAATTCTTGAGAAATCTTCAATAAATCTTCTATAGTAACCAATGAGTCCTAAAAATTTTCGTACTTGTGTCGATGTCTTGGTAACTTTCCAATTCTCGATAACTTCAATATTCGTTGGGTCTACTTGGATTCCTTGATTACTAACTATGTGATTGAGAAATTGCACTTTCGATAGCCAAAACTCGCACTTGGAGAATTTAGCGTACACTTTCTCTTTCCCTCGTAGCTCCAATAGTAATCTCAGATGCTCGTCGTTTTCTTCTCTATTCTTCGAGTATACCAAGATGTCATTTATAAATACGATGACAAACTTATCCCATTAAGGTTTTGCATTCTTGATTCATGAGATCCTTGAAAACAGCAGGTACGTTTGTTAAACCGAATGGCATCATTGAAAAACTCGTAATAACCATAACGTGTTCTAAACGTTGTCTTCAAAACATCTTCCTCACTCACCCTCCATTGGTGATATTCGGATCTTAAGTCAATCATCAAATAAACAGAAGATCCTTGTAGTCGATTGAACTGATCATCGGTCCTCGGCAACAGGTATCTATTCTTGATTGTCGTTTTGTTCGATTCTCTATAGTTGATACACATACGTAGAGAGCCATTCTTCTTCCTAAGGATTGGAGCTTCTCAGGGTGATGAACTTTGTATGAACCCTCCATCCAACAACTCCTTTAATTTTAATAGTGTTATCCTATAAGGTGATCGAGCAACAGTTGCAGCAGTTGCCGTTCTTGGCACCAATTTCCTCCGATCGATGAGGTGAAAGGCTGGGAAGTTCTTCAGGGAAAACATTCAAAAATTCTCTGACGACTGGTACATTCTTGAAGGCGACATGTTTCTTTCAAATAGCACATTACGTCAACGTTCACGATCCAGATGGAATTCAAGTATTTATGGAATTTGGAGTAGTTATGAGAAGCAACGAATCATAACAAGTGGTATTAAATAGTACGGGATAGTGTCAGTGCAACGTATAGTCATTTAATAAGAACTCTCAGTAGTGCGTGGCAGTGAATAGTGTCAACCAGAGAGGGGTAGTATCGAGTAGTGTTGAAGTGAAAGAAATGTATACAATTAACAAAAAGAATTAAATTTTGACGCACAATTTTAATTATACACAAGTTTGTAAGTTACTATACCCAAAACAGTGCCTATTAAATTCCGTTCTGCTTCCCATTCCTTATGTTATAATGTTAGAACTTCTATATGAGTCACCGTAATATAATCACGGTCATTATAATACCCTAACTCATACTTCCATCTCGGCATTACCCCATAAGTTCAAGTCGGCGAGATCCGCCTATGATTAACAACTTATAAGTATCGAAAAACATACACTTTTATAGACACAAACTGAAAATATGAGGCTTTATGTTATAGATAACTTCATTTTAACACTTCTGACGCGTATTTTAAAACAAACAGGGCTGTACTTATTCTAAAAACATTTTTGAAGTTGACTGAGCACTTTATTAAATAAAATATATATGCTGAAAAAATACATATAATTAATAATAGATTCTTATAAAAATATAGTGTAGTTTCCATTTGATGTTGGTATAATGTAAATATCCCACGACTTAGTGTAAATAAATAACAATAGTAGTAATAATAATACCAACTGAAATCATGTATTAGGAAAATAAGAAAAACGTAATATCCCAAAATATAAAGAAAATATAAACCTCCCTAAGTAGTAAAGTACCTATCTCAAAAATAAAGGACTAACCGTGTCCGCTAGACCTAACGTAATATCAGGTAAAATAAATAATAGACCTATATGATTGATCCCTATTGGTAGGAACTATTTCCTCCGGAAAGCCTCTGCTCTAGGCCGAGTAACCTTGGCATAACTAGCGACTCGAGTGCAATCATCTTATCCTGTAGATCATAATTACGCCTTAAACATTTCTCTGATCAGTCGATGCGGCCTTACAATTCCTCTCTAAGATAGCGACTCTAAATAACAATTTCTTCACAAACTTCTTAAATTCTTTAACCTCATTAGTAGATGAGGTTTTTGTAGCGCTAATGGATGGTGTATCAAGATGGCGATGAATGACACGGGGTGGTGAAGCGTCCAAAACATAATACCGCACAACGTCCTTGTTACCCTGACGCGCACAAGGGCTAGGTACAACCTTACGCTTTTGTGGGTTTTTAGGGAGTGAAGGTATACGGGGAACAAAAGATGTAGTAGGTGGAGTAATAGGTGAAATCGAGTCTTGTGGATTTGGTACAGCAGTATGTGCTTCCTCGGATTCTTCTTTATGCTCGGATTCCTCTCGGTCAAGATAATCACACAAAGGGTTATCCTCTCGTGGAGTAATAGGCTCTTCTTTGGAAGATTCGCTTTCAGAGTCAGAATGACCTCTCCATTCGGAGGAACTCATGGGATGATACGCGGGTGAGTGAATAGGACTTTCATTCTCAGTGTCCAAAATGACGATAGGGTTTAGTTGCGACATTTTATCTAAGGAAACATATTAAAGTTCAAGTATAAGCAAGAACAAGTAGTTAGGAAATTTTCTAGATTCTAAGTTATAGATTAGGCTTCTAATGCATCATATAGGCAGGCACACTAATGCAACCTAATTCCCTATAACTGAGGCTCTGTTACCAACTGTAATACCCCGTCAAAATATGTCCTTGACGTGCTGTATTACCAGAGGTCAAAGTCTAGTCTTTGTACTCTATATGCTTTAATCCTTAGTTTCCATGCTTGACCTCTAGCATTTCTTTTATTGCGGAAACGTAGCTAAAGTAAATTACCTGAGAATAACATGTTTAAAAAAACGTCAACACAAAGGTTGAGTGAATCATAGGTTTAAGTAGTATAAAAAGTAGAGTATAGACCACAACATTTGTTTGTTTGCATGCTTTGCCAGCATCTTTAAAATATAAAAAGATTCTATAAGTTTGAGCACCCGATAACTAAGCCTAAACGTTCGTTTAGTACCCCTGCTGTTATGTACACCTAACCAAAATGTACCACCTCAAATAGTATATGCCCGTTAAGTTTAGGTTAGTTTCTAACCCGGACGGACGGGGATGTCAAGCCCTATGGATCCATATACACCTATTCGCGCCCACCAGTTCCTAAACTGGTAGTTACTAGTTACCAAAGCTAAGGGATTTTCGGTTATAATTCAGCATAGAATGTAATTTTAGCACTTGTGTCTACATTATAAAACAGAAAAAGACATGTATTCTCACCCCTAAAACAGTTTATAAAACAATTAAAAAGTTGGGGCTATGACTCATCTTATGAGCACAGTAACAGTGTGATAGCAAATAGTAGCAATGGTCCAAAGTTGTCAACCTATCATCATTAGGTTTAAGTTAGTTGGATCATCATGGTCATCATCATCATCATTATAGTTATGTGTTTGATATATGTGTTCATTATATACTTATATAATTCATATGTGTCTATCTATGTATTATATGTTCTTATGTATTCCTTGTGTTTATAGGGATACATCACAAGTATTATGTTCCATATATGTCATATAATGTGCATGATATATATATATATATATATATATATATATATATATATATATATATATATATATATATATATATATATATATATATATATATATATATATAAGTTTGTGCGTTGTCTATAGTTACATATATGTAATATTTATGTATTTAAAGCTGTATTGGACTTATACATAACATATATGTTATTAGTTCATGTTACAATATTACTTATGATAAAGTTTAAATCTTTATCTTCTTAACCTTTATACTTATCAATATCCTTATCACATTATTATCATATTAGATCATAACTATAACCTTTAACCATTTATATATTTATAACTTATATAACTTCACCAATAATCTTCAAGTTCACATTCATATTCATATCAAGATTCACATGCATATTTATATAGATCTTCATCACTTTTAATCTTATTTATCTTTTAATCTCATAATATTCCTAATTATTTCATGATAATATTCATAATGATAATATTAATATTAGTACTTATAAACTCAACATGTTTATAATTCATAACTTATCACAATACTTATTCCTTCATATTAACAATCATATTTATTCTAATATTCAAGTATTAATCTTCATACTTAACTTATATTAATATGCATTATTAATCATGATCATAAACATATAACTTAAAGAATTCAAACAATTAGTTTATGGCTTTAGGGATACCTTAAGAGTTGTTTTAAACAAGAAAAAGTGGCGTTTGTTGGGGATAACAAAACCGAACATCTGCAGTAGCAAAACAGGAGCAATTCAATGCGAAAAAGTGGCGGTTTTGGTTGCTTTGGGTGGCGGACAGCAGCCACAAATCAGGGGCTGTTTTGGGGCGACTTGTGGTGGTGTTTGATGGTCAAAAACAGCAGCAAAAGGCTGCTGCAGATGGCGGTGGTGTAGCTGAAAAATGGCAGCAGCAGAACAGCAAAACTGGTGACGGTTGGGTGGCGGTTCAGGGACAGAAACAGCAGCAAAGTGGCGGCTGCAGCTGGCTGTTGTTGTGGCGTTTTTCAACTGTAAAAACAGCAGAAAAACAGGCGGTGGTGGTGGCGGTTTGGGGCTGCAGTAGACAGCAGCAAGTGGCGGTGGTTGAGGGTGTTGGGTGGCGGCCGAAGGTGGTGATTGTGGGGTGAGGCTGCCGAATTCAAGAAGGGAGGAAAAAGGGAGTGTTTTGGCTTGTGAATAAGTGAAAAATAGAGAGGTGGGGGTGTGTTTATATAGGGTGTTAATTAGAGTTGGAAACCAATTCAACTAGCTCATAGAATATTCTAGAATTTAAGTTAGGATTAGGATTAACTTAGGATTAGTCTTTATAATTTATGATTAGGATTAGGATTAACTTAGGATTAGTCTTTATCCTTTATGATTAGGATTAGGATTAGGATTAGTTTTGAGCTTGGATAGAGATTGGAGTTAGATTAGGATAAGGGTTTAAGTTTGAATCTAGGCTTCATTTTATTTTAATTTTTTATTTATTTATTTATTTTTTTTTAGCCGAAATAAATATATATATTTATATTTTTTTTTCCCGTTATATATATATATATATATATATATATATATATATATATATATATATATATAGGGGCATAATCAATGGGGAAGTAACCAATCGGGGGGAAGCAAAAAAAATTTTTGTTTTTTTGGAATTTTTTTCCGGCATCAAGATCACACAAAAATATGAACATTGAGAAGAGACACTTCGTGATGAATGTTATTATTTAGATGGAAAAACAATCGACAAAAATAACATTCAAGACAATATTGTTAGTGAAGAATATGAACGATTTTTTTTTCATGTTTTGTGAAGTAAAATTTAGCCCGATTTAGAGTTTAGTGTTTAGGGCTTAGGGTTTAGGGTTTGGTGTTTTGGGTTTATTCCATAAACCCAAAACACCAAACCCTAAACCCTAAGTCCTAAACCCTAAACCCTAAACTCTAAACCGTTCGTGTTAAAAACTCAATCTAAATCCTAAATCTAAACCCTAAATCTAAACCCTAAACCCTAAATTTCTAAATCTTATAAACCCTAATATCTAAACCCTAATATCTAAACCCCAATAGCTAAAACCTCAACATACGCTCGAAAAACACGATAATTGTTATATATTACTTCTTCGAGCGTTTTCCCGCCAAAATAAAAACATTTATCACAAAGTGTCTCTACTAAATGTTCATATTTTCATCCCATCTATAATGTTCGTGAACAAAGTTTTTTCAAAAAACGAAAAAAAAAAAGTTTTTGCTTCCCCCCGGTTCCCCCCGATTGGTTACTTCCCTCTTGATCCTACCACTATATACATATATATATATATATATATATATATATATATATATATATATATATATATATATATATATATATATATATATATATATATATATATACATATATATATATACATATATATATATATATACATACATACATATATATACATACATATATATACATACATATATACATATATATATATATATATACATATATATATATACATATATATACATATATACATATATACGTAGATATATACATATATACGTAGATATATACATATATACATATATATGTATATATATATGTATATATGTATATATCTACGTATATATGTATATATGTACGTATATATGTATATATGTACGTATATATGTATATATATATATATATATATATATGTATATAGTGGTAGGATCAAGAGGGAAGTAACCAATCGGGGAGAACCGGAGGGAAGCAAAAACTTTTTTTTTTTGTTTTTTGAAAAAACTTTGTTCACGAACATTATAGATGGGATGAAAATATGAACATTTTGTAGAGACACTTTGTGATAAATGTTTTTATTTTGGCGGGAAAACGCTCGAAGAAGTAATATATAACAATTATCATGTTTTTCGAGCGTATGTTGAGGTTTTAGCTATTGGGGTTTAGATATTAGGGTTTAGATATTAGGGTTTATTGGGTTTAGATATTAGGGTTTAGAAATTTAGGGTTTAGGGTTTAGATTTAGGGTTTAGATTTAGGATTTAGATTGAGTTTTTAACACGAACTGTTTAGAGTTTAGGGTTTAGGGTTTAGGGTTTAGAGTTTGGTGTTTTGGGTTTATGGATTAAACCCAAAACACCAAACCCTAAACCCTAAACCCTAAACTCTAAATCGGCTAAATTTTACTTCACAAAACATGAAGAAAAAAAACGTTCATATTCTTCACGAACAATATTATCTTGAATGTTATTTTTGTCGATCGTTTTTCCGCCTAAATAATAACATTCATCACGAAGTGTCTCTTCTAAATGTTCATATTTTAGTGTGATCTTGATGCCGGAAAAAAAATTCCAAAAAATACGAAAAAAAAAATTTGCTTCCCCCCGCTTCCCCCCGATTGGTTACTTCCCCATTGATCCTGCCCATATATATATATATATATATATATATATATATATATATATATATATATATATATATATATATATATATATATATATATATATATATATATATATATATATATATATATATATATATATATTAAGTTTTATCATTTTAATTAATGTGCATTTTAGTCCCTGCGCATTTTATACGTGTTAGTCCTTCGTTAGATATTTATTGATGATGACGATCCATGATCGTTAGGTAACCTCGTTATGTTGGAGGTTTTATTAAAATTTCGTGTAGGGTAAAATAATCGATAGCCGGATAAATCACTGAATCGTGGTATCACTTTCCGAAAGTAATTATTCGACCCTTATTGCCTGGGTTACACGAATATCACTTTGGGATAAGACAGAGATTAGTTCTTATTATTGGCAGTAAACAAGAACTCTTTTGCATAAGAGTATTAAGGTGTTTTTGTATCTCTATTTTTTCTCATGAATGATAGTCCTTATTTATAAGCACCCAAAAACAAGTATTATTCCACGATGAAGATGTTTCACTAACTAATTTCCTTTTCAAATCTAAAACAAATCCTTTTCATAAAGTTGTTTATTTTATTTCCAACAACCAAATCAAGGAAATCGATTAAATCCTTTTCATAAAATTCAATTTCCTTCTCAAATCTAAAACAAATCCTTTTCATAAAGTTGTTTGTTTTATTTTCAACAACCAAATCAAGGAAATCGATTAAATCCTTTTCATAAAATTCAATTTCCTTTTCAAATCTAAAACAAATCCTTTTCATAAAGTTATTTGTTTTATTTCCAACAACCAAATCAAGGAAATCGATTAAATCCTTTTCATAAAGTTGTTTGTTTTATTTCCAACAACCAAATCAAGGAAATTGATTAAATCCTTTTCATAAAGTTGTTTGTTTTATTTTTACGATGGAGATGTTTCACCTAGTGCAGGAATAATACTTCCATAATCACTCAAATTTGTGATAATGGAAAACCACTTTCGGGTTCGGGTAATCTATCACTTAATGGGTGTATACTCCGTATCTCCTAACCCATTTACAAGTGTAGATTAAATCCCTCAATTACACTAAATTTCCAACAATCCTCCCCAATTTAGTGCAATTCGTTTCATGAGAATTAAACAAATTAAAACAAAAACTCATGCATAAATGAAAATATCTTGAACATTGAATTTTCACCTTAGTACATTACACATTCCAAATATTCGAGAATCAGGGTGTTCTAAGAATTGAACCCTTCAACCCATTTGAATAACTGAAAATAATATACACATAACTTTTCAAATACTTTAAAGCTATCCTGACACTTTACAAGCCATGTGTCCATATCCTTTCATGAATATATCCAATGCTAAAAGTCCAAGGTTTGTTGAAGCGGCAAAACTTCACATTCACATAGGTAGTTCACTTCAGTCATGCACCTGCTCTTGCACTTTTTCAAATGAACTGTTAAGAAGCTAGACTTCAACCTCACCTTCAGCAGGTCCGAGTACATACCTTACCTTGAGATGATATAAAATTTATGTACTCTAAATTTCTAAGTATAAGCCTTCCGCATTGAATTCAACTTCTAATTTTCATTGGAAGGAAATTGGGTATCTTATAATTAGACATTTATGTGGACTTTAAACTCATCCCCACAGCAGACTTGTTAACCAAGTCTCTTGCCAATCCCTTCGTCAAGTGATCAGCTAAATTCTGTTGTGACCTCACGAATACTATAGAAATCACCCCATTCATGATGAGTTCACGAATCATGCTATGTCTGACACCTAAGTGTCTAGACTTTCCATTATACATCTGACTATAAGCCTTTTCCTATGTCGCAGCACTATCACAATGGATAGACATGGGTGCTATAGGTTTAGGTCATAATGGTATCTCATGGATCAAGTTTCTAAGCCATTATGCTTCTTTACCAGCAGCAACTAAAGCAACAAACTCAGATTCCATCATTGAGTTGGTAATACATGTCTGCTTCTTAGAAGCCCATGAAATAGCACCTCCCCCAAGTAAAAACACCCAACCACTCGTTGAAGAATGATCTTCAATATTGGTTATTCAACTCGCATCAGAATATCCTTCTATTACCGAAGGAAACCCATTATAAGATAAATTATAGTCCATAGTTTTCTTCAAGTACTTCAGTACCCGCCTAATTTCTTGCTAGTGATGAGTACTAGAATTACTAGTATATCTACTCAGTTTTTGAAATGTCCCGTTCATATTGATTATAAACGTTCCATATTAATTGATTTCGTTGCGAGGTTTTGACCTCTATATGAGACATTTTTCAAAGACTGCATTCATTTTTAAAACAACCATAACCTTTATTTTATCAATAAAGGTTTCAAAAGCATTACGTAGATTATCAAATAATGATAATCTAAAATATACTGTTTACACACGACCATTACATAATGGTTTACAATAGAAATATATTACATCGACATATGTTTCTTGAATGCAGTTTTAACATAATTTCATACAAACATGGACTCCAAATCTTGTCCTTATTTTAGTATGCAACAGCGGAAGCTCTTAATATTCACCTGAGAATAAACATGCTTTAAACGTCAACAAAAATGTTGGTGAGTTATAGATTTAACCTATATATATCAAATCGTAACAATAGACCACAAGATTTCATATTTTAATATACATCCCATACATAGAGATAAAAATCATTCATATGGTGAACACCTGGTAACCGACATTAACAAGATGCATATATAAGAATATCCCCATCATTCCGGGACACCCTTCGGATATGATATAAATTTTGAAGTACTAAAGCATCCGGTACTTTGGATGGGGTTTGTTAGGCCAAATAGATCTATCTTTAGGATTCGCGTCAATTAGGGTGTCTGTTTCCTAATTCTTAGATTACCAGACTTAATAAAAAGGGGTATATTCGATTTCGATAATTCAACCATAGAATGTAGTTTCACGTACTTATGTCTATTTTGTAAATCATTTATAAAACCTGCATGTATTCTCATCCCAAAAATATTAGATTTTAAAAGTGGGACTATAACTCACTTTCACAGATTTTTACTTCGTCGGGAAGTAAGACTTGGCCACTGGTTGATTCACGAACCTATAACAATATATACATATATATCAAAGTATGTTCAAAATATATTTACAATATTTTTAATACATTTTGATGTTTTAAGTTTATTAAATCAGCTGTCCTCGTTAGTAACCTACAACTAGTTGTCCACAGTTAGATGTACAGAAATAAATCGATAAATATTATCTTGAATCAATCCACGACCCAGTGTATACGTATCTCAGTATTGATCACAACTCAAACTATATATATATTTTGGAATCAACCTCAACCCTGTATAGCTAACTCCAACATTCACATATAGAGTGTATATGGTTGTTCCGCAATATATATATAGATGGGTCGACATGATAGGTCGAAACATTGTATACGTGTCTATGGTATCTCAAGATTATATAATATACGATATAAGTTGATTAGGTTATGGTTGGAATAGATTTATTACTAACTTTCACGTAGGTAAAATGAGTAGTTTTTATCAATCTTGTTTTACTCGCCATTTCTTCGTTTCTAGTCCGTTTTGAGTGATTCCAGTGGCCACGGTTTCGTATTGAACTTAAATTTATGAATCTAAATAGAAAAAGTATAATTTTATAGTCGGAAATACAAGTTACAAGTCATTTTTGAAAGAGGTAGTCATTTCCGTCGAAAGAATGACATCTTGATGACCATTTTGAAAAACATACTTTCACTTTGAGTTTAACCATGATTTTTGGATATAGTTTCATGTTCATAAGAAAAATCATTTTTCCAGAAGTATAT